>NC_044557.1:69840094-71040094 GCF_007565055.1 Rhinopithecus roxellana | reverse complement strand
AATCAGAGCTCATTTCTCCTAGTCTAGGCTGAGCTACACCAACCAATTAGGTCTCAGCTGTATTGACCAATCATAACTAAGCAAAGTTCAATTCTTCTTTTGCATAAGTGAACCTGGTTGAGAACCTAGACAGGAACGTTTGCTATAAAACTCAAGCCCTTTCTTTGTTTTTGGAATGTATCTTTGTCTTACACTGCTGTGTTTCTCCAGTTTGCAAACTGTTCACTGGAATAAAGCCTCTTTCCTCCAAAATCTTTTCTGAAGAACTCTTGTTCATAAAAGCAACTAGAGAAAAAGCACAGCTCATATTTTTAAAAGAAGAACAATTAGAATGACAGCAGAATTATTTTTGTTTGTTTTAATTGAGATGGAGTCTCACCCTGTTGCCCAGGCTGGAGTGCAGTGGCATGATCTTGGCTCACTGCAACCACCACCTCCTGGGTTAAAGCGATCCTCTTGCCTCAGCCTCCCAAGTAGCAGGGACTACAGACACATGCCACCACACCTGGCAAATTCTGTATTTTTAGTAGAGATGGGGTCTTGCTATGTGGGACAGGCTGGTCTCAAACTCCTAACCTCAAGTGGTCCGCTTGCCTCAGCCTCCCAAAATGCTGGTATACAGGTGTGAGCCCAGCCAGCAGAATTCTTAACTAAAATTACAGCCTAAAGATTATGGAATAAGAACTTCCAAGTGATGAGATAAAATAACTGTCAACTTGTATTAATTATTGCAGCAGAATAAGGACAAAATAAAAATATTTTCAGATAAAAACTGACAGGGTTTAATCACCACAATATCCCACCCAAGATACTTGCCACTACATTGGTAGGGAAGGAAAGATAAAACCTAAAATGTTTTAATGTACATTTATCATATAGGAGAGGGATCAAGATAGTGTTTAGCTTTAAGGCTCTATTGGATTAAATGTATACAATACAATTATAAAGCTAAGGACTAAAGAATAGAAGTTACATGTATAAATTCTAAACAAATAAGACGTGAGAAAAGGAGGATAAAAACAAATGAAAATTCCATCACAGAAAAGGGAAGAGGAGAAAACAGAAGTTTTAAATGGTAGAAATAGCTCCAAATATACAAATAATCACAATAAATATAAATGTACTAGAATCATAAATTAAAGGACAACATCAAATTAAAAGGAAATGTAATGTATTACATTTTTTAAAATTATTCGGTCTTTGTTTCCAGTCCCCGGCACACAGCTCCTAAAACACATGGAATCTGTAGGAAGAAATGAGTGTCTCTTGTATGCTAATTAGATGACTGGTGGCTGAGGATCCCTAGTTAGCTTTGGGATAGGAGCTAGGCAAAAGGAAGACTAAGGCATGATTGAAGTGTTACAGCTTTCAGCTCCTGGCCTGCAGGGAAGGGAATGGGGCCAGAGATTGAGTTAATCACCAAAGGGCAATGATTTAATTAATCATGCCTACATAACGAAATCTCCCTAAACAGTGGGGTTCAGAGAGCTTCCGGGTTAATGAACACATTGAGGTTCTGGGCACACTCAGAGAGCACAGAAGTTGCACACACCTTGTCCATACCTGACTCTATGTATCTTTTAATCTGGCTATTCATTGGTATCCTGTATGACATCCTTTATAATAAACGAGTAACAGTAAAGTGCTTCCCTGAGTTCTATAAGCCATGCTAGTAAATTATGGAACTTGAGAAGGGGGCCATAGAAAACTCCAATTTATAACTGGTTGGTCAGAAGCAAAGAAGGCAACCTGGGACTGGCTTTTGCCATCTGAAGTAGGCAAAGCCTGGTGGGACTGAAGCCTTTAACCTGTGGACTCAGTGCTAACATGAGACAGTTAGTGTCAGAATTGAATTCAATCATAGGGCACAACGTTGGTGTCCACAGAGTTGGAAAATATATTGGTATGGGGAAAATCTCCCAATATTTGATATCGAAAGTGTTGACAATAAAAATAGGTCAGGAAAAAAGTTGTACTTTGCCTTTTAAAATTAGACATACATAATGGAAAAGTCATTTAGCAGACTTGGAGCCCAATCTACAACCCTGACACTCACCATTCTGGTCTTTGCCTCAGGGTTATTTCTCAGGTACCATGTAAGACAAGTTGAAAATGCCTGGCAATTAATGGCCCATGCTTTAGTCTGCATATTTTCTGTGGGCCTATATTCCGGTTCACTAATCCTATCTTTTGTTTGTCCAACTGGCTAATAAATGCATCTGTTGACTAATTAATTTCAATTATTGAATTTTTCAGTTCTAGAATTTATATTAAAAAAAATTTTTTAGAGGCAGGGTCTTGCTCTTTTGCCCAGGCTGGAGTACAGTGATGCAAACACAGCTCACTGTAACCTTCTATTCCTGGGCTCAAGCGATCCTCCCACCTCAGCCTCCCAAGTGGTAGAATTTACAGTTTTAAAATAAGTTTTGTTTCTCTCAAGGAAAGTATCCATTTTATCATCTATTATGTGAAACATATTAATCACCATTTTAAAAGCTATATCTGATAACTCTAATATCTGTGTTATATTTGAGGTTATTTCTATCTTCTGCTTTTTATGAGATTTTTGGCATGCCTATTATTATCAAATAATGGGACATTATATATGAACACTTACAGAATCACTGGATGATGCTAACTTCTTTCACAAATGTTTTGCTCTATTTTCTGGCAAATGGCAAGATTAAATGATAATCACCTCAGTCCAATCAGCAACGAGGCTTTGTATTAAATAAATCTTGGTCTACTTCTGATCTTCCTCACTACTAGAGTAGTCTATAAACTCTAAGAGCCCAGGTGATTACCAAAACCCTATCATGTGGGGAGATTGTCTACTCAGCCCTAGGATCGTCCCAAAATTCTGCTGCCTTCTTTGCCGCCTCTTAGTAGCTGTTCTTCTTTTCCTGTCTTCTACAGCTCTGTCCTCATGTGGCATTTTTAAATAGCAATCAGTTGGAAAGAATCTAAATGGCCATTATTAAAAGAATGGATAAGAGTATTAACAGAATTATATACAATATATATCAGTGAAATGAATGAACCATATCTGCAAGACAAACACTAAATTTTAGTAAAAGTATTGAGTGGAAAATAAAGTTAAAAATGGAAACAGATGATAAACTTTTTATAAAGTACAAAAACAAGTAAAATAATAAATCATTTAATTGTACACATATGTGAGAAATTTTTTTTTTTTTTTTTTTGAGGCAGAGTCTCACTCTGTCACCCAGGCTGGGGTCAGTGGTGCAATCTCGGCTCACTACAACCTCCATCTCCCAGGCTCAAGTGATTCTCCCACCTCAGCCTCCCAAGTAGCTGGGACCACAGGCACTTGCCACCATGCTCAGCTAATTTTTTGTATTTTTGGTAGAGACAGGTTTTCACCATGTTGTCCAGTCTGGTCTTGAACTCCTGAGCTCACGTGATCTGCCCGCTTCAGCCTCCCAAAATGCTGAGATTACAGGTGTTAGCCACCATGCATGGCCTATAAATATTTTTTTGTTGTTGTTAAAGAAAAAATAAACATAAAATTCAGTGTAATGTTTACCTCTGAGAGAGTGGTCAAAGACAACCTGGAGTTCTCTATAGGTAGAATGACTGGCATTGTTATCATTCCTTTTTCGATGATGAACTCAGAACGAATATTATTGAGTAAATAAACAAATAAAAAGAATGTGAGGGTCCTGTGTGGAGCAATAATTACAGTACCATTGCTCTCATTCCTCTGCAACAGCTCACCTTTCTTATGAGTTACCAGAAAGTTTCCTTCTTATTTTAAGAGGAATTGGTTCCTTAGACGAGACTTCGAAACATACCCAAATTAAATAATCTGTATCTTATTTGAAATCCCACCTTTTATCCCGTAATACCATCCTTTCTTCCTTAGGATGAAAAGAAGAAGGAAGAAGGGGGCAATCTGGAATTTATTTATTTATTTATGTTTTTGCCTCAACACTATGTTTGCATGGCATTGCCTCATGCCTTAAAAATGGACCTTCAGGGGGCGGAGCAAGATGGCCGAATAGGAACAGCTCCAGTCTCCAACTCCCAGCGCAAGCGACACAGAAGACCGGTGATTTCTACATTTTCAACTGAGGTACTGGGGACATCTCACTAGGGAGTGCCGGACAATCGGTGCTGCTCAGCTGCTGCAGCCTGACCAGCGAGAGCTGAAGCAGGGCGAGGCATCGCCTCACCTGGGAAGTGCAAGGGGGAAGGGAATCACTTTTCCTAGCCAGGGGAACTGAGACACACAACACCTGGAAAATCGGGTAACTCCCACCCCAATACCGCGCTTTAAGCAAATGGGCACACAAGAAGAATATATCCCTCACCTGGCCGGGAGGGTCCCACGGCCACAGAGCCTCCCTCATTGCTAGCACAGCAGTCTGTGATCTAACCGAAATGGCAAATGACTTTGACGAGATGAGAGAAGAAGGCTTCAGTCCTTCAAACTTCTCAGAGCTAAAGGAGGAATTACGTACCCAGCGCAAAGAAACTAAAAATCTTGAAAAAAGAGTGGAAGAATTGACAGCTAGAATAATTAATGCAGAGAAGATCATAAACGAAATGACAGAGATGAAAACCATGACACGAGAAATACGTGACAAATGCACAAGCTTCAGTAACCGACTCGATCAACTGGAAGAAAGAGTATCAGCGATTAAGGATCAAATGAATGAAATGAAGCGAGAAGAGAAACCAAAAGAAAAAAGAAGAAAAAGAAATGAACAAAGCCTGCAAGAAGTATGGGATTATGTAAAAAGACCAAATCTACGTCTGATTGGGGTGCCTGAAAGTGAGGGGGAAAATGGAACCAAGTTGGAAAACACTCTTCAGGATATCATCCAGGAGAACTTCCCCAACCTAGTAGGGCAGGCCAACATTCAAATTCAGGAAATACAGAGAACGCCACAAAGATACTCCTCCAGAAGAGCAACTCCAAGACACGTAATTGCCAGATTCACCAAAGTTGAAATGAAGGAAAAAATCTTAAGGGCAGCCAGAGAGAAAGGTCGGGTTACCCACAAAGGGAAGCCCATCAGACTAACAGCAGATCTCTCGGCAGAAACTCTACAAGCCAGAAGAGAGTGGGGACCAATACTCAACGTTCTTAAAGAAAAGAATTTTAAGCCCAGAATTTAATATCCAGCCAAACTAAGTTTCATAAGTGAAGGAGAAATAAAATCCTTTACAGATAAGCAAATGCTTAGAGATTTTGTCACCACCAGGCCTGCCTTACAAGAGACCCTGAAGGAAGCCCTAAACATGGAAAGGAACAACCGGTACCAGCCATTGCAAAAACATGCCAAAATGTAAAGACCATCGAGGCTAGAAAGAAACTGCATCAACTAACAAGCAAAATAACCAGTTAATATCATAATGACAGGATCAAGTTCACACATAACAATATTAACCTTAAATGTTAATGGACTAAATGCTCCAATTAAAAGACACAGACTGGCAAACTGGATAAAGAGTCAAGACCCATCAGTCTGCTGTATTCAGGAGACCCATCTCACATGCAGAGACATACATAGGCTCAAAATAAAGGGATGGAGGAAGATCTACCAAGCAAATGGAGAACAAAAAAAAGCAGGGGTTGCAATCCTAGTCTCTGATAAAACAGACTTTAAACCATCAAAGATCAAAAGAGACAAAGAAGGCCATTACATAATGGTAAAGGGATCAATTCAACAGGAAGAGCTAACTCTCCTAAATATATATGCACCCAATACAGGAGCACCCAGATTCATAAAGCAAGTCCTTAGAGACTTACAAAGAGACTTAGACTCCCATACAATAATAATGGAAGACTTCAACACTCCACTGTCAACATTAGACAGATCAACGAGACAGAAAGTTCACCAGGATATCCAGGAATTGAACTCATCTCTGCACCAAGCGGACCTAATAGACATCTATAGAACTCTCCACCCCAAATCAACAGAATATACATTCTTCTCAGCACCACATCGCACTTATTCCAAAATTGACCACATAATTGGAAGTAAAGCACTCCTTAGCAAATGTAAAAGAACAGAAACTATAACAAACTGTCTCTCAGACCACAGTGCAATCAAACTAGAACTCAGGACTAAGAAACTCACTCAAAAGCGCTCAACTACATGGAAACTGAACAACCTGCTCCTGAATGACTACTGGGTACATAATGAAATGAAAGCAGAAATAAAGATGTTCTTTGAAACCAATGAGAACAAAGATACAACATACCAGAATCTCTGGGACACATTTAAAGCAGTGTGTAGAGGGAAATTTATAGCACTAAATGCCCACAAGAGAAAGCAGGAAAGATCTAAAATTGACACTCTAACATCACAATTAAAAGAACTAGAGAGGCAAGAGCAAACACATTCAAAAGCTAGCAGAAGGCAAGAAATAACTAAGATCAGAGCAGAACTGAAGGAGATAGAGACACAAAAAACCCTCCAAAAAATCAATGAATCCAGGAGTTGGTTTTTTGAAAGGATCAACAAAATTGACAGACCGCTAGCAAGACTAACAAAGAACAAAAGAGAGAGGAATCAAATAGACGTAATAAAAAATTATAAAGGGGATATCACCACTGACCCCAGAGAAATACAAACAACCATCAGAGAATACTATAAACACCTCTACGCAAATCAACTAGAAAATCTAGAAGAAATGGATAATTTCCTGGACACTTACACTCTCCCAAGACTAAACCAGGAAGAAGTTGAATCCCTGAATAGACCAAGAGCAGGCTCTGAAATTGAGGCAACAATTAATAGCCTACCCACCAAAAAAAGTCCAGGACCAGATGGATTCACAGCTGAATTCTACCAGAGGTACAAGGAGGAGCTGGTACCATTCTTCTGAAACTATTCCAATCAATTGAAAAAGAGGGAATCCTCCCGAACTCATTTTATGAGGCCAACATCATCCTGATACCAAAGCCTGGCAGAGACACAACAAAAAAAGAGAATTTTAGACCAATATCCCTGATGAACATCGATGCAAAAATTCTCAATAAAATACTGGCAAACCGGATTCAGCAGCACATCAAAAAGCTTATCCACCATGATCAAGTGGGCTTCATCACTGGGATGCAAGTCTGGTTCAACATTCGCAAATCAATAAATGTAATCCAGCATATAAACAGAACCAAAGACAAGAACCACATGATTATCTCAATAGATGCAGAAAAGGCTTTTGACAAAATTCAACAGCCCTTCATGCTAAAAACGCTCAATAAATTCGGTATTGATGGTACGTAACTCAAAATAATAAGAGCTATTTATGACAGACCCACAGCTAATATCATTTTGAATGGGCAAAAACTGGAAAAATTCCCTTTGAAAACTGGCACAAGACAGGGATGCCCTCTCTCACCACTCCTATTCAACATAGTGTTGGAAGTTCTGGCTAGGGCAATCAGGCAAGAGAAAGAAATCAAGGGCATCCAGTTAGGAAAAGAAGAAGTCAAATTGTCCCTGTTTGCAGATGACATGATTGTATATTTAGAAAACCCCATCGTCTCAGCGCAAAATCTCCTTAAGCTGATAAGCAACTTCAGCAAAGTCTCAGGATACAAAATTAATGTGCAAAAATCACAAGCATTCTTATACACCAGTAACAGACAAGCAGAGAGCCAAATCAGGAATGAACTTCCATCCACAATTGCTTCAAAGAAAATAAAATACCTAGGAATCCAGCTTACAACGGATGTCAAGGACCTCTTCAAGGAGAACTACAAACCACTGCTCAGTGAAATCAAAGAGGACACTAACAAATGGAAGAACATACCATGCTCATGGATAGGAAGAATCAATATCGTGAAAATGGCCATACTGCCCAAGGTTATTTATATATTCAATGCCATCCCCATCAAGCTACCAATGAGTTTCTTCACAGAATTGGAAAAAACGGCTTTAAAGTTCATATGGAACCAAAAAAGAGCCCGCATTGCCAAGACAATCCTAAGTCAAAAGGACAAAGCTGGAGGCGTCACGCTACCTGACTTCAAACTATACTACAAGGCTACAGTAACCAAAACAGCATGGTACTGGTACCAAAACAGAGATATAGACCAATGGAACAGAACAGAGTCCTCAGAAATAATGCCACACATCTACAGCCATCTGATCTTTGAGAAACCTGAGAGAAACAAGAAATGGGGAAAGGATTCCCTATTTAATAAATGGTGCTGGGAAAATTGGCTAGCCATAAGTAGAAAGCTGAAACTGGATCCTTTCCTTACTCCTTATACGAAGATTAATTCAAGATGGATTAGAGACTTAAATGTTAGACCTAATACCATAAAAACCCTAGAAGAAAATCTAGGTAGTACCATTCAGGACATAGGCATGGGCAAGGACTTCATGTCTAAAACACCAAAAGCAACGGCAGCAAAAGCCAAAATTGACAAATGGGATCTCATTAAACTAAAGAGCTTCTGCACAGCAAAAGAAACTACCATCAGAGTGAACAGGCAACCTACAGAATGGGAGAAAATTTTTGCAATCTACTCATCTGACAAAGGGCTAATATCCAGAATCTACAAAGAACTCAAACAAATATACAAGAAAAAAACAAACAACCCCATCAAAAAGTGGGCAAAAGATATGAACAGACATTTCTCAAAAGAAGACATTCATACAGCCAACAGACACATGAAAAAATGCTCATCATCACTCGCCATCAGAGAAATGAAAATCAAAACCACAATGAGATACTATCTCACACCAGTTAGAACGGCAATCATTAAAAAGTCAGGAAACAACAGGTGTTGGAGAGGATGTGGAGAAATAGGAACACTTTTACACTGTTGGTGGGATTGTAAACTAGTTCAACCATTATGGAAAACAGTATGGCAATTCCTCAAGGATCTAGAACTAGATGTACTATATGACCCAGCCATCCCACTACTGGGTATATACCCAAAGGATTATAAATTATTCTACTACAAAGACACATGCACACGTATGTTTATTGCAGCACTATTCACAATAGCAAAGACTTGGAATCAACCCAAATGTCCATCTGTGACAGACTGGATTAAGAAAATGTGGCACATATACACCATGGAATACTATGCAGCCATAAAAAAGGATGAGTTTGCGTCCTTTGTAGGGACATGGATGCAGCTGGAAACCATCATTCTTAGCAAACTATCACAAGAAGAGAAAACCAAACATCACATGTTCTCACTCATAGGTGGGAACTGAACAATGAGATCACTTGGACTCGGGAAGGGGAACATCACACACTGGGGCATATCATGGGGAGGGAGGAGGGGGGAGGGATTGCATCGGGGAGTTATACATGATATAAATGATGAATTGATGGGTGCTGACGAGTTGATGGGTGCAGCACACCAACATGGCACAAATATACATATGTAACAAACCTGCACGTTATGCACATGTACCCTAGAACTTAAAGTATAATAAAAATAAAAAAATAAATAAAATAAAAAATAATAAAAAATAAAAAATAAAATAAAAAAATAAAAAAAAAAATGGACCTTCAGTCACTTTGACACTAAACAACCAAGATATAATTGTTTTCATTGCATTGAGTAACTGATTGAATTAACAAAAAATCAGCCTTGTGATTTGTATCCTTAGCATAAATTGAGGCAGAGTTCATTTTTCCATAAAGTTTTTTAAAGTGTAATTGAATTCATAAACTTTTCATAAGAGAAGCCACAATATTCCCGATATTTCTTATTTCTCTGAAATCAAAAGGAGTTATTCTGCAGATACAAACTTGAAGAGTCACAGTATCTTACAAAGGGCCTATGGTAGACTAATGGACCCCAAAATGTTTATATCCTAATTCCCAGAATATGTGAATGTTACTTTTTGTGGCAAAAGAGGCTCTGTGAATGTAATCGAAGTTATGAATTTTAAGATGGAGAGGTTATGCTGGATTATCATAATAGGCCTAATCTAATCACATCAGCTCTTAAACATAGAAAACCTCTCCCAGTAGTGGTCAGAGGGATGTGATGACACATAAAAAAACAGGAGAGAGAATGCAGGAGAAGGATGACAACCTGCATTGTTGGATTTGAAGACAAAAGGGCCCACAAGCTAAGAAATACAGGCCACCTCTAGAAGCTGAAAATGACCACCAGTGAGAGTCAGCAAAGAAAGGTACCTCAGTCCAATAACTTCAAGGAAATGAATTTGTATTAGTTTGTTCTCACGCTGCTAATACAGACATACCCAAGGCTGGGTAATTTATAAAGAAAAGAGGTTTCATTGACTCACAGTTTCACACAGCTAGGGAGACCTCAGGAAGCTCACAATCGTGGTGGAATGGGAAGCAAACATGTACTTCTTCACATGGTGGCAGGAGAGGAAATGAGAGCCAAATAAAGGGGGAAGCCCCTTAATAAAACCATTAGATCTCGTGAGAACTTACTATCTTGAGACTAGTATGTGGGAACCTCCCCAATGATTCAGTTATCTCCACCTGGTCCTGCCCTTGGCATGTGGGGATTATTACAATTCGAGATGAGATTTTGGTTGGGGACATAGAGTCAAACCATACCAGGTCCAATTTACTTCCTATGGAGATATAAAATAATATATGTGTGTTGTTTAAACCACTAAGTTTGCTGTAATTAATAAGGCAGCAATAGAAAATGAATGTAGAACCTTAGTGAACAGAGATGTGATTTGCTCAAAGTCTACAATTTTTAGGAAAAATATTAGGGACAAAATACTGTACTATTATCAATTATCTTTAAATTTATTCTTGGGAAAATTGAAATATACCCATAGTAATAATTATTGAACTGCTTCCTAACGTACATTAGCAAAATAACAAATGTTTTGAAAAGATGCAGAAAATGATTTTCTTAAATTAACATCAATTAGTTTTCAAGGAAAAAAAATTACAAAAACTTTTTATTTTGGCTTAGATGAAAATAATTTCCACATCTTATAAAGTTGTCTCACGTACATCGTTTAAGAAATGTTAGCTTTCATAGAAGTGTATGTTGACCACTCCTATTCAACACAGTACTGGAAGCCCTACCCAGAGCAATCAGGTAAGAGAAAGAAATAAAAGGAATCCATGTAGGAGAAGAGCAGGTCAAATTATCTGTCTCTGCTTACAATATAACTCTGTATCTAGAAAACTCTAAAGACTCCACCAAAAAGCCCCTGAATCTGATAAATAACTTCAGTAAAGCTTTAGGATACAAAATCACATACAAAAGCTAGTAACATTTCTATATAACAGTGATGTTCAAGCTGAGAGCCAAATCAAGAACACAATTTTTACAATAGCCATACATAAAAAAATAAAGTACATCTAACCAGGGTGGTAGGAGATGTCTACAAGGAGAACTACAAAACACTGCTGAAAGAAATCATAGATGACACAAATAGAAAAACACTTCATACTTATGAATTGGAAGAATCAATATTGACCAAATTGTCCGTATTGCCCAAAACAATCTACAGATTCAATACTATTTGTATCAAATCGATGTCATTTTTCACAGAAAAGAAAACTATTCTAAAATTAATGTGGAACCAAAAAAGAGCCCAAATAGCCAAAGTAATTCTATGCAAAAAGAATAAAGCTAGAGGCATCATAGTACCTGATGTTAAACTATACTACAAGGCTATAGTAACCAAAATAGCATGGTACTGGTACAAAAATAGACATAGACCAATGAAATAAAATAGAGAACATAGGAGTAAAGCCACACACCTACAACCAACTGATCTTCAACAAACTCTACAAAAGTAAGCAATTAGGAAAGGACTTTCTATTCAATAAATGGTGCTGTGAAAACTGGCTGTTTGTAGAAGGAAACTGGACCCCTACCTATCACCACATATAAAATGACTCAAGGTGGATTAAAGACTTAAATGTAAGACCTTAAACCATAAAAATCCTAGAATAAAACCTAGGAGATACTCCGCTAGACATTGGCCTAGGTAAAGAATGTATGACTAAGTCCTTAAAAGCAATTTCAATGAAAATAAAAATTGACAATTGGGACCTAATTAAACTAAAGAGCTTCTGCACAGCAAAGTAAACTACCAACAGAGTAAACAGACAGCCTAAAGGACAGCCTAAAATATTCACAAGCTATGCATCCAACAAAGAACTAATATCCAGAATCTACCAGGAACTTAAATAAACAAGAAAAAATAAATAAACCCATTAAAAAGTGGACCAAGTATATGAACAGATACTTCTCAAAAGACATAAAAAGGCCCACAAACATATGAAAAATAGGTTCAATATCACTAACCATCAGAGAAATGCAAATCAAAACTACAACAAGATACCATCTCACACCCGTCAAAATGAACTTTATTAAAAAGTCAAAAACCTTCCATTCTACCCAGCAATTCCATTAGTGGGCATATACCCAAAGGAAAATAAATCATTCTACCAAAAACACACACACATACACACACACACATGCATATGTTTATTGTAGCACTATTCACAATAACCAAGAAATGGAATCAAACTAGGTGCCCATCAACAGTGGACTAGATAAAGAAAATGTGGTACATATACACCATGGAACACCACACAGTCATAAAAAATAATGAAATCATGTCCTTTGCGGCAACATGGATGCAGTTGGAAGCCATTATACTAAGCAAAGTAATGCAGGAACAGAAAATCAATTATCACTTATTATGTCACTTATAAGTAAGAGATAAACCTGAGTACACACAAACATATAGAAGGGAACAATAGATAGTAGAGACCCTAAAGGTGGGCAAGGGCTGAAAAACTTCCTATTAGGTACTATGCTGACTATCTGGGTGATGGGATCTAAAAAGTTCAAACTTCAGCATCATGCAATGTACCCTTGTAACAAACCTACATGTGTATCCCCAATTCAAATTAAAATTAAAAAGGAAATGTTCATTTTATTAGCAACAGAACTCATGTAGATTTCCAACAAAAAGGCTGTTTGCTGCAGTTTTTAGTACTTCAAAAGCAGCAGGCCAGGTTCACTGGAGAGTTCAGGAAGGACCACTATGCAAAGTATTGCTTTATTAATTCAATAAAACATGTATTTTTAAATATTGCAAATATAAGAAATCAAGAAAAATATGAAGGGAATTTAAACTAAAAAGAGATTGTAGAATTTATTAATGGGCCATAGAGAATTTTTTGTTTGTTTGTTTGTTTTTTGTTTTTTGTTTTTTTGTTTGAGACGGAGTCGTGCTCTGCCACCCAGGCTGGAGTGCAGTGGCCGGATCTCAGCTCACTGCAAGCTCCGCCTCCCGGGTTCACGCCATTCTCCTGCCTCAGCCTCCCGAGTAGCTGGGACTACAGGCGCCCGCCTCGTCGCCCGGCTAGTTTTTTGTATTTTTAAGTAGAGACAGGGTTTCACCGTATTAGCCAGGATGGTCTCGATCTCCTGACCTCGTGATCCGCCCGTCTCGGCCTCCCAAAGTGCTGGGATTACAGGCTTGAGCCACCGCGCCCGGCCGAGAACTTTTTTAAGTTGGAAAGCCAGCAAATTGTAATGAAAATACCTTAAACTTGGGGGCAAAACATTTCTCATCATACAGCCTTGGACAAAATCCCCTTGACCGGGCACAGTGGCTCATGCCTGTAATCCCAACACTTTGGGAGGTCAAGGCGGGTGGATCACGAGGTCAGGAGATTGAGACCATCCTGGCTAACATGGTGAAACCCCGTCACTACTAAAAATACAAAAAATTAGCCAGTGTGGTGGTGGGCACCTGTAGTCCCAGCTACTCGGGAGGCTGAAACAGGAGAATGGCGTGAACCCAGGAGGCGGAGCTTTCAGTAAGCCGAGATTGCACCACTGCACTCCAGCCTGGGCAACAGAAAGAGACTCTGAAAAACAAAAACAAAAACAAAAACAAAAACCCTCTAAGGCTCAATATTCTTATCTATAAACTAGTGGATGACCAAATCTGTTTCTGCCTGAATGCCATATTATTTTAAGAACCAGATGATACAATGCAGATGAAGGTGACATGTAAAGAGAGCACAAAAATTACTCTGGACTAGGAGCCAGAAGCCCTGAGTGATCCTTCCCAATCTGCCACATGACATTGTATTCCATAGCAAGCCGTTTCATCCTTCAAAACTTTAGTCCTATCATCTGAAAAACAAATAATATAACATTGCCTTTGAACATCGCAAGATGCCATCTTTGATATTATTTTCAAATAGCAAAGCCATAATACACCTGAGACTTTTTGGATAGATAAGAAGGATAGCTCACTTTCACAGAGCCAGGTCCAAAGAAATCCGAATACTCTCTGAGAAAATGATGAGATAATGCGTTGTGGATGGAGTTGTTGTCCCAGATACATAAATTCATGATTCTTAGACTGCTGTGTAAACCTACAAGTTTGGATAATTCCCAAAGGAGCTTAATCCTTAAAGGAAACACTCGTTGAAAGAGAATCATTAAGTATATGTGCAAGATGAATGGAAGAGAGACCTAAAGTGAAGCCAAAAAAGAAAGGCATTGCATAGAAACTTTCTAGAAGAGGTAAACAGTAATGGCATTGATGTAATGAAGAGGACTTCCACACATTACTTCATAAAGAGAGGATTCTGTCTCGTGTGTTTTCAGAAACACCTGAAAGGGTTCTGTGATATCTCAGTAATGAGAAATATCACAAAAGCTAGCCCACTCATCTCTTTAAATGGAATCTGGAGTCTCTAACATGTCATTAAATTAAGAACATAAAAGTAGAAGACTATTTTCTTTTTAGGTATTTGCTATGCAATTGAGACTCTTTTTCTTACAAAAATGGTCAGAATACTCTAATATTTCTGATTAGAACACAATTCCACCAAACTAATTATACATCCTCAGATGGGCCAGGTATCTTATTTCTAATATAAATTACAAAAGAAAATATGTATTCTGTTTAGGTGGATCAGAATCCAGAAATTCTAACAACTACTCATTAATTGTACTTTCCACTGTTAAGACCAAAGATGATAACCTCCTGTTAATAATTCTTCCAGAAACCTCCCTGGATGCTGACATACTGTTTCTCAACAAGTTGTGATTATTTATCCCTTTCTTCTTGCAGTTGTCTACAAATACTAAGCTTCTCATTCAGAATTTAAATTTTAATTCCTCCCGACAAGTAGTAGAGCATCACTTGGCAAATCCACAGTATGGTGTCATTATATCTTCATAAAAGATAGGGTTTTTAATATCATCACTAGAGCATTAAATAAAAATGTAATGGCAAAATATTAAAATTTTTAAGGAAACTAGCTCAGAAATAAACCACTTATAACTGAACTATAAAAATGAACAATGAAATTATAACACATAAGAGTGTTATTGTATGGCCCTTTAAAATCCCCACCTTACCTTGCGAATCACTCAGACCTGATTTAAATCCTCTCTCTGACACTAATTCTTGTTAGAAACTTAATCATCTTAACCTGTTTACATTACAGTATGCTTGGTAAGACTATCCAGTTTATAGGACTGTGGTGAAAATTAAAAAAGGAAATATGTGCAAAGCTCCTACCATATTTTAAACCATCAATAAATAAAGGGTAGATATTTCTCTTTAATTAGTCCAGAACCATAAAAAGTAGAGAAAATCATTCCCATTTTACAAATGAAAGCTCTGCAGAGATAGAATCTAGAAACCACTAGAATCTAGACACCAGTGTAATAATCAGAGCAACCTTTTATAATTGTATAGAAGTTTGTCATGTAAAACACTTTTAAAGTATCTTATTTGATCCATATAAATAGTAATAGCCAATTCATACACTTTTAGAGAAGAGAACATTGAGGCTTAGAGAAATAAAGTGACTTTTTAATAATCACTGTTATTGTAGTAGATGTATTTTGGTTACATGGCATTTTTCTTTGTCCTAAAACATGTCCTGTCCTCTGCTTCATTTATACGGTTCCTATGAGAACTTCTAAGCCTCAGATCTTTCCCTTTTCTGTCTAGAGTTGATTGGCTCATGAGTGGGAAGAAAACTCAAATAGGGCCATAATAGTAGCCTACATTCACAGAGATCACAATTGATTGGTCCAAGGGTAGACATCTGACTTAATCTAAGCCAATGGGTCACATCTCAAGATTTTTTGAAAGTTCTGTCTGATGACAGGGTTTAATATGTTTAACTCGGGAACTATGCGTTGGCTTCTGTGACTTCTGTAGAATGTGAAAGATGATTCTGAGCAAGAGAAAACAATAAAGTAAATATGCAAATTGAAGTAAAGATGTAAGACAGCAAGAGAGTCTCTGTTCCACTTTTTCATGAGATGCAGGCTCATCACATTCCTGTTTTGGGGTTTCATGTGGTACACCAGTATCCTTGTACTAAAAAATTCCATTTTAAATGAGGCCAGTTCATATGGTTTCTGTAACTTGGAGCCAACAGAGTGTAAAAGGAGGTTTTCTTATACTAAATTTGGTAACCTATTCACTAGTTAAGACACTAATAACCATTACTATCGTCTAAATATCTCCTTTTGCCATTTTTAGCCACTTAATATTTGATCCTAAGTAGGAAGTGTGATGGGATTGAAATTCTACGCATGCATCAAATGTATTACAGTATATACGAAGGAAACGACCCAAAACACAGAGGGAAAGATCCATGCCCTAAAACTGCTTCCATTCATCCAGTATACACTCAATTCAGCTAATGAATATTGAATTCTTTAAGCCTGCCCTTCTCCATATAACCCCAGTTCATTCCATATGTTTGTTGTTTGCTTGCTTTTCCTGCTGTTGGTACTCCCAACCCCCAAACTACAACCTTGACAGCTATTTATCTAGCAAAGTGTTGTTGCTTGAATCTCAGCAGAGAGATAATTTCAATAAGTCTTCCCTTAATTTCCAGCTCTGGGTTCTGTGCACCTCCTCGTGCTCTCCGAGCACCTGTATTTGATCTACTGTAACTCTTATTCCTCTGCAGGGAAATTGCCTGATAAAGTCCACCAATATAATGTAAGTCTAAAGGGCAACAACTACCTATTTCAGTGCTGCATTTTTGGCAGCTAGAATATTGTATAACATGTAGTGGGCACTCAACAAGTATTTGTGAGAGTCACTCTTTGTGAATAAACTCCTTTGGAGATTTTTAACAACTTCAAAAGCACCTACATGCAAACAAATCACTGATGAGATTATCTCCTTACTGATGAAAGCATTTGAGATTACTCAGTTGTGTTGGGAGACACATTAGATTGAAAGCTACTCAATTTTAATATGCCTGAAGTCCTCTTTGGAAATCTGATAAACAGAGTATTAAAGGCAAATTTAAATGGGCACTGAAATAGCAACTGCCTTCAGAGCATGTTTAGACAATTCTATTTAAGGTTGATAATAGAGAATGAAAGATTAGTATCTATATTTCAGCAAAGGACAATAAGTATACCAAATATTGTCCCCCTAGAAAAGCAACTTACAACAGGTTAAAATTGAGAATTGTATAATGGTTCCCATCTAACTGGTTATTGACTCATATTTTGGCAATATTATTGTAGACTATCAATTCTCAAAAAACAAAAAAAAGTTTTGCCATATGTGAGTGGACAAAGCATGTAACCAAATCTCTCTCAGAATCTATTAGAAATGACAGTGATTAAATAAAATAACACAGTTAAAGAAATACATATGCTACTCAGATTCCACCAGCAATTTAAATGGTATGAAACAAATGATCCCCCTCACTGGGTGACATCAATCTGACATAAACAATAGCACTAGAAGAGAAACATACCTAAATATACTCCTGTCACAAAGACTTAGGTTGAAGAGAGGCAGAGAGGAAGTCCAATGTTTTAGTTTCTATCAACTGTTTGACACAGTGTTTTCATCCTACTGCTGATCTTAGCACTCCTCTGTTTTCCTTAGGATTTCTAGAAATAGCACACCTCAAAGTCACAAGGGCATCGTGCATCCTAGGCAGGAGAATGGCAGTGCTTGGTAATGTGGTATGACTAATATCATGCCTGGCACATACCACGTGTTTAATAAATACCATTCAATATGTGAAAGAACAAAACTAGCCAGTTTATTGCTTGACTATACACTTTAAACTTATTTTGCAAATGCTTTTCGATTTTTAATTGATTTTTAACAACAACAAACCTAGGTAGTACATGAAAGCAAAGCAGTTTTATTCATAAATAGAATAGATGGCCTCTAACAGACCTTGAGTTTAAAGCATGCCTCTCCCAAACTATGTCTGTGTCTGTCATTAGAGTCACTTTTGGTTTGTTTATAGAAGCACACTAGTGAAATCCAAATGTTTTCTCTGGGTCAAGTATTTGAATATAAACATACCTAGAGTTCTTAACAAATGGGAAGAGACCAATTTATATATTTCCCCAGAAAATATCTTTACAATCCAAAAAGTGACAATATATTAATATTGTGCCAACATGATTAGTAAACTAAATAAAACAATTTCCTGCAAATATATGTTTAGTATAAGTCCCTCAAAAAGAAACAGAAAACATAAAAGTCTATAAACCATTTGTGATGGTTAGTACTGAGTGTCAGATGAATGGGACGGAAGCATGCAATATTGATCCTGGGTGTGTCTGTGATGGTGTTGCCAATGGAGATTAACACTTGAGTCAGTGGAGTGGGGAAAGCAGATCCACCCATAATTGGGTGGGCACCATCTAATCAGCTGTCTGCAAATATAAAGCAGGCAGAAAAACATGAAGAGGCGAGACTGGTCTACCCTCCCAGTCTACATCTTTCTCCTGTGCTGGATGCTTCCTGGCTTCAAACATTGGAAGCATCCTAGAGGCGAGACTGGTCTACCCTCCCAGTCTACATCTTTCTCCTGTGCTGGATGATGCCTGGCTTCAAACATTGGACTCCAAGTTCTTCAGTTTTGATACTTGGACTGGTTCTTCTTGCTCCTCAAGCTTGCAGACCACCTGTTATGGGACCTTGTGATTGTGTAAGTTAATATTTAACAAACTCCTATATATATTATATAATATATTATATGTATTATATAATATATATAATGTGTATAATATGTAATATATATTATATTATATATGTATATTAGGTAATATATAATATATATTACATGTATTATATATTATATTAATATTAATAATATAATTATATTATATGATTTATTTGCATATTATATATTACATATATTATATAATACAATAATATAAATTTTATATAATATATGTATCCTATTAGTCTGTCTCTCTTGAGAACCCTAGTACACCATTAAAGAAATATTAGCAGTTGAAAATCTACCCAGGTCATCCAAAGCATTTCAAACTACATTACAGATAAATTATACTAAATAATAAAGAAAAATTGTTACAAACTTCACAAACTCTTCCAGAAAAAGGAGGAAAAGAAGAAACATGCTATAACTTGTTTTGAGGATAGTATCACCTTAATATAAATATTAGAGTTTAAAAAGGAAACTTTAGACTAAACTCCTTATTAACAGAATTGAAAAAATGAGTAATACATTTTAGATTTATTCTATGAATACAAGATAAATTTTACAATAGAAAATATTATTCACCACGTTAACAGAGTAAAGAACATTCAGATAATCACAGAAGCAAGGCAAGCATTCAGAAAAATTCTATACCAATTAATGACAAATCTTTTATAAAAGTCAGTAAGAGATTAGAATTTCAGTAAAATCGCCATCTAGTGTGATATTTATTGTAAGTTTTATATAGATCCTTTTATGCTTTCAGATAAAAAGGATCTACATAAAACTTACAATAATTATCACACTAGATGGTGAATCATTAAAAGCATCCCCTTTAAATTCAGGAATGGATAATATCTGGAATTATTACTTTTAACCCACATAGACCTGAAGGTTCAAGCCATACAGTAACATGGAATAATTAATGTTTGAAGGAATAAAGATTGAAAAGGAAGAAACTAAGCAATTATTATTCCCACACACAGATACCCCAAAAGTGAACATAAGTAATTTGTGAGAACTAAGAGAATCCATCGAGATTGATGGACATAAGGTAGTTTTAAGTCTCATTTCTATACACTAGCAAGCAATAAAATAAAATTTTAAAACATCAATTTAAATAACAAAAAAAACA
Source organism: Rhinopithecus roxellana (assembly GCF_007565055.1). Taxonomy (NCBI): domain Eukaryota; kingdom Metazoa; phylum Chordata; class Mammalia; order Primates; family Cercopithecidae; genus Rhinopithecus; species Rhinopithecus roxellana. The sequence goes on along the minus strand of NC_044557.1, from coordinate 71,020,008 downwards.
CAGTAGATACAAATGAATTTAAAAAAGAGCTTCATGGAGAAAAGTATAAAAACTTGCTCTAAAACATTTTAAAATACCTGGATAAGTTCTTTTTTTTTTTTTTTTTTTTTTATACTTTAAGTTCTAGGGTACATGTGCATAACGTGCAGGTTTGTTACATATGTATATTTGTGCCATGTTGGTGTGCTGCACCCATCAACTCGTCAGCACCCATCAATTCATCATTTATATCATGTATAACTCCCCGATGCAATCCCTCCCCCCTCCTCCCTCCCCATGATATGCCCCAGTGTGTGATGTTCCCCTTTCCGAGTCCAAGTGATCTCATTGTTCAGTTTCCACCTATGAGTGAGAACATGTGATGTTTGGTTTTCTCTTCTTGTGATAGTTTGCTAAGAATGATGGTTTCCAGCTGCATCCATGTCCCTACAAAGGACGCAAACTCATCCTTTTTTATGGCTGCATAGTATTCCATGGTGTATATGTGCCACATTTTCTTAATCCAGCCTTACAGGGACATAGATGAAGTTGGAAACCATCCTTCTCAGCAAACTAACACAGGAACAAAAAACCAAACACTGCATGTTCTCACTCACAAGTGGGAGTTGAACAATGAGAACATATGGGCACAGGGAGAGGAACATCACAAACTGGGGCCTGTTGGGGGTGGGGGGCAGGAGGAGGGAGAGCATTACGAGAAATACCTAATATAGATGACCAGTTGATAGGTGCAGCAAACCACCATGGCACATGTCTACCTATGTAACAAACCTGCACGTTCTGCACATGTATCCCAGAACTTAAAGAATAATAAAAATAAAATACCTGGATAAGTGGACAAGGATAATAAAACGTAGTATTTCTCAAACTTAGCTCTGGCTGCTCATTGGAATCATTTGGAGGATTTTAAAAACACTGACCTCTGGGCCCCACTCCCAGAAATCATGATTGAATTGGTCTGGAGTGCAGGCTAGGCTTTGGAAGTGTGCAGAGCTCCTCAGGATATTCTAAAATGCAGTAAAGGTTGAGAATGAATATTCTAGTGGATGCTGTGGTGACCACCCAGATCCCCATATATGAAAGAAACACACCATTCCCCCAGCCGCTGAGAGTAGTACTGGCAACTGACCGCTGTCAGGTGACTCCCATCCCCAGAACTGGCCCACAAGTACTTCCGCTGAAGACAGTAGATACATCAATAACAAAATTGAACAGATTCTGGCATACTTAAACCAAGCTTATATCGGTGATCCATAACAATGATCCAGTTCTTCCCTTTTGTGTTGGTCCTGGCAGCCTATGATTTCTAATATCCTTGTACATGCACGGCATTGATCCATTGCCTGGTTTACCTTATGACATCGCACATCCCTTCCCTTGTCCATCAGTCTCACTAGAGACACCCTGAATGAAACGATTTCCACACTATTATAACTAGGATGAACTTTCATTCTCATTTGCCTAGGACAATTATACTTTATACCTATCTCCCAGTGCTATTATTAATAGCACCCTTTTCACTCTCAAAAGTATTCCACTTTGAATGGTAAATTTTATGATTGCCAAAACTGTGAAACAATTTTATGATTACCATAAATGCAATAGTTGAAGACAGGCTTTTGAGAAGGAAACTTCATCTCTTAGAAATCAAGACACTGAAGTCACTTTTAAACAAACATAGCCATTCTTTCCAGCAGTTGAGAGAGATGAGTAGCAACCAGTCTTACCAATATTCAGAAAGTCCTTGCCACAAACACAGACTGCAGGTCCCTACAGCAGATGTTCACTAAGAAGATGGAACGGGACTAGGTGGATGAAAAGAAACTGTTCTCCATGCTGCCTATCGCAGGAGAAAGAAATGGCTCTCTGACAGCATGACTAATGATCACTTGTCCCAGCCTTGCCCTTTCACTGGCCAAATCACCTGACCTCTGAACTGATACAACTACTTTTAGAATCCAGATTCTCAGAATTCTTAGTAACTTGTCCAGCTCCCAAAACTAACTTTGTAATTCCCAGAAAGAAAACATGCTGTGAAAAATGCCTGTAGTGCCACCAGTAGTCAGTTCTAAATATACACTTTAAGTGGAAAAGTGTATACTATATTTTCTATGCCTACCTTTGATACAGCAATATATGAACATTAGAATGACAGCATTAAGAGTGCTTTCATGATGATCAAAATGTTATTATTATAATCAAATGAAAACTGAACACAGCATTGTTTTATATATTAAATGGGGCCACAAAAATAAATTAAATCATACATTAGTGATGTGGAACTTTCAGTAATGCCCAATTCTCCAAAAAAAAAGACAATCCCAAATTTCTGATCTATTTGTCCACAAAGATAATTTATAAATAAATATAAGAAAGAAATGAAGATATGAAATGGTATATCTAAATTTAGGATTATATATGTATACATATATATATATACAGACACACACACACACTACATGCTAAGCAGAAAGATTATCATATGAAAATATCCCCAGAAAAAAAATCCTTTCTTTTAGAAAATTGACAGAGCTCTAAGTAAGTTGAAAAAAATGTGAACAACTGATACCATTGAGGGCTAGATAAATATTACTGGAATCCACCAGGCTTAAGGAATAAAAATTGTCTGGTTGAAAGTATTTTATTAAAGGAAGAAAATCATTCAACCATATTATCTCCAAGGAAAAATCCTAAGAAAAAGTATCCACCTTACAAAAAAATCGAATAGGACCTATATTCTGATATAAATCCTGATGGTCTTGCCAAATGTTCTCATGCTGCTGAGATTTCCCCTACAGCCTGAAATAAAAATTCAACCATAACTGGCACCTAGGGACACGCTCCTTGTTCAAAAATCCAGTCTCGCTAAGTGAAGCAAAACCCAGTGTATGTCAGCCTTGAGGGGATGGGTGTTTTTATTTGGCTCAAGAATGTGATACGTAGAACATGAGCTGGGAACACAATTTAACCCAGTTCCCATCTCAAAGGCTAAATCCAAATGAATCCCTTTTGGGTTTTATCTGCCTGGTACAATAAAGATGCTGTCAAGTTAAAAGAAAGCTGTGACATGATGGACCAAGTGGACTCCTCCCACAGCACTGAAGCCAGTGCCAAGGAACAGGAATGCTTGTAGGATGAAACCATATCCTGACTGGTGAGTCTTCATTTATACCCAACTGTTCCTTGTTTGGCAATCTGAAGCTATTCCAAAAGGGCATACTATTCTACCAACAACAGTGGAGGCAAGGTTGTTTACAAATGCCACCTACAAAGTTACTAGCTTTTGAAACTTCCATGTGCTTCCATCCCATTAGGCAATTCTGCTTCCCATTCTGTTAACAAGGGCCAGTGTCTCTGGCAAGGGTAGCAAGTTTAGACAGAGATGTCTTACAGAGGCATCCCATAGCACTGACCCTAGACCATCATTTTGAATCCCTGGAAAGCTAAAGCAACAAGTGCTTCTGAAACAACCTCAGGTTCATGCCAAGTCCCTAGTTGTACAAGAAAGAGACATACTTTTTATAAATCCCCAACTCGAGTTTTCGTAGCTGAGAATAAGGTTTTTAGTCCTCAGCATACCAGTGAGAATTGGGTTTTGGACCTCAGCATGGTACCTCATGGAAACTGGAAATACATGACTTTCTACTTTCTCTAAATACCTGTTTTAAGCCCTGTAAAACTTAGGGAATGCTAAGAATCTAGTGACTGCATGAGGAATATACCTTCTGCCACTTTCAGGTGCTTATTAACTGGCATCTGAATATTTTAAGCTATCTAGAAAGCATAGTAAATAATATACTTCTAAAACACCCTTCACTAAAAAGTAGTAACAGCATCAGTGAAAACCTGTTTATAATACAAATGGGTACTTATTCATATCAAGTGTCTAGTGATCAAACCTATATATAAGTAGGTAACAAATATTATATATTTACATGGTTATATGTCTTCTCATTAATTGAAAGTTACCTACTTGGGTCAGTCATGCACTGACCTAAATTTAGAAGGATTTTTTATTGTAGTTAGTTTCCCTTGTACGCAATATCATAATTAAATTTATCTGTCAACTTAGTGGGCCTCAGGTGCTCAGATAGCTGGTCAAACATTATTCTGGGTGTGTCTGTGATGGTGTTTTTGGATGAGATTGACATTTGAACTAGTAGACTGAATACAGCAGCTTGTTCTCCCTGAAGTCGGTGGCCCTTATTCTAATCAGTTAAAGGTCTAAATAGAACAAATAGGCTAGCTCCCCCATGAGTAAGAGGAAATTCCTCCTGCCTGACTGCCTTTGAGCTAAAACATCAGTCTTTTTTTGCCTTTGGACTCAAAATGAAACATAAGCTTTTCTAGGGTCCCGAACCAAACTGGGTTTTGGACTAGAATTTACACCACTGGCTCTCTTGATTCTCAGGCTTTCGAACTCGAACTGAAACTACATCATCAGCTCTCTTGGGTTTCTACAATGCTGAATGCAGATCTTGCGGTTTATACTCCTCCATAATCATATGACCCAATTCCTTACAAATAAATATATCCTTTTCTGTTTCTCTGGAGAACCGTGACTAATACACATGAGGAAAACCACTAAGATAATTACCAAACCACCAAAGAATTTCAAAACTAGGCTTTGGAATTCAAGTTCAGTTAATGAACAAATATATTTTTAAATATCTAGTGAAACAGAGCTGCTCTGGGCAACACTGAAGAAAAACACAATAAACACAGTCTAGTGAAGAAAATACAACATATCTAGGCTAGGGAAAGAGATACTTTTTATGTAGATAAGAAAACTTCTATACATGAAAAGCCAAGGAAAATTTCCATGAAAAAAATATAAACAAGCGCTAGATGGTAAAGAAAAGAGTTACTTTAATGTCAGAAATAGCCCTGGGTTAACCAAAATTATTGACACAAAGTTCAGTTCTTTCACATCTGCATTTAGCATTTCCTGCTTTATCTAAATTATTTCATGTCTTCCTTAAATTTGGAAACCTCAGTCATCAACATTATATCATTATATTACACATCAAGTTGCAGACTAGGAAACAATAACCTATATATAGAGAGAGGCTACATATATGCACACACACACACGACAGAGACTATACATATATACCCTATATGTATAGCCTAGATATATAGTGTGTGTGTGTATATATATATATAAAATAAAGAAAATACAAATTAAAACCACAATGAGATACTACTACAAACCTACTAGAATTACTAAAATTTTAAAATTTGACATTGCCTAATGTTAGCAAGACATGGAGCTATTGGAACACTCATATACACTGATCATGGAAGTATAAAATGGTGCCAACACTTTGGAAGTGGTTCAATAGTTTCTTATAAAGTGGAAAGTAAATTTATGTATGATCTAAAAATGCATCTCTTCCCAAAGATCTACAAGAGAAATAAAAATACATGTCTATAGAAAATCTTCTCTTAAATGTTTATAGCAGCTTTGTATGTAATAGTGAAAAACCAGAAAACCGGAAACAAATCGAATGTCTATTAACAAATGAATGGAAATACAAACTAGATCTTTTCGTGCAATGGAAAATTACACAGCAATGAAAAGCAGTGAATTGCTTAGATACGCAACAAAAAGATAAACCAAAAGGTATGCTAAGCAAAAGAAGACAGATGCAAAGAGATACAAGTAATTTTATTTTTCTAAAATTCTAAAAAGATAAATCAAAGTATTGGTATAGAAAGCAAATCAATAAATATCTGAGGCTAGTGGTAAAGCATAGGGACTGATTAGGATAGGGCATAAAGAAAGCTTTGGAGGTGTTGAAAATGTTTTATATTTTGTTGGTGATGGCAGTAACATGGAATATATATTTGTCAAAAATCATCAACCTCTACAGTTACCATGGGTGCATTTTACTGTATGTAAATTATCCCTCAATAAAATTGATTTTAAAAATCCAAAGAAAACTCAAAGTCAAGTCTAATGTTCTAGATATTCACATGAAAAAGTTGCTTACCTCCTTTCAGTCTTTGTTCAAATGTCGTCTTCTCAGTGAGGACTTCCCTTACCACTTTATTTAAAATTTCAACCAGGCTTTCCAATTCCTAGCCCTTCTTCTACTCTATTCCCTATGGTGCTTAGTGTCAGCTAATACACTACATAGTTTACCTAGATTGTATATTTATCATTTATGTTCTGCTTTCTCAAACTAAAATTTCCATAAAGCTGCAAATATTTTATATTTATTTTTATGTTTTGTTCACTAATGCAACCCCAATAGCTGTGTACCTTACACACAGCACACGTGCAATAAATCTGTACTGAATAAATGAATGAAGTTCCAAAGGGCAAATTTTTTCAGAGCAATCCAGTTTTAGCAAGCCACTAGATGAAATGTATTGGGATACCTTTGGGTAATCCCATTTCTATGTTGTCGTATCTAAACTGTCTTTCTCAAATATATTTGCAGTGTTACTGGTTGACTCTAAGTAACAGTTGACACATAATCTTGGTATTAAACAGGAGAAAGGCTGAGAAAAATATTTTTTAAAGGACGTACAGACCATGGTGCCACAGTCTATGCTACAACAAAGAAGCTGACACATACCCTATTAAAATGTCACTTTAATCACATTTACTCCTAGGAATGCTTTCAAAGTTAATTTACTGATAGAACCATTCAAGCAGGTTTATTTACCTGTGTGAAAGGTTTATTATATTTACTTTAATCAAGTTATTTAACCTCTCTGGATCAGTTTTCTCAACTGTAAAATGAATAGGGTTTTCAGACTAGGTAGAATCACTGAGTTTTGAAGAAGCTTCTGAGAAATCTAAAGGGTGTTTTTGGCAAGTAGAGCTGGGCTTAGGTAATTAATGAAACATTTTTGGAGCCAAGTCATCAACATATCAGATCACTAGAGAGAAAATTCACAAATTCCAGCTAATTCTCCACTTCCCCAAAGCTAAATTGTCCCATTCTTCTTTTGATTCTGTGAATTACCACAGGTTTCTCCAATAACCTCACCCCCTTTTAAAAGTATGTTGACCAGAGTCATCCTCTATCATTTGTCACTGAGAATCCTGACTGATAAAGAAATTGGTCCTTGGCGAAGTGGGGTATCACATACAACAAATGCTAAAATGTGAAAATAACTAAATGAAGTTTAAATGAGAAACATTAAGGTTTTCTTGCATTAATTGAGAAAATTTCAATTCTTGCTAGTTTAAATAGAAAAAAAAATGTTTGATTAAGCTGCCATCTGTTGTATTGTGAGGCCCAGATCAAATGACGACTGGACTTCCAGGCTGCTGATAGGAAAGGTCAGTATGCTGAAGTGTGTCAGTTACTTCTTTCAAATTTTCATAAAATGTTACAAGAGAGCAGTCCACTGACACAGCTGTATGTATAGGCTTTACCACAAAAGTTCATGTGAAATAATTTCTGTGGGTTCCTGCCATTTTTACTGCATTTCTAAGTGTTTGTTGTAATTGTTAAAATTATGCTAATGCAAAACTAGTACATTTAGATTATAACAAAATTTCAATTGTAAATCACATTACTTTTCTATGTACTCCAATATTGATCCAGGTACAGTATAGAGTATTATTAATATAGAAGAGCTTAGCTAATTATAATGCAAAGATTCAGATCTTCCCATGCATTAAATATGCCATGTTTTTATGACTCTCTGAGAAAACCTGTTATTGTCTCTTACTTTATGTAATTGTAACTTTAATTTTCCTTATTTGCCATTTATAAAATCCTTTATAATGCTTAATTGTAGATGTATCTTTCCACCAATCACATCACTGTTTTATTGTGACAATCAGACAAAACAACTTTAAAGAATTGTAAACAAAGTTTCATCAGCTTATACTTGCATTTTCTTTAATGATGCCAATGCAGTTAAGCTAAGGTTTAAGAAGCTATGCAGAGTCCTAGTTCTGTTCTTAAGAAATTATTTTTTACTTAATACACATACATATTGTCCTGGATACTGTTCAAAATGAACACAAATCCTAACTCATTAAATCCTTATGAGGTTGATACTGTTATTATCCACCCTATTCTACAGAGACACAGAAAGCATAAATAAGTGTATCTGATCACACAATTAATAAGCAGTAGAGCTGAGATTTGAACCCACGCAGTCTGACTTCAGAAAACTTTTCTGGTAATGCCCATCTTTATATTTATGTCAGTGGAAAGTTTTAATACAAGATCTTTTTTTTTTCATTTTTTTATTATACTTTCAGTTCTAGGGTACATGTGCATAACGTGCAGGTTTGTTACATATGTATATTTGTGCCATGTTGGTGTGCTGCACCCATCAACTCGTCAGCACCCATCAATTCATCATTTATATCATGCATAACTCCCCAATGCAATCCCTCCCCCCTCCCCCCTCCCCATGATAGGCCCCAGTGTGTGATGTTCCCCTTCCCGAGTCCAAGTGATCTCATTGTTCAGTTCCCACCTATGAGTGAGAACATGCGGTGTTTGGTTTTCTCTTCTTGTGATAGATTGCTAAGAATGATGGTTTCCAGCTGCATCCATGTCCCTACAAAGGACGCAAACTCATCCTTTTTTATGGCTGCATAGTATTCCATGGTGTATATGTGCCACATTTTCTTAATCCAGTCTGTCACAGATGGACATTTGGGTTGATTCCAAGTCTTTGCTATTGTGAATAGTGCCGCAATAAACATATGTGTGCATGTGTCTTTGTAGTAGAATAATTTATAATCCTTTGGGTATATACCCAGTAGTGGGATGGCTGGGTCATATAGTACATCTAGTTCTAGATCCTTGAGGAATTGCCATACTGTTTTCCATAATGGTTGAACTAGTTTACAATCCCACCAACAGTGTAAAAGTGTTCCTATTTCTCCACATCCTCTCCAACAACTGTTGTTTAATGATTTTTTAATGATTGCCATTCTAACTGGTGTGAGATTGTATCTCATTGTGGTTTTGATTTGCATTTCTCTGATGGCGAGTGATGATGAGCATTTTTTCATGTGTCTGTTGGCTGTATGAATGTCTTCTTTTGAGAAATGTCTGTTCATATCCTTTGCCCACTTTTTGATGGGGTTGTTTGTTTTTTTCTTGTATATTTGTTTGAGTTCTTTGTAGATTCTGGATATTAGCCCTTTGTCAGATGAGTAGGTTGCAAAAATTTTCTCCCATTCTGTAGGTTGCCTGTTCACTCTGATGGTAGTTTCTTTTGCTGTGCAGAAGCTCTTTAGTTTAATGAGATCCCATTTGTCAATTTTGGCTTTTGCTGCCGTTGCTTTTGGTGTTTTAGACATGAAGTCCTTGCCCATGCCTATGTCCTGAATGGTACTACCTAGATTTTCTTCTAGGGTTTTTATGGTATTAGGTCTAACATTTAAGTCTCTAATCCATCTTGAATTAATCTTCGTATAAGGAGTAAGGAAAGGATCCAGTTTCAGCTTTCTACTTATGGCTAGCCAATTTTCCCAGCACCATTTATTAAATAGGGAATCCTTTCCCCATTTCTTGTTTCTCTCAGGTTTCTCAAAGATCAGATGGCTGTAGATGTGTGGTATTATTTCTGAGGACTCTGTTCTGTTCCATTGGTCTATATCTCTGTTTTGGTACCAGTGCCATGCTGTTTTGGTTACTGTAGCCTTGTAGTATAGTTTGAAGTCAAGTAGCGTGACGCCTCCAGCTTTGTCCTTTTGACTTAGGATTGTCTTGGCAATGCGGGCTCTTTTTTGGTTCCATATGAACTTTAAAGCAGTTTTTTCCAATTCTGTGAAGAAACTCATTGGTAGCTTGATGGGGATGGCATTGAATCTATAAATAACCTTGGGCAGTATGGCCATTTTCACAATATTGATTCTTCCTATCCATGAGCATGGTATGTTCTTCCATTTGTTTGTGTCCTCTTTGATTTCACTGAGCAGTGGTTTGTAGTTCTCCTTGAAGAGGTCCTTGACATCCCTTGTAAGTTGGATTCCTAGGTATTTTATTCTCTTTGAAGCAATTGTGAATGGAAGTTCATTCCTGATTTGGCTGTTTGTCTGTTACTGGTGTATAAGAATGCTTGTGATTTTTGCACATTAATTTTGTATCCTGAGACTTTGCTGAAGTTGCTTATCAGCTTAAGGAGATTTTGGGCTGAGACGATGGGGTTTTCTAAATATACAATCATGTCATCTGCAAACACGGACAATTTGACTTCTTCTTTTCCTAACTGAATACCCTCGATTTCATTCTCTTGCCTGATTGCCCTAGCCAGAACTTCCAACACTATGTTGAATACGAATGGTGAGAGAGGGCATCCCTGTCTTGTGCCAGTTTTCAAAGGGAATTTTTCCAGTTTTCGCCCATTCAGTATGATATTAGCTGTGGGTTTGTCATAAATAGCTCTTATTATTTTGAGGTACGTTCCATCAATACTGAATTTATTGAGCGTTTTTAGCATGAAGGGCTGTTGAATTTTGTCAAAGGCATTTTCTGCATCTATTGAGATAATCATGTGGTTCTTGACTTTGGTTCTGTTTATATGCTGGACTATGTTTATTGATTTGCGAATGTTGAACCAGCCTTGCATCCCAGAGATGAAGCCCACTTGATCGTGTTGGATAAGCTTTTTGATGTGCTGCTGAATCCGGTTTGCCAGTATTTTATTGAGGATTTTTGCATCGATGTTCATCAGGGATATTGGTCTAAAATTCTCTTTTTTGTTGTGTCTCTGCCAGACTTTGGTATCAGGATGATGTTGGCCTCATAAAATGAGTTAGGGAGGATTCCCTCTTTTTCTATTGATTGGAATAGTTTCAGAAGGAATGGTACCAGCTCCTCCTTGTACCTCTGGTAGAATTCAGCTGTGAATCCATCTGGTCCTGGACTTTTTTTGGTGGGTAGGCTATTAATTGTTGCCTCAATTTCTGAGCCTGCTATTGGTTTATTCAGGGATTCAACTTCTTCCTGGTTTAGTCTTGGAAGAGTGTAAGTGTCCAGGAAATTATCCATTTCTTCTAGATTTTCTAGTTGATTTGCGTAGAGGTGTTTATAGTATTCTCTGATGGTAGTTTGTATTTCTGTGGGGTCGGTGCTGATATCCCCTTTATCATTTTTTATTGCATCTATTTGATTCCTCTCTCTTTTGTTCTTTATTAATCTTGCTAGCGGTCTGTCAATTTTGTTGATCTTTTCAAAAAACCCACTCTTGGATTCATTGATTTTTTGGAGGGTTTTTTGTGTCTCTATCTCCTTCAGTTCTGCTCTGATCTTAGTTATTTCTTGCCTTCTGCTAGCTTTTGAATGTGTTTGCTCTTGCCTCTCTAGTTCTTTTAATTGTGATGTTAGAGTGTCAATTTTAGATCTTTCCTGCTTTCCCTTGTGGGCATTTAGTGCTATAAATTTCCCTCTACACACTGCTTTAAATGTGTCCCAGAGATTCTGGTATGTTATATCTTTGTTCTCATTGGTTTCAAAGAACATCTTTATTTCTGCCTTCATTTCATTATGTACCCAGTAGTTATTCAGGAGCAGGTTGTTCAGTTTCCATGTAGTTGAGCAGTTTTGAGTGAGTTTCTTAGTCCTGAGTTCTAGTTTGATTGCACTGTGGTCTGAGAGACAGTTTGTTATAATTTCTGTTCTTTTACATTTGCTAAGGAGTGCTTTACTTCCAATTATGTGGTCAATTTTGGAATAAGTGTGATGTGGTGCTGAGAAGAATGTATATTCTGTTGATTTGGGGTGCAGAGTTCTATAGATGTCTATTAGATCCGCTTGGTGCAGAGATGAGTTCAATTCCTGGATATCCTTGTTAACTTTCTGTCTCATTGATCTGTCTAATGTTGACAGTGGAGTGTTGAAGTCTCCCATTATTATTGTATGGGAGTCTAAGTCTCTTTGTAAGTCTCTAAGGACTTGCTTTATGAATCTGGGTGCTCCTGTATTGGGTGCATGTATATTTAGGAGAGTTAGCTCTTCCTGTTGAATTGATCCCTTTACCATTATGTAATGGCCTTCTTTGTCTCTTTTGATCTTTGATGGTTTAAAGTCTGTTTTATCAGAGACTAGGATTGCAACCCCTGCTTTTTTTTGTTCTCCATTTGCTTGGTAGATCTTCCTCCATCCCTTTATTTTGAGCCTATGTATGTCTCTGCATGTGAGATGGGTCTCCTGAATACAGCAGACTGATGGGTCTTGACTCTTTATCCAGTTTGCCAGTCTGTGTCTTTTAATTGGAGCATTTAGTCCATTTACATTTAAAGTTAATATTGTTATGTGTGAACTTGATCCTGTCATTATGATATTAACTGGTTATTTTGCTCATTAGTTGATGCAGTTTCTTCCTAGCCTCGATGGTCTTTACATTTTGGCATGTTTTTGCAATGGCTCGTACTGGTTGTTCCTTTCCATGTTTAGGGGTTCCTTCAGGGTCTCTTGTAAGGCGGGCCTGGTGGTGACAAAATATCTAAGCATTTGCTTATCTGTAAAGGATTTTATTTCTCCTTCACTTATGAAACTTAATTTGGCTGGATATGAAATTCTGGGTTTAAAATTCTTTTCTTTAAGAACGTTGAATATTGGCCCCCACTCTCTTCTGGCTTGTAGAGTTTCTGCCGAGAGATCTGCTGTTAGTCTGATGGGCTTCCCTTTGTGGGTAACCCGACCTTTCTCTCTGGCTGCCCTTAAGATTTTTTCCTTCATTTCAATTTTGGTGAATCTGGCAATTATGTGTCTTGGAGTTGCTCTTCTGGAGGAGTATCTTTGTGGTGTTCTCTGTATTTCCTGAATTTGAATGTTGGCCTGCCCTACTAGGTTGGGGCAGTTCTCCCGGATGATATCCTGAAGAGTGTTTTCCAACTTGCTTCCATTTTCCCCCTCACTTTCAGGCACCCCAATCAGACGTAGATTTGGTCTTTTTACATAATCCCATACTTCTTGCAGGCTTTGTTCATTCCTTTTTCTTCTTTTTTCTTTTGGTTTCTCTTCTCGCTTCATTTCATTCATTTGATCCTCAATCACTGATACTCTTTCTTCCAGTTGATCGAGTCGGTTACTGAAGCTTGTGCATTTGTCACGTATTTCTCGTGTCATGGTTTTCATCTCTGTCATTTCGTTTATGACCTTCTCTGCATTAATTAGTCTAGCTGTCAATTCTTCCACTCTTTTTTCAAGATTTTTAGTTTCTTTGCGCTGGGTATGTAATTCCTCCTTTAGCTCTGAGAAGTTTGATGGACTGAAGCCTTCTTCTCTCATCTCGTCAAAGTCATTCTCTGACCAGCTTCAATCCGTTGCTGGCGATGGGCTGCGCTCCTTTGCAGGGGGAGATGCACTCTTATTTTTTGAATTTCCAGCTTTTCTGCCCTGCTTTTTCCCCATCTTTGTGGTTTTATCTGTCTCTGGTCTTTGATGATGGTGACGTACTGATGTGGATTTGGTATAGGTGTTCTTCCTGTTTGATAGTTTTCCTTCTGACAGTCAGGACCCTCAGCTATAGGTCTGTTGGAGATTGCTTGAGGTCCACTCCAGACCCTGTTTGCCTGGGTATCAGCAGCAGAGGTTGCAGAAGATAGAATATTGCTGAACAGTGAGTGTACCTGTCTGGTTCTTACTTTGGAAGCTTCCTCTCAGGGGTGTACTCCACCCTGTGAGGTGTGGGGTGTCAGACTGCCCCTAGTGGGGGATGTCTCCCAGTTAGGCTATTCAGGGGTCAGGGACGCACTTGAGCAGGCAGTCTGTCCATTCTCAGATCTCAACCTCCGTGTTGGGAGATCCACTGCTCTCTTCAAAGCTGTCAGACAGAGTCGTTCGCGTCTGCTCAGGCCTCTGCTGCTTCCCCTGTTGTTTTTTTAGCTGTGCCCTGCCTCCAGAGGTGGAGTCTATAGAGACAGGCAGGTTTCCTTGAGCTGCTGTGAGCTCCACCCAGTTCGAGCTTCCCAGCGGCTTTGTTTACCTACTTAAGCCTCAGCAATGGCGGGCGCCCCTCCCCCAGCCTCGCTGCTGCCATTTCGGTTAGATCACAGACTGCTGTGCTAGCAGTGAGGGAGGCTCTGTGGCCGTGGGACCCTCCCAGCCAGGTGAGGGATATATTCTTCTGGTATGCCCATTTGTTTAAAGTGCGGTATTGGGGTGGGATTACCCAATTTTCCAGGTGTTGTGTGTCTCAGTTCCCCTGGCTAGGAAAAGGGATTCCCTTCCCCCTTGTGCTTCCCAGATGAGGCGATGCCTCGCCCTGCTTCAGCTCTTGCTGGTCAGGCTGCCGCAGCTGACCAGCACCGATTGTCCGGCACTCCCTAGTGAGATGACCCCAGTACCTCAGTTGAAAATGCAGAAATCACTGGTCTTCTGTGTTGCTCGCGCTGGGAGTTGGAGACTGGAGCTGTTCCTATTCGGCCATCTTGCTCCGCCCCTAATACAAGATCTTTATGTACATAATCTTTATAAAGGACTCCATTTACTAAAATACATAAAATTATCAGATATATCAAATTATCCTAAGCATTTAAAAACGCAAAATAACATTTGACAATTGCAAGATTAACCAAGCCCCAATGCAAATATTATAATTCAACAACATTTTTAGAATTACTTGGTATCAGAGTATTCTAAAAAAAAGACCAGGCCGGGCACGGTGGCTCACGCCTCTAATCCCAGCTTTGGGATCCCACTTTGGGAGGCGGAGGTGGGCGGATTACCAGGTTAAGAGATCGAGACCATCCTGGCTAAAATGGTGAAACCCCATTGCTACTCAAAATACAAAAAAATTAGCCGGGTGTGGTGGTGGGCGCCTGTAGTCCCAGCTACTCAGGATGCTGAGGCAGGAGAATGGCATGAACCCGGGAGGCAGAGCTTACAGTGAGCCTAGATCACACTACTGCACTCCAGCCTGGGTGACAGAGCGAGCCTCTGTCTCAAAAAAAAAAAAAAAAAAAAAAAAAAAAGACAAAAGGACTGAAGCTAGTCGTGTTGTCAGAATAATGCCAATTCTGAAAGCAGTCTATTGTTGTTTGATCTTGTAACAATCTCTTGGAAATGGGTAAATAAGTTTCTATATACCTGCCAAAATATACTCTAAAAATACCCACTTACAGAAGGCCATCAAAAACTATGATTGGTTCCCTTCAGCCCAAGATCACCACAGATGTACCCGTTGTCAAAAAAAAGTTGGCATGATTGACTAATGTTGCATATGAGAGCGCACACACTATGAAGAACCACTGGGCATCTCAGCAAGAGAGGTTTAGAAAATATTCAAAACAGGGTTTTGGCTTGTGTTAGGTGATCACGGGTGAGGTCCGTGGAAGGAGGGCTTGCTTTATTTTCTCCAGGAAATCAACGTAAATTTCTTTTTTAATTATTATTATATTTAAAGTTCTAGGGTACATGTGCACAACGTGCAGGTTTGTTACATATGTATACATGTACCATGTTGGTATGCTGCACCTATTAACTCGTCATTTACATTAGTTATATCTCCTAATGTTATCCCTCCCCCTTACCCCTACCCCACGACAGGCCCCAGTGTGTGATGTTCCCTACCATGTGTCCAAGTGATCTCACTGTCAGCGTAAATTTCTATTTATCTTAAGTTTTATCTAGAAGGTGGGAAAAATGAAGGGAGACTAAAGCTATAATTGGTGAAGATGCAGTTTCTGCTCACAGTAGCCAGGAAACAGGATGTTAGGTTATTTTTGTGGTTTGGGCAACGATCTTGCATTTTTCTGTGGCTAGATGTGAATATGAAGTGGTCTTAAACCACAGCACAACTGAGTTTTAAGAAATTCCTTGTTGAATTTTGGTAAAAAGTAAAGAACAACATTCACAATGATCTGAAAAGGCTACTAAAATGCATCTTCCTTTTCCAACTACATATGGTTTTATATAGGTCCTTCAACCAAAACAATATATTACAAAAGACTGCAGAAGCAGAAGGAACAATTCATGTATCTTCTATTAACACAGACATTGAAGAAATTTGAAAAGACACAAAACAATGGTACCCTTCTGAATTGTTTTATTTGGAAATATATAGTTTACTCTTCATAAAAATGTTATTTGTAATAACATAATAGGTTCATGTTGTTATATCAGAAATTATTAAAGTTTCAGATATTTAATTTCCAATGTGGTAGATGGATAGCCTACATCAACAAAGGCTTTCTAGAGTTCTCAATAATCTTTACGAGTGTAAAGGAATCCTGAGAACAAACAGCTCAAGAATTCCTGATCTGGCCAAAGGGAGCAATGTGTGCAAAAGTTCAGAGGTCAAAAAGGATATAATCTCACTGCAAGAACTGAAAGAAATTCAGTATGGTTTCATCACAGAGTAAGAGGAAGTAGGAGAAGTTGGGAAGAATTGAGGAAAAACATCTATTAGAATGGCACAAACCTCTCAGGGACGTTAGCATCTCATGGTCCATAACAAAGGCCCAGCATATTTTCTTATTAATTCTTTGATCTTTTTTGTCAGAACCCATTGGTGATAAGGCAATATCATTGTGAGATCTACATTTAAGCAAAAATCACAATAACAATAATAATACAAAATTACTTGGAAGAATTCCTTTCCTCCTCCTTGCTTCAATTATTTGAAAATAAACAAAAATTAAGACCTCTCCCTAATAAGGGGTTTTGGTGAAGGGTGAGAGATTGAATGAAACAGAAAACATTATTGCCTGCTTTTCAATAATCACCAGCTAACCATCATGATAGTATGCAGCATTAAAATACACCTGCTGTTAGATTTCAGGTCATGAAAAATAATGATTGAAATACTTATAAGCTAAGCCACTGACTGCCTGAAAACACCCCCCATATTTTTATTTTGCCTTAACTTAGGCAGGTACTGTGCTTTTCTCTAAATAAATTGTGAAGAGAGAAACTTAAAGCCTGATACCTCTCTGATGGAAGTGGCAGGCAGACCTCTAAATCTGAAGATCCTTTTGATATGGAAAGTTGAAAATACTTTGTTGCACTGTCGAGTATAACCACCTAGTTTTTCTGTAACACAACCTTGATAAGTTTGAGCAATGAATTTTAGTCGTAATATATCTTACCCAGGAATAATACATCACGAATTTGTTATAATTACTGTTTTTATATTAAAGGACATGGCATTGAAACTGATAAGAAACTAAGATCTATGAGGTTAAAACAGCTCACATGACAAAGCGGTACAACCTTATTCACATAAAAAAATCAACACAGGGAAATGTGTTGAAGATACTTTTAACAGAGTGAATTTACCTAATCAATCAGATCTCCAAATTTATTTAAAATACCATCCTAGAATTATTCATATTTTATTAATTCTAATGGTAAAGATCCATAACACAAAAATGCCTTGAAAATATTGCAGATGGAATTATCTGACATTTATTTGACAAATAATTGCCACATTCTTGTTTAGAAACCAGATTTAAAATATGCATGAACTGATCTAATCTTCCAAATGCCCTTCTCTGTTGCCTCAGTTGTCCTGTCGTATTTTTAACCAAAGCCAAATCCCTATCTTTTTCTGATAATTACCATTGATCCTCTTAAGAGAAAAAACATAACTTCCTTTTTTCACCACAATACTAACATAAGTTATCAGCCTCAAATATAATGAATTCACTGGGAAAATCATTTGGGAATGTTTTTCACACATGCTACACATTAAAATCACATAAGAGTTTTTAAAAAATACTTATATTTGGATCACACTCAGAAATTATGATTTAATTGTTTGGGGCAGGTAGGTAGGTGGTTACGTATTAGTACTTTTAAAGCAATATTTCTCAGACCCTATTTCATATAATAATTACTGTGTAGAATTTTAAGCCATATAATGCCAAGCCCAACCCCAGAACCACTGGTCAGACTTTGGGAGTAGCACCCAGCCATCGTAGTTTTTAAAAGTTCACATGTATTTCTAACTGGCAACACCGGTTAAAAACTTCTGGTAGAATTTTTTTCTACAAAATGAATGAGCGATCACAAACTTCCCCACAGTAGGAGATCCTATCAACAGATGAACTTTCTGGCATTATGTTGATAGAACATCCTGTCTTCTGCAGGTCTGTCAACATGAAGCTGCATTGCGATCAGCTATACCGAATATAGTGGGGTTTTCATATCTCTACAACTGGACAAATAACAAGCCCATAAGATTTTCAAAACTTAGTGCTAACACTTTACTTAAATATCGCCATTTAAAAAGAATGTAGAAGACTGAACATTCCTAAGGAAAGCCCAGCAGTTACTATACATGAAAACCAAATATATAAAAATAGTAATTCAAGAGATAAAGAAGAAGGAGATTATAAGAGGAATACAGTTGAGGCATAGTTGAAAAGTGCTGACTCAAAGGACATAAGGCTACATGACAGTATGTACTAACTTCACCTAGCCTCTATTTCCTCATCTGTAAAGGGGGTTCATATCTATTCCATGTAGCTATTGGAGGATTCCATGTCAACATGCGAAACTCTGTGCCCTTGCTACTCAAAATATGGTCCTAGGACAAACAGGATCACGTGGAGTATTGTTAAAAATGCAGAAACTCCGGCCTCACCAGAAACACCCTGAATCAAAATTCATATTTAATGAGATCCTTCAGATGGCATGTACGCACATGTAGTTTTAGAAACTGACCTCTGTACATCATCTACTTTTGAAGTCAAATATAGTATCTCAAATCTCTAAATTTAAAGCATATTATATGGGAAGCAAGAATTGCAATGTGAGGCATACACACAGTCCAGGTGGTCTTTGGTATGTCCAAAGAACAAAGAGAAGGTTGGAGGTCCTATAAAAAGGAGAAATGTTACATATTGTTTTGCAAGAAAGTTCATTGTCACCAGTAAAGTTTTAGGAAGCTAACAAGCTCCAACTGATGGCAAAGGGTAAAACTCTTGTTTCAGTAGCTATTAGATAAAACTGGTTTCAGGTTACAACAGGCAGTTTCAGCAGCCAGGCTTACACAGAATTCACATTCTTGGAGCAATGTTATATGCCCTGAGTGCTTTCTGCTGGCCTCTGGACTCTGTTTTAGATGGATATGACAAAAATGATTCAATTTGTATGATCAATTTTCACATTACTAAAGAAGCCATTTGGGGTTGCCTTTAACAACAAATCCTCTGATACAGATTCAAACACAAAAACAAAATACATGTACATAGAACTTTCCAGTCACACAGATTTTTCTGAAGCAGTGAGCATCTATGAAGCATTGAGTTATCTGCAAATGTGTGCTACAACCTTGCAACTTAATAGTGGGAATTTAGTTGACCGGATAGTCAATCATTGGAATTCCAGTTCTGAGCCAGCTTTGAGGCTCCTGCCTATGTGACCGTGACATCTCAGTGGAGAGGGCAGCTTATGTTCAACTGTTTTACATTCAGTTGCCTGAAAAGACACCTGTCCCTTATATTCCGGACAAACACACCAGATCCAGAAATCATTTCTAAGGTTAACTGGAGAATGAGACCAGGAAATGGGGCTGAATTATATCAATTTTAAAAGACAGGAACTTGTTCAGAAAAACAACAGATAGGGGATCATGAAGTTTTACAGAAAAAAAGAAGTTATAATTTTTAACCCTTAACTACATCTCATTTCTTTATTTTCACAGGAACCATGTTTCCCAGCAGTGAACTGCAGTGGCAAGGCTATATTTTGGTAGGTAAAATATCTTTTGAGAGTAGAACAGAAGTTGCCTGAATCTGACGGAAGCTGTTTATGTTTATAATTGATATAAAAGATGAAATACACTACATTACATTGTTATGTGACCATAACCTCTCTCTCTCTCGAACCACATACAAATGCAGTATGTGTCAAAGGATAAACAAGTTACTATTTTGTGTTAAAATATCTATATGGAATGGTATATGACCATTCTCACAAGCCCTAACAAAAAGTGGACATGACAAGAAAAAAATAAAATTTTGTTAATGTAGTAGTTTAGCATATCATTGAAGACTAAATGTCCATGTGAACATTCTCAAGAAATACTTTTTCTGTAAACATTTTGTCTGGGCCGGGCGCGGTGGCTCAAGCCTGTAATCCCAGCACTTTGGGAGGCCGAGGCGGGTGGATCACGAGGTCAGCAGATCGAGACCCTCCTGGCTAACACGGTGAAACCCCCGTCTCTACTAAAAATACAAAAAACTAGCCGGGCGCGGTGGCGGGCGCCTGTAGTCCCAGCTACTCGGAGGCTGAGGCGGGAGAATGGCGGGAACCCGGGAGGCGGAGCTTGCAGTGAGCCGAGATCGCGCCACTGCACTCCAGCCTGGGCGACACAGCGAGACTTCGTCTCAAAAAAAAAAAAAAAAAAAAAAAAAAAAAAAAAAAAAACATTTTGTCTGCCCCAGACAAAATGATAAGCTCTTGTTAATGCCTGTCTGATGATACATCTGGATGGGAATTTTTCAATCTGCTTTGCTTGCAGGCAAGCTTTCCTCTATTTGACCAGTCCATGAAAAATGGAAATACAATTATGCACAGAATGAGGAAAACAGAAACTCATTCTCAGCAGGTTTTCCCTTCAAATAAAGATAATTTCAATATCTATAAAGATTGAAAGTTTAACAACTAGAAAAACACAAAGATTGAAGAATAAGATTTGTCTAGAGTGTTTTATTTAGATCTCTAAAAATTTTTCAATTTTAACCCTTTCTCACAAGTAACTAATGGTAATATCTTATGAGCTAGCATTTAAATATTTTGCTCACAGGTTGATATTAAGTATATTCTCCAGCTGCTCAATTCAATGTTTTGTTTTGTCATTCAATCTAGTTTCTTAATGACTGTTCAAAATTTACCATGTACTTAACTGATTTTGGTTTTTTACTCTTCTTTTACTAGGAACTGATATGATTCAGTCTGCCTTTTGATGATAGACTTTTCCATTTCTTTGTACTATAGTTAATTTCAGTTTAGAATTGTTCTTTCTTCCAAGTAAATCAATGATTTTTTTCATAATGGTGTAACTGTGAAATAATAAAGTAATCTTACCTTTTCAAAAAATTGCCTTTAAAGTTATTTTAACCTTATGGTCTATTTTGCCTGTTAATTCAGCTTCATTCACTTTCTTTTGGTTAAAATACAATCATAGTTTTCCATTTCTTTTTCTTTCAAAATTTTACTGTTATTTTATTTCAGCCAAATCCCCTACAAGTATCACAAAATTGGATTTTAAATTGTATGCATACAATTATTGTATTTTAACTTGGGGATATATTTATCTTTATTTTGGTTGCTTTAAGTTTTGACTTTTTTCTGCCCTATTTGCACTTTCTCATTGTCTCAATTTTTCTTCTTTTTTTTTTTCCCCTTCATAGCTTGCCTTCTTTTCATAGGGATATCTTGTTTTCTTATTCTGAATCTATCCCCTCTACTAGCTTGTGAATTAGGCTAATTCTTTTAGTGCTAATTATTTTAATTATTTCATGCGTAATTCAATCTAGACCAAGAGTCATGTTAATAAAGAACCTTACTCTCCTCCAAAGCCATATAAGGGTCTTAGAACACTTTAATTCTGATAGCCCCCTACTAACAGCTTCTTATTTCTATCTTGTTATATTCATTCCACCAGTCCAGACTGAATGATATATATTCAGCTATATCTCACTATTCTTTTCTTCTAAACTCTGAGTTCTATATTTTCTACATGTCTATGTGATCCAGAAAACTTCATACTCATTAATTTTTTTCACAACAAACGTTTAGACCTGTATCACACAATTACTTATAACTGATTTACCAATTCTCACCTCTTAGAGCTTATCTATAAGTTTTCTTCTGTTTTAAGTATATTCTGTTGAATATACTCTAGTGTGGATTTATTGGCGATAAATGCTCTCAGTTATTGTTGTCTGGAAATGTCTTTATTTTATCAGCATTCTTTTTAAGTTTTTTTCATTATTATTATACTTTCAGTTCTAGGGTACATGTGTACAACATGCAGGTTTGTTACATAGGTATACATGTGCCATGTTGGGTTGCTGCGCCCATCAACTCATCATTTTCATTTGGTATTTCTCCTAATACTATCCTCCCCTAGCCTCCCACCCCCCAACCCACCCTGTGTGATGTTCCTCACCCTGTGTCCATGTGTTCTCATTGTTCAACTCCCACTTATGAGTGAGACCATGCAGTGTTTGGTTTTCTGTCCTTGCGATAGTTTGTCTAGAATGATGGTTTCCACCGTCATTCATGTTCCTGCAAAGGACATGAACTCATCCTTTTTTGTGGCTGGATAGTATTCCATGGTGTATATGTGCCACATTTTCTTAATCCAGTCTATCATTGATGGACATTTGGGTTGGTTCCAAGTCTTTGCTATTTATTTTACCAGTGCTCTTAAATGATATTTTCACCAGATGCACAATTTTAGGCTGACAGTTATTTTCGTCAGCATTTTGAAGACATTTACTTATCTTTGGCTAGGGCTTTTAAGAATTCAATCATCAATCAAATTGTCACATCTTTGTGTTAATCATTTTTTTCTGTGTTTGCTTTAACATTTTGTTTTTGCCTTTAGCATTCTACAGTCCACTCTGACTCATCTAAATTAGGGTTTCTTTTTATTTATCCTGCTGAAAATCGTGTTTTATTCTTGTATTTCTTCAAAGGATTGGTATATTTCTAAAATTCTAGAAAATTCTTAGTATTTACCCTCTCAATTATTGCTCCTTCCTCAGTCTGATTTCTTTTAGACTTCTAATTAAATATATTTTAGATAATTACCGTCTCACTATTCCTTTTTTCTCTTACTCTTTTTCAATCTCTTTATGTATTCAAAAATATTCAATAATATGCTTACAAATTTCTCACAGGATTCGAAGTGGTTATGCTTGACATATTTTTGTAACAAACAGATCACATGAATCCAGGCAGTAAATCTGCATGAGGATTAAGTTGTGGTACAAATAATCAGGGGAGATATTTTCTTCTCCCAATCTATGTCAGTGTTATGCCCTCCTCTGTATGGCAGGGTCGTTACTCATCGTCCATTACATTAAAAGTGTGCATCTTTGACATTCCAGCTTCAGCAGCTTTCACCATTAATATCTTATATTTGCCTTTGGCATTCTACAGTTCACTCTGACTCATCTGAATTATAATTTCTCTTTGTTTATTCTGCTTAATTTTGTATTTTATTCTTGCATTTCTTTAGTCAAAGGATTGATATCCTTCCAGAATTTTGGAAAATTATTAGCATTTAGCCTCTCACATACTGCTATTAGATTATTCACTTTGAGAAGGTCCTAGACTTTATCCCTGTACATCAAGACCTAAGGAACTTTGGAAATTGGGATTCAATTCTCTTCTCCTTTCCTTCCTCTTTTTAATTTTAAAAATATATTGACTTATTTCCTTCATCAAAAAGCCATTCAAAAGTCCTGAACTTGGTGGTGTCCTAGAGAGGCAGACTCCTAAGTGGGTGGGGTGGATTAGCCGCCAACAGACTGAGAACATTGGCCACACACAGGGAGACTGAGCCAATGGGAACCAATTTTCTTATTAGACTAGGGGAGCAACTATAAAAAGGGGAAAGCTAGAATAAATCTTTTGTTGTTGGACTAGAATTGGAGATATCAGGATGAACTCATGGCTTTTAGCAAATATCTAGGTAAAGGAATAAATGTATGTTTTGTGAATCTGTGTGTGTATACCACATATACATGCATGTATTTCCTAATCTGTCCTCAGTGAGAGTATGGGAGAAATGACACCCCAGTAGCATCATGCACAGCTCCTACCCAGATATGCTTTCTGAATACCTTTCTCCACTAAATGGAACTAAGGGTCCTTGGAATAATAGGTTAATTGAGGGCTTGTACACAGGAAGGGCAAGATAGTAAAGACATATACAAATAATTGGGACATGGCCAAATAACTCAAAAGGCAACCTGAAGGAATTTCCATTGGCTACATCAGGGAAAATAAAAGCATCAAAACAAATAGTGGTATTAATGCGTTATATTCCACCCAATAAAATAGGAGCTCAGAAGCCCACACTAATATAAATTAATAAGTATAGAGAAAAGAAGCTTCTCACTTAATAGATACCAACAAACAAAGGTTGAAAAAATGATAGTATTATTTTTAAAAATCACCATTTGATAACCGTACTAGTGGTTATTTCAAGCAAGAAACATTAATTGATGCTAAAATTAGTTGATGACAGTTATTTAAGAAACAGGATTTTGCATAGTCTTTAACTATCTCACCACAAAATTATTATTAAAAAGGGAGGGGTGTTTGGGAATAACTCTACAATGGAGAAACCTGGCAAGCATCACCTTTTTAAAGTGTTTATATATAATTCAACCAATAATGGGACAAATAGACATGCACTACCCAATGGGATTCAATGATATTCAGATGAAAAAACATAACCTGGCTGTAAAAGCATGTATTGCCTTCATAATCAGAGAAAAAATAAAGCTAAAAACAAATGTTTTAAAACTACATAACCTGAGACAGATAAGGCAATACAAGAGTAGCTCAAATTGAGAAACATTCCACAAAATGAGTAGCCTAGAATCTGCAAAGCTATTAATGTCAAGAAAGTTAAGGACTGAGGTGTTGTTACGGATTGAAAGAGAGAGAGATGCAACTAGTACAAGGCCTAATACAGGATGGATCCTTTCCTATTTAACAAAAACAAACAAACAAACTAAAAAGCATTGTTGGGATGCTTAGCCAAATTTAAATGGGATCTCTGGGAAAAGGATATTTAGGGATTCTTTGTGATATTTTTACATCTTTTCTTTAGTTTCAAACTATGTCAAAATAAAATAATAACAAATCAAACAACCTGAAGCCCAGAGTCACTCACAGTAGAGCAGATATCCTCAGGGCACTTCCTCACCTCCCCGTATTCCTGCTTTCACTTTGCTTATAGCCTTTGTGGATTTATTTTGTCAGCTCAGTGATACAGCCTAAAGATGTTTTATTATATTTTACGTGGAATTTTCCATTGTTATAAGTGGAAGAAATATTCAGAGTATCTAATCTACAATGTTGCCAGAAACGGTAGTCTCGTATCTATTTTAATTTTTTTTGTTCCATTTTTCCCTTCTGTTAAGAATATCAATAATGTGTGTGTAGTATCTCCTTTGCCTTTCTAGCACATTCTCCCTATTTCCTTTGTTTCTCTATGTTCCTTTTATTCACTTTGTTCACTTTCTTCCGATGTCTTTCATATTTCCAATTTCATTTTTAACAGTATCCAATTTTCAGTTTTCTTTTTGTCAATTCTTTTATGTTTTTAATGTGTGATAAGCTTTCATTTGTTTCTCATATTTCTTTCCTGAGTTCTGCCAACTTACTATTTTTATTACCTTCTCTTGTCCTATCTCTATTTTGAGCATTTAGGTCTTATCTCTATTTTAAGCATTTGTTTCAGGGTATTCGCTACTAAAATAACTTTATATAAAGACTTTCTATCCTAATTTGACCTGTTTCATGGTTTTAAAAATCCCAATGTGTACCAATTTTCAATCCTTTCTCACATTTTTACCCAGATATTTTATACAATTTTAAGAGACCCATCCTAATTACAGTTATTACTAGCCTTTAAAGGGGGCTGTTCTTTTGTGCCACCTATATTACTGAAAGATGGTCAATAAAGAACTTCAATTTCAGTAAGTTGTCTCTGTACACTTACTTCCCCACCAGCTTTTTGCACAACGAGCAAGTTTCCACTCCAGGAGAACAGGAGTGTTTTCTGGTTACAACGACACCCCTAATTCACAAGCCAGTATGTAGTAATTTAGTCTACCTCTCTTTAGCTGACAAAGATCTACAGCTGCAAAACTAATTACAACCAGCAGCGTACTGATATGGCAAAAGCAAGCAAGCAGGTAGTAAAGATGGCTTATCACTGCATTTGCCTTTTCTTCCTGCCCCCAAACAGTCTGTAGTATCACACGGGGATGTGCATGTAGCATATTAGACACACACAAACCTCTAGATCATACTAGAAGTGTTGCCCATAGATGAGATGAGGTCAGAGGAGTAGGCAGTGGCCGGGGCTCAGAGAAATAGTGGGGAGTCCAGTTTGAATGGTATTCTCCTAATCTAAAAAAGAAATTGGACTTAGAGGGTAGCAGTGAAAAAGGAGTGAAGTGCATGGATGCACAATTTGGGAGATACAACCATCAAGACTTGCTGATGGATGAGATATGGAGGGAGAACAAAAAAGAGGACTCAAAGGTGCTTTGTAATATTCTTCTAAACCAAGGAGGAAATGAGGGATTATCAGTAAAAATAGGAGGAACTTTTTTAGAAGGAAGAATAATACTGAGGGTTGGAAATCAATCAATCAATCAATGAAGACACATCAGTCTCTGCCCTTAAGGAGCATATATAACTCAGAAGGGGAACATAGAGAAGAAAGGAGGAAATATCAATAAAATGTGATAAGTGTGATCATTAGGAAAATGTAGAGCACTGTTGAAGTACATAAAAAAAGCAACTAAACCATTCTTTCCAAGTTGAAATGGACTACCTGGAGGAAGTTACTATCACTTGAGTGAAGATCAGTGATGAGAAAGAGCTAATGCTTTCAGGAAGGCTCAGGATGGCTGAGACAAAAAGCAAGGCAGGAAATAATGAGAGGAAGGCTGAAGGGGTAGAGGCAGACAGACAGTGAGCAAACATTTAAACCATAATCAGAGTCTGGTAATTACCCTGAGGGGAACAGGACATCAGGGCAAGTGACATGCAAGCAGGGAACATACGTACTTCCCTTCTGCTCTCATTTCATTGGCTGGAACCGCTCACTGGCCTCACACCGCTGCATGGGCAGGAAAATGAGGTCTCCTGCAGGTCCAGGGAAGAAAAGAAGGAATAAGTGAGCAGTAGCAACCTCTACCACAGAGGGAGACCAATTACTATGTAGATTGTATGTTAAATACCAAGTATCCAAAGCATTCTTCTTCAGTGGGAAAACCACAGGGACAAGAGTTTTTAAAAATGATCTGTTAAAATAAAGTTCCAGTCTATGTGTATATTTTTCTATTGCTATGATATATGGATAAAGATATATACAGTCACCAAATCTGCAAGCTAAATTTGGGACAATTGATTTTTAATATGAGCTCTGCACCAAACACCTGAACTGCTAAAATGGGACCAAGGAGAGCCCAGTATGGCTAATTGGAAGAGATTTGCCAAATATATTAAGATACCATTGACAGAGAAAACAGCAGTTTCAAGTCTGATCTCCAAACAGAAAGCCACATATGGAGAGGCCTCGGATTGCTGTGAAATGATCAGACTGTTTCTCCTTGTGACTGTCTGTGTGGCCAGGGGACAACAGATCAATGGTTGCTTTTTAATAATGGTTTTCATTCCCCTGAATACCTCTGTAAAAACTAGCTAGTTTTTGATATTACAGGGAATGTCCAGTCTATTGCTGATATGAATCTCTGCTTAAGCTGTTTGACATTGCTTGAACTACATCACCTTTGCCTGCCACTTAGGTAAGGGAACATGGCATGTGCTTTGGTTTGGATAGAATCCAGAATAACCCCAGGTCTACCATCTACTAGCTGTGTGGTCTTGGATAATAAACTCGAACTTTGTGAGTCTCAGCTTCCTCATCTAGACTATGTCATAATAATACGCATTTTACTATGCTGCTATAAGGATTAATGTTTTAAGGCCTGTAAGTCACATAATATCATGCTTGGCATGTGGCTAAAGTTCAATGAATGCAAGTTCCTACAACCTCATCTTTCAGTCCCCTGTGTGCAGGTGTCATTTTTGGATAAAACCCATTTTTTTAGGTCACAAATTTAAAATAACATGATTTTTTATTTTAAATTTACAAAATAATCATAAACAGAGAATTTTTGTAAAGTTCATTTTAATAAACCAATTTTATTTAAAAAACACAAGGCCTAGTAAGTTCAGATCTTTTTCTTTTTCATGAAGTGTGGAAAAGTAAAATCAAATGTTTGTTACATGTTTTATCATCTGCTGGAAACTGCAGATGTCCTGGCACATGGTCCAATAACACCCACAGTCATGCCTACAGCCTGAAGGGCTTAACAAAAAACTAATGTTTTAATATGATTCCTAACATATGGAATCAGAGCTCATGGTGCTTGGTGGTTCACAAGGCACCCCAACATCCAGCTCTCGGGCTGGGCTTGGTCCACTAATGGTCCCCTCAGGAACCCCTAAACTTCAGCACTGTGAGTACTAGAGGTATTAAATGCAGATAATGCATTTTTGCAGATCTCCCTGTAGATATGATCTGTTCCAGAGTTCATATGGTAGAACAGGTACAAAGAAAGAGGGAAAGGATTAAGCAGCATCTGGACATTTGTGCTTAAATAGTTCTGTAAAACATGAGGATAAATACAAAAGACATGGAAAAAGACTACATCAACATCTATGCAAATTCACCAGGTTGCTAACATTAGGAAAGAAAGAACAGAAAAGAACCATAAAAGGGAACTCATATTCTGAAATAAGGCTTCAGAGAACAATAACACTAAAGCAGATGAAGTAACCACAGTCCTTGAAACAGTGAGGTTTGGCTAATGAGCAGTTCACTAACTAATGTATGCCTGAGGTCCTTCCTTTCATTCTATTCCTATTCCTTCCACGTGTGTGCAGGGAGAAGGGCAAGAAAAGATTAACTTCCAAAACCAAGCTGAAGGGTAAGAATTCACCTTTGTTCTCATAGTTCCCCCACTATGATTTACAAAGTTTCCTATCTAGCCTCTCTTGCCAGGTGAGTATAGAAACACATAAAAGAGTAGTTGGAAAGGAAGGTAAGTGTATA
Source organism: Rhinopithecus roxellana (assembly GCF_007565055.1). Lineage (NCBI taxonomy): Eukaryota > Metazoa > Chordata > Mammalia > Primates > Cercopithecidae > Rhinopithecus > Rhinopithecus roxellana. The sequence continues at coordinate 70,991,241 of NC_044557.1, read as the reverse complement.
GGAGAAACAGACACACACATAACTTTATCAAGAGATGACTTTTCTCCTAACTTGGTCCCTGGGGGGAATGTGTGACTTCACTGAGTTACAGTATGGAACTGTGGCTTCTTTCCCTAATCTGCAGTATGACAAGGTTGACAGTTGACCTCTTGGTAAATGACCACACATCCCAGAACAGTCCAGCGTACACCTGTTGTCCTAAGGTTATTACAGCACCTCCTCTCACTCTCAGACATGTTCTGGTTTGAAATGATATCGCCTGCCCTATTAACTTCTGTTGACTTTTTGAGCTCTAAAATTGTTTTATTTCTTCTACTCCTTTATTCTGCTACATCTGGAGCATTTATATACAGCAATGCTGTCACCATGAAAATAATAGCAGGCACATATTCAACTGTCTCGTGAAGCAACTTAGAGTAACCGTTCCTTCTGCTTAGGTCCTGTGACTGCAAAAGCTCTAGCTCCTTTTAGCTGGAGTCTTGCTGAAAGTTCAAAATTATCACTCTCTTGTAGGATCAAATTCTGAAAAACTGAATTCGCTTGAACTTCTCAAAGAGGTAAACAAATGCTAGCTATTCACTTTGTCAGTAAAATTCAGCAGTAGCCTTTCATGGATTAATAAATTATAATGATGAAATTGCCATTTCTTAGGCTGTGCAGTGCTTCCTATTTACAACTGGTTAATACACTCTACAAAGTTCAGGATTTTTAGATGCTAAAAGCCATTGAAAATATACATATACAATGCCACATTTTGTGGAAGGTTTTTAAAGGATAAGTCAAGCTCAAAAACTACCTTGCCCATAAATATAGTTAAATAATCTTAACATCTTCTTTCCCAAATTAAGGACTCTCATGATTCATTACCTGTTTTAATACGCCAACAAAATTCTGTAACTAAAATTTTCTGGCCAGGCGCGGTGGCTCACGCCTGTAATCCCAGCGCTTTGGGAGGCCAAGGCGGGTGGATCACGAGGTCAGGAGATGGAGCCCACCCTGGCTAACACGGTGAAACCCCGTCTCTACAAAAAATACAGAAAATTAGCGGGGCACCGTGGCGTGCGCCTGTAGTCCCTGCTACTCAGGAGGCTGAGGTAGGAGAATGGCGTGAACCCGGGAGGCGGAGCTTGCAGTGAGCCCAGATCGCGCCACTGCACTCCAGCCTGGGAGACAGAGCGAGACTCCATCTCAAAAAAAATTTGTCTCGAAATTTTTTTTAAAAATCTAAACCTCAAACTTGCCAATTAATTAAAATATACTTTACCTTAGCATAGCCTAAACCAAACAAATCTATTTCTTGGCCCTCTTATCCACACTTGATGCTCTTCCTTGGAAACCCTGACTCCCTCTCTTCCTTCTCCTTTTCTTTGGCAGCTATGATTGTTTCTGGGACTCTCCTCCTCCCTCGGTCTGGGCCTCCTCTTATTGCCTTCATCTGTCCCTGCACTCTGTGGCTGGAGCTGCTGGAAATTTATAAATGTGATGGCTGCTTTCAGCAAAGCTGAGTTTTAAACGTTAACACAACATGTGTTTGGGGACATCTACAGGCTATCTTCACAGGGAACTCAGATGCATTCTTGGATTAATTAAGGTCACTTCACTTTCATACCTGGCACTCTCATCTTTCCTCCAGCAATTAATCTTCACATTTGTCACCATTCCAAAAGAAGACTCAGACACAAATCTTACATTTATTTATCATCCATATAAATAATCTGTACTTATTAATTATTTTGACAATAACTTCCTGGAAAGATTGTAAACTCTCCCCTCATATGTGTTCCAAAAATATTTAAGTGACTGATTTTCTACTTCAAACTGTAGAATATTAATAGTTTGACAAGTTATAGTTCATAAAGATTAAAATACTTTGGAAAGTCAACCAGAAAATGACACATGCATTCAGATAAGATTTAAAAAATAGATAAGAAATGAGAGCTTAGTTGTATATAATGTTTACCAAAAACATTTTATGTACCAGTCCCAGATTTAAGCTTTGAGATGGAGTCTTGCTGTTGTCGCCCAGGCGGGAGTGCAATGAATGGCATGATGTCGGCTCACTACAACCTCCACCTCCCAGGTTCAAGCGATTCTCCTGCCTCAGCCTCCCGAGTAGCTGAGACTACAGGCACCCACCACTACGCCCGGCTAATTTTTGTATTTTTAGTAGAGACAAGGTTTTGCCAGGTTGGCCAGGCAGGTCTTGAGCTCCTGGCCTCAAGTGATCCACCTGCCTTGGCCTCTCAAAGTGCTGGGATGACAGGCGTGAGCCACCACACCAGGCTGATTTAAGCACTTTCTGTTGTATAAACTTATATACTCACCATGGCAATACTATGAATTAATCATTTCACTGATGAGAAAACTAAATCAAACAGAATAGGAATGAATTCCCAAGGTTCTCCCAGCAAGTGGCGGAGATGGGATTTCATCCCAGGGCCAAGTTCATAGTCCTTGCTCTTAAAATCACTGTGCCCTTCTACATAGATCAATGATTGTCAATCCTATCATATCAAGTACCCACTTAAAAATAAATATTGTGTAACTCCTTTTTCACTATTCCAAAATGTAGTTTATAAAAAATATAATCTGCCTACAAGTATAACGTTTAAAAAACATAGAACACCCTAGTTATCATGTAAAAGAAATAAAAATAAAGCAATCTGCAGTAAAATAATAAATAATATGTAAATACACTAGAAGCAATAATGATCTAAACAGCCAAACTGCAAGATTATACAAGTGCATTGCATTTTTAACTCAAATATCACAAGCAGCATTGTCATCAGTGATGAGATTTACCATAATAACAGACAATTCTTGGTAGAGTTTCAAATCAAACAAAGCAAAATGTTTCTCTATGTCACAATAATTGCATTCTAGCAGGAACAGCAAATTGAGATAATAAACTGCATTTTAAAAAATATGTGTTTATATGTGAAAAGAAAATTTGGTTATTCCTTCATATAATTATAAATAAATTATTTGCATATATAAATGTCTGAAGGGACTTCAAAAGTCAGTAGTACAGGCTGGGTGCGGGGGCTCACGCCTGTACTGCCAGCACTTTGGGAGGCCAAGGAGGGCAGATCACTTGAGGTCAGGAGTTGAAGACCAGCTTGACCAACATGGTGAGTCTCTACTAAAAATGCAAAAATCAGCCGGGTGTGGAGGCAGGCGCCTGTAATCCCAGCTATCTGGGAGGCTGAGGCAGGAGAATGACTTGAACTCGCGAGGCAGAGGTTGTAGCGAGCAGAGATGTCGCCACTGCACTCCAGTCTGGGCGATAGAGTGAGACTGTCTCAAAAAAAAAAAAAAAAAAAAAAAAAAAAAAAAAAAAAAAAAAAAAAAAAGCAGTACATAGGATGATTATTTATTTATTATTTTTTTGAGACAGAGTCTCACTCTGCTGCCCAGGCTGGAGTGCAGTGACGCGATCTCAGCTCACTGAAAGCTCCGCCTCCCGGGTTCACGCCATTCTCCTGCCTCAGCTTCCCAAGTAGCTGGGACTACGGGCGCCAGCCACCACGCCTGGCTAAGTTTTTGTATTTTTAGTAGAGATGGAGTTTCACCCGGTTAGCCAGGATGGTCTCAATCTCCTGACCTTGTGATCCACCGGCCTCGGTCTCCCAAAGTGCTGGGATTACAGGCGTGAGCCACCGGGCCGGCCAGGATGATTATTATGTAGGACTCTCCTGAACATCGTTCAACATCTAGCTTCCTGAGTTTCCTACTCTCTAAATGGCAGTAGGGCATTTTTAGCATTGGGGCAAAAACAAAATACCCGCATAAATTTCTAAAAACACTGCTTAGCAGGGGGACAGGCCCTAATAAGCACCATTGCTATACAGGAGAGAACAGATGATTCCCTTAGAGCAGAGAAGGCACAGCCTCCATAAGAGGAAAGTGAAGCACAAGAACAAATAAAGATGGAAAAGTTTTCTTTAGAATCTACAATCTAAGAAAAACTGAACTTGAATTTTAAATGGATCCTGAAAACAGGTATTCCAGGGTCGCATTTGGTTTTGACATTTTCCTCCCACCTCTCCAACAAAAGCCATCCCAACTGGCACAACTGAGTGCATGCCTCTGGGTTTGGTCCTCTTCCAAAAGATTATCTTGGAATGGGCCCACTCTACTCTGAAGTTTATTTGCTCTTCATTCTCTTTCAGTCAAACATCATCACCTTCTCATCTCTGACCTCTCTTTCCTCATTGTTCCATTATTCCTAGCAGATGCTCCCAAGAAAGAGAGAGGAACAGAAATGAACTCCAAGAACATTTTTTGCGATAAAGAGATTAGTTGATATAAAAGGGGTCTATGACTCTTCTAGAAAGTATTTTATTCATTCATTCAACAAATATTACTAGGCACCTTTGCTATGCTAAACACTGGGTTTGGTACATACTCTCCCTCTAAAAGGAAATTACAACCTAGTGGGAAGGCAAATAATAAACAGGTAATTTCAAGAGACTATCATAGGCCAGGTGCAGTGGCTCAAACCTGTAATCCCAGCACTTTGGGAGGCAGAGGTGGGCGGATCACAAGGTCAGGTGTTTGAGACCAGCAGTGGCCACTTTTGAAAGTTATGATGGACAAAGGAGTTGATAGACTAAGCAATTGTCTGAATTGGAAGGGTGAGGATGGGTCACATGAAGGTCTCTGGTCCCATCACCTTAGTGGAGGATGGTGCCATTAACTGAGGTGGAGACCACAGAAGCAGCAGGTTGGGAATAACAAGAATGCTAAGGGTGGAGTTTAAGGCACAACATCCTGTTACTAATAGCTCTGTTACTAATGCATCTAATTGGCAGCTCAGAAACCAGCTTCTCTATTTAGGGCTATTGATCTTTATAATAATAGAACCAAAGGAGGCTTTGGATATAAGCAATCTAATCTCACTTTAAAAATAAACTGGGTACAGACTAGGAGAGAAAGCAACTTAATCCCAAAAGTACAGCTAATTAATGCAGAGTGATATGATGAGAAGAAGACACAGAATCAAATCCCTGAGCTGCTACTTGTCAGCTATGTGATCTTTCTAAGTTTCCTTCCCTGTCTACCCCTGCTTAGTGTTAAGAATCAAATTAAATCCCAGATAAAACCCAGATGCAAAATGTAGCACAGTGCTTGGCACAGGGCAAGTACTCAAAAATATTTTCCTTGAGTCTCATTTCAGTGAACTTGATTATTAAATGAAGTCTTCTCTAAGTAAAAGGGCAAAAGTACAATATTCCTAAAATTTATTTTTCATCAGTCCTCTACTTTAGCATTGGAATTAGGCACAATATGATTTAAATACAGTTTCTGATATCCATTTACAAAACTACTTAAACATCTTAATCTAGATGTCCCTATCTGTAAATATGAAGACATCTACCTTGCAGGTTTTCCCAAAGATTACATGAAATAACACATACATGAAAATATCTAAAATATCATCTGTCACATAGTAGATGCTCCAGAAATCCTTCCAAGGAGGCAGAGATGGTAGAAATTTCAATCCAGCTGTTAAGAGATCAGGATGAGAGGTTGGGTACTCTAAATAGTGACAGTAGATAGAAGATTGAGATTGGGAAAAGAGAGATTGGGAAGACAAGTAGACCCCCAACACCAAAAAAAAAACCCCACAATTTAAAAACCCAAAATGAAAATCATGCACACCCCTGGAAATTAATATTTGAAGTACAGTACGTATTTACTGACTTGTTTTTTTTTTTTTTTTTTTGGATGGAGTCTTTCTCTGTCACCCAGGCTGAAGTGCAGTGGTGTGAAAAAGGGAGAAATCTGTTAAGTGTTAAGGAGAACCTATATTTAGAGATGAGGGAGAGAAACAAGGGTTAGTCAAACAAAGAAAATAGAACCAACGATATAGCATAACAGTGTAGAGAGGGAATACAGATTAAGCAAGTAGAAAAAGAGGCACAGAACTAGGTAGTAAGAGGTGTGGTGTTAAGAAAAAACTATAAAATATGGAAACCAGTTGTGAAGGATAGGAACTTTAAAAGAGCAGTTTCAGTTGACACTACAATTGAAATGGTACAAAGTAAAGAAATAAGTCCTTTGGGAGGCTGAGGCGGGCAGATCACGAGGTCAGGAGATCGAGACCATTCTGGCCAACATAGTGAAACCCCGTCTCTACTAAAATACAAAAAATTAGCCAGGCATGGTGGTGTGCGCCTGTAGTCTCAGCTACTCGAGAGGCTGAGGCACAGGAATCGCTTGAACTTGGGAGGCAGAGATTGCAGTGGGCCGAGATTGCACCACTGCACTTCAGCTTGGGTGACAGAGCAAGACTCTGTCTCAAAAGAAAAGAGTCAGTAAACATGTGCTGTACTTCAAATATTAATTTACAGGGGTATGTATGATTTTCTTTTTGAGTTTTTTAATTGTGGGTTTTTTCTGTTTTTTTTTTTTCTTTCTTTTTTTTCTTTTTTTGGATTGGCAGGGGTGGTTCTTGTCTTGTAGTCAAAGGATATTGTCTGCACTATTTTTGCTTTGGAAAAGTTGTTGTACATACCAGAATCTCTGAGACACAGGTAAGGTAGTGTTAAGAGGGAAATTTACAGCACTAAATGACCACATCAAAAAGTTAGAAAGGTCTCAAGTTAACAACCTAACATCACAACTAAAAAGAACTAGAGAATCAAAAGCAAACAAATCCCAAAGCCACCAGAAGACAAGAAATAACCAAAATCAGAGCAGAACTGAAGGAGACTGAGATACAAAGAAACATTCAAAAGATCGATGAATCAGGGAGCTGTTTTTTTGAAAAAATTAATAAAATAGACCACTAGCTAGACTAACAAAGAAGAAAGAGAAGTTTCAAATAAACAATCAAGAATAAAATACCTAGGAATACAGCTAACTATGGAGATGAAAGATCTCTACAAGAATGATAAAACACTACTGAAAGAAATCAGAGAGGATACAAACAAATGGAAAAACATTCCATCCTCATAGATAGGAAGAATCAGTATTGTTAAAGTGGCCATAGTGCTCAAGCAATTTATAGATTCAATGCTATTTCTATTAAACTACCATTGACATTCTTCACAGAACTAGATGAAACTATTTTAAAATTGATATGCAATCAAAAAAGAGCCTGAATAGCTAAGACAACCCTAAGCAAAAAGAACAAAGCTGGAGGCATCATGTGAACAAACTTCAAACTATACTACAGGGTTACAGTAACCAAAACAGCATGGCACTGGTACAAAAACAGACACATTGACCAATGGAACAGAATAGAGAACCCAGAAACAAGACCACACACCTACAATTATCTGATCTTTGACAAACCTGACAAAAACAAGCAATGGGGAAAGGATTCCCTATTCAATAAATGTTGCTGAGATAGCTGACTGTAGCCATATGCATAAGATTGAAACTGGATCCCTTCCTTACACCATATACAAAAAATAAATCAAGATGGATTAAAGACTTAAATGTAAACCCAAATCTATAAAAAACCTAGAAGACAACCTAGGCAATACCATTCAGGACATGTTAAGTGACCATTATCCTTTTGAATTTCTTTGTGCCTGACAATTCCTTGCCGTTTCTTTTATTCTTAATATTTTTTGTTATTTCACTTTAGCTGTGTCCCTTGGAAACAGTATATATTTGACTTTCGTGTTTTTTGTTTGTTTTTTGTTTTTTGACAGAGTCTTGCTCTGTCCCTCAGGTGGGAGTGCAGTGGCACGATGATCTCTACTCACTGCAACCTCCACCTCCTGGGTTCAAGCAATTCTCCTGCCTCAGCCTCCCAAGTAGCTGGGATTACAGGCACGTGCCACCACCTTCAGCTAATTTTTGTATTTTTAGTAGAGACAGGGTTTCACCATGTTGGCAAGGCTGGTCTCGAACTTCCGACCTCAAATGATCTGCCCAACCTCAAAATGATCCTGCCTCAGACTCCTGATTATCTGGGATTATAGGCATGAGCCACTATGCCCAGCCTCCTTCTCTTTTTTATATAAAAATAGAAACTGTTTATATTTAAGTTACAGACAAGTTTGCTGCTATTTATGTGTATGTCTTTTAGTACAGCTCTTGTTTATACTTTTCTATCACCTTGTTTCTATCTTTTTCTTTGTGTATCTGCTATATTTTCTCTGCTTGTATTAAAAGTTATCTAAAATGTCTTGCAAATGTGTTTGAAATCATCTTCTTCAATCGTCAATATCAAGAATGTAACAGCTCTCCTACATAAAGAAGAAATTAGCATGTTTTTGTTTCACTTCTACCTACTTGGAATTTTCATAAATAAACATTTATATAACATGTCTTTTATTTATAAAAATGTGTCTTTTTTAGGCATATATTTTATATATTTTCTTCAGATATGTTTTTATGTTTGAACTACTTTTGTATTTGTTTACAGCAAGAACTTAGGCTTGTTTGTATCTATGTTACTATTTTCAGTATTTAATATCCATCTTTTTATGATCTTATTTGTCCTTTCTTAGTGTATTATGTCTTATTCCAAAGTATATTTAAAATAATTTTTTTAAGTAGATGGGTGGTATATTTGAATTTTTTATGAGACTTTTTTATATATTTTATATTTCATATATTTACATTTGCACATTTCACATATACCTTGGATAAAGAGTGAAAAACTGGGTCACAGATTTTTCCCAAGAGTGGATAATGGGTTGTGGCTTTAGAGTCTAATGCTAATGTTTTCTTTTTCTTTTTTTTTTTTTTAATAGAGACAATCTCACTATGTAGGCTAGGCTGTTCCTGAACTCCTGGCCTCGAGCAGTCTTCCCACCTCAGCCTCCAAAAGTGTTGGGATTACAGGCATGAGCCACCACACCTGGCCTAACACTAATGTAAAGAACTGTGGGTCGGGCACAGTGGCTCACGTCTGTAATCCCAGCACTTTGGGAGGCCGAGGTGGGTGGATCACTTGATGTCAGCAGTTTGAGACCAGCCTCGTCAACACGGAGAAACCCCATCTCTACTAAAAATACAAAAAAATAGCAGGGTGAGGTGGCGGCGAATGCCTGTAATCCCAGCTACTTGGGAGGCTGAAGCAGGAGAATCGCTTGAACCTGGGAGGCAGAGGTTGCAGTGAGCCAAGGTTATGCCATTGCACTCCAGCCTGAGCAACAAGAGTGAAACTCCGTCTCAAAAAAAATAAATAAATAAAAGTGTGAGACAAGTTTCATTTTCATTCATTTGTAACTACTCTGGTTTGCTTCTGTGTTGTTTTTTTCTGCCTGGGTATTTAAAGAGAGCGCTCTCTCTGAAATTTAGCAATTCATCAGGGTATGACTGGGGGTTGTTTTAATCAATTTCACTTGTTATTTGATGAGCCTATTTTACCTATAACTGGTGTTTCTTAGGTCAGTAAAGCTTTATGTTCTCATGTATTTTATTTTATTTTATTTTATTTATGAGAAGGAGTCTCAGTCTGTCTCCCAGGCTGGAATGCAGTGGCACAATCTCAGCTTAAAAGCTTCCTGCAACCTCTGCCTTCCAGGTTCAAGTGATTTGATTCTGAGGTTATTTTTAATATTTATTATGTCCTTCATTGCTTCTATTGAAACTATAAGTCATGCTACATCATTTATGGTTTTGTATATGATTTTTATTATTTTTACCTCCACAAAAGCCACTACCTTTTTTGTATTTTCTTGTCTTATGCGTATATGCTAGCCATCTTCTTACATAATATTTTGTGTTTTACTGAAAATCTAAAACAGCTTATAAACTTTGCTTTAGTATTTTTTAGAATTTTCCTCTACAATTTGAAAAAAATGTTCTCATTCTTTAGACTGTACAATCTGTCTTAAGTCCAATATTTATTTTATCTGATTTCTTATCTTTAAATGAAGAGCACTCTATTCAGTTCAACTGTTTTTAAAAAAACAACAGCATGAGAACATTCTCCTTGAGATTCTCAACTTGGCATTCAAGTCGATGTCCACAGCCTCTAAAGAAATTCTTGATGTCTAATACTTTTTCAGCGTTAATGTTAACTGTGGTAACTGGAGCATGTTAGAGCATTCCAAAGCCAATGAAGCCTATAAAATGTTCCTCTCACCCCAACCCCAAGAGGACTTCACCAGCAGAAGGCATCTTGATACACCAGAGGATAATGGTTCTGCCCACAGATTCTGGGGCCCAACTGACCAGGCTCAAATCCTGGCTCCACCCCCTTAGGAGTATTGTTACCTAGATGCCTGCTTTGGAGAAGGCCCACTGGGGCTGTGGTGAAAGAAGTATTTCATAAGCTTTAATGATCTCATCTCTACAACAGGGATAATGATAGTTTTTTTCCTTGTAGGGCTGTGAGCATAAAATAAATTTATCTGTGTAAAGCACTTGCAAGAATGCCTGGCGCGTAGTTATGCTATACAGCACAGTGGTTGTTTTTAGGAAACTTTAGCTTTGAAAGGGATTGTGAGACTGGCAGGCTTAGCATTTGTACAGATCTATGCCCTGTCAAATAGGAACTGAAACAACTAGAGCAATAAATACCACCTGGTGCGCAGATGATTCACTCCACACTGAGGAAACTGCCTCCACAGAGCTGTTCCCTCTTTGGCTGTGTGCTACCCGTGACGTCATGTTCTAACAATTCTGTAAGTCCCAGGGTGTATATTCACACCCATTAAAATCCTCCCATGGAAATTGGGTCCATAATGATGTAAGTATCCTTACTATCTGGTTGGCAGTGAGCAACAAAGAAATGAAAAGACAGCTGTGTTTTTGGAATTTGAGACCTCTGAAAGGATAGAGAAATGCACTGAAAAGGCAAATGAGATAGAAGATGGAGAGATGCAGGGCTGCAGGCCGAGCAAGAGAACAGACTTGAAGTGAACTGATTGTTCCAGAGAAACAGACCTATGATGTTTCAAAGGATTCAGTAAAGAGAACGCAGGTTGCAAAAGAATAAAAATGCTAAGGAGTCAACTGTCCAATGAAGGACATTACAGGACAGGGCGGAGGTGCTGCCTCACTCCACATTCACACAGACAGCATCTACTGTGTGCGGAACACCACAGAGGCCCAAAGCATCACCAGATATAATCGATCGCTTGCATGGTGGGGCGCACCTGTAATCCCAGCTATTTGATAGGCTGAGGCAGGAGGACCTCTTGAGTCCAGGAGTTCAAGTCCAGCCTGAGCAACACAGCAAAAAGTGTTTATTAAATTCAAAGAAAAAAAATCAATAGTGAATGTAGAGAAAGGGATTCTCTGCCCCCGTACGTATAAAAAAGATTCTGGAAGGGAATAAAATTAAGAGTGGTGCAGGTTTGTGTTGATACAGAAGGACAAGGAAGAGGGAGGAAATGGTTATGCTCAGATTAATTTGGCCACAAACCCGGCCCACCCCCTTCTGCTCCTGTGATGTTTACACCAGGTAAAAATGCCAAAGGTGAAGCATTTATGTACTTTATATATATATGTGTGTTTCTCTACCTGATCTTCTCTCACTGTTTATTATCAAGTCTTCTTTTTTTGTTTCAAACCTAACCATTATAGATTTTCATGATTTATAGATTTTTAAAAAACTAACCAAACTACCTAAATAAAATAGATTTTGACCCATAAATACTAAAGAAGTTAAGAAAACATCATAGATTCTGTTTGTTCCTCCACTCTAACCAGATCGAGTACAGTTTTCTGGTAATTTTGTTTGAAATTGCTTCAATAATTTACATATTTAGGTAAAAACTCACTTTGATCTTAAGCATCTAAACAATTCATGTCCATTTTTAAAACCACCATATTTCCTCCTTGATTCAGCTTTGCCATTACCTTGAGCGGTCATGGTTTAGATCAAGTCTGATGCAATTCTCACTGTGTCCTCAAGATGGCAGGCGGGGATTTAGACTGAGAAAAGGGTTCTAGCAAAGCCTTTTTACAGCTTTTTTTCTCGGAGTTTGGTCTCCTGTTACTGAATCTATCAACAAATATTTTTGGAACATGCATATTATGTGCCAAAGATTATGCGAGATTTTGTTGGGCAATACTATTCAGTTTTTCAAAGTGCCTTAATGCACCATATGGTTAAAAAAAGAAAAGAAAAACAGCACTGGGTGTTTTTGGTTTGTGGAAGAAAAGGCAGGGACTTTTGTATAATGTAATTATACTGTGCACAGGATGCTGCAACTAAAAAGCATGGAGGTAAAGTAACAAACACATAAGACAATAGTCAGCATATGAGAATGAGAATACCTGGAACATTTTTTAAAACCTAACAGGATTACCACAAAAATCTAGAGATTGACTTCAAAATTCCAACCTTCTTTTGTTCCCAAAAATATTTCCTTTGGAATTTGTTTACAATAATAAAACTATATTTTTCAGACACCAATGTTAATCTTGCTTATTGATTACAGTTTGAATGATCAATACTAAGAAATCAATCTTCACTGTATTACAAAAGTCAATAAATAGAGCTATATTTTAAAATAAGGGAAATTTGAAAGGTCAAGAGATACCAGGAAAAACGTTCTTTCCAGAATCTTAAAATTTAAATGAGATAATTTTTCTTTCTACCATACTGATATGAGGCAACCTAGATTTAAGCAAAACTGAAGTCACTGAAAAATTATATATAATACAGCTTATTTTTTCACATTTGTGTTCATTGTCTTAGCATTCCATTAGCTGTTTAATATCATTAATTAAATTAAAATTATAAAAGATAAATTTTAAGATTAGTATCCAAGATTAGGGAAGGGTAAAATAACATGACCAAATGCAAAGTGGTTTTATGGATTAAATCTATCTGGGAAGAGAAGAAAGGATATTAGTGGAAAACAGATGAAATCTGAATGAAGTCTGCAGTTAATAGTGTGGGATCAATGTTAATTTCTTAGTTTTGAGGAACTATGGTGTGTGACATGTGAATATTAGGAAAGGGGGAGCTAAGTGAAGGTTATATAGACACTTCCTATATTTGTAGCTTTTCTATAAATCTAATCTTATCTCAAAACAAAAAGTTAAAACAATATTAGTACCCAATCTATTCAACATTGTTGAGCACCTCCCATATATCAGATAATGATCTGGATGCTGAAGATACACACCCTACCAAAGCTGCTGACAACCTAGTAGAAAATTTATATTGTTATATTACAAAATATGTCTTTACTAAACATTTTGAAAATTTACCACCTTGTTTTCTTCTTAAATTTTAATTCTTTTTAGAAATGGGTCTCACTGTTTTGCTCAGGTTGGTCTCAAGCAATTCCTCCTGCCTCAGGCCCTCAAAGTGCTGAGATTATGAGCACAACTGGCCAATTTTCTTTGGAAGAAATAAAAATATATCAAATTAATTCATGTGAGTGAGAGAGATACGGTATAAAAAGCAAAGAAGGGAGAGGTCAAGTGGAGAAACAAAAGGAATAATGGCAGAAACAAAGAAGAGTTGTATTGATGAAGTACACAATCTGGTATGGTGGTAGAAACCCTCTCCACAATGCTTAATCTGTAAACTTTTTTCTTATTTAAAATATGCAATTATTAAATAGCTGCAAAACATATATGACTAATATGACACCATTCGCGTGGGTAATTTCGTGGATACCTTGTTTTACATCCTATCATTTGGCTTGCATGAATGGGACATGTGTACCCCATTCTAATAATATGCTTTGTAGATCGTGAGGAAAGAGAGGTTAGAGAGAGAAGAAAAAAGCACAGGAATAAAACATCTTGTGGAAAATGAGAAAAAGAAGAGAAATATCAGGGAGGGAAATGGAAAAATGAAAAGGCATCCTCAATCCAAACATTTTTCTCTAGTTCTTTAATACTCAAATAATCCATCTCTTATATCAAAAATTTAAAAAGATCCTCTTGAAGACTTTTATTTGGGGGGTAAGTTCAGAGACTGAAACACATTCATTCATTCATTCATTTAGAGACGGAGCCTCACTCTGTCACCCAGACTGGAGTGCAATGGCAAGATCTTGGCTCACTGCAACCTCTGCCTCCTGGGTTCAAGCAATTCTCCTGTCTCAGCCTCCCGAGTAGCTGGGATTACAGGCACACGCCACCAAGCCTGGCTATTTTTTTTTTTTTCTTTTAGTAGAAAGGGGAGGGGGTTTCATCATATTGGTCAGGCTGGTCTCGAACTCCTGACCTCAGGTGATCCACCAGCTTCAGCCTCCAAAAGTGCGGGATTACAGGCATGAGCCACAGTGCCTGACCAATTGAAATCTTTATACTAAGAGAAACATATTCTTGTTTAAAGAAAGTATTTTTAGCTTGGCTGTCTCTTCATTGGTTTCATTGTACATAGATGGAGATTCTGATTTAGAATTATCTGTATCAATTTTGATAGAGTATTTTCTTTGCACTTTGAAAAGTCATCTCACTAAAATAAAATTTGCTCTTTCAATAAGAAAATAAAAAAGGAAAGGCATCCTGCCTCGTCCAAAATCTCAATCTTGAAATATTAAAATAAACAAGTCTGGTATATGCTGAGCCAACCCTACTCAGGATCCAGTTATCACCATTAATTACCAGCAGATGGCACAGATAATGAACTCTATGCTGAAAGGATGCAGGAACTCTGAGAAGGGAGGCTAGCAAATTCTGAGAAAGTCACATTTTCATCCTCCTTTACAAATCAAGAATAATATAGCCTCCTCTTGTCTCTTTTCAAAAATTGAACCATACAATTTTCTTGAACACATCACAGTCTATAACAAAGTATACTTCAGTACCAGGGAACATGGGATATGATACAGGTAAAATGTATATATTTAAAAATTGAGCTGACTGGCCACCTTGAATTTTATGATAACACAACTATTTTATGAGAAATTATTTCTCATGTCAAAAACTCAAAGTTCATAAAGTGGAAAATGGCCAGAGAAGGGCAACCAAAAAGATCAGAGGAGAAAGGGTGCTGACAGTTTGGAATGTGTAGATTTATAAAGGCAAGCCTGGAAAGGGAACAATAGCATGGATAAACAGAGTCACTCATCAAATTCTGTAATGGTGAAAATACTGTTTGAAATCTGAATGAAGTAGAGCTAGAATATATTTAAATATTTGTTCTTTCAACTGGTTAAATTTGGGGACTGAGGGGGTGATAAAAATCAGAAATTTGTAGAGATTAAATCAAAACTGGTTTGAAGAAAAGAATTTTGACTACAATATGCTAAGAGATCATTTTGTGATGGTTTGCCCAATGTTCCTCCACAATGTGTGTGATTGTTATAAGAACAGTCGGGTTACAATGTGACCTGTCCACCAGTCGATGAGTTTCCTTCCTTTTGAAAATCTGAACCTAAGTCAAGAGAACCGAGATAATCTAAGCCCATGGTGTCATACACAAACCCTGGGGGTTGTGGCTGTGTTCCGCCATGTAGACAGAGGATCAAAAAACGCTGGTGTATAGTAAGAGGAAAATGTAAACCCAAACACAGTAAGGAGTAGAAAGAAAAGCCAGAAAGAGCCTTGGTAGGGGTTCAGGTCCCCCGAATCCCTAAAAGGAATTTCCAGAGGCCCAGGGCATTCCTGTTCTTTGATTCCATGATATACCAATAATCTTATAGTGAAATTTAAATTGCTTTCAGATCCTTTTAACCAAAATAATCCCAACTAAAACAAAAGCTGTATACCACTGTTTCTTCCTTTCTCTCTCTCTCTCCAATCTTTTGGTCCGCTGCTGTAGACTGTTTATGTATACATAAAATTTACATGTTGAAGCCTAACATTCAATTTGATGATCCTAGGAGGTTGGGCCCTTATAACTGGCATTACTACCTTTATAAAAGAGACTCCAGAGACTCCCTACTTCTGCCATGTGAGGACACAGTGACAGGATGGCTATCTATAAACCAGGGAGTGGGTTCTCACCAAATACTAATCTGCTGACACTTTGATCTTAGGACTTTCCAACCTCCAGAACTATGAGCACTACATTTCCATTTATAAGCCAGTCAGTTTATGGTACTTGGTTATAGAGGTCTGAACAAACTAAGACATGTCCTCTCTCATATCTTCAGTTCCTCTGTATATAACCAGTATGTATAACAGAGAGAAAACTATTAAAAGCAGTTACATCCCTGCTAGTAAGTAGAGAATGTTAACCACAGCCACAGCTACTTGGGTTTCAGGTGGGTGCAGTGGGATAGCGTCTCCTGATAATGCAAGCAAACAAAATAAAAAGAACAATTACTGTTAGTGATGAGTCTGAGCCTGAAGTAGTACTTAGTCTAGAAGGTTTTCTTATCTTGCTGAATACAACAGGGGTCTTTAAAACCTCTTCCACTGGCACCACACTATCCAGAGATAGCATCATGCAGAGGTTGCATTAAAAAAATTACCAGCCGGGCGCAGTGGCTCACGCCTGTAATCTCAACACTTTGGGCGGCTGGGATAGGCAGATCACGAGGTCAAGAAATTGAGACCGTCCTGGCCAACACGGTGAAACGCCGTCTCTACTAAAGATACAAAAATTAGCTGGGCATGGTGGCGGGTGCCTGTAGTCCCAGCTACTCGGGAAGCTGAGGCAGGAGAATGGCATAAACCCGGGAGGCGGAGCTTGCAGTGAGCCGAGATCGTGCCACTGCACTATAGCCTGGGCGACAGAGCAAGACTCCGTCTCCAAAAAAAAAAAAAAAAAAGATAATAAATCTTATTTATAACATTTAGCATTTATCATAAATAAATGGGAACAGAAATATCCATTCACAGAAATAAGGTTGTTGAAAATCCTAAATGAGAATGGCAGTTAGTATATCACCTCTGGCTCCAGAAAAGACAGAGTAGTGTAATCACAGAAGGCACACCCCAGTCCATGGATCACTGATGATGTGGAAGTGGTGTTACTGGCACCCAATCTACTCAACAGACATCACTGAGAACCTACCAAGCAAGAATCAGAACCAACATTTTATTTACATTTCTATCGCAAGGATTTCACCAGTTTCCTGGGTTATTAAGAAGAGAATTACCTTGCACTGATATCTCTCATTTCTAGGAAGAAGTAAAAGTTCCAGCACATGGGGCTACTTGTACTAGATAATCTCAATTTTTCCTTCCAGCTCAACATGTTGCTGTACTTTTTATATTTCTAAATGGAAAGCACTTTTTGGTAGACAGTTAAAAAGCTATTTGCAATGACAGTAGAGGACATGGGAAAGTGGTGACAAGACAGGAAATCAGTGTGTATAAAAAGCCATTTATTTCATCAAAAGAGAATTTTTCTTGTTAAAATGTTTAAAGTACTTAGAATATGTCAAACTCAAAATATCTCCGTGGAATGGATATGATGATGTACAAAGCTAGACAGCACACCAAATTGACTCATTTTATTCTCATCATAGATTCACATGCATTAAGAAATGAATCAGAAATGTGTATTTCCGGGGGGCGGAGGAAGATGGCCGAATAGGAACAGCTCCAGTCTCCAACTCCCAGCGCGAGCGACACAGAAGACCGGTGATTTCTGCATTTTCAACTGAGGTACTGGGGTCATCTCACTAGGGAGTGCCGGACAATCGATGCTGGTCAGCTGCTGCAGCCTGACCAGCGAGAGCTGAAGCAAGGCGAGGCATCGCCTCACCTGGAAAGCGCAAGGGGGAAGGGAATCCCTTTTCCTAGCCAGGGGAACTGAGACACACAACACCTGGAAAATTGGGTAACTCCCACCCCAATACTGCGCTTTAAGCCAACTGGCACACCAGGAGAATATATCCCACACCTGGCCGGGAGGGTCCCATGCCCACGGAGCCTCCCTCATTGCTAACACAGCAGTCTGCGGCGATCTATCCGCAAGGCAGCAGTGAGGCTGGGGAAGGGGCGCCCGCCATTGCTGAGGCTGAAGTAGATAAACAAAGCCGCTGGGAAGCTCGAACTGGGTGGAGCTCACAGCAGCTCAAGGAAACCTGCCTGTCTCTGTAGACTCCACCTCTGGGGACAGGGCACAACAGGGGAAGCAGCAGAGGCCTGTGCAGACGCAAAGGACTCTGTCTGACAGCTTTGAAGAGAGCAGCGGATCTCCCAACATGGAGGTTGAGATCTAAGAACGGACAGACTGCCTGCTCAAGTGGGTCCCTCACCCCTGAGTAGCCTAACTGGGAGACATCCCCCACTAGGGGCAGTATGACACCCCACACCTCACAAGGTGGAGTACACCCCTGAGAGGAAGCTTCCAAAGTAAGAATCAGACAGGTACACTCGCTGTTCAGCAATATTCTATCTTCTGCAACCTCTGCTGCTGATACCCAGGCAAACAGGGTCTGGAGGGGACCTCAAGCAATCTCCAACAGACCTATACCTCAGGGTCCTGACTGTCAGAAGGAAAACTATCAAACAGGAAGGACACCTATACCAAAACCCCATCAGTACGTCACCATCATCAAAGACCAGAGACAGATAAAACCACAAAGATGGGGAAAAAGCAGGCCAGAAAAGCTGGAAATTCAAAACATAAGAGCGCATCTCCCCCTGCAGAGGAGCACAGCCCATCACCAGCAACGGATTGAAGCTGGTCAGAGAATGACTTTGACGAGATGAGAGAAGAAGGCTTCAGTCCATCAAATTTCTCAGAGCTAAAGGAGGAGTTACGTACCCAGCGCAAAGAAACTAAAAATCTTGAAAAAAGAGTGGAAGAATTGACAGCTAGACTAATTAATGCAGAGAAGGTCATAAACGAAATGACAGAGATGAAAACCATGACACGAGAAATACGTGACAAATGCACAAGCTTCAGTAACCGACTCGATCAACTGGAAGAAAGAGTATCAGCGATTGAGGATCAAATGAATGAAATGAAGCGAGAAGAGAAACCAAAAGAAAAAAGAAGAAAAAGGAATGAACAAAGCCTGCAAGAAGTATGGGATTATGTAAAAAGACCAAATCTACGTCTGATTGGGGTGCCTGAAAGTGAGGGGGAAAATGGAAGCAAGTTGGAAAACACTCTTCAGGATATCATCCGGGAGAACTTCCCCAACCTAGTAGGGCAGGCCAACATTCAAATTCAGGAAATACAGAGAACACCACAAAGATACTCCTCGAGAAGAGCAACTCCAAGACACATAATTGCCAGATTCACCAAAGTTGAAATGAAGGAAAAAATCTTAAGGGCAGCCAGAGAGAAAGGTCAGGTTACCCACAAAGGGAAGTCCATCAGACTAACAGCAGATCTCTCGGCAGAAACTCTACAAGCCAGAAGAGAGTGGGGGCCAATATTCAACGTTCTTAAAGAAAAGAATTTTAAACCCAGAATTTCATATCCAGCCAAACTAAGTTTCATAAGTGAAGGAGAAATAAAATCCTTTACAGATAAGCAAATGCTTAGAGATTTTGTCACCACCAGGCCTGCCTTACAAGAGACCCTGAAGGAAGCCCTAAACATGGAAAGGAACAACCGGTACCAGCCATTGCAAAAATATGCCAAAATGTAAAGACCATTGAGGCTAGGAAGAAACTGCATCAACTAACGAGGAAAATAACCAGTTAATATCATAATGGCAGGATCAAGTTCACACATAACAATATTAACCTTAAATGTTAATGGACTAAATGCTCCAATTAAAAGACACAGACTGGCAAACTGGATAAAGAGTCAAGACCCATCAGTCTGCTGTATTCAGGAGACCCATCTCACATGCAGAGACATACATAGGCTCAAAATAAAGGGATGGAGGAAGATCTACCAAGCAAATGGAGAACAAAAAAAAGCAGGTGTGGCAATCCTAGTCTCTGATAAAATAGACTTTAAACCATCAAAGATCAAAAGAGACAAAGAAGGCCATTACATAATGGTAAAGGGATCAATTCAACAGGAAGAGCTAACTCTCCTAAATATATATGCACCCAATACAGGAGCACCCAGATTCATAAAGCAAGTCCTTAGAGACTTACAAAGAGACTTAGACTCCCATACAATAATAATGGGAGACTTCAACACTCCACTGTCAACATTAGACAGATCAACGAGACAGAAAGTTAACAAGGATATCCAGGAATTGAACTCATCTCTGCACCAAGCGGACCTAATAGACATCTATAGAACTCTGCACCCCAAATCAACAGAATATACATTCTTCTCAGCACCACATCGCACTTATTCCAAAATTGACCACATAATTGGAAATAAAGCACTCCTCAGCAAATGTAAAAGAACAGAAATTATAACAAACTGTCTCTCAGACCACAGTGCAATCAAACTAGAACTCAGGACTAAGAAACTCAATCAAAACCACTCAACTACATGGAAACTGAACAACCTGCTCCTGAATGACTACTGGGTACATAACGAAATGAAAGCAGAAATAAAGATGTTCTTTGAAACCAATGAGAGCAAAGATACAACATACCAGAATCTCTGGGACACATTTAAAGCAGTGTGTAGAGGGAAATTGATAGCACTAAATGCCCACAAGAGAAAGCTGGAAAGATCTAAAACTGACACTCTAACATCACAATTAAAACAACTAGAGAGGCAAGAGCAAACACATTCAAAAGCTAGCAGAAGGCAAGAAAAAACTAAGATCAGAGCAGAACTGAAGGAGATAGAGACACAAAAAACCCTCCAAAAAATCAATGAATCCAGGAGTTGGTTTTTTGAAAAGGTCAACAAAATTGACAGACTGCTAGCAAAACTAATAAAGAAGAAAAGAGAGAGGAATCAAATAGACGCAATAAAGAATGATAAAGGGGATATCACCACCGACCCCACAGAAATACAAACTACCATCAGAGAATACTATAAACACCTCTACGCAAATCAACTAGAAAATCTAGAAGAAATGGATAATTTCCTGGACACTTACACTCTCCCAAGACTAAACCAGGAAGAAGTTGAATCCCTGAATAGACCAATAGCAGGCTCTGAAATTGAGGCAACAATTAATAGCTTACCCACCAAAAAAAGTCCAGGACCAGATGGATTCACAGCTGAATTCTACCAGAGGTACAAGGAGGAGCTGGTACCATTCCTTCTGAAACTATTCCAATCAATTGAAAAAGAGGGAATCCTCCCGAACTCATTTTATGAGGCCAACATCATCCTGATACCAAATCCTGGCAGAGACACAACAAAAAAAGAAAATTTTAGACCAATATCCCTGATGAACATCGATGCAAAAATCCTCAATAAAATACTGGCAAACCGGATTCAGCAGCACATCAAAAAGCTTATCCACCATGATCAAGTGGGCTTCATCCCTGGGATGCAAGGCTGGTTCAACATTCACAAATCAATAAACGTACTCCAGCATATAAACAGAACCAAAGACAAGAACCACATGATTATCTCAATAGATGCAGAAAAGGCTTTTGACAAAATTCAACAGCCCTTCATGCTAAAAATGCTCAATAAATTCGGTATTGATGGAACGTACCTCAAAACAATAAGAGCTATTTATGACAGACCCACAGCTAATATCATACTGAATGGGCAAAAACTGGAAAAATTCCCTTTGAAAACTGGCACAAGACAGGGATGCCCTCTCTCACCACTCCTATTCAACATAGTGTTGGAAGTTCTGGCTAGGGCAATCAGGCAAGAGAAAGAAATCAAGGGTATCCAGTTAGGAAAAGAAGAAGTCAAATTGTCCCTGTTTGCAGATGACATGATTGTATATTTAGAAAACCCCATTGTCTCAGCCCAAAAT
Source organism: Rhinopithecus roxellana (assembly GCF_007565055.1). NCBI lineage: Eukaryota > Metazoa > Chordata > Mammalia > Primates > Cercopithecidae > Rhinopithecus > Rhinopithecus roxellana. The sequence goes on along the minus strand of NC_044557.1, from coordinate 70,969,636 downwards.
CTCCTCAAGCTGATAAGCAACTTCAGCAAAGTCTCAGGATACAAAATTAATGTGCAAAAATCACAAGCATTCTTATACACCAGTAACAGACAAGCAGAGAGCCAATTCAGGAATGAACTTCCATTCACAATTGGTTCAAAGAGAATAAAATACCTAGGAACCCAACTTACAAGGGATGTCAAGGACCTCTTCAAGGAGAACTACAAACCACTGCTCAGTGAAATCAAAGAGGACACAAACAAATGGAAGAACATACCATGCTCATGGATAGGAAGAATCAATATTGTGAAAATGGCCATACTGCCCAAGGTTATTTATAGATTCAATGCCACCCCCATCAAGCTACCAATGAGTTTCTTCACAGAATTGGAAAAAACTGCTTTAAAGTTCATATGGAACCAAAAAAGAGCCCGCATTGCCAAGACAATCCTAAGTCAAAAGGACAAAGCTGGAGGCGTCACGCTACCTGACTTCAAACTATACTACAAGGCTACAGTAACCAACACAGCATGGTACTGGTACCAAAACAGAGATATAGACCAATGGAACAGAACAGAGTCCTCAGAAATAATACCACACATCTACAGCCATCTGATCTTTGAGAAACCTGAGAGAAACAAGAAATGGGGAAAGGATTCCCTATTTAATAAATGGTGCTGGGAAAATTGGCTAGCCATAAGTAGAAAGCTGAAACTGGATCCTTTCCTTACTCCTTATACGAAGATTAAATCAAGATGGATTAGAGACTTAAATGTTAGATCTAATACCATAAAAACCCTAGAAGAAAATCTAGGTAGTACCATTCAGGACATAGGCATGGGCAAGGACTTCAAGTCTAAAACACCAAAAGCAACAGCAGCAAAAGCCAAAATTGACAAATGGGATCTATTTAAACTAAAGCGCTTCTGCACAGCAAAAGAAACTACCATCAGAGTGAACAGGCAACCTACAGAATGGGAGAAAATTTTTCAACCTACTCATCTGACAAAGGGCTAATATCCAGAATCTACAAAGAACTCAAACAAATATACAAGAAAAAAACAAACAACCCCATCAAAAAGTGGGCAAAGGATATGAACAGACATTTCTCAAAAGAAGACATTCATACAGCCAACAGACACATGAAAAAATGCTCATCATCACTGGCCATCAGAGAAATGCAAATCAAAACCACAATGAGATACCATCTCACACCAGTTAGAATGGCAATCATTAAAAAATCAGGCAACAACAGGTGTTGGAGAGGATGTGGAGAAATAGGAACACTTTTACACTGTTGGTGGGATTGTAAACTAGTTCAACCATTATGGAAAACAGTATGGCAATTCCTCAAGGATCTAGAACTAGATGTACCATATGACCCAGCCATCCCACTACTGGGTATATACCCAAAGGATTATAAATTATTCTACTACAAAGACACATGCACACGTATGTTTATTGCGGCACTATTCACAATAGCAAAGACTTGGAATCAACCCAAATGTCCATCTGTGACAGACTGGATTAAGAAAATGTGGCACATATACACCATGGAATACTATGCAGCCATAAAAAAGGATGAGCTTGCGTCCTTTGTAGGGACATGGATGCAGCTGGAAACCATCATTCTTAGCAAACTATCAGAAGAAGAGAAAACCAAACACCGCATGTTCTCACTCGTAGGTGGGAACTGAACAATGAGGAAACTTGGACTCGGGAAGGGGAACATCACACACTGGGGCCTATCATGGGGAGGCGGGAGAGGGGAGGAATTGCATTGGGGAGTTATACATGATATAAATGATGACTTGATGGGTGCTGACGAGTTGAGGGGTTCAGCACACCAACATGGCACAAGTATACATATGTAACAAACCTGCACGTTATGCACATGTACCCTAGAACTTAAAGTATAATAATTAAAAAAAAAAAAAAAAGCATAGACCAGAAGGACCAGAAAGTAGGAAGCTTGACAAAGGCTGGCAACCCTGAGGTACAGCCAATAAGCCCCAGCTTAGGTTGAGTGTGCACTCATTCCTAGAGTTACAGTGATGTTATTGGTCAGACTGGACCCTTGATCAGCCACAGGGATGGGCCACAGCCCTGGAAGCACATCTGACACTTACATCAGGGGCAGCTCAGAGACTGGTGCATTTCCTGTAAATATTGGATTTGAGAAAATATTCGTGGTATTTGCTGTTACTTTGAAATAAGTCTACAACTTATTAGACTAGATGGGGAAATACACATAGTTTTCACCACAAATTTCAAATAGTCTTATCGAGTCCCGATAAGATAAGTAAGCAACAACGAGGAAGGAGCCCCAGGTTGGGGAGAACAAGGACGAATTTTTCTGAGAGATAGCTAATCACAAACAACCGGTGGGCACAATGACATTGTTCCACATGGAGCCACCTCCAGCATGACCCTATAAAACTTCCAGCCCCTGCCTATTTTCAGACAGTCACTTCTCTGCTGTGCTGCTCATTGCAATCTTGCAACGTATTTTCATACCTTCTCTAATAAAGCTGCCTTTCTTTATCTACAAAAAAAAAAAAAAAGAAATGTGTATTTCCATGTAATATCAGAGTATGTGAATGTGTGTGTGTGTACTGACCATATATGTATTTTTTCACACTTTTTCTACTTTGACACGGCAATACAGGCTGGCAGCCTTCTCTTATAGGAAAACCTCAATATTAGATTGGAATTAAAGTTATTTAGGAATAATAAAATTAACTTTTATTGAGAAGTCATTGTGTACCAGTCACTTTTATATGTGCTTTATGCATACATAATCCTCATTGTACATCTATGTGTCAAGTACTATAATTATCAGCACACCCTTTTATAGATGAATAAACCAAAGCACAGAGAAATTTTCCATCTTGTCCCATGACCCACATCTAGGAACTTGCAGTGTTGCGATTTGAACCCAGGCATCCTATGTTCATACCTACAGTCATTACCCCCAGATAACCCAGCTTCTGAGAAGCCATTAGGGATAGAATTGTATGTATGTGTAGGGGCTTGGTGTGGGCTCTGTAGGGCTGTCATAGCTTGGTGCCACAATTCAGGTGGGAGGAGCTGATACAAAATTGGAACGGACTGTTTGGAGAGGGTACACTGGATATGTATCTACTCTGCAGACAAATCACATGTAATAAAGGAGCAAATACAAGTTTAAAGCCAGTTCCACTCTATTCACTTTATGTCGTAGGAAATGACAAAAACCACAAAAGGAAACATCTGGATTGCTCCCTACTTTGCTCATATAAAATTGAAAACTATTATGATGTGATCAAGACCACCAGCATACACCCACTTGGATCATTTAGAGATTGTTCCAATCACTCACTCACTCACTCATTTCAGAGCTAATAGAGCTATATAAATGTCCTAATGGGACCTGCTGTCTTTTATATACTGCTTGCTGGAATTTTTAAAGTATTTAATAATTTTTGGTAATATATTTTCACATTGCCTTTTAGAACTGGAAATTCTATGAAAGTTACTTATAGAGGGTTAAAAAGATGACTTTATGTGGAAGCATAGTATATAAAAAAAATACTAAAAGTATGGTGGCTTCATTGAAGGGGCTGCAGAGTTCTGGACTCCCACCATCACCCCCACCACCACACGCACACCCTCAATCTTTTTTTCTCTCTCCTTCCCCTCAGAGAATCCATAAATGTCTCTATTCAACTCACAGGCCTCCAGATCACAGTTTGAAAAGCACTGACTTAACTGAATGGGAAACAAATGGGAAGCCTTCCTGAATTCTGGAGGTGATGTATACTGCTGTCTGAAACATAAAGATCATGTTTTGGTGACTCTGGCAAAGGGAGTTAGTGTACTCAATTTCCCAGAAGGTCTCCATGAAAATGATAGTGGTGGGGAAGGGATAACTTGGGTAACTCTGAAATACCCAAGCACATATGATAGATTAGACACAAGTCCATTTGATTTAGGATTTGAGAAGAGTCTTCAAGTCATTCTAAGGAGAGAGGGAGTCAAGCTGAGAAGATTTTATGAAGGTTATTAGTGCACATAGAGCAGGGGGAATGTGAAGGAATAAATGACTATGGTCAGAGGCAGAGTGTCAGTCTGATATTAGTGACAAAAATGCTTCCTGATAGTGACAAGTACAAAGAAGAGTCACTGAAGTAAATTTGAAGATGACTGCTTAAAAGTGAGAAAATTGAGGAATGATGCTAGATTGCTGCCAGGATCATCAATATAGATGGAAAGAAGAAAAAGCCAGTGAGTATACTGAAGAGAATAAAGCACATTTGATGGAGAATCAACTGCTACAAGCATTGAGCAATATATCGGAAAGTTCAAAAGGTTCTTAGCAAAGGTGGGACAAGCATCATATAGATGGAAAGCACAATCACAGGTGGTGCTGGAGGTCTTCATCCCAACTGGGACACCTTATGATATCTGTGTTAAATTTCATCATGTTACAGACTTTTGCTCTGGCTGAGATGCTTTTTCAATTATATGTCTGTTACTCCAAAATTTTACCATTTTTTTCCATCTTAAATTCATGAAATCTACTTACGTCTCAACCAGCATTTTTAATAAAATGGGATAAAATATTAAATGTATTTCACAGAGTAAGAGTTAGTATTGTTTTGTGAGATCTTTGTATTAAATATATGTGCATACATTTATGAAGTGTATAACAATGTGTGTGTGTTCTAAATTATGATATAAAACTTGTCTTTTCTTCCTGTTGGGTTATGTTCAAGATAATTTGGAAAGCCATTGGATTAGAGAAACTTCTGGTAATGATGATAGTGTAGGGGGGAAAAAGGCATTCTCATAAGCTTCAAGAGAGAACACGAAACAGTACAAATATTGTAGAGGGCAATTGGCAATAGGTGTACTGAAAGTCTCAACGTTGTTCGGAACTTTTGATCTTGTAATTCTGCCACTCAAAATTTAACCTAAAGAAGTATTTGATCAAGTACTTAGGCACATACATTTTTTCACAGCAACATGAATAATAATGAAAACCTAGAAACAACTAAAGGTCAAATGAAGTAATACTCTAAACAAAGGTTGTGGCAGGTATACAACATACAACCAAAGATGCTAGTTGTTATTTGCCAATATGGAAAGATATTTATAGTAAGATTACATAACAGAAATGGCATCATCCAAGTTTTGTGGTTTTCTAAATTTGTGTCCATAGCGACATTTCTGAAAGGATCTATATGCAAAAACTGTAAAAATCAGTAACTGTGGGAGGTAGGGAGGCATTACGGATACGTTCTATTTTTCCCCATTTCGATTATTTCAAACATGCTTTTGTCTAAAATGAATATGGATTTCTATTTTAGAAACATTGATAATTATTCCAATGTTGTTCAATCTGAGATACGATGACTTTCAGACCTTATGCCTGGAGACCAACCTCTGACGCTCAGCCCAAACAATTTCTTAAAAGAGAATTTTGACTTATGTACGTTATACCCTAAAGTTTGAAAAGGGAAATCAGAATTGTGTTTAAAGGAGACAAGAAGAAATTGATCCAACTAGAATATGAGATGCTTTTCATAATACATTATAAGATTAGATAATAAAAGGAAATCAATATGATATCAGGCCTAAAGATTTAGGATTTGCAATATGGACTTCATCTTCATAAGGTAATGTGGAATCATTTAAGAAGAAGCCATTGATGACATTTCCCAAACAGTACACCATAATTTCACTTCATTTAACTTTAATACTCTCTGTGAAAACTAGTTCTGAAGGTCAGTGTGAGAGTCATGCTGCAAAGTGAGAGTGGCGGAGTATGGAATGAAAAGTGAAGGTGACGCAGGAGGGTTCTTCACGGAACTCTTTTCTCACAAAATGTCATATTCTATCACAGCTCCTCTTGCAAGTACTTAAATCTTTATGACAAGCTTAACAACATGGCATTTATACACCTATAAATGCCATCTTGAGTCCTAAGATTGATATTCTACTTGAATATCCCCTCTATTTTGTGGGGAAAGGACCTTTAAAGATTCTTTTTTTTTTTTTTTTTTTTTTTTTGCAGTGTTTCAAGAATTATGTTTGGAAAACACCATGCCCTAGTGAAGACCTTATATTGCTCTAAGAGAAATAACATAGGCTCTACTTAGTATTTCAAAAGAGAAGGCCACACATATACTTCGCTTTGACTAAGCCTTAGTCTACGGGTTGGCAAGCTTTTTGTAAAGGGTCAGATAATTATTTTAGGATTTGTGAGCCATATGGCCTCTGTTGCAACAGGAGCCACAGACAATGTAAAACAAATGGGAGTGGCTGTGTTCCTATAAAACTTTATTTGCAAAACTTTGTTATTTGCAAAAACAGATACCAGAACCAATTTTGCCCACAAACCAAGGTTTTCCAGCTCCCAACTTAGACAATATAACATAAACTTTACCAAAACACAAATTTATCCACATTCAGAAATTTACTAAAAAAAAACTAAATGAACAGGATATTTGATCATTTAAGAATTAAATATTCTACTAGATTTCATGTAAAGCAAATCATTTATATAGATTTAGTGATTTTCTAGAAAGTTTTAATATTTTACAAAATCCAACAATATAGAAATGAAGATCGGGTCTCATTTTTACAAACTTAGAATTCTAAATTTAATAAAGGTTGAAATTATTCTAAATCTGTTGGAATCTGCACGCATTTTAAGTGCATGCTTGGCTGTGCAAAAATGTAGCCTTCTTCTCTATACTGGAAGTTGACTAACTTCGTAGCCCCCTTTTCAGTTGATGGTGGAAAATTAACCAATTCTTGATCAGTTCTCAGTTCAGCTCAAATACTCAGTCCAGGCCCAAGCTCAAAATTCTCTGCCAAATTTTTGGGATTTCTCCTTTATCCAGTTCATGGACTGACTTTGTAGTCCAGTACCAGGGAGGTACCAGTATCAGCTGCTTAATTTTTGTCCCATTTCTTCCCGGGACACAAATGAGGCATGTTTTTCCCAAATAGTAACCTTAGTGTAACTGACTCCACTTCCTCCCTTTTCCCTGGGTTTTGGGATCTACTGGAATTCTAACCAAGTTTTCTGATGATACCTGAGATAAACTATATATCACACTCTCTCCTACTTCTACTCATGGCCACCTGGTGGCAGGCCTAGGAACACTTCCTCTTGAATATTCTATGAAACTCCTCCAGTTCTCTAGAGCAGTGAGAAAGTCAGATGGGAGATGAGGACAGGGCAGTCCCCGACCTTCTGATGCTCAAATACATTACATTTGCATTTTTAGCTCTCTCCCCCCATACTGAGCTCAGTGGTATGGGAAGAAAAATCCACGGCCGCTACTATTCAAGCTCTCAAACAGGTAGTAGGCGAGTTCATTCTCTCTCCAGACCTCAAATCCTATGGCAGTGGAGGGTAGGGGGTGTTGAGGCACCACATCCCCACTAACTATTATCTAACTCATTTTATTTCCACAGATAGCTCTTACATCTGGTAGAATGTACCCTTAGTTTTACACATGAAGTTAAGATTTTGAGGTCCTTTATTTTAAATTGGTCTGCCTTTGTCAACTTTCTTTGAACAAAAACAGGACCTCAGGAATGGAGCCCAAGAATCTCTGAGCCTTTATTCTAAGGAGATTGCCATCTCTAGTTGTCAACAGCTCTGAAACCCATGGGTGAGAACAGCTGGGAACAAAACTCTTGGCTGGAAAAAGGAAGTAGGAGCTTAACAAAACATATTTATTCCCACTCGAGGCGTAAATAAAAAATAAAAATAAATTTAAAAAACAATGAAAATATATTCCTATGATTCTAACGTTTTAACACATTTTCAGAAGGAGGCAGGAATATGATATAAAGCCATGAACTAGTAAATTGAGGATAAGTTATTTCAGGAGAGATAGACATAACAGGAAATTCATACTGAATTGGTAACTTACAGGAGTATAGAAGGATGAATTTAATATGCCATTGTATGGTGACTCTGCAGCAGAAACACCCACTTCAGAATGCTTAGTTCCCTTTACTTGTCACAGATTAATTTCCAGCTCCTATCCAAGGCCAACCACTCCACTGGTACAATGGATCCTCACAATACCTACCCTTCAAAGATTTTGCTTCTGAATAGACCCCATTTCTCTCCCACGTCATCCTTTTACTGTCTTGATGGGGTCCTTTCTAACAACATACTTAGGTGCTATAATATCTGCCATCTTTCTCTCTTTCTTTTTTTTTTTTTTTTTTGTTTGAGATGGAGTTTCGCTCTTGTTGCCCAGGCTGGGGTGCAATGGCACAATCTTGACTCACCGCAACCTCCGCCTCCTGGGTTCAAGTGATTCTCCTGCCTCAGTCCCCCGAGTAGCTGGTATTACAGGCATGTGCCATCAAGCCCGGCTAATTTTGCATTTTTTTTTAAATACAGACGGGGTTTCTCCATGTTGGTCAGGCTGGTCTCGAACCCCCGACCTCAGGTGATACGCCCACCTTGGTCTCCCGAAGTGCTGGGATTACAGGCATGAGCCACAGTGCCCGGCCCCAATATCTGCCATCTTTCAAAAGACCCCGCATCTGCTATATTAGTCTGTTCTCATGCTGCTAATAAAGATATACCCAAGACTGGGTAATTTATAAAGGAAAGAGGTTTAATGGACTCACAGTTCTACGTGGTTGGGGAGGCCTCACAATCATGGCAGAAGGTAAAGGAGAAGCAAAGGCGCAGTCTTATATGGCAGCAGGCAAGAGAGCTTGTGTGGGGGAACTGTCATTTATAAAACCATCAGATCTCGTGAGACTTATTCACCATTACAAGAACAGTATGAAGGAACCCACTCCCACAACTCAGTTATCTCCACCTGGCCCCACCCTTGACACGTGCGGATTATTACAATTCAAGGTGAGATTTGGGTGGGGATACAGCCAAACCATATCATCTACCAACCCTTTTCTCTTTTCCTATTTATAGCAAAACTTCTCAAGATTTGGTCTGTACTCACAGTCTCCATTTCATCACTTTCCATTCTTAGAAAGCCACTGGCTATGCTTTAACTTATTCTAAACAAGTTATCCTAATAACCCCATGGAAACCTCACTTGAGATCACCAATGGACAATCTGAAGGTGAATTCTCCCAGGTCATCTACAAAAACCACTCTGCAGCATTTGGCATAGCTGACTATTTTCCCCTTGAAACATTGTCTGCAGTTGTTCTCCAGGATATTACACTCTAGGAATATGGTTCCTATTCATGGATCCATCTTTCTCAGTCTCTTTTGCTGGCTTTGCTGGCTCCTCTTCCTCAGCCAACACTTTTTTATTTATTTTTATTTATTTGTTTTTTTGAGACAGAGTCTCTGTGGCCTGGGCTGGAGTGCAGTGGTGCAATCTCAGTTCCCTGCAAGCCCTGCCTTCCGGGGGTTCATGCCATTCTCCTGCCTCAGCCTCCTGAGTAGCTGGGACTATAGGCACCTGCCAGCACACCTGGCTAATTTTTTGTATTTTTAGTAGAGACGGGATTTCACCGTGTTAGCGAGGATGGTCTCAATCTCCTGACCTCATGATCCACCTGCCTCAGCCTCCCAAAGTGCTGGCATTACAGGCGTGAGCCACTGGGCCTGGACTTCTTCAGCCAACTCTTGTCTATCCTCACTGTCCCTAATGAGCCCTCTCAATGTTCTTGCTTTAAGTGCTTTAAATACCATTTATAAGCTGAAGATTTTCAAATCTTTAGCTCTGTTCTTGACACCTACTCTGAGATCCAGAAAGACTGCTCTGTGTCTCTAATATGTAATAGACACCTCAAATTCAATTGCCCCAAATAGAACTCAAAATCCTCCCTCAGTCTAAAGATGAAAACAAATGCAAACAAATATTGAACTCTATTTAATAGATTGTTTTTCATGGTGATAGCAATTCTGAAACTATTTTGCATACATTTCAGGACTGAGCAAATGGTTGATATATTGATAATCCTGGGAACCAGATATCTCTGTTAGAGAAGAAACTACAAATATGGGAATGAAAAAGTATAGACTGGAATGGAAAGCATTAGCATGAACTATGGTGTTTGACATAGATAATAGATAGAATGTAAATAAATATAGTTACACACCACAAACACACACACACACACACACACACAACTCTTTCTGCTGAAAAGACAGTAGCATTGACACCCCAGGAGCAATGATCTCGCCTAGCATATACATTTTGATTTCAAAATAGCATTCCTCACAATAAGGAACCAAGGAATCTTGGAAATCATGAAGCACCAAAATTACATCATAAACCTGGAATATCTTGTTCCAGAAAGTAAGGAATTGCTCAAAGAATAATGGGAACATATAAAAAGGCTGCAAAAATTAGCATGAAGATGTTCTCAATGCCTATATTTCTTGGGAAATTGGAGCAGCAAAAATAATTAATGAGAATAGATAATAATCCATTGAATAAAGCAAAAATCCATAAACCAACACTAACATAAATACATATATGAATAAGTAGTATATGCAGGAGAAAGTATAGCTTTATCTTAGAGTGGAATGCCAATCAATGTAAAAGCAATGACAGAGTTAGGGGAAAATTACCATTTTGCAACTACCCTGTAAGAACTGATTTAGGTCAAAATCACCAGTGGCGTGTTTGATGAGGAACAGGGTATTTACATAACCTCTGAGTATCTGACAAAGGGAAGTATAGTCACTTTACAGTGGAGCCAGCTGGTGGACAGCTTAACATAGAAATCAAAGTTAGTATCACCAATAGCAGGCAGCACTTTATCACATGCTTTCTGATATGATATACTGAGAAACACTTAACATTATTACTCTAATTTCCCTGCTGAAAATACATAAGTGAATCTAAGCATGAGAAAGCCATAGATAAACCCAAATTGAAGGACATTCTAGAAATTGCCTGTCCTCTTAAAATATTTAAAGCTCAAGGAAGACAAAAAAGACTGAGGAAATGATATGTCCTAGATTAAAGGAGACTAAAGATATGGGAAAACTAAAAACAAATCACCACAGTGGAATACGAGGCTAGGAAGAAAAACGCATTATTGGGACAACTAGAAATTTGAGTATATGAGTTAGATAAGAGATACTTAATATTTAGTATCCTGATTTGGATCATTTTGCTGTAGTTATGTAAGTCCTTTTTCTTAGGAACTGCATCCAGAAATGTTTAAGGAGTTAAGGGGTGCTTTGCAACTTAATTTTAAATAAATCAGAAAAAAAAAGAATGAGAAAGCAAAGAGGGCAGAGTGTTAATAAGTGCTGAATGTGAATATGGAGAAGGAAGTTGTACGGTTTTTGCAAATTTCTTATGACATTTAAATTATATTAAAATTAAAAGTCAATTGTTGTTAGAAGAATTGGGAGCAGCAAAGATGTCATAAATAATGCTAGCAGCTAATATCAAGTTAAGCAAGAATAAGAGAATTCAAGTGTGTACACTAAGAAAGAACTTTAGAATTTTACCTCATAAAGGAAGCTATTTCAGAAGAAGATACAGTCTAAATTATGGCCTTACTTATGGTAATGGTTGATTTTATATGTCAACTTGGCAGGGCTAAGGGATGCCCAGATAGCTGGTAAAACAGTATTTGTGGGTGAAGGTGTTTCTGGAAGGGATTAGCATTTGGGCAGTAGACTGAGTAAAGAAAATTGTTCTCACCAATGTGAGTGGGCATGATCCAATTCACTGAGGGCCCGAATAGAACAAGAAGTGGGACAAATTTGTTCCCTCTGCTTGAACTGGGACATCCACCTTCTCCTGCCCTCAGACATTGACACTTGGTTCTTGGGCCTTCAGACTCAGATGGGAACTGACACCATTGGCTCCTCTGGTTTTGAGGCCTTCGGACTTCAATGGGAACTATACCATCAGCTTTCCTGGGTGTAGCTGCAAGATGGCTGATCATGAGACTTCTTAGCCTTCATAATGATGAATCATCTCCTCATAATAAATATCTTTCTATGTAGAGTTGGTTCACAGTATCCATGGGTTTGGCATTAGTAGATTCAACCCACCATGGATCAAAATTTTTAGACTTTAAAAAATAACACTATAGGGGCGGAGCAAGATGGCCGAATAGGAACAACTCCAGTCTCCAACTCCCAGCGCGAGCGACACAGAAGACCGGTGATTTCTGCATTTTCAACTGAGGTACTGGGGTCATCTCACTAGGGAGTGCCGGACAATCGGTGCTGGTCAGCTGCTGCAGCCTGACCAGCGAGAGCTGAAGCAGGGCGAGGCATCGCCTCACCTGGAAGCGCAAGGGGGAAGGGGATCCGTTTTCCTAGCCAGGGGAACTGAGACACACAACACCTGGAAAATCGGGTAACTCCCACCCCAATACTGCGCTGTAAGCATACAGGCATTCCAGGAGAATATATCCCACACCTGGCCGGGAGGGTCCCACGCCCACGAAGCCTCCCTCACTGCTAACACAGCAGTCTGCCGCGATCTATCCGCAAGGCAGCAGCGAGGCTGGGGGAGGGGCGCCCGCCATTGCTGAGGCTTAAGTAGGTAAACAAAGCCGCTGGGAAGCTCGAACTGGGTGGAGCTCACAGCAGCTCAAGGAAGCCTGCCTGTCTCTGTAGTCTCCACCTCTGGGGACAGCGCACAGCTGAAGACCAACAGGGGAAGTAGCGGGAGCCGGTGCAGACGCGAACGACTCTGTCTGACAGCTTTGGGGAGAGCCGCGGATCTCCCAACGCGGAGGTTGAGATCTGAGAACGGACAGACTGCCTGCTCAGGTGTGTCCCTGACCCCTGAGTAGCCTAGCTGGGAGAAATCCCCCACTAGGGGCAGTCTGACACCCCACACCTCACAGGGTGGAGTACACCCCTGAGAGGACACTTCCAAAGGAAGAATCAGACAGGTACACTCGCTGTTCAGCAATATTCTATCTTCGGCAACCTCTGCTGCTGATACCCAGGCAAACAGGGTCTGGAGTGGACCTCAAGCAATCTCCAACAGACCAACAGAGAGTCCTTCTGACTGTCAGAAGGAAAACTATCAAACAGGAAGGACACCTATACCAAAACCCCAACAGTTCGTCACCACCATCAAAGACCAGAGACAGATAAAACCACAAAGATGGGGAAGAAGCAGGGCAGAAAAGCTGGAAATTCAAAAAATAAGAGCGCATCTCCCCCTGCAAAGGAGCGCAGCCCATCACCAGCAACGGATCAAAGCTGGTCAGAGAATGACTTGGACGAGAGGAGAGAAGAAGGCTTCAGTCCATCAAACTTATCAGAGCTAAAGGAGGAATTACGTACCCAGCGCAAAGAAACTAAAAATCTTGAAAAAAGAGTGGAAGAATTGACAGCTAGACTCATTAATGCAGAGAAGATCATAAACGAAATGACAGAGATGAAAACCATGACACGAGAAATACGTGACAAATGCACAAGCTTCAGTAACCGACTCGATCAACTGGAAGAAAGAGTATCAGCGATTGAAGATCAAATGAATGAAATGAAGCGAGAAGAGAAACCAAAAGAAAAAAGAAGAAAAAGAAATGAGCAAAGCCTGCAAGAAGTATGGGATTACGTAAAAAGACCAAATCTACGTCTGATTGGGGTGCCTGAAAGTGAGGGGGAAAATGGAACCAAGTTGGAAAACACTCTTCAGGATATCATCCAGGAGAACTTCCCCAACCTAGTAGGGCAGGCCAACATTCAAATTCAGGAAATACAGAGAACGCCACAAAGATACTCCTCCAGAAGAGCAACTCCAAGACACATAATTGCCAGATTCACCAAAGTTGAAATGAAGGAAAAAATCTTAAGGGCAGCCAGAGAGAAAGGTCGGGTCACCCACAAAGGGAAGCCCATCAGACTAACAGCAGATCTCTCGGCAGAAACTCTACAAGCCAGAAGAGAGTGGGGGCCAATATTCAACGTTCTTAAAGAAAAGAATTTTCAACCCAGAATTTCATATCCAGCCAAACTAAGTTTCATAAGTGAAGGAGAAATAAAATCCTTTACAGATAAGCAAATGCTTAGAGATTTTGTCACCACCAGGCCTGCCTTACAAGAGACCCTGAAGGAAGCCCTAAACATGGAAAGGAACAACCGGTACCAGCCATCGCAAAAACTTGGCAAAATGTAAAGACCATCGAGGCTAGGAAGAAACTGCATCAACTAACGAGCAAAATAACCAGTTAATATCATAATGGCAGGATCAAGTTCACACATAACAATATTAACCTTAAATGTTAATGGACTAAATGCTCCAATTAAAAGACACAGACTGGCAAACTGGATAAAGAGTCAAGACCCATCAGTCTGCTGTATTCAGGAGACCCATCTCACATGCAGAGACATACATAGGCTCAAAATAAAGGGATGGAGGAAGATCTACCAAGCAAATGGAGAACAAAAAAAAGCAGGGGTTGCAATCCTAGTCTCTGATAAAACAGACTTTAAACCATCAAAGATCAAAAGAGACAAAGAAGGCCATTACATAATGGTAAAGGGATCAATTCAACAGGAAGAGCTAACTCTCCTAAATATATATGCACCCAATACAGGAGCACCCAGATTCATAAAGCAAGTCCTTAGAGACTTACAAAGAGACTTAGACTCACATACAATAATAATGGGGGACTTCAACACTCCGCTGTCAACATTAGACAGATCAACAAGACAGAAAGTTAACAAGGATATCCAGGAATTGAACTCATCTCTGCACCAAGCGGACCTAATAGACATCTATAGAACTCTCCACCCCAAATCAACAGAATATACATTCTTCTCAGCACCACATCGCACTTATTCCAAAATTGACCACATAATTGGAAGTAAAGCACTCCTCAGCAAATGTAAAAGAACAGAAATTATAACAAACTGTCTCTCAGACCACAGTGCAATCAAACTAGAACTCAGGACTAAGAAACTCAATCAAAACCGCTCAACTACATGGAAACTGAACAACCTGCTCCTGAATGACTACTGGGTACATAACGAAATGAAAGCGGAAATAAAGATGTTCTTTGAAACCAATGAGAACAAAGATACAACATACCAGAATCTCTGGGACACATTTAAAGCAGTGTGTAGAGGGAAATTTATAGCACTAAATGCCCATAAGAGAAAGCAGGAAAGATCTAAAATTGACACTCTAACATCACAATTAAAAGAACTAGAGAGGCAAGAGCAATCACATTCAAAAGCTAGCAGAAGGCAAGAAATAACTAAGATCAGAGCAGAACTGAAGGAGATAGAGACACAAAAAACCCTCCAAAAAATCAATGAATCCAGGAGTTGGTTTTTTGAAAAGATCAACAAAATTGACAGACCGCTAGCAAGGCTAATAAAGAAAAAAAGAGAGAGGAATCAAATAGATGCAATAAAAAATGATAAAGGGGATATCACCACTGACCCCACAGAAATACAAACTACCATCAGAGAATACTATAAACGCCTCTACGCAAATCAACTAGAAAATCTAGAAGAAATGGATAATTTCCTGGACACTTACACTCTCCCAAGGCTAAACCAGGAAGAAGTTGAATCCCTGAATAGGCCAATAGCAGGCTCTGAAATTGAGGCAACAATTAATAGCCTACCCACCAAAAAAAGTCCAGGACCAGATGGATTCACAGCTGAATTCTACCAGAGGTACAAGGAGGAGCTGGTACCATTCCTTCTGAAACTATTCCAATCAATAGAAAAAGAGGGAATCCTCCCTAACTCATTTTATGAGGCCAACATCATCCTGATACCAAAGCCTGGCAGAGACACAACAAAAAAAGAGAATTTTAGACCAATATCCCTGATGAACATTGATGCAAAAATCCTCAATAAAATACTGGCAAACCGGATTCAGCAGCACATCAAAAAGCTTATCCACCATGATCAAGTGGGCTTCATCCCTGGGATGCAAGGCTGGTTCAACATTCGCAAATCAATAAACGTAATCCAGCATATAAACAGAACCAAAGACAAGAACCACATGATTGTCTCAATAGATGCAGAAAAGGCTTTTGACAAAATTCAACAGCCCTTCATGCTAAAAACGCTCAATAAATTCGGTATTGATGGAACGTACCTCAAAATAATAAGAGCTATTTATGACAAACCCACAGCTAATATCATACTGAATGGGCAAAAACTGGAAAAATTCCCTTTGAAAACTGGCACAAGACAGGGATGCCCTCTCTCACCACTCCTATTCAACATAGTGTTGGAAGTTCTGGCTAGGGCAATCAGGCAAGAGAAAGAAATCAAGGGTATCCAGTTAGGAAAAGAAGAAGTCAAATTGTCCCTGTTTGCAGATGACATGATTGTATATTTAGAAAACCCCATCGTCTCAGCCCAAAATCTCCTTAAGCTGATAAGCAACTTCAGCAAAGTCTCAGGATACAAAATTAATGTGCAAAAATCACAAGCATTCTTATACACCAGCAACAGACAAGCAGAGAGCCAAATCAGGAATGAACTTCCATTCACAATTGCTTCAAAGAGAATAAAATACCTAGGAATCCAGCTTACAAGGGATGTAAAGGACCTCTTCAAGGAGAACTACAAACCACTGCTCAGTGAAATCAAAGAGGACACAAACAAATGGAAGAACATACCATGCTCATGGATAGGAAGAATCAATATCGTGAAAATGGCCATACTCCCCAAGGTTATTTATAGATTCAATGCCATCCCCATCAAGCTACCAATGACTTTCTTCACAGAATTGGAAAAAACTGCTTTAAAGTTCATATGGAACCAAAAAAGAGCCCGCATTGCCAAGACAATCCTAAGTCAAAAGGACAAAGCTGGAGGCGTCACGCTACCTGACTTCAAACTATACTACAAGGCTACAGTAACCAAAACAGCATGGTACTGGTACCAAAACAGAGATATAGACCAATGGAACAGAACAGAGTCCTCAGAAATAATACCGCACATCTACAGCCATCTGATCTTTGACAAACCTGAGAGAAACAAGAAATGGGGAAAGGATTCCCTATTTAATAAATGGTGCTGGGAAAATTGGCTAGCCATAAGTAGAAAGCTGAAACTGGATCCTTTCCTTACCCCTTATACGAAGATTAATTCAAGATGGATTAGAGACTTAAATGTTAGACCTAATACCATAAAAACCCTAGAAGAAAATCTAGGTAGTACCATTCAGGACATAGGCATGGGCAAGGACTTCATGTCTAAAGCACCAAAAGCAACGGCAGCAAAAGCCATAATTGACAAATGGGATCTAATTAAACTAAAGAGTTTTTGCACAGCAAAAGAAACTACCGTCAGAGTGAACAGGCAACCTACAGAATGGGAGAAAATTTTTGCAACCTACTCATCTGACAAAGGGCTAATATCCAGAATCTACAAAGAACTCAAACAAATATACGAGAAAAAAACAAACAACCCCATCAAAAAGTGGGGAAAGGATATGAACAGACATTTCTCAAAAGAAGATATTCATACAGCCAACAGACACATGAAAAAATGCTCATCATCACTGGCCATCAGAGAAATGCAAATCAAAACCACAATGAGATACCATCTCACACCAGTTAGAATGGCAATCATTAAGAAGTCAGGAAACAACAGGTGTTGGAGAGGATGTGGAGAAATAGGAACACTTTTACACTGTTGGTGGGATTGTAAACTAGTTAAACCATTATGGAAAAGAGTATGGCAATTCCTCAAGGATCTAGAACTAGATGTACCATATGACCCAGCCATCCCACTACTGGGTATATACCCAAAGGATTATAAATTAGTCTACTACAAAGACACATGTACACGTATGTTTATTGCGGCACTATTCACAATAGCAAAGACTTGGAATCAACCCAAATGTCCATCTGTGACAGACTGGATTAAGAAAATGTGGCACATATACACCATGGAATACTATGCAGCCATAAAAAAGGATGAGTTTGCGTCCTTTGTAGGGACATGGATGCAGCTGGAAACCATCATTCTTAGCAAACTATCACAAGAAGAGAAAACCAAACACCGCATGTTCTCACTCATAGGTGGGAACTGAACAATGAGGAAACTTGGACTCGGGAAGGGGAACATCACACACTGGGGTCTATCATGGGGAGGGGGGAGGGGGGAGGAGGGAGGGATTGCATTGGGGAGTTATACATGATATAAATGATGAATTGATGGGTGCTGACGAGTTGATGGGTGCAGCACACCAACATGGCATAAGTATACATATGTAACAAACCTGCACGTTATGCACATGTACCCTAGAACTTAAAGTATAATAAAAAAAAAAAAAAAAAAAACAAGAAAAAAAAAAAAAAAAAAATAACACTATAAAAATAAAAACACAAATTAAAAAACAGTATTGGCTGGGCGTGGTGGCTCAAGCCTGTAATCCCAGCACTTTGGGAGGCCAAGACGGGCAGATCATGAGGTCAGGAGATTGATACCATCCTGGCTAACACGGTGAAAACCTGTCCCTACTAAAAATACAAAAAATTAGCCAGGCGTGGTGGCAGGCGCCTGTAGTCCCAGCTACTCGGGAGGCTGAGGCAGGAGAATGGCATGAACCCAGGAGGCAGAGCTTGCAATGAGCTGAGATTGTGCCACTGCACTCCAGCCTGGGTGACAGAGCAAGACTCTGTCTCAAAAAAAAAAAGTATTAAAAATATTTTAATATCAACTAAATATAGTTGACATACTGCATTAAAAATAATATAGTATATCAACTATTTAAATAGCATTTATATTGTGTTAGGTATTACAAGTATACTAGAAATGATTTAAAGTATATGGAAGGATGTGTGTAAGTTGTATACCATTTTATATAAGGTACTTGGGCATCCACAGATTTTAGTATCCACAGGAGTCCTGGAACCAATCCCTCTGAGATACTGAGGGACGAGTGAATGTGTATCCTACTTCCTACTGGTTTTGTTTCTCTGGAGAACCCTAATATACTGATAGTTTTAAAAAAGGAAGCCCAAGATCTTGGCATTGTGAAAGTCAAGGGAGAGAGGCCAGTCATCAATAGAGAGTTTGAATTCTACAAATATGATAACAGTGATTCAGCTGTAGAGAAAGACTCTTTTTAAGTTGTTGAAATCTTTAAGATGGAATTAGTCAATCATAGCAATGAGGATGGAGAGAAACTAAACCAAGTGGAAAATATTGGGCATCCAGAGAAAGGCACTAAAACAAGAATGAGCTAGGGTACAGTGAGGGAGGAGCAGAAAATAGGAGTCTAACATGTATGATCTTTCCAGGATCCACGAGAAGTTAGAAATAAATCCTCTATTTAATAGGGCAGCCAGGAAGTGATACATTATTGGGGAGAACTAAAGTTCTTCAAACAAAAAGGAGTACAAAGTGTTCCAGAGAAATATTGAAACTATAGGGTTGTGTATTAATCTGTTCTCATGCTACTCTGAAGAAATACCTGAGACTCAGTAATTTAAAAAGAAAGAGGTTTAACTGACTCAGTTCCACAGGGCTGGGGAGGCCTCAGGAAATTTACAATCATGGAGGAAGGGGAAGCAAATACAAACTTCTGAGAGACAGGACTAGCTGAATTTCCTAGGCTAACTAAGAATTCCTAAGCCTAGCTGGGGAATGTGACCACACCTACCTTTAAACACAGGCCTTGTAACTCAGCTCACACCCAACCAATCAGGTAGTAAAGAGGGCTCACTAATATACCAATTAGGCTAAAAGCAGGAGGTAAAGAAATAGTCAAATCATCTATCATCTGAAAGCACAGGGGAGGGACAATGATTGGGACATAAACCCCAGGCATTTGAGCCAGGAGTAGGCAACCCCCTTTGGGTCCCCTCCCATTATATGGGAACTCTGATTTCACTCTGTTAAGTCTTGCAACTGCGCACTCTTCTGGTCCATGTTTGTTCTGGCTCAAGCTGAGCTTTCACTCACCGTCCACCACTGCTGTTCACCACCATCAAGGACCTGCCATTGACTTCCACCCCTCGGGATCCAGCAGGGTGTCCACTGCATTTCTGATCCAGTGAGGCGTCCACTGCCACTCGCAATTGGGCTAGAGGCTTGCCATTATTCCTGCATGGCTAAGTGCCCGGGTTTGTCCTAATTGAACTAAACACTAGTCACTGAGTTCCATGGTTCTCTTCCATGACCCACGGCTTCTAATAGAGCTATAACACTCACCGCATGGCCCCAGGTTCCAGTCCTTGGAATCCATGAGGCCAAGAACCCCAGGTCAGAGAGCAAAAGGCTTGCCGCCATCTTGGGAGCAGCCCACCCCATCTTGCGAGCAGCCCACCACCATCTTGGGAGCTCCAAGATAAAAGACCCACCACGTAACATTTGGTGGCCCGTATAGGGATTCTTCAAAGTGGTAATATCGAACCACTTTCATTTACTGTTCTGTCCTGTTCCTTCCTGATAATCGGAGCAAATACTGGGCACCTGTCAGCTGGCTGAAAATGATGAGCATGGCCACCGGACTTAAGACTCAGGTGTGAGGCTTCCTGGAAAAGGTTTTCTAACAACCCCCAACCCTTGTGGGTTGGGAGGGTTGGTCTGCCTGGAACCAGCTCCCGCTTTCACAATTTCCTGAAGGGAGGGGGGGTTTAATTACAGGCAGAAAGCTGTCATTCCAAACTCCCGGCATTGGTCAGTCAAGATCATGGCGCAGTTAGAAGTCTCTACTCAACAGTCACCTATGCATGCACCCCTACCTCTCCTTCTGACCCACACCTCCTGGGTCCCGAACACGACCTTCTTGAAAGTGTAGGCCCAAAATTCTCCTTACCTCTGAATCTACTTTCTCCTATCCCCACCTCCTAGATACTAATGCTTCAGACTTTCACTTCTTCTCCCAAGTATTAGAGCAAGTTGTATCTCCCAAGGGATCTAGGAAAGCTCTACACTGCATCCTTAGGCATCTAGGCTATGAACTCAGGGAGTCTTGTCCCTGGTGCCCCTCCCAATTTAGGTATATAGCTGTCAACATGGGCAGTTATGTGGGACCTGTTCCCCACCACCCTTGTTAGGGACCCAAGTTCTATTAGGAGCCACGGCCCCAAGTTTGTAAATGGCGAGGAGGATTGCTCTCCCATTGTGTAAGATGCTCTCCTCATCCAATATCTACCCAGCTTATCCCTCTGCAACACAATCTCCAAGCCTTGGCTCTTTGGCCAGGGCATTAGAACAGATAACCCAGTACTTTAACAACTGGAACTAGGTCTACGACAACATGGTAGATCAGGATGAAAGGGAATTGAGTAAATTAAAAGGAGGCACATATTCCTAAACTGGCAAATGGGGGCAATGAGAGAACATCCTTCGGTTGTGTTCCCAAAATCCATCTACAAAAAGAGAGGAAAGAGATAGAGAAAAGAGGGGAAAAAGGGAAAAGAGAGAAGGAAGAGAGAGAGAGAAGAGAGAGTAGAAAGAGAGAAGTAGAAGTAGTAAAGAAAAAAAAAAACTGGTGTACCCTATTCCTTTAAAAGCCAGGATAGGCCGGGCACCGTGGGTCACACCTGTAATCCCAGCACTTTGGGAGGCCGAGACGAGCAGATCACGAGGTCAGGAGATTGAGACCATCCTGGCTAACACGGTGAAACCTCGTCTCTACTGAAAATACAAAACACTAGCCGAGCGTGGTGGCAGGCGCTTGTAGTCCCAGCTACTCGGGAGGCTGAGGCAGGAGAATTGCTAGAACCCAGGAGGCGGAGCTTGCAGTGAGCCGAGATCGCAACACTGCACTCCAGCCTGGGCTACAGAGCGAGACTCCGTCTAAAAAAAAAAAAAAAAGAGGCCAGGATAAATTTAAAACCCATAATTGATCATTGAAGATCTTCTCCAGGACCCTATAACACTTCCCTACCAACTTGTTGTCAGTATAAACAAGGGCGTAGCCTGAAAGCACTGAGACCACTGACAACCTGTGAAATCCTATCAAAAATTCTTAACCCAGTAACCCATGAATGGCCCCAAAGCATTTAATCTGTACCAGCAACTGCTTTGCTAGCAGAAGAAAGTAGAAAAATAACTTTTAGAGGAAACTTCATTGTGAGCACACCTCACCAGTTCAGAATCATCCTAAGTCAAAAAAGCAAAAAAAAAAAAAAAAAAAAAAAAAAAAAAAAAAATTATCCTAACTCAAAATTCATCAAGTATGCGGCTATTCTGTTGGAAAAAGGTGATTTAACATTAACCACTGAAAATTCCCTTAACCAAGCAGGTTTCCTAATGAGGGATTAAATCTTAATTACCATACAAAGGTCCAACCAGACCTAGGAGAAACTCCCTTCAGGACAGGAGGATAGATGGTTCCTCCTGGGTGACTGAGGAAAAAAAACCACACACAATGGGTATTCAGTAATTGATAGGGAAACTGTTGTAGAAGCAGAGTTAGGAAAATTGCCTAATAATTGGTCTGCTCAAACGTGGGAGCTGTTTGCACTCAGCCAAGCATTAAAGTACTTGCAGAATAAAAAAAAACAATCTATACCAATTCTAAGTTAATTTGGACTACACAAGATCTTATTAATAGCAAAGGATAATTGAAATCCCAAACTTACAAGGTTTTCAACAAAAGTAAAGTTTGCTAAAAGTTAACAGTGTAACCTGTATTATCCTAACTTCTAATCTTGTGGCCTTAGTCTAGTCCACAGACATAAACGAAGTTCGCTTTGGAAAAAATGCTTACCATCTTAAAAAAAAAAAAACTACCTCAATCCTGACTCAAAAGGTTACCTACACTCTCTCTGAAATGAATTTGCATAAGAATTGTTGTTTACGGGAACACATCTTGATGGGGCAGCTGGGTCGTTATGAAATACTCAGGAACCCAGCCCAGCTCTGTAACTCACCTCTGAGCGCAAAGCCAATGTTGGGCATGCTGGTAAAGGACCACTAGAATCCAGCAGCCTGGACCCCTTTCTTTGTAGTCAAGAAAGGCAGGAAAACAGGCGCAGGACTGCTACGTCAGTGAGCATCACAAATCTGATAAGCAGAGGTCCATGGGTGGTTACGCACCCTGAAAGGAATAAGCACTAGGACCATAGAGGACGCTCTAGGACTAATGCTCATCGGAAAATGACTAAGGTGCTGGCATCCCTATGTTCTTTTTTCAGATGGGAAGCGTTCCCCCCAAGGCAAAAACACCTCTGAGATATATTCTGGAGAGTTCAGCCCAGTCAGAGTGTATGGACCTTTTTCTCTCTCAGACTTGAAGCAAATTAGAATAGACCTAGGTAAATTATCAGATAACCTTGATGGTTATATTGATGTTTTATAAGGGTTAGGACAATCCTTTGATCTGACATGGAGAGATATAATGTTACTGCTAGATCAGACACTAACCCCAAATGAGAGAAGTGCTGCCATAACTGCAGCCTGAGAGTTTGGCAATCTCTGTTATCTCAGTCAGGTCAATGATAGGATGACAACAGAGGAAAGAGAACAATTCCCCAGCAGTTCCCAGTGTAGACCCTCACTGGGATGCAGAATCAGAACATGGAGATTGATGCTGCAGACATTTGCTAACTTGCGTGCTAAAAGGACTAAGGAAGACTAGGAAGCAGCCTATAAATTGTCCACTTTAACACAGGGAAAGGAAGAAAAACCTACTGCCTTTCTGGAGAGACTAAGGGAGGCACTGAGGAAGCATACCTCTCTGTCACCTGACTCTAGTGAAGGCCAACTAATCTTAAAGGATAAGTTTATCACTCATTCAGTTGCAGACATTAGAAGAAACTTCAGAAGTCTGCCTTAGGCCCGGAGCAAAACTTCGAAGCCCTTTTGAACTTGGCAACCTTGGTTTTTTATAATAGAGATCAAGAGGAGCAGATGGAACAGGACAAACAGGATTTAAAAAAAAAAAAAAAAAAAAAAAGGCCACTGCTTTAATCATAGCCCTCAGGCAAGTGGACTTTGGAGGCTCTGGAAAAGGGAAAGTCTGGGCAAATCAAATGCCTAATAGGGCTTGTTCCCAGTGTGGTCTACAAGGACACCTTAAAAAAGATTGTCTGAATAGAAATAAGCCACCCCCCGCCCCAACCGCCGTCCATGCCCCTTATGTCAAGGGAATCACTGGAAGCCCAACTGCCCCAGGGGATGAAGGTCCTCTGAGTCAGAAGCCACTAACCAGATGATCCAGCAACAGGACTGAGGGTGCCTGGGGCAAGTGCCAGCCCATGCCATCACCCTCACAGAGCCCTAGTTATGCTTGACCATTGAGGGCCAGGGGTTAACTGTCGCCTGGACACTGGTGCAGCCTTCTCAGTCTTACTCTCCTGTCCTGGACAACTGTCCTCCAGATCTGTCACTATCTGAGAGATATCCTAAGACAGTCCCTAGATACTTCTCACAGACACTAAGTTGTGACTGGAGAACTTTACTCTTTTCTTATGCCTTTCTAATTATGCCTGAAGACCCTACTTCTTTCTTAGGGAGAGATCCTAGCAAAAGCAGGGGCCATTATACACTAGAATTAGGAGAAAGAAAAAGGGTAAATATATATATAATCTCTAAGTATGCTTACCTAGTCCTCCATGCCCATGCAGCAATATGGAGAGAAAGGGAATTCCTAACTTCTGAGGGAACACCTATCAAACATCAGGAAGCCATTACGAGATGATTATTGGCTGTACAGAAGCCTAAAGAGGGGGCAGTCTTAAACTGCTGGGGTCATCAGAAAGGAAAGGGAAATAGAAGGGAACCACCAAGGGGATATTGAAGCCTAAAGAACCGCAAGGCGGGACTCTCCATTAGAAATGCTTATAGAAGAACCCCTAGTATGGGGTAATCCCCTCTGGGGAAACCAAGCCCCAGTAACTCAGCAGAAGAAATAGAATGTAGAACCTCATGAGGACATAGTTTCCTCCCCTCAGGACGGCTAGCCATGGAAGAAGGAAAAATACTTTTGCCTGCAGCTAACCAATGGAAATTACTTAAAACCCTTCACCAGACCTTTCACTTAGGCATTGATAGCACCCATCAGATGGCCAAATCTTTATTTACTGGGCCAGGCCTTTTCAAAACTATCAAGCAGATAGTCAGGGCCTGTGAAGTGTGCCAAAGAAATAATCACTTCAGGCCATACATTTCAATCCCTGTATCTTTAACCTCCTTGTTAAGTTTGTCTATTCCAGAATCGAAGCTGTAAAACTACTAGTGGTTCTTCAAATGGAGCCCCAGATGCAGTTCATGACTAAGATCTACCGTGGACCCCTGGACCAGCCTGCTAGGCCATGCTCTGATGTTGATGACATTGAAGGCACCCCTCCCAAGGAAATCTCAACTGCCTGACCCCTACTATGTCACAATTCAGTAGGAAGCAGAGCAGTCGTTGGCCAACCTCCCCAATAGCACTCGGTTTTCCTGTTGAGACGGGGGACTGAGAGACAGGACTAGCTGAATTTCCTAGGCCGGCTAAGCAGTCCTAAGCCTAGCTGGGGAAGGTGAACACAACTACCTTTAAACACAGGGCTTGTAACTCAGCTCACACCCGACCAATCAAGTAGTAAAGAGGGCTCACTAAAATACCAATTAGGCTAAAAGCAGGAGGTAAAGAAATAGTCAAATCATCTATCATCTGAGAGCACAGTGGGAGGGACAATGATTGGGACATAAACCCCAGGCATTTGAGCCAGGAGTAGTCAACCCCCTTTGGGTCCCCTCCCATTGTATGGGAGCTCTGTTTTCACTCTATCAAATCTTGCAACTGTACACTCTTTCGGTCCATGTTTGTTTTGGCTCGAGCTGAGCTTTCACTCACCGTCCACCACTGCTGTTCACCGTCATCACAGACCTGCCATTAACTTCCATCCCTCCAGATCTGGCAGGATGTCCACTGCGTTTCTGATGCAGCAAGGCTCCCACTGCTGCTCCCGAGTGGGCTAGAGGCTTGCCACCTTTCCTGCATGGCTAAGTGCCCAGGTTTGTCCTAACTGAGCTGAACACTAGTCACTGGGTTCCACGGTTCTCTTCCATGACCCACAGCTTCTAATAGAGCTACAACACTCACAACATGGCCCAAGGTTCCATTCCTTGGAATCTGTGAGGCCAAGAACCCCAGGTCAGAGAACAAAAGACTTGCTGCCATCTTGGGAGCAGCCCGCCACCATTTTGGGAGCTTTAAGAACAAAGACCCACCCCGTAATACTTTTCACATGGTGACAGGAGAGAGAAGTGTCCAGCAAAGGGGAAGTCCCTTAGAAAACCATCAGCTCTTGTAAGAACTCACTATCATGAGAACAGCATGCCCCACCTTGATTCAGTTATCTACACCTGGTCCTGCCCTTGACGTGTGGGGATTATTACAATCAGGACGAGAGTTAGGTGGGAACACAGAGCCAAACCATATCAGGTTGTCTCTTCAACAAATGCTGCTCAGTAAATGGAATATCCACAAGAATGAAATTGGTCCCTTACCTTACGCCATATATACGATAAACTGAAAATGAATTAAAGGCCTAAATACAAGAACTAAAACTATACAACTCTAAGAAGTAAACAGAGTAAAATCTTCCTAACACAGAATTTAGTAATGATTTCTTAAATATGACACCAAAAAGCAACAAAAGAAAAATTGTACTTTAACTGCTACTTCAAAAGACAAACTGTACTTCAGCACAATTTGAAACTTTTGTTTATCGAAGGACACTACCAAGAGAGTGAAAAATCATACCACAGACTGGGAGAAAATATCAGCAAATCATACATCAGATGAGGGTCTAGTATCAACACATACTGAACTTTTACAATTTAACAACAAAAATACAAAAAAAAACCCAATTGCATGTGTGTGTGTATATACATGGATTTATATACAAGTATACATATAAATTATCCAAGGATTCCATAAATTCATATATATAATTATATATATGGTATGTTCATATAAATTGAATGTTATCTTGTTGAGACTTCTACATGTATTCTAAACACATATTTAAATTCACATATATATGAATTGAAAACAGATGTTCAGAAACTTGTATACAGATGTTCATAGCAGCTATTCACTACAGTCAAAAGGTGGAAACATCCACAGTGTCCATAATGGGTAAACAAAATGTGGTATATACATACAATGGAATAGTCTTCAGTGATATAAAAGGAATGAAGCACTGATACATGCTGCAACATGGATGAATGTTGAAAACATTATGCTAAGTAAAAGAAGCCACCGCATAAGGCCATATCTTGTATTATTCCATTTATATGAAACATCCATAATAGGCAAATTCATAGAGACAGAAAGGGCTGGTGTGTGGAGGAGAAAATGAGGGGGGATACTTACTGGTTGTGGGCTTCCATTAGCAGTGGTGAAAAAGTTCTGGAACTGGATAGTGATGATGGCTGCATCACATTATGAATATATTTAATGCACTGTATTTTACACTTTAAATGGTTAAAATAGTACATTTTATGTTGAGTATGTTTTACCACAATTTTTCAAAACTGGAGTTCCTTCTGGGAATATAGTAGAGGGCCCTCAAGAGGTGTGAAGTTGTATCAGGTGTTGGAGGGATGGGGAGCAAGCTGATGGGAGGAGGAGTTGCATAAAGACACCAGAAAGGAAATTTGGGACCAAATTGGAAGAGGCCTGAACGTCATATGAGCTTGTGTATTACCCTAAAGATTATAAAGAACCATTAAAGAATTTTAAGCTGCAGGGTAAATGGATCTGGCAGTTTTAAAGTTTCTGTAATACTTTTTTGAATGGAGTCCTGGTAGGGTATCTAAGCAGCTATCAAACACTCTTTTACTGAGAGCTTCATTAGTAAGCATAATTAAATTATTCCCCGCCCTTTTCTAGGAAGCCAGGGCTATAATGTCCTCTCCTAGTGTATAATTTTTGCTAAATCTTTCTTCAACTGTAAGCCAAAAGAAGTAGCCAGACTGGTGACCATCTCTAACAAAGTTTTAATACTTCTCAAAGAATACTTTTTGTAAAAAAGTATGAAGACTAATGCCGCCATAAACAATTAGTGGATTAAAGGCCTAGGCCATGTTAAAAGGGAAAAAAAAAAAATTTGCAAAAAGCTTCCTCTGCTCCCAGGCGGCCCTGAAACCTCCTCCCAGCTGTGGGATGATCCTTTGTACATAAGCACAAAAGCCAGGGCTGTTAATATTACAGTGCAGAAAGTCAACTCTGCCACCTGCAAGTCTGGCATGTAAGGCACATAGATCTATCTTTAATGAAAACCACAAGCAGCTGGTACTTTGGGCACTCTGAGAATGCAGGCAGGAATTCTCCATGATCCAACCCTGGCCATAAGTGCACATGAGCATCTGATGCTGAGAGACTTTGGTAAGATCATTGGTAAGTCTCTACTGCTGTCAATAGTCTAAGTGCTACTCTGTTCAAGTTAGATGAATTCGTAAATATCATACGGAGGCCTCATTACCATTGTTCCCCATTTGCAGGCCTTTAGTAGACTTTAAGTAATGTTATAGTTTCAGATTCAAATATCCAACTAAATAATACTTCTTTTGTTTTAAAAATCAACCACGTTAGCCAATGTGTATTCAAGACCCTCCTTGAGCTGCTTAGAGTCATTCTATGCTTCTAGACTCATCTCCCGCTGCTCCCCCAGAGAGCTCCGACTCTCACTATCTCGTTGGGTACCGACTGATGTGCTGGGTGCTGGAATATGAAGATGAATAAGATATGGCTTCTGCTTTCAAGGTACTATCGTAATCCAACAGAAAAACAGAACTGGGCTATCGCAGGAACAATGTATCTTTCAAATGTATCTCCCCAGTGCTGTTTTAGTGTCTGCCAAAATTCTATGCAAAACATTTTAGAAGCTTTACAAAATTAGAGTCACCTCTCCATTCTAGGCAGGACCTTACTTTGCATTATTTAAACATAAGGAGATAGAAATGTAGGAAAATTAAAGAGACTAGCCAAATGGGCTTTACTGTCTCTTTATGGCTGACAAAATGCTGCGCCAAGCAGTACTTCGATAATACTAGCTTTGCTCCTGCTCTGAGCATGAGGGTGTCATCCCCACCTGTGCAATTCAGACCTCCTAGACCAGGCACACATTCCACAGCCAGACCTCATGACCTTGACCAAGTCGATGGCATCAAAAGCTGAGGAAGTGCTATATTCTCTTTTATTACCTCGTGAGCCTCAAACTGTGCTATCTAATCACAACTTTCACTTATTTTTGAGTCATAAAGGGGCAAGTCTCTAACATGTTCTAGGAAGATTAAAGAGCAGGCAAACTCTGGACAAATAGAGTTTTCTCTCAGACATTTTATAAGATCAATATGTTCATTCCCCTGTGCAATATGCAGAATTTATCTTACAGTGACTTATTTAAAAACACTAAACTATGGAAACACTTAATCCTGTTTCTCATGAAAAGATAAAAATAACAATTACAGGCCAAGTATCAGGGATTTTGACTGAGGACCTCGCATAGCAAACATCAAGCATGGTGCTGGGTGCATAGTTTATATATGTATTCGTTATGGCCTTGGATGCAAACAATAAATGACAAAGGTCATGTGGAAACATGAGAAGCACATTGTCTGGAAATAGTCAGGCCTGGTTTTGGTCCTCCTTTGCTATTAATGACCTCAAATGACTGAGAAAATCCCATCACTTTTTGTGGTTTTGGTTTCCTCATCCGAACATTAGAAACTGAGCTTAATTTCCAAACTTCTTTTAATTTTAAAAAATGTATCATTTTGTATTCTTAAGCCAAATCTCCCACCCCATCCTCAGCCTTTCCTCTAAGATGCCCAGTCTTTTTAGTCTGACCACCAGAATATAATGAGCTCCATTAAATCTTAGTAATATAAGTTCTAATTTCTAGTATATGGTAGGCACTCAGTAAATTACATTTCATCTTACTATAGAAAGACGGTAATTTTAGTCCTAAATGTGGGCTTCCATGGAAAACTGGTACTTTTCTCCCAGTTTATACAGATTCTAATTAAATTTCTAAATACAGAACTATAGTTCCATCCTATTTGCATGTAGGAATTCTACATAAGCATTAATAAATTTTATCTCTCGCCCCTCATTTTGCAAACTAAAGTCAATCTGATGTTTTCCACCTAAAGTCATTAAGGCTTTCTGTCTGTCTGATATTTCTACCCTATGTGTCAAATATTCCGTACCAATGGAATGGAATCACACACAAGGGGACAACTGTGAACTTCATATGCAGTCTTTGGATTAAGACAAAAAGTATTGTGGGATACATATTCACCACGAATGAGTTTTCATTTTGGCCTGCATATGTTATAGGATTATTTTTCTAAGACTACTATCATCTTGAGATTAAACTCATGTGGGAATATTTCTCTTCTCCCTGCACTGCTACCTGGCAGTAACGCAGCCCAAGATCCTCTAAGTAGTTAGTAGAATCAGGTCACTGTAGGTTTTGCAGACCCAACCTTCTCCAGGGCCAGTTCAAGGCCATTTGGATGGAGGTAGTAGGAAGCCTCTAATATTGTGTCCATTGCCAATCAGGGAACCATGGGCTTTTGGGGTAATAAAACTAATAATTATATTTTATTTGATTTATCTGGATCTGTTTTGTGCTTGTTATTACCCGGGGCAGAAGAGAGGTGAATCCTTGGTACCCCAGGATGCCAACAGGTTTAGAAGGCCATTTCTACATTGGCTCAATTTTACTTTTCAGGACACGTTTTTATAACTTTGTGGGCAAAAGAACATAGAATTAGAGTGAACACTTGAATCCCTTAGCTCTAACTCTTCCTTTCCCTAAATATATGCAAAATCTATAGTTCAGAAGGCAGATCAGAGTCTAGAATACCAGACAAATCTGTGTGTCTCTAATTTACTTCCAAAGAGTAGGAGTAAGAGTCTATTAAAGGGAAAATGATAAGAAATACGGGAGGAAAAAATAGGTAAATAGCCACAGAAACTAGAAAATTCAATCTTAGCAAAAACAAAAATTCTATTATTGAGGACCCTTAGCAAAGAAATGAAACTTATCACTAGAAATACAATGCTCAAGCTAGGTGGTCATGTCAAAGGGCTCTAGATGAGATGTACAATTTGAAGGAGAAATTAAAGATTCTCTGAGATCCAAATACACGACACAGTCAGAAGACAACAAGCTGCTGTCTAGCCCAAAGCACAACCTAGAATAACTCTCTTTCCTCACATAACAAGAGAGGCCACCAGGTGTCAGTGAAAGCTAGAAAATAAAAACAAGACTTTGGGCATTTTTGTTGTTTTATTTGAAAAGAGCTTGCCTAAATTTACATGAGGCGATAACATTCTGGATATGTTTGAGATTTAAAAAAATGATGAATCTCAAATATAGGAAATCTCAAATACAGAAATTCACAAATGTCAAAAAAAGTTTGTTAATAAACATCATGATGTACTCCCAATTTTTTACATATCAGAGAATGCCTATTTTAGTTAACCAATGCCACATTTGAGATGAAGAAACAAAGTTTTCAATTGGTTAGAGGCACAGGAGATAGTAAAATTATTTTAATCAAGTCGACTGTCAGATGCATCCTCACCCAGGATTAGTGCAAGTATCACGTGAAAGAGGCAGTCATTTGAGGATCCCAACTATTGATTAACTCCAAGGCATTTTAGCTGGCTTTTCCATACCACACTGCCCTCCCCCAAGCTCATGACCTTGCTTCAGATTCTTAATGACAATTTAGAGAAAGTACCATTTCACGAATTGTTGTGCCAGAAACAATCTAGTGAAAACAATCAACTCCCTTCCCCGCCATGGATCTTAAATGTACCATGCTTAGAATACATTAGAGCCTCCTAGAAAGCAATTGTCTATCTGTCTACTTTAGAAGCCAATAGGTCCCTGAGGGGCCTCACCTGTGCTTTCAAATGAGCCCTGTTCTTAAGACTTAACTGCCTCTCTTTGCCTCAAAACCAAAATTATTCCTGAGTAAATAAAAACCAGCATTTTTAAAATCTCACCTTATACTTACAGGACAACACATTCACTCATATTATTTGACATTAGCAGCCATTCTATTTTGTAGCTAAAATAATGTCATCCCTGTTTTATAAATGAGACAAACTAAATAATTCATCCAAGTTTGCACACTAACTTCTTAGCCTCAATTTCCAATCTGCAAATTTTTCTGACTCAGCTCCAAGAGCAAATATAAATAAAGAGCAATGTTATAAAAAATATTTTCTGTTTCCAGAGAAAACTGCTATACAAAGGTGGAATAGAAACAAATGTGAATCTGGTTATCTGACAGAAAAAAATTCAATACTGACAACAAAAGCAATATTAGTCAAATTTTAGCAAGGAGACTAAATTTGCCATGAGCCTATAGCACTATAAACAAAATAGAAAACGGCTACGTATTTTTTCATGTCTTTGGCAGAAATAGGGTGGGTTGTGAGGCAAACTGTTTATTTAAAAGGCTAAATTTTATATTTTTCAATTTTATTACCAGGAAACTGCAAGAAGCAGAAAAGTCAAAATTATGAAGACTTGAGAAGGAATGCCAATAATATAAATAATTTACCCACCTGGATACTCAACTGAACTAAACAGAGAAGTCAGCAGATGGGGCTGGAAACATGTGCTTTATCACTGCAAGCTGTGGGAGAAGGTGGCATAGGTGGGAGGCAGCGTTGCCTAAATGATGGTCTCTAAACAGATTCACCTGAAGCAGAACCCAAGCCAAGGATTGGACTAGTAGTTCATCTGGGAATTAATCCAAGAAGGAGAGTGAGGGAGTGCGACAGAGAAGAAAGCCAACAAAGAGAATGTTCTAAAGCCAGTTATTGCTGCAGGCAGCCTGAGCTCACTCCGTCTGGGTAAGGCTGGGAGAAAGCACAGAACACAACTCTGAGAGTTATCTCAGCCTAGGCTCCTGGAAGCTGACATATTTATTCATTGACTCCTGGGCTGTCATTGAGGGCTACTTCTAGGGACATGAACTCTTAAGTACTTACAGCTTGTCTTATGCATGGGCCAAGAATATTCCTGTGGCCAGAAAAAACGACAAAACACACATTCCAAAACAAACGACAGGTGTTTGTGATAAACACTCTTCTGTGAACACTGGGAGGAGAAGAATGGGGATCCGACAGCATTTGTTGTATCCTTCAAATCACAGGCAGAGGGCCTGGCATGGCAGCTCCCACCTGTAATCCCAGCAATGTGGAAGGCAGAGGCGGGCGGATCACTTGAGGGCAGGAGTTTGAGACCAACCTGGGCAACATGGTGAAACCGTGTCTCTACTAAAAATACAAAAATTAGCCAGGAGTGGTGGTTCATGCCTGTAATCCCAGCTACTCAGGAGGCTGAGGCACGAGAATCCCTTGAATGTGAGAGGCGGAGGTTGCAGTGAGCTAAGATCACGCCACTGCATTCCAGCCTGGGCAACAGTCAGAGTGAGACTCTGACTCTGTCTCAAAAAAAAAAAAAAAAAGTCAAAGAACTGGCCAAACTCAGGATCCACCCCCCACCCGAACACACACACACATAAACACACAAGGCAGGTACTTCACTTTAAGCTTACCACACGGCCGAGAGCGGAGAGAACAGACATTAGGTGTTCTTGAGCGAAGAAGCAGCAGCCGAGCCGTGTATACTCAGGTCTTCACCCAAATTCATTGCTTAAATCACACCTCTGCTGAAGGGAATGAATGGGGAGATGAAAGGGGCCGGGGCATGCTCTGATAGAGCTGGAGAAAAGGGACTTCTCAACAAGGGTAGTTCTGGCTAAGAATTACAGCAGGTGAGGACTATCTAGAAAAATCACCCAGAAGGTTTTCACTCACCTTTTTACCTCTTGTTGCTGACTATAAAGAAATCCTGAGAAAACTGCTTTTTCTGGTGTAATTTAGGTTTCACTGAGGTATTAGCACATCTCAACAGAAATAGCAGAAGGTATATTTTAGGCAGTAGAGATCCAAAATACATACATTTAATAGAGAGTCAACTGGCATAAACATTACTTTCAGACATTAACATTTTTCCTCTACGGGAGAATTCAAAACTATAATCCAGCTATTGGGTAGTAAATCAGGCTATCTTAAAATATTTTTATAACTCCCAGATATCAAGTAAATTGACTTAAAAAGATGAGAAGAAAATAAGCAAAAACAAATGCTATGAACAGCAAATAGTCTTATTTATAACTTGTCAGAATTTTTTTAAAGTTTGTATAGGATTATAGCATACTTTTCCTAGGACCATTTACATAACATGTGAATGTGGCAGGCCAACACAAACCTCCCAACTTATTTTATTGGAAAGGGAAGTCTTTCTGATATATATTTGGCAGTATCTATATCTATATATAGATACACACACATATATAATGTGTGTGTGTGAATGTATTTATGTGTGTATACCACTGACTTATTGAGCATAGGTTTGAATAATAGATTTGAGTGCAGATTTAAATAATAGCCTTTGGCAATTTTCAATTCCATAGAAAGTTGAGACAATCAAAAGAGACCTATAAAATTCCCATAAGAAAAGCAAGTATGTGCTATGAGAGACAATGGACCACCTTTGAGGGCCAAAGACAACTTATTCAGCATTGACCAAGGGCGACTGGGGAAAGGACAGAAAGAGATCATATTAGTTATCTATTGCTGTGTAATGAGTTCACTACAATGTAGCAGCTTAGAACAAAAACAGTTGATCATCTTACAGAATATATAAAGGTCAGGAATCTGAGAGCGACTTAGTTGGGTCTGACTAAGGACTCTCATGAGGTTGCAGTCACCTGAAGTCTGGGCTGGAGGATTCACTTCCGAAGTCCCACTGCTGGGACTTTTGGCCCTAATACTCGGTTACTCACTGCACGGGCCTCTCCCTAGCACTGCATGGAAGCCAGCCTCCATAGAAGCAGGTGATCTAAGAGAGAGAGCAACCAAGAAGGAAGCCACAGTGTTGCTTACCATCGCAGAAGTGACACACCCGCACTTCTGCCATATTCTATTGATCACATAGACCAACCCTGCAACAATGTGGGAGGGAACATGTATAGATACCAGTGCCCACATTAGCAGGCAGGATTACTGGGTACTATCTGGGAGACCGGAAGAAAATAAGTACATATAGGCCTTGGAGCCTTTCCATCATAGCCAAAGAGATGATAACCTCAGTGAAACTTTTCTGAAGGATGAGGTCTTGATGCAAGAGCAAAAAGATGGTCAGAAAAAGCCTGAAAAATTGGAAAAGGCAGACTATTGCAAGCCGATAAGACAACACAGAGAAGCTAAAGGAGGAACCCGGTTGGGAAAGCAGTCAGGTCTATTGTGAACTGATAGTGCAGAAAGCAGGCATTTTCTAAGCAAAATTGTAGTTCTCATTTTGGAAATTTTATATCCGATCCTATTTAGAGTAGAAAAGATGTCCTGAGATTTTCTGGTTTTTGTTTCTCTTTAGTATAAGCCTTCATCTGTCATGCATTTCAACATGGCCAGCTCTGGCTCCCAGCTAAGGAAGCCCCACAGGTAATCCTTGGGCACACAGAGATGAAAAGGAGGAACATCCATGAGATTCAGATGGGTCAATGGTTCTGAGCAGACAGAATGCAATTGTATCTCTTAAGATCATTACCAAAAACCTCCAGAGCACAAACCATGTATAGAACAGTGATGCATAAAATGTCACTATGGGTAATGTTAGGCTCCAGACATTCAAACAATACCACATGCCTGACATGGTACAAAAGGCAAATTTGTTTCTTATGGCCGCAGATCTAAATTACAGGCTTTACTATGACCAAGGATTTGAGATTTTTTCATACTAAGAGCAAGGCCTTTACAAATGAAATGAGTTTGACCCTGCGGTGGTTGTAAAACATGCCGCCGATTGTTTGGCATGTCTCCCAGCAGAGGCAGGTCTTAATCCTTCTTTCCTTAAGCATGGGCCAGGCTTACTAACTGCTTTCTAACAAATAGAATGTGGAGGAAATGACTTCCAGGGCCAGGTCATACAAAGCAATACGGCTGCTGCTTGGCTGTCTCTTGAGACACATGTGTTTGGAGCCCTGAGTCACCATGTGAGAAGTCTAACTGCTGAAGCCACCATGCTGAAGAGAGCCCTTGGAGAGGCCGCAGAGACCCAGAGAAAGATGCCCCAGGAGACACAGTGTGGCAACCCCAGCCCACAGCAGAACTTTGAGTTCGGAGGCCTTCGAGAAGACCCAGCCCCAGCCATTATGGGACTGCAATCCCACAAGAGAACCTGAGCGAGAGTGTACTCAGCCAAACCTCAGCACTTTCAGAAATAATCATCATCAGTGACCCTTCTTGCGTTAAGCTGTTATCTGAGGGAGTTTTGTTAAACAGTCATAGATAACCTGAGACAGACTTCATTAAAAGTAAAAAGTCCTTCAACCACAACTAATGAGAAAAGGGGACTGAGAGGGATTGTTTATTTGTATGGAAAAGGACTTCATTTGATATGTTTTGGTCAGGTTTTGTGACCCTGAAAGCCACTGATTTCCTTCTTCCCGCTTCCTCTCTTCCTCGTAAGCGCAGGCCTCTTGCAGCGCTTTCTCGCCTGCAGAGCTCAGCCGTCAAACTTTCCCAGTACAAAACAAGTCACTTTCTTTTCCTTCTGTTTAGAAATTCTAGTGGCCGTTACCCTCAGAAATGGCTATTTTAAGGGAGAAAACAACCAAATAACTGTGAAAAAGTGATATTTTACTGGAAGATGACAATATCCAAAGGGTAATTTTCAATACAATATAAATTGCACTAGTCTCTTCCGTTGTTGGGGTTTTTTTTAATTTTTTATTTTTTTGTTTGTTTGTTTTTTGAGACAGAGTCTCACTTTGTTGCCCGGGCTGGAGTGCAGTGGCACAATCTCGGCTCACTGCAACCTCCACCTCCCAGGTTCAAGCGATTCTCCGGCCTCAGCCTCCTGGGTAGCTGGGACTACAAGTGTGTGTGCCACCACACCTGGCTAATTTTTGTATTTTCAGTAGAGACAGGGTTTTGCCATGTTGGCTAGGCTAGTCTCGAACTCCTGGCCTCAAGCAATCTGCCCACCTCAGTCTCCCAAAGTGCTGGGATTACAGGCGTGAGTCACTGCGCCTGGCCTGTTGTTGTTTTTAAGCAACATATAAAGCATTCATACATTCACGGGTGGCTCCTTTTAATCACCACAGCAGGAAGTGTTGTGTGGATTGAAAGACTTCGAATGTGGGAAATGGACAGGATGCATTTGCTTCCCAGATCTAATTTAGAGGATGCTAGAAGTGCAGACAACAAAGCAGTCTCAGGAATGGCCAGTGCAGCAGCTGCCAACGAGAGACACTCCAGGAGTGCCAGGAGAGAAGGAAAGCCAGGGTAGGGGGCAGCCAGTAAGCAAAACAAGAGGGACTGGGGGGAAAGGTAGGGCAGATGAAGTGGAATACCAGAGCTTCTTACTCAAAGTAACATCAACTGTGTCTCCTACACCTGTGGCGCCTCTCCTACATGAAATTAGTGTTGTCACATAGGACAAATATGAACTAAGTGGCCCAGGCCCTCCTTTCTACAGATGCAGAACATCAAAGTAAGCTTTGCCCGAATGTCTGATTTGCTCTGTAGGACTCAATGGCCTTTGTGGCAGATTTTTGACATTTGCATACTGGCCTTGAACCTTGGGCCAATTCTACCATTTATTACAACTGCAACATTTAAATGTGGACATGAAGTTCTTTTCTGGGGTCACAGTTATTCTGCATGTTAACTCCTAGATGCTCATATCAACCTAGAAAGATTCCTTGATTTGACAGTATCTTTACTTCCTAAAGAAGCACTAGAGATAGGCTTTCTCATGATATATTAGAACTGAATGGCAGAAAAGTGTTGGAGAAAATGTGAGTTCTCCACACACGTGGTTCATGTGCCTATGGCCTTCATCGGCATGCTTGGTGGTGATAATCTCTACAACAGTTGTCCTCAAGTCTGGCAGCACCTTAGAATCACTGGGAGAGTTTATAAAAAATAGTCCTGCCAAGCCCTCCCAGACCAATTATATTCAAATCACTAGGGTTAAGACCCAGACATTGGTGTCTTTTAAATCTCTCTCATGATTCTAATGTGCAGTTAGGTGAATTTCTGCTTTATATCATTTTTATCTACAATAAATTCTTCCGGTTTTCAGAGTAAATAAATGTTTTCAATGCCTTCTGGTACTATAGGGCTGTTCACCCCTATCATTCATCTTTAAGTATTGCTACAATTGGTACTAAAAATGGCTCTAAATCCTTATTGAAGATGATTAGGAAAGACAGAACTCTGAGAAGAAATTGATGCTTGAAAGTGTAGATCTGTACTCAACATGATCCTGAGTCTAGTCATTTTCCTTAAAGATTTGACAATGGCTTCGAAGAATCTTATGTAACCCAAGTTAAACCGGGTATCCTCTAGACCAGAACCAGCATAATATTGTATCCACAAGACAGCTCAAAGATACTTCCAAAAAGCCTTAATAGATGGTATAAGTCTTTACTTACATTTCTTGAAAATTGAGAGATGAAACTATGTAGCAACATATGCTTTAAAATACTGTCACCTCAAAATCCTACATTATAGTATAGCAAATGCCTCTAATATTGATTCCCTGCTCTTTCTAAATACCCTGTCTTTCTTTCTTTTTTTTTTTCTTTTTTGAGACAGAGTCTCGCTGTTGCCCAGGCTGGAGTGCAGTGGCGTGATCTCGGCTCACTGCAAGCTCTACCTCCTGGGTTCACACCATTCTCGTGCCTCAGCCTCCCAAGTAGCTGGGACTACAGACGCCCGCCACTACACCCGGCTAAATTTTTTTTTTGTATTTTTAATAAAGATGGGGTTACACTGTGTTAGCCAGGATGGTCTTGACCTCCTGACCTCATGATCCGCCTGCCTTGGCCTCCCAAAGTGCTGGGATTACAGGCATGAGCCACCACATCCGGCCAATACCCTGTCTTTCAAAAGCTCAGTGTACTCAGGGTTTTTGTTTCTCTCTCTCTTCCTTTTCAAATCCATTCCTTTCTCCTATAAATAGCTTTCTGTCTCTTGAATATTTCACTAGTCATCAATATCTTTTATGCTTTATGCCCAGTATCCATGATTTCTATTTCCCCCAGTTGAATTTAGGTATAATTGATAAATAAAATTGTGTACATTTATGGTATGCAATGTGACATTTTGATATCTATATACATCATGAAATAATTAAATCAAGCTAATTAACATATCCATTGCCCCTCATGCTTATCTTTTTGTCGTGAGAACATTTAAAATTTACTCTCAGCAATTTTCAAGTGTGCAATATTATTAACTATAATCACCATGCTGCACAGTAGGTTTCCAGAACTTATTCATCCTAACTGAAACTTTGTACCGTTTGGCCAACATCTTCCATGTCTTATTCTATTCATGATAAAAGCATTTTTCTTAATCAACCTTACCTCTCTTAAAAGTGTTTCCAGTGGAGCTGACCAAGCCTGCCTCAAGGGCCAACCATCAGAGGGCCAATCATGAGATCTGGTCAGTCATCTGCACCCCACAGTGATCTGTTTAAGAAGAACAAATGTCCCAGCAAGGCGAATTAAGGGCAATGGAACAATTCTAAGATTGTTTACATGGTTAGACAGGAAGCTTGCTTTCTTCTGAGGATACTAGTCTTAGGAATAGATAGTCGATAACTGCTGAAAGTGACTATGAGAATTCTAAGAATGAAGCCAAAGACAAGGAAATAGAATTTATGGGTAGAAAGAAAGTTTACCTGGATATGACATAACTCTAGTAGGTTAATCCCAAACCTGCTTAGCTTTTGATGGAATCCAGCTGTGCTTCCAGAAAAATTATCCTGTGTTATACATATAGAAGACAATGAATTATTTTAAAGTAGATTGAGTTTGGTGTCTATTACTTGACACTGAAAGAGTTACATCTAATACAGAAACCAGTACTTAGAAATAAGGTGTTATAAATAAATGCATAAAATGTGGAATTGGCTGAGCTGTGATATGGTAGATGGCAGTAAAAATACCCATATCCTTACTAAGTTAAGGATTTGGAAATGTTTGTTACAAGGTGCTTGACCTGTCACTTATTGTACCTCGGGATGCAGATAATGTGCCTAACAAGGCTAGAATGTTAGAAAACTTTGCAGAAAAACTCTAGAATGTAGGAATACATTGGTTACTCCTTGCAGCCTTCACTGAAGTCCAGCAAGAGAGAGACTTTGTTTATGAAGAACTTAAATGCATGCTAGCCTATCTGGAGACAGAGAAGGAAAACAGTAACACTTTGCTAAGAAAGACTTTTCCTGTCCACAAGTAATCAAAGATGTTTTAGAACCTGTTTGTCTTTTTATAGCAGGGCTAGAGATACTAAATTCTTTGTCCCAGACTGAAGTTAGAATTGAGGCTAAAAGTGGAACCAGAGATAAGATAGACACCCAGGAGGAAGAGTCAACACCTTTCTCCCTCGGGCTTCTTTGAAGCACCCTGACCTGTGAGCTCCCTGTCTACATAGGAGATAACCCCAAGGGAAAAAGCCAATCATTTGTCTGCAGGTTGGCAACAAGGGACAGATAAGATAGAATTTTTGAACTATCTTGAGACAAAGGTGGAACTGGAAAATATGAAGCTAATCACTGGTCTAATGTGCAGAGCTCTCCTTAGGCTGCATTGTCCCGAATCTAAATTCTGAGACACTGACTTGACAAGATAATTAACCTTATCAGGACTACAATGGACACACCTACCAAACTTTTAAGAGATGTGTTTTCAGCGAATTCTCAGTCTGTTAAACAAAGGTCAATACGTGTATCGTTCTGAAGCTTTTCTTCTTTCAGTTAGTAGTAGGTTGTATCTTGTGAAAAGGTCTATACTAGTGTTTACTGTCTTAACTCTCTCACATTAATTTCTGCAAATGGTATTTCATTGTATAATTTATTTGTCAAATTCACTATTTATCTTTATTTTCAAGTCCACTATTGCTAACCATGACTGCTATCCAATTTAGGTATATCATAAAGAATGATCCAACAGATATACTTTACTGTATTTATGGAAATAGTTTTTTTACTTAAGTCTCAAACCTGGTACCATTGGAAGGGTTAACATATCCTAGCTGACAACATGTTTAAGCTCAAAAAAGCATTTGTTCAATAAGCAAATTGATGGCTATCATTATTACCAT
This sequence comes from Rhinopithecus roxellana, assembly GCF_007565055.1. NCBI lineage: Eukaryota > Metazoa > Chordata > Mammalia > Primates > Cercopithecidae > Rhinopithecus > Rhinopithecus roxellana. The sequence continues at coordinate 70,928,576 of NC_044557.1, read as the reverse complement.
GAGTGTCATACTTTATTCCCTCATCTGAGAGTCTTATGAATATCCTCCATAATACTCCAACCAAATAGCCCATTGATGGAAGAGCAAAGTGCCCCACGGACAGTGAGTTGAGGTCCTGCCTTTTTGTGGAGCCCACCACCACAGTCTCACACTGGAGTCTCTGTGTTTTTTTTTTTTTTTTCTAGTTGGTTTTGTTAAAGTCCCATGGTTTCCTAATATGCCAGCAGTATGTTTGTTTTTCATTTGCTTGTGGGTTATTAAAGCCACAGATGTGGGTGGGTGGCAGGAACTCAGCACTTTGCTTCCTTAGTGATAAGTACTGCCATCAACTGCACACACATGGCTCCTATTAAAGTCAATGGAAGGCACGTGTCTAATTTGGAGGGCAAAATTGGCAAAACTGAAACAGTTGTAGGTAGCTATTGACCCTCTGTTTCGAATGGGTGCTACATGAGGTGAATAGTTCAGTTCCTTCTTCTAACCTGTTTATGTGACTTCCTCATTGCATAATGGTCATCTCTTTCTACCTCTATTCACATATCCTGGGATTTTCTCTAGGCTTTTCTTGGTTCAGTATTCACTTCTTTCTTTTTCATTATGAAAGAAGAAACCTAGGAAAGCCATTTTGGATCAAGTCTATGAACACCAATGACAAACAATAACCCTCTAGTGCCAACAGAACCTGGGTGACCAATTGTTGAGACATTTTAGAGGAGAATTAAATATCTTTTTTTTTTTTTTTTTTTTTTTTTTTGAGACGGAGTCTCGTTCTGTCTTCCAGGCTGGAGTGCAGTGGCCGGATCTCAGCTCACTGCAAGCTCCGCCTCCTGGGTTCACACCATTCTCCTGCCTCAGCCTCCCGAGTAACTGGGACTACAGGCACCCGCCACCTTGCCCGGCTAGTTTTTTGTATTTTTTAGTCAAGACGGGGTTTCACCGGGTTAGCCAGGATGGTCTCGATCTCCTGACCTCGTGATCCGCCCGTCTCGGCCTCCCAAAGTGCTGAGAGAGAATTAAATATCTAATTGGAGCAATGAATGAATTCATTGGTGCATGTCTGTAATTCCAGCTCCTCAGGGGCCTGAGGCAGAAGAATCACTTGAACCCGGGAGGAAGAGGTTGCAGTGAGCCAGGGCAGAGGTTGCAGTGAGCTGAGATCACATCACAAAAATGTATTACATTTTTGGCATCCACTCCATACTTCAGCCTGTGTGATAGAGTGAGGAAAGAGAAAGAAAGAAAAAGAAAAAGAGAGAGAGAGAGGAAGGAAGGGAGAGAGGGAAGGAAGGAGGGAGGGAGGGAGAAGGGAAGGGAAAAAAGGAAAGGAAAGGAAAGGAAAGGAAAGGAGAGGAGAGGAGAGGAGAGGAGAGGGGAGGGGAGGGAGAGAGGGAGAGGGGAGGATGAGAGGGGAGGGGAGGGGGAGGGGAGGGGAGGGGAAAGGGAGGGGAGGGGGTGGGGGGAGGGGGAAGGGGGAGGGGGAAGGGAGAGGGGGAAGGGGGGAGGGGGAAGGGAGAGGGGGGAGGGGGGTAAGGGGAGGGGGGAGGGGGGAGGGGGAGGGGAGGGGGAAGGGAGGGGGGAGGGGAGGGGGAGGGGAGGGGAGGGGAGGGGGAGGGGGGGAGGGGGAGGGGGAGGGGGGAGGGGAGGGGGGAGGGGAGGGGGGAGGGGAGGGGGGAGGGGAGGGGAGGGGAGGGGAGGGGAGGGGGAGGGGAGGGTGGAGGGGAGGGGAGGGGAGGGGAGGGGAGGGGAGGGGAGGGGAGGGGAGGGGGAGGGGAGGGGGGAGGGGAGGGGAGGGGGGGGAGGGGAGGGGAGGGGACACAGAAAGGAAAGGAGAGGAGAGGAGAGGGGAGGGGAGGGAGAGAGGGAGAGGGGAGGATGAGAGGGGAGGGGAGGGGAGCACACAGATGGGCAGGCTGTGGGGTTCTGACCCCACCCCAGTATCTAGGGGTGAATGTTTATGGTTCCTGAAGCCCCAATGGGCATGTATTACAGGGTGTTCTTTTAGTTTTCCTTTTATTTTGCCATCTATAGGAGGCTTGTATTAACCAGCTCAATTAGACCCTCTACCTTGTCACAAGGACAGAGGGCTTTCTATATCCCATGGTTTCCTGCCTTGATGTACCAGAAGAATTGGATCACACATGGACTCGGAGAATCAGAGCAAGGTTTTACTGAGTAGAAGTAGCTCTCAGCAGATGGGGGCGCCAGAAGGGAGATGGTTTCCCCTGGAGTCAGGCTGCTGAGCAGCCCAGGCTCTCCTCCGACTGCCCCAGCCAAACTCCACGTTGTTGCACCAGTCAGTGGCCTGCTGGCCTGCTGGTGGCTGTCAGTGTGCTCTTCTGCTGCGTGCTCCTCTTCATGCCCTCACGACGTCCAGCTGCTTCTGTTCTTCTGCTGCCAATGTGTTCCTCTGACTGTCCAGCAGCTTCTTCTGTCTCTGCTTTGCTAGGGTCTTGGGTTTTTATAGGCCCAGGATGGGGGCATGGCAGGCCAGGGTTGTCTTGGAAAATGCAACCTTTGGACACGAAGGCAGAAGTGCCTGTCCTCACCTAGGTCCGTAGGGGTAGAGCCCTAGCCAGGGACCATGCCCTCCTCTACCCAGCACTTCCCTTCCCCAATTCCGTATCATTTAAAAGGACCATGCTCTTCCCTTCCCAGCACTCCCTATTAATATTCTCAAAGTAGCCCAAATACTTGAATTTTTTTCTAGATTCTTTTTGAGTATCTGGATTGTATTTTTTGAATGTAAAACTACTACTTAAATGGGCCTACATGAGTCTCTGAGTTCAAACACGTTACACCTAGAACTTCAGGTTCATTGGGGTCACTCTGGCAGGTTTCCAGGTTTAACAAGCCTGACTTCCTGGGTAGAAGACTTCCTTGCCAATGATACATTGATACACACATTCTCTTTGTATCAATGTAGATGCTGGGCCCGCCACCTCTGAGTGACTAAATCCTGGACAAAGGGCTGTGTCCACCTACCTTGCTTTAATTCATCACTAAGTTTAAAACCAGAAGGCTTTCTGTTTATCAGCAACATGTATAACCTACTTCCTGTTAGTATCCAAAGGAAGTTGGATACCATCATGAATAAAAGGAAATGTTCTCTAAGACCTTCAAGGAAGCAGAGCTGAAGGAAAGACATTTGAATACTATTGCTATGGTTGGTCTAAATAAAAGAGTTGGTCTCTTTGGTCATGCTCAAAGCTTGTGATCTTTAATATTGTATACCAAGAGGTGACTGCACACAAAAATCTACATTTAGAAGAAATTGGTGTCCCAGTCTTAATCAAACCTCTCAGGTAGAGAAACCAGAGACTTGTATCCCATGGTGAAAATTTACTGCTGCATCATTGGTAGGCTATCATTTTCCACACAATCATCAAATAAATTAGAGCAATTTCCCATTTTCTCCACCCTTGGGAGAAGTCACTGGAAGAAATAGATCTCAAATTGATTTACAATTCTAGATAGTCTTTCCCACCTATGTGAGAAAGTATTTCTCATAGGGCTTTTTTCAGCTGTTGTCTTTTCCTGACACAAGTGTCAAATACTCTGGCAGGTGAATTCTGCACCCCTTGGTGGCCTTGGATGTTGGCATTTGTAAACCAGTATATTTCTGTCATCACCCACACGCCAAAGCTCAGAAGAAAGCTGCATGTGCCTTGGAGGAAAGACAGCTGCCTGGTCCCTGGAGGAAAATGCAATTAAGAAACCTTTCACCACACAGCCTCAGCAGAGCTAAAGGAGTTCAGGCGAAGGGAATGGACTCCCTGGGACCAGATATATGTCCCTGACCAAGAAGCCTAAGGAGACAGCAAGTAGAACAAAAGGGTAAAAGATCAGTGTCTCATCTTGTTCCTCATTTTACCAAAACCCTTGTCTGACGCAGCACCCAAAAACTGCTTCCTTTGATTCTGTATGGCAAGGCACCCAGGGTGAAATTAATTTCCATTACACTTAATGTTTTGTAAACACAGCATGAACTGATTGGAACAAAAGAAGCCAAATCTACACAAAAGAGTCATCTACAATGAGCCTGGTTACCTGTCCGGTGAAACATCACTTTACTGGAAGGCAATTAATGCTTTTTCTACTTTGTCAAACAATAGAGTGTGTAAAACCATCACAGGGTGAAGTGACACTTTACACACTGCAAAGATTATAGAATGTTAGAGACAGAAATTACCTTAGAATGAAGATTTCTAAGCCCCTCATTTTGGACGAAGAACATGGGTCTCAGTAAAGTGAATTCACCAAGTTTACACAGCCAGTTAGTGAGAGTCATAAATTTTATATATTTATTTCGCAAAAAATCATTTAGTGATATTTCCAGGCACGATGCTGAGGACTGAGGGTACAAAGGAGAAATAAACAAGTCTGGGTTCCTTGAGGTCAGGGGCTATGGTTTTCCAACTGGGAGGTCAAAGTTGAAGCATTACACCAAGAATCATCCAGGTATGATGACGGATAAATCCAGAAGTGGGTGAGTTCATTCAGGTACAATGTGCAAAGGGGAAACAGGGGACTCACAACCCAGTCTCTTCATGAGCAATCCAAGGTATTTTCCACAAGGTCCACCTCAGCCAATACTTTCAAAAGAAAAACAGAGCAATCCCTGCAGCATCACATTGTAAAATCTTGTGATTTAAGAGTTTTCTGTGAATCAAGAATGTCATATTTATTACCAAAATGCTCTGAAATCTCATATTGTACTGATTGCTATTAAACAGATCTTGGTACATTACATAAATAGCCCAGACTTCATAATCTGTGAGGTCCCACTTCCCTTTAACACGCAAATCACAATAGTTGGAACCTTTTATCCTTCTAATGTTCAGTCTTTTGCCAGATTTTCTTCTAACAGTTTCTGAATATCTCAGTCTCTGGTGTGTTCCCTGTATTAGTCAGGGTCCTTCAGAAAAACAGAACCAATAAGAAATATAGAGATATGTGGCCAGGCGCAGGGGCTCACGCCTGTAATCCCAGCACTTTGGGAGGCCGATGTGGGTGGATCACGAGGTCAGGAGATCGAGACCATCCTGGCTAACACAGTGAAACTCCATCTCTACTAAAAAGACAAAAAATTAGCCAGGCACGGTGGTGGGTGCCTGTAGTCCCAGCTACTCAGGAGGCTGAGGCAGGAGAATGGCGTGAACCCAGGAGGCGGAGCTTGCAATGAGCCAAGATCGTGCCACTGCACTCCAGCCTGGGTGACACAGCGAGACTCCGTCTCAAAATAAATAAATAAATAAATAAAAATTAAAAAATAAAAAAAAAAGAAAGAAAGAAATATAAAGATATGTAAGGGGGAGATTTACTAGGGGAATTGGCTCACAAAATTATGGAGACCAGGACATGTTGCCATATGCCATCTTCAAGCTGGAGAACCAGGAAAGCCAGTTGTGTAATTCAGTCTGAGGTTGAAGGCCTGAGAACCAGGAGCTCTAGCGTCTGTGGGCAGAAGATGGATTTCCCAAATCAAGAAGAGAGAGCAAATTTGCCCTTCCTCTGCCTTTTTTTTTTTTTTTTTTTTTTTTTTTTTTTTACCATTTTGGGTCCTCAAAGGATTGGATGATGCTTGTGCACATTGGCAAAAGTGAAGCTTCTTTACTCAGTCTACAAATTCAAATGCCAATCTCTTCTGGAGATAGCTTCACTGGTACACCCAGAAAAAAATGTTTTACAAGCTATCCGGGCATCCCTTAACCCAGTCAAGTTGACATATAAAATTAATCAATGCATTCCCCAGACCCCTTTCACTAGCCATGTGTTCTGGACTCTGTAGATTGCATCTTCCCATTCCAGGGAAGCCATCTTCAAATACAGCAGAAGCTATTTCCTTCCATTTCTGACAAGATACTTTTTGAAAAACTAAGACTTTTCCAAGGTATTGCACAGTCTCCACCCTCTTCTAGGTCCCTTACAAAGTAAGTTGACATCGTATCTTCTATCCCAGGCCACTTGCTCAGGCCCAGGGGTTTATCCTACCCCTTACATCTATACGTGTTCTTGGTTCCTTTCGCTCTAGATCTAGGCTAAATTAACCCAGGCCTTGGAGAGAAAAGAAAGTGTTTTCCTCACCCTTTCTAAGACTCACCCAGGAATGACTTCTTTCCAAAATGATTGGCAATTGAAATATCCACTTCTATTAGAAGCAGACTTATTCCTATGTACAAGGCTGCAGTTGAGCTGCTCCCAGGAAAATTCTATGACGTGTGCTATCAGCACATCCCCCAAAGCCTCTGTTCTTTAGTTTGTCCCAGTTTGTAGGACATCAATAGCCCAATGGAAGCTAGGTGTGCCAAAATTAGTCTAATTTTGTGATAGGCAACATAATGGCTCCCAAAAGTATCTATATCCTAGTCCCTGCAACCTATGAATATATATGTTACCTTACATGGCAAAAGGTACTTTGTAAATACGATTAAGTTAGAGACCATGAGATGGGGAAGTTATCCTGGGTTATCTGGGTGGGCCCAATGTAATCACAAGCATCCTTAAAAGCAGAAAGCTCTTCCTGGCTGTGAGGAAGATATGACGATAGAAGAAAGATCAGAGAGCTACACATTACTGGTTTTAACGTGGAGAAAGGGGCCACAAGCCAAGGAATGCCAGCAGCCTAGAGAAGTAGAAAAGGGCAAGGAAATGAATATTCCCCCAGAGCATCCAGAACGAATTCTGCATTGCCAACACCCTGATTTTAGCCCAGTGAAATCTGTACCAGGCATATGACCTACAGAACTGTAAGATAAAAAATTTGTGTTGCTTTAGGCTCCTAAATTTGTGGCAATTTGAAATGGCAACAATAGAAAACTAAAACCTATTCCCTTTCAGTCTCTTTACATAGACAATGCAGAAGGCATGGAGGAGCAAGTCTCACCCAGAAATATCCTTGTAATGTGAGTTCATCTTGGATGTGGTTTAGTGGGTTTTGATAAGCAGCAGCTCTTCCCTAATCGCAGTCATTGTCAGACTCAAGAAAATCATCTAAATCAGTAAATAAGGTTGAAGTCAATAGAGAGAAAATTTAAATCAATTAGAAATAGATTCTTTAACCTAGGATTTCTCAACCTTGGCACTATTGACATTTTGGACCAGACAATTCTTTGTTGGAGGTGGGGATGCTGTCCTGCTCATTGCAGGATTTTTAGCAGAATTCCTGACCTCTACCTACTTGAGGCCAGTAGCAACCCTTCATTTGTGACAACCAAAAATATCTCCAAATACTGCCAAATGTCCCCTGGGGGGACAATCACCTGTGGTTGAGAACCACTGTTCTATCTCAAAAATCTCTTGGAGAAAAGCAAGGAAGCTGTCTGATAAAAATAACTTGGATATTTCAGGATATGAAATGTTTAGTTGAGAAGTAAACACTGGGAGGATATGTGTGAATCCCACAGGCCTTTACATTTCTGGTACGTGAAACAAACAGAATCAGGGACATAAATATCTATTTCCAAGTGATTTAGGTATCAAGACCTTCTTGAATAAATTCTCTGTGCTTTCCTCCACTTTTAATACAAGCTTTCTTTCCATGAGTCAATCATTTTTCCTGGCAAAGTGACTTGGAATGGCATTAAATGAAGCTAGGCACTGTGGTTTCACTTGTAAGGACATGGCATGACTTCTTAGGATATTACACACCAACACAACCAACTGCAGGTGGCTTCAAGTTACACAGCAGAGGCCAGTAGACAGTGGGGGTTGTCATCATAGAGCAACCTACTGAGAGGCGTGGAGGCCTCTAACATAGCTAAATTAACTTAGACTAAAACTATTAGGTGGAATCTCTTCCTAGAAAAAAAACAAAACAATTGAATTCAATGTCACAACCACAACCAGCCACATACTTTCATTCCATGAATGAGATTTAGCTACAATAGCCCTCAAGGCTGGCACCTCAAGCAGCCACATGCCTAGGAAATCAAAGGTTCTCTATTCTTCTCAAACATGGTAATGGTCTAAAAATAGGGAAGTGATTTAGGAACTAAACAAAGCAACTGAGTTACTTGTTTGTAACCTGTAAATAAGTCAGCACCTGAATTCAACTGACAGCAATTTGAAAAGGAAGAATTCAACCTAGAGCAAAATGTAATCTATCATCACAATCATATTAACCAAACTAATACATTAATGGAGCAAATGATCCAAGGTTTGGGTCTATAGCAAAACAGCTAAAGATGTGGGTGACATTTTTTTCAGAACAATAATAAATTTGTCTGGATCTCTTTTGTGGGATTGAGACTTTTCAAAATTGGGATTTTCTGTAAAGTACATTTCAAGGTCTATTACATTAAAGGAGGAATAAGTCCTTATGTATTTTTCCAGAAGTAGGGCCCATGAATGGAAGTTTTAGAAAATCAGGTTTCAGAACAAAATACCAAAAAACATTTTTGTCCTTGCTGTTGACTAAAAATTGCTTCACGATGGACTGAGCTCTTCTGTGAACCAGTTTTCCAGAAGAGGCTGCATCATCATTTATTAAAAATGGTGGCCGGGTGTGGTGGCTCATGCCTGTAATCCCAGCACTTTGGGAGGCCAAGGCAGGTGGATTACCTGAGGTCAGGAGTTCGAGACCAGCCTGGCCAATATGGCGAAACCCGGTCTCTACTAAAAATTCAAAAATTAGCTGGGCATGGTGGTGGGCACCTGTAGTCCCAGCTACTTGGGAGGCTGGGGCAGAAGAATCGCTTGAACCTGGGAGGCAGAGGTTGTAGTGAGCCAAGATCATGCCATTGCACTCCAGCCTGGGTGATGGAGCAAGAATCTATCTCAAAAAAAAAAAAAAAAAAAAAAAAAAAAAAAAAGGTGCATGTGGGAGCCCTCATTTAAATGAGAGGTTAGACTGTGGCCTCTTCATGGTTTTGGGGGGGTCTACACTAAGATAACAGCATCCAAGAAGTGACTGCCATTGAGGGCTTCCAGTTCCTGGGTTCTAATATACCAGATGACCTTTCCCTGCCCTCAAGTCCCAGAGGAACCTGCTACTGCCCCCAGGAGAATCAGTGACAGGGGACTTGTCCCTGCTTCTATGATGGAGCCACTGTATTAGCACTCTGTCAGTTTGCACAGGTTAGCAGGGTATGAGGAAGGGCCCATCATCCTCTCTCTTCTCTACCTCTTACTGTTCTCGACAATATTTTTTTTGGGGGGGTGGTAATTCAGTTAAAGTTCAATTCCTAGTAATTTAGTTCCCTTATTGATATTTTTAAGTTGGCTCAAAATTTCAACTCTCACTTGTCCCCTTTGTATATTATAAACTGAAACCATTCTTTCAATAAATATTCATTAAGAATCTACTCTGCTGGATACTGCAGCAGGCACTGGAATTAAAATGATGAGCAATATAGGGTGATCCCTGCCCTTCAAGGTGTTAACAGTCAACAGAGAATATATGCAAACAAACAGGCAGCAGCATCAGTGAGGCGTCAGAAGGGCAACAGAGGGCCTTAGCAACCTCTCACCTCTGGGAGGGGCTTGCCGGATCCAGGGCCCTTTAAATTGAGCCCTGGGGAAGGAGTGAAAATTAGACAAGGAAAAGAATAACTGTTCCAAATAGAGAGAAAAGCATGAAGGCCAGGAGTCAAGAGAGCTATGTGCTTTTGAAGAGGTGGTAGGAGCTGTCCGTGGTTGAGTTGCAGAGGACCCAGCGGGGATCCCTGAGCAATGAGGCTGGAGAGGTGGGTGGCTGTCCTTCTTCCCTTTGGTAACCATGTGGTGTAGCCACATTAAGCCTGTTATACTGGGAACTAGGAAAGCACACCCTCCAAGTGCTGTAAAACAACCCTGTCTGTGTTCAAGCAACCCCAGGAGGTAATCTGCTCTGGACACACTTTTCCTCCACGCGGCCTAGAGATGACACTGATGGTGGAATTGGTGACTGTCCCTCTGCCCCATTTCTCCACAGTTCCCACCAAAAGCTACACATACGCTCTCCCATCTCCCAGAGTGGGCTTACTGGTGGTGTACACTGCACAGCACAGGCTCTAGGTCCACCCCAACTCCCTAATTCTGGTACTACCAGCAGGAACATTCCCAGTAGGCAGGCTGGAGCAGGGGCCTGAGTAGGGTGCACCCACCCATCAGCATTGTTCTCAAGGCATAGCCTCACTTGGAGAGAGAGGTTGGTGAGGAGAGAGTTAGTGAGACAGAATGTCCCTTCCATACTGAAGGGTTGCCTCTTTGCCTTCCTTGCCAGGGTTGACTGGAAAGGTCATTCTGGAATGACAGATACCAATCCCAGCCTCTCTCCTGCACCCTTCCTCCCAGGGTACGTAACGTGGGAAGGTGGGGAAACAGTGGAGGTGGCTGTAGGCAATGAGGTCTGCCTCATCTAGAATTTGGGCCCACCCGCTGCTGTGCATCACTGAGCTTACTAACAAGGAAAGAGAAAGCTTGCTCGATTCTCACACTTAGCCGATAGCGCTGGTTCAGGGTCTCATGGGTGAATGTGGATTTTCAGGACCTGCCTCTCCCCTTTTTCTCAGAGCTGGCAGCTCTCCTGGACCTTGGCACTCAATATTCCCAGATAATGCCCCGAGTGGATCAACTAGGTTTGCCAAAGGTTCTTGTTAGGCATAAAGTAGCCATCTAGCGGGTGACCACACAGATTGACAATTCGTTCCGGAAATGACACCTGGGGAAAAAAGCTACGGTTTTCTGAAGTTAAAAATATGATTCATTTGGTGAAATTTGGACCCTGACTGATTGATCATGATGTTAAGAAAATATATTTTAGGCTGGGTGCGGTGGCTCACACCTGTAATCCCAGCACTTTGGGAGGCCGAGGCGGGTGGATCATGAGGTCAGGAGATCGAGATCATCCTGGCTAACACAGTGAAACCCTGTCTCTACTAAAAATACAAAAAATTAGCTGGGTGTGGTGGCAGGAGCCTGTAGTTCCAGCTACTCAGGAGGCTGAGGCACGAGAATGGCGTGAACCTGGGAGGCAGAGCTTGCAGTGAGCCAAGATTGTGCCACTGCACTCCAGCCTGGGCGACAGAGCGAGACTCTCTAAGAAAGAAAGAAAGAAAGAAAGAGAGAAAGAGAGAAAGAGAGAAAGAGAGAGAGAGAGAGAGAGAGGGAGAGAGAAAGAGAGAAAGATTATATTTTAGATGTGATCATGGTATTAGAGATATATTTTTTAAAATAAGAGATTTATCTTTTAGAAAGATGGGCTGAAATATTTATCAAAAGAATGATATGCTCTCTAGGGTTTATTTCAACAGAATCTGACACTAGAGAGAGGGTAGGTATGTATGTACATAAGTTTGGCCATTAGCTTATGAGTCTGGGTGATGGGGACTTGGGGTGAATAGAATGTACTATGCTGTACCCTTTACTTTTGCTACATTTGTAACTTTGCCCAATATGGAGTTTTAAAGGATATAATTAGTAAATACATACACTCTTCAAAAGCTTTAAAATATCTGAAGGCTTTTAAAACACTTTGATAAATACGATTTCACCTCATGAATAAAAGAAGAACAAAGCCTTCATAGTACATGTTGTATTCAACAAATCAAAGATTGATTTTGGAAAACCTGCTACTGTGGATCATAGATAAGTGAAAATTTAGGCTCAGAAAATTAAAATGAGATCACATACAAAGAAGCTAAAATTAGTAGAGAGATTTTTAATATTATGTATTCTTTATCAGCAACAATACTATTGGGTTTACTTGTACATGATCAGTATTGAACAACAACAACAAAATTTACATATGTCCTGAAAAGCTTTGAGTCTAGTTCTGCCTGAGTACAGAGATATAGTTCCAAGTCACCTCGGATCTCTCAACTGAGTTTCTGTGTAAATGAGACATAATATGAACATTCTTTCTGTTCTATTGAGGGCCCGTTTCATCCAAAAAAAGAAGCAGACAGAAGTTTCATTATAGAAGCCCAAGGGACTGAAGATGCTCAGTTTTAAAACAATGGTGTAGAGAGATGTGGCAAAATTCAAGTGACTCGTAACCCTATAGATTGGGCTTGCTCTCAAATGTGAGAAAAGTGACTACTCCAGTGAACTGATCATTTCATTCTAACTTAGAATTTAGGTGTGTGTCACAATCCAAGTTCTTAGAGCTCTGTTCATAAAAATTCTGGCAAAGTTTTCATGTCACACTTCAACTGTCACTGAGGAACTGTATTGGGGACAGATAGACATTGACCACTTGGGCCAGTGCCTGGCCACTTTCAGGTAGGAATGGAGTTTAACAATGAAATATTGAGTACTTGCTGGGTGCTAAGCACTTCACCCACATTATCACATGAAAACCTTTCAACACCCTTATTACCATCTTCCCAATTTACAAATAAGGAAACTAAGGCACAGAGAGATTCAGAAAGTCACCTGAGATCATGCAACTGAAATCATGGGGTCAATTGAGATCATGGAGAATCCTGGATTTAAAAGATATGAATAACTATAGAATATACATTCTTCACCAGCACACAAGCCTATTTGATTAAATACAACAGAGATATATGAAATATATCAAAGACCACGTTCTCTCTGGCATTGACAGAGTAAATATTAATACATATCTTTTTGTTGATTCATCAGGCAAGTCATGGGCTGTGTCCTTTCTCCCTTGCTGCAATTAACCTCTAGTGCTGTGAAATTCCTTTTCATGCAGAAGCTCACAGAGCTCCAACCTGGGGTATGGCAAAGAACCACTCACACATCCAAAAGTAGCCACTTATTTTACACACACACACACACATACACATATACACACACACCCCACACTGATTTCGGTGACTTGAAAGAGAAGAAGACCAAAGAATCCCTGAAAATGATTGCTGAGTCAAAAATAGCTTCTGATTAGAATTCAGAAGAGAGCCCAATCTAAGGCAGAGTTGACTTCTTAACTTGCCAGAGAGTTTATTTCCTACCCTGGTAGAAAATAAATCTGGGCCTGCAAGTATGTAGGCAAGAAGGCTACACATGACTTGAGAAGAAACTAGGAAAGGAGTGATTCATTCCAATAGAGTCTTTCTCAGGAGTAAGAAGAAAGGCTGACCTTTTCTCTGCAAGTAGATTTTAAGTGGATCTAGTTACAAGGTCCTTGTTAACCCTAAAGGACAAGCTACTTGGCAGAAAGGCTGAACACAATCCTCACTTTTGAGAGATGTAAATGTTTACCTCCCAAATACCACCTGAACAGCAATCTTGTGGCAGGCAATATCCTCCATGCAAAGATTTACTGTAGTACCCAACACAGTATAGTTAATTAAATGACAGCTTCTCCATGACATAACATTTCTGCCACCTGACCAGAAGCATTTGAAAATAAATAAGGCATCTTATTTCCAGTTTTTTTTTTTTTTTGACACTCATTTGGGTTGACTATACTCAATTTATAAACTCTATTTTTAGGGGTGGGGGGCATTATATTATGTGTTTCGGGAAGACATATTAGGTTTAGTGTTCTGTTGTACTTTGTATTGAGATTTTTCATGAATGATGTTGACCAATTTTTTTTTTAATGATGCTTGACCGTAAGACATTCTTAGGTGTGGTAAATTCCTTATTTAATTAAAATGTTGCCCAGACCCATGCTCTCCCATAGTAATTAGATAAACAGCACAAAGTAATATCTAATTGCAATTAAGAAAACAAACATTTACATGAATTTTTTCTTAAAGTAGAATCATGGTTATTCCTAGAATGTCACTCTCACTGGCTTATATTTTATTAAATTCCAGATTTTACTTGATTTAAATGACAAAATTTTTTGCAAGATGGCTTAAACAAAAAAGGGAATTTATTGACTAACAAACTGAAGAGTCTCAGGAGACTACCACCTTCAGATACAGCTTAGTCAAGGTGCTAAACCAATGTTATGGGGAATCTGACTCCATCTTTTGGCTTTGCTTTCCTTTATGTTGATTTGATTTGTATGTAGACTTTCTCCGTGAACTGGCAAAACAGAGTACCCATTATTTAGCAACACCCACAGAAAGAAAATCTCTCCTTCCCAGTAATTGCAGCAAAACTCAGGGATTGAGTCTCAATGTATCGATACAGTCATATGTTCATTCCTGCCTCCAAGGGGGATAAGAGATGCTAATTTATTAATCCAGTGGGAGGGGAAGAACTGGGTAAGTGGTGGGTTTTCAGTCCCATTCAACTACATAAGTAAGGAGTAAGATGATTTCCCAAAGAAAAATTGAGATTCTATTTCCAGAATAAAAGAAAATAAGAGACAAACAGACAAAACCAACAGTAGTTAACTCCATACAGTAGGGTGGAGTTTTAGCAAAAGCATTTGTGAAATGCACGTACAAACCAAGCCTATCATTTTTTTTTTCTGACTTTCATGATAGCAGCAGCTTTATAAGTTATAGTGGTATTTGTGGGTTACAATTTCATAATCCCTTTGAACTTGTTTTCTCATTTTATTAATAGATAAGCTTTGAACAAGGAAGAAAGGAAGGGAAAATGCAGAAAGAGTAAGTAGTATACCCGCATCTACATTGACTCTGATGCACTTATGCAAACTTTGCTTAAAGTTACATCCACATTTTTTAAAGTGCCTTCTATCATGTGTGTGAAAGCAGATAAAAGTTTGAGAGCTGCTTTGAAACCTCTGGAAAATAAACCTTAGAGTACCCCTACTCTGCCATAAGGTAAGCCTTCAGCCTACTAAGGATTTTTCTGGACTCTTAGTTTATGGTGTTTTGGAGTATCCTGTATGTTTTTCTTAGATTTTCAACATACACTACCACATTATGTAGAAATTGCCATAGATGTGATGGATATCAACTGAATATAATTTGCATAAAGATTCATACATTGGCTGGGAGTGGCAGCTGATGCCTGTAATCCCAGCACTTTGGGAGGCCAAGGTGGACGGATCACCTAAGGTCAGGAGTTCGAGACCAGCCTGGACAACATGGTGAAATCCCATCTCTACTACAAATACAAGAATTAGCCGAGCATGGTGGCAGGGACCTGTAATCCCAGCTACTAGGGAGGCTGAGGCAGGAGAATTGCTTGACCCCAGGAGGTGGAGGTTGCAGTGAGCTGATATCGTGCCACTGCACTCCAGCCTGAGTGACAGAATGAGACTTCAACTCAAAAAAAAAAAAAAGATTCATGCATTAAAATGAGAGTAGAAATAAATAATTATTTCATTGCTTTATACATGTAGTTGCCTTTTCATGGTCCTAATACAATACTATCTGGTTTAACATTGTCATAAAATGAGATAGATATTCAACATCAGAAAATTTTCCAGTTGATTATTTTAATTACGTGTTTCTTTGACATATTTTTCTAAAGTGCATTATTTTCTTTAGTAGCTGGGTCAACATACACATCTGGATCATAGACAAAAAAAATTAAATTACTATGACCAAAACCAGTGGCAGCCTCAGGGCTTATGTCTTACTCAAGTTTGCAAGGATTTTTAGCCAACAGATTAGATGACTTCAAACTCACATGTTATTAGAGTTGTGTCTGCTGTGGCCTCTGTCATTGCCAGATGGTCAGCTGAGGCTTCTTAGTGTTATATCTTCTTTTTTTGTGGTTTCCAATTTGTTGGAGAAGGGATAATACACACTTGAGTTTGTTAGACTTTTCTCTAAAATAAGAGTACCTAGATTTCATGTGATCATATTATGGGCTCTGTAATGAATAAGGTATAACAGTTTCAGTGCATTGGTTGCGTTTACGTCAACCCCTGCACTCTAAAATCTAAGAGAGCAGAGGCCAACTCTACATTCTTAGAGCCTGATAGAGTGGCTGATATATAATCAGCACTCAATAAATATGTGTGGAATGACTGAATTTTTAGTTTGGCATTTATTCTGTCTGAAACTTATAAATGTACTTGCATATTCTTGGCTTTGTTCCAGATAGTGAAGATTTAGATAGGTGCATTCTGCAGGAACTATTACTGACAGTTCATATGAAGTGAGAAAATGTGTATAAAAACCACCTAGCTTAGTGATGGACATGTAATATAATAGGTGCTCAATAATAGTTGAATCAGCATCTTCCTCACCCAGGGTACCCTTTAGTTTGTTTTTAAAATTGACCTTCATTGCTTACAGAATTTTTAGAGTTTGCATAATATATCAGGAAAACCAGTTAATCAGGTGTCAGAATCCCAAGTTCAAGTCCTCCCTTTCACATATTGTTTATCTGGCTATTAACATAATTTCTGGGTTTTTTGTTTTTTGTTTTTTTGTTTTCTTGTTTTTTGAGATGGAGTCTCACTCTGTCGCCCAGGCTGGAGTGTAGTGGTGCAATCTCAGCTCACTGCAAGCTCTGCCTCCTGGGTTTATGCCATTCTCCTGCCTCAGCCTCCTGAGTAGCTGGGACTACAGGCGCCCCCCACCACACCCGGCTAATTTTTTTTTTTTTTTTTTTTTTTTTTTTTTTAGTAGAGACAGGGTTTCACCGTGTTAGACAGGATGGTCTCGATCTCCTGACCTTGGGATCCGCCCACCTCAGCCTCTCAAAGCAACATTACTTCTTTGAACCTCAGGTTCTTCATGTGTGAAACAGAAGTAATGATTCAACCTAACAATACGTATTGACCTCTAGTCAGTGTTGAGATGTACAGAATTAAAAAATGGTCTATGCTTTTCTACTTCACATGGGTTCTTGTGAAATTCAAATTAAATAACCTATTATATGTAAACTATGAATCAATATTCAAAAATTAAATATTATTGGTATTATTTTTCCATGCACTCTAATGTACTTTTTGCTGCTGAAAATCATCTAAATCCATGAGTTTCCCCCTTCACTGTATTCTTCTGACACAAATCAAAATCAGTAATATTTTCTTTTATTGAAAGTTTGTCTTTATTTGCATTTGATCTGATTTTCTCAAAGTCCAAGTTCTAGTTTGCCTTTCAATTTGTTCTATGAGATTCAGCTACATACTTTATGAAAGTTTTGGGAATGTTAAGAATGAATATTTGCTTAGAGGATTTTGGGGAAAGGTTTGCAGCATTTTAGTAATTAGATTTGATTGATCTAGGGAATCTACTTTCTGTATTGATTTAACAAAAAGCCAAGGAATAAAGTATGGAAGGGATGATAAGCAGTTTCTTTGAGACCAGCCCCTTTCTTTCTTGGGTAGAGATTCAGGATACTCTGCTAGGTGGCCAAATTAAGCAAATAAAAACAGAAAGCAGTTAAATTTGAATTTCAGAAAAATCAATGAATAAATTTTTAGGGTTAATACTGCTGAATATTGCATGCTGTATTTTATGTGTCAACCCTAGGTGAGACAGTGATTTTAAGATTCTTAGAATGCTTCTTGTCTAGTTGAAAGGGTTTATGAGTTATGACCTTCAGTCTTTCAGGAGCCTTAACAAATCTGCACCCTTCAGATGATCTTCACCTTGTTAGAATGTAGGGTAAATTTGCCAGCTGGATAAAGGGGTCTGTTCTTTGACTAGGGTCATCTGGAAAGTTATCTTTGGGCTCCCTCAAGTGGTGCAATGACATGGCTACTGGGGCTGGGAATTTCTGATTGCTCAGCTAAGGATGACATCCAAGAGAGCTCACTCACAGGGCTGACGGTTGGGCTGGGTGGTGACCAGGACCTCAGCCGGCAGCTATGGACTCAAGTGCCTGCATATGGCCAATCCCCATGGCTTGGGCTTCTCCCAGCACAATAGCTGTGTTCCTAGAGGAAGCATCCTAAGAATGAATGTTCCAGGAGCTGAATCCTTTTCTTTTGCCTTCATACTAAAAAACTCACTGGATTTGGTGATACCACCAGCACCTGTTTCTTATAGATGATTGATATTGTTATGTGGCTTGTTAAACAGCTTCTAGTCTCTAGAAGAATATTTATTTCAATGACTAGGAATAGAAAGACACAGAGGAGAGATCAAAGCCTAAGATGTGAAGTGAGGATTGAACAAAGAGTAGCAGAGGGACTGGGGAAGCAGGTGTCCCCCTAAAATTCATATGTTGAAATCCTAACCCCCAAGGTGATGATACTAGGAGGTGGGGATTTGAGGAGGTAATCAGGTCACGAAGGTAGAGCCCTCATGAATGGGATTGGTGTTCTTATAAAAGAGTCCAAAGATGCCCTTGACCCTTCTACCATGTGAGGTTATGGAGAGAAGATAAAGCAAGTCCTCACCAGACACAGTATCTGCAGGTGTCCTGAACCTGGGCTTCTCAGCCTCCATAACTGTAAGAAATTAAATGCATGTCATTCATAAGTTACCAGTTTATGGTATTCTTTTACTAGGAGCCTGAACAGATAAGACAGCAAGTTCATAAAGCAGATATGTAGTGTTTGAGAAATAGCCACCTCTGCTGGATCAGGGAATTAGGTAAAGTGGGAGAGTTATGGATTGCATTGGATTGATACCTGCATTTTCTAGGATAATTCTGAGAATAAAGAGAACAGGTTTAAGAAATAAGTTGACCTCTGGGGAATAAAAACTAAGAACCTAGAATACATTTTTTTAAAATCTCAGTCTGCCCAAACATTGGGTCTGAAACATTAGAGGTTCATGGTTTATCCTTTTACAGATTCTCATTTGCTTTTATTTATACTTTTTTTTCATTTAAGTCTATGCCTGTTTGCTAAAAAAAAAAAAAAAAAAAAAAAAAAAAAAAAAGGCTACTTTTACTTAAATGCATTCAAAAATGGCAATTAACCAAAGGAACTTGCCTTTTACACAGATCTTGGCTTATATCTTGAATTGTATTGTAACATTTGGTGCACTGCTATTTCCTTTCCGTATTTCATGGATGTCCCACATGTAATCTGAGAGTCCCAAAGGCACTCAGGAGCCTGAGTGAGTATAAATCCCATACTACTGAGGTTTCAAATCACAAGTTCTTGACATGCTTAAGACACACTGTATGTACAGAAAATGTTTGATTGAAGCTCACTATGATTATAGGTTAGCCCCAGAGGTTACTTTTAGCTAAATAAGTATTAGGTCTGTTAGAAGGGCACCTTTTCCAACCACAACATAGCTGCCTGCTGAGCAAAGCAGTTGGTAGCTAGAAAAGCAATGAATAAGAACATATTCTGCCTGTTGCTATGAAATGTGAAAGGAGGTAACTGATAGCTCAATTTGCTCCAAGAGACTTTGAAGAATAGAAAGGTCAAGCAGCTCAACTTTATTTTTAGGTTAAAATGAAACTGAGTTGTTTCTCAAAGCTTAGTCTAGTGGGGGAATGTAACAAGAGGGAAAAATGAGATTATATTGTCCATCTACTGACTGAAAAGTCAGGCTGTGCTCTTAGGGTCTGCCACTGTATCAGAATTAACAGTTTCACCGGTAGCATTCAGTATTGGGGCCTGGAAAGTCACTTGCAAGGGAGAGAAAGGTAATGAGAGTGTGTATTTCACTAAAGCAGAGTACAGGTGGCCCTGGAAAATAGTAAAATAAAACTGGTCATCAGTGAACAATGTATACATCTGTGAATGTGGGCTGGCCATTACCAACTAAAAGAAAGTTTTACTTGGAAAATGGGAATTCGGGATGCAAAAGAATTACTCTCATAATGAGCAAAGAATCAGTTTGATGCCATAGAGAATACAGGTTCGAAATAAATCTGTCCTAAGATGGCATTTCTGAACAACCATTGAGATGGATACTAATGCCCAAATATTTAATCTTCAGTCTCCTTCCCTGTGAACTAGTCTTGATACTGGAGCCATTTAGATATGCTGGAAAACTAAGGTGAATCTTTACTACAGGAAAAGTTGCTTTAACCTTGTCACATTATCGCAGCAGAAAGACAAGTGATTCATTGATAGATATTTGAAACTTCAGTTACCAGTCTTCCCTTACTTAAAGAAAAATAACTCATGAGCTTTATCTGACTCAATTCATAGACTGTCTTTGTTTATCGCCCAGAGAAGATCAAACTCTTCTTTATTCCTGTGAGTTTGAGGCCAGCTTATCATAACCAGCAAGGTTTGTTTTTATGCAGCCAAATCCTGGCGTTCTCCAAGAAGTCGTTCTGATAATATTTTTGCTCTCATCAGATTACTATTTTAAAGCATTCAGAGGGATTCCATTTCTTTTCTATCTCCCTTTCCTGTCTCAGCAAGAGTTTTTTAGCAGCTCCATTAAGGTATGCATTTTTCCAAACATCAGGCCCTGTGAAGAAGTTTTCTAGGTTGGAACTTCACAGAGCAGAGGCAGATTAGCTGACATTTTTAGAGTTTGAGATGAAAAATTAAGGAAGCACCCTACAACAGAAAGAAAAGCAAACACATCACAATCCTTTTTAATACTGCTCTGGGTCTTAAAAAGGTGAATCACTGAAACTTCACCAGCATCACAACTAGTTATAAACAACATTGTCCATGGGTGACACTCAAAATACTGAACCACTGAGACGGCCTGAGCACTGAGTGGAAGCTGACTCTTCAAGGTGCCACTATGCACTGGGTGTTGACCTTTGAATGCTGGATCTAGGGTGTCCAGGTGGGGTGTTGAACTTGGGTACATATTTTAACAATTTAAGCAACTCTGATGGCTGTAACTGTGTTTACCTGAATCATATTAGTCCATATTCATATTATTCCTGTTTATCCCATGCTGCCCCCCAAATTGTTTATTACAAGATACAACAGGAAACAAATATGAGTGTATAATCTAGATTCTGTACCTTTGTTGTGATTTTCTTATGTGATTGTACAATTTACTTAATCTCTTCGTGTCTTAGTTTCCTTTGTATAAGATAATATTTTCCCACCCTAAGTCAAGGTATTGTGAAAATACGATGATGGTGAAAGTTTTCTGAAGGAAAATCTGTCGTCTAAAATTATTTTTGTAACTCTCTAGAATTGTTTGTCATTAAAAAATTATTTAGGAATTTTTGTCACGTAACTTTGCTAACATAGTCCATTAAAAATGCCTACATACAAATTTAGCTGGATTTAGATTTTTTTAAAAAGGTCTACTTGTTATCATCAATATCATTATTATATTCCACATATATTGTTTAGATATCTTCAGTTTCTAATAATATTATGAAGAAAAGTTTATGCTCACTTTTATCACTATCACCAAATCAAGTTTTGCTTTTGTTTGTTTTGTTTTGTTTTGTTTTGTTTTGCTTTTTGAGACAGAGTCTCACTCTGTCACCAGGCTGGAGTGCAGTGGCGTGATCTTGGCTCACTGTAACCTCCACCTCCTGGGTTCAAGCCATTCTCCTGCCTCAGCCTCCCAAGTAGCTGGGACTACAGGCGCACACCACCATGCCCAGCTAATTTTTGTATTTTTTAGTAGAGACGGGGTTTTACAACATTGGCCAGGATGGTCTCGATCTCTTGACTTCGTGATCTGCCCAGCTCAGCCTCCCAAAGTGCTGGGATTACCGACGTGAGCCACTGTGCCCGGCCAAATTAAGTATTTTTAAATAGGTTAAAAACATACTCTACTGTGGCTTTTGTCACTAAAACAACTACAAAACCCACAGTTACTGATGTTGGCCTCTTAGGGTTAAAATATATTCGGAATCCAGGAACTTACAATACAAGGATGTGTTAGATTGTTGCAAAAATAATTGTGTTTTTTGCCATTACTTTTAATGGCATAAACCACAATTCCTTTTGCAACAACCTAATGAATAAATACTACGTATATGCAGACACCTGTAACCTGTATATTAATTGAGACATAACTTGTAATCATCAACACTGCACATTAAATTAATTAGTGAATATAAAATACATATATGTACATATGAATACATTCTATTATCATGCACATCTGAGGACAACATGTAATTTCACAATTCAGCCACTTCTTCAGCAGGGAAATGTAAGAAAAACACATTTGCATTAGCAACAAAACTTAAAGCTTTAGTTGATAAAAGAATGAAAAGTAAAACATGTATTGAGAGAGATAAACCTGCTTCTCTATCATATCCTTTAGTGGCTTAGGAAAGGTTTCTGTGGGAAGAAAAGGTTGTGGGAATTTGGTTGCACATTGCAAAGGATGATTTATGAAAGTTCGATTACAGAGTGACCCCATCTGTGGTATCTGCCAAGAACCAAATGTGAGTGTCTTTGGTAGAGAAGAACAAAAAGCACTTCTAAATGAACACTGAGCTTCAAAACAAAGAGCAATATCACAAGAGGCTGCCAAATACAAGTGTCCTGAAAGGGCATTATAATTAAATATATCTAAACAGAATTCTAAATACAACATACAAGGTCGTTCCAATGAGAAGGTAATCCAGGCATTCACAAAGAATGACAAAGATACTAAGAATGTAGGTGTCTGGAATTGCATTGCATATGAAGGTTCGTGTAGAGGCTAAAAAAGTGTCAGAAGAAAAGATGGAATTCATCTCCCATTCTAATTTTATTGTCACGACAGCAGTTGTGCTGCCACTCAAAGGCTCAGAGACCTGCCCTCGCTTCTGCATTGTTGATACCTGCAAGCAATGGTGTATAATCAGAACTAACATTTTACAAGTCTCCAAAGTTTCTGTCAAAGAGAAACAATGGATGGTTTATTGATTGGCAGGTTAGGAGGGGTAGACCCAGAAAAAAGACACAAGAGCTGAAATTTGCCCTGAGAAATGTCCATCCTCCGCCTTAATTTGTCCTTTGCTACATAGCAAATAGCTCATGATGTTGTGAGAATCCAGGCATGAGTCAAGATGCAGGACTTCAGCTGGGCATGGTGGCTCATGCCTGTAATCCCAACACTTTGGGAGGCCAAGGTAGGTGGATCACAATGTCAGGAGATTGAGACCATCCTGGCTAACACAGTGAAACCCTGTCTCTACTAAAAATACAAAAAATTAGCCGGGCGTGATGGTGGACGCCTGTAGTCCCAGCTACTCAGTAGGCTGAGGCAGGAGAATGGCATGAACCTGGGAAGCAGAGCTTGAAGTGAGCCAAGATCGCGCCACTGCACTCCAGCCTAGGCAACAGAGCGAGACTCTGTCTCAAGAAAAAAAAAAAAGAGAGATGCAGGACTTCAATTCCAATTCCATTTATGCAGTCAATTTCCTCCATGACATGCACAAATCATTTCCACTGCAGCTCCACCTAACTGTCTATAAAATGAAGATAATGGTGCATATTTTCACACTTTGGATCGTAACCAACAGATGCTTAACAGTTTCTTTTAGGTGAACAAGCCTGATACAAACAGTGACATAGACTTTAGCAGTGTTTAACTATAATTTTAGTGAAGCTAATTCAATAGACACATTTGCTTTTATATCCTAGAAGCTCATATGCATGAAATGTAACATAATTTTTTGACCTTCATTCATTTTTCCCACACTGCTTCAGCTCCCTTAAAAAGCAGTTTTTGGCCAGGTGCAGTGGCTCATGCCTATAATCCCAGCACTTTGGGAGGCTAAAGCAGGCGGATCACAAGGTCAAGAGATTGAGAACAATCTGGTCAACGTGGTGAAACCCCATCTTTACTAAAAATACAAAGATTAGCTGGGCGTGGTGACGTGTGCCTGTAGTCTCAGCTACTTGGGAGGCTGAGGCAAGAGAATTGCTTAAACCCAGGAGGCGGAGGTTGCAGAGAGCTGAGATCGTGTCACTGCACTCTAGCCTGGCAACAGAGAGAGACTCCATCTAAAAAAAAAAAAAAAAAAAAAGCAGTTTTCAAAATAATTACATCATGTAATTGTTTGTATCAGATAAATGCTATAATAATACAATTTACTGAGTACTTACCATGTGCTAAGCACAGTTTTAGGCATTTTACACCTGTTACTTATTAATCTGCAAAATAACCCTATGGTTAATACTAATTTTATCCCCTTTTTATATTTAGATAAACCTGTCAAAAGCAGATAAACAAATTGCCCTAGAAGTATTGGTTTTCTATTGCCATGGAACAAATTAGCATAAGTTTAATAGCATAACATGATATTCATTTATTAACTTATAGTTTCTGTGGGTCAGAAGTCCAGGCATATCTCAACCAGCCCTTTGCTCGGAGTCTTACAAGACTGTAATCAAGTTGTTAGTTGAGCTGCATTCTCATCTGTAGGCTCAACTGGGGAAGAATCTGTTTCTATGCTCCTTTAGGTTGCTGGCAGAAATCGTATCTTTGCAGTTATATGGTGAAGGACCCTGCTTTTTGCTGGCTATTGGCTGGAGGTCACCCTAGGGTCCTATAGGCTGCCAGCAGTTCCATGTGGGCTTCTCCAACACAAAGCCATTTATTTCATTTATTTCATCAAGGCTGAAAGGAGAGTGTCTCACCTCAAGGAAGGTCCAGTCCCTCTTTTAAAGGCTGTTCACCTGATAAAGTCAGGCCTGCACAGAGTACTCTCCTTTAACTCATAACCAATTAATTTTGGAGATTAATTATATCTGCAAAACCTTTTCCTCTTTGCCCTCTTCCATTGGGTAGAAGCAAGTCACAAGCCCCATCCGTACCCAAGGGGATGGGGTACACAGAGGCATGAACAATACGAGGTGGGAATTACTGGAGGTCACCCAGGGTGTTTCTGTGATACTAGGTTAGTTCTCCTCAAACTTTAACGTACCTAAAAATCATCCAAAGATTGTGTTAAATGCAGATTCTGATACAGTAGGTCAGGAATGTGGTCTGAGAATCTACGTTTCCAACAAGCTCCTACACAATGCTAATGCTACTGGCTCGTCTGGGAACCACCAAAACTCCATAAAGTTGGGACTGGAACCAGTAGTTTCAGCTCCAGGCCAGATACACTTAACCACTTCCCCTATACTTGTCAAATCTCCCTGGACTTTATCTAAGGTTTTGATCAATAAGGGATATAGTTTTATTTTTGTTCTGCATTTATCCTAAGGTAGTTAATGTAGTCGACAACTGATTGTCTCTTTTCACATTTATGGGGTGTTTTTTTTTTTTTTTGAGATGGAGTCTAGCTCTCTCACCAGTCTAGCTCTGTGCAGTGGTGCCATCTCAGTTCACTGCAAGCTCCGCCTCCCGGGTTCACATCATTCTCCTGCCTCAGCCTCCCAAGCAGCTGGGACTATAGGCACCCACCACCACGCCCAGCTAAGTTTTTGTATTTTTAGTAGAGATGGGGTTTCACTGTGTTAGCCAGGGTGGTCTTGATCTCCTGACCTTGTGATCCACCCGCCTCCCCCTCCCAAAGTGCTGGGATTACAGGTGTGAGCCACCACACCCAGCCTATGGGGTTTTACAGAACAAGCTTTGCCACAAGCAATGTGGCCTTTGAATCAAAGCTCAGGCATTCTCCAGCTGGCCCAGATGTCCTCTATCTCTTTCCTCAGGCAAGTGACCATCTGCCCTGGGCTAGGTAACACTCCCTAGGGGGAAGATTTGCCTGTTCTTGAGGCCCCACGTTTTACCTGCTGAGGAATATTGGACAAGTGTCTAGGCCGTCATCTCCTTTCACTAGATGGAAGAAGTTTCTTCTTCTTTTCAAATTTATCTTTCTTTGTATATATTTGAGATGTATGTACAACATGATGTTTTGACATACATATAAATAGAAAAATGATTACTACAGTCAAACAAATTTACATATTCATCAAAAGAAGTTTCTTCTTGTTTTATAAATTGGGTCTCCTAGGGACTTTTCATTCGACCTAAGTGTTTTCACCAGAGAAATATTTCCTTTTTTTTTTCTTTTTTTAAAAAATAAAAGAAGTGAAGATTTTAAACACTAGTTGGCTTTTGAAGAGAATAAATATTTACTTTGAAGAAAAGACTTATGAGGACTTAAAACATCTTCATTAACTAGCTACAAATAGCTCATCCCTGGACTTTATGTAGGGGTTAGAAGTCATTCCCACCAAAAGAGTAAGGAAATGTTGAATCAAAGTTTCCCTTTCAGTAATCTTTCCCAGATAGGAAGCTGTTATCTGTCTTCTTTTAAAAGTGCTGCTTATACCCTTGCAACTTAAATTTAGCTCTGAGGCAGCCTCTCCTTTCTCCTTGTGGGGTACGAGTGGTGCTAAATGGCAGACAGATGTTAACAAAGATAACTTCCCACACAGCTTCCTTTGACTCTTTAAGTAAACTCCAATCTTTATTTTTTAAGAAAATTACAAGATAAGCTTGTCAGAGGCCTCTGAAATTAACATAATTCAGACCTCCTGCCCGTGTCCTAAATCCTAAAATAGTGAATTTCCAATTGTCTGCTAGCAAGCTGCAAGGCTTTCAAAGCAAAGCAGCATTCCAAGATTGGAGTTAAACCCCAACACCAACCTGAGCATTGGGAACTTGAAGGCAGAGGAACCAAGATAAATGCCTCCTTGTATAACTTGTATAACTACACATTGAAAAGCTGGAGTCCTCCTGGTCTCTACTGTTAGAGATTGCTAACCACAATGAAATAATATCACATATTTATTGAGCTGCCCTAGGAACTTTATGTTCCATGCCTCATTTAATCTTTACAACAATCTTGTCAAATGTTTACTTACAGCTCCCATTTGGATGGACAACTCAAGCAGAGAGAAGTTAAGTAACATGCCCAAGGTCACACAGCTAGCAGCTAGGCAGAATTCAATCCAAAGTCAACCTATAATGCTTTTAAAGAAGACTAAACACACAATAAGATGCTAAAAGAAAGAGGACACTTGCTTTCTTCTGAAGTGGCTGAACGGTGTTCCCCTAAAAGACATGTCCATGTTCTAACTCCTGGATTCAATGAATGTGACTTCATTCAGGAAAAGGGTCATTTTTGATATAATTAATTGAAGGATCTCAGGATGAGAATATCCTGGACTATCTGGCTTGGCCCTAAATTCGATGACATGTGTGCCTGTAAGACAAAGGCAGAAAAAGATCTGACTTTGACAGAAAAGAAGACAGAGACACAGAGGAGATGACCATGTAAAGACAGAGGCAGGGATTAGAGTGATGCTGATACAAGCCAAACAGGCCTGGAGCCGCCACCAGGAGGTGGAAAAGAACCAGGAAGCCTTCTCCTCTAGAGCCATCAGAGGGAGCATGGCTGGGCTGACACCTTGAGCTTCTGGTTTCCAGAACTGTACAACAATAAATTTCTATTTTCAGCCACTAAATATTTGGTAATTTGTTATATGCAGCCTTAGCAAACTAATATAGTCATGCACCTCTTGTTTCCATCACTGACTAACCACATATAAGACCATGGTCCCATGAGATTAGAATGCATCTGAACATTTCCTGTCACCTAGTGATATCCTAACCATTGCAATGTGTCTGGAGTTGGTTCCTTCCAGCGGGTTCTTGGTCTCACTGACTTCAAGAATGAAACCACGGACCTTTGTGGTGAGTGTTACAGCTCTTAAAGGTGGGACAGAACCAAAGAGTGAGCAACAGCAAGATTTATTGTGAAGAGCGAAAGAACAAAGCTTCCACAGCATGGAAGGGGACACAAGTGGGTTGCCACTGCTGGCTGGGGTGGCCAGCTTTTAGTCCCTTATTTGTCCCTGCCCACGTCCTGCTAATTGGTCCATTTTACAAAGTGCTGATTGGTCCATTTCACAGAGTACTGATTGGTGCATTTACAATCCTTTAGCTAGACACAGAGCACTGATTGGTGCATTTTTACAGAGTGCTGATTGGTGCATTTACAATCCTTTAGCTAGACACAGAGCACTAAAAAGAAAAGTTCTCCAAGTCCCCACTCGACCCAGGAAGTCCAGCTGGCTTCAGCTCTCAATCCACCCTCTAAACAGGACACCCCAACTGCTGTTGGGAATCAGGCGATGACCGCTTTAGCTACTTTCTGTTGGATGGGAGCGAAGAAGGGGCCCTGCAGTTGTAGTGTCCTCCAGAGGGGAACTCTTTAGGCCAGTCAAAGGACCAGTGGGTTGATCCAGGGATCCTTGGTAGAAGTTGTTAGTTGCGCTCATTTGGGGTTCCATTTGTAAGACCATCTGTAGCTTGATGGCCTCAATCCTAGAGGAAACAAATTTGACAAGGAGGGCCTGAATGCAGGGCCTAAAGGCAAGTAATAGCAAGATGGCTGTCACGGGACCTAGAAAGGGGAGAAGCCATGTCACCCAACTCCAGAGGTTGGTATAAGAGTTTGAAAGGCGTTGTCTGATTTCTGAAGCCTTTTCCTGTAAATGCCAGGCGGCATCTCATACTATCCCTGACTGGTTAGTGTAAAAACAACACTCTCCCCCTAAGAAGGTGCAGAGTTCGTCTTTCTCAGCAGTGAGGAGGTCTAGGCCTCAGTGGTTTTGGAGAGTCACTGCTGCCAAAGAGTCTGTTTGGAATTGTAGAGTAAGGATATGTTTCATTATTTCCTGCAAACTGTCTGAGAAATCCTCTGAGGGTGTGTGGTAGTAGGATAATGAAGTAGATAAACTGACTATTCCTGTTCCTGTAGCAGTAGCCATTCCTAACCCTGTAAGTAAGGGTATTAGTTGTATGACTCTGTGCTGATGGACTCGAGGTTTGAGGGGGACTGATAGGGTTTGATTTCCTGGGGCAACGTTAATGTTGGGACTTAGGAAGACTAAGGTGCAGGTGCCTGTCCAGTTAGTGGAGAGGCAGATATAGGTTGACGTTCCACGTAAGAAAAATATGCCTTGGCTGGGTAGACAGAACTGGTTGTGTATGTTAAAAAGGTATGTGAGTTTGTTGTTTTCATTTTCCCATACTCCTAGAGTACTTGCCAAGGTAGCTCTGGTAAGCGGCTGGAAAGAGGTGTTGGGAGCAAACTGAGTGGCTCCCTGTGTTCTATTTTCCCACTGTAGAAAAAAACCATTTTGCATCTACTAGGAACCATTCGAGAGAATGGTTGGAAGAGGGGAAGGGAAGGAATTCACTAGTGGTGGGGGCACTGTTGCAGGAGGTGCAGGGGTGAATGGTCATGCAGGGAGTATGTTTGTCATTACAAACCTGGACTGTTTGTTAAGCAGGGAGGAGGTGATGAATCTAAGATCTTGCAGTAATCTCCACTGACCATTCGGTTTTTGTACTCCTTGAATTGGGGTGTTGCAGGGACTGCTGCATTTTCTTACTAAGCCTTGAGCTTTTAAATGTCTAACAATATCCTGTAATCCTTTACGAACTTCAGGCCTTAAGGGATATTGCCTTTGATAAGGAAAAGTGGTGGGGTGTTTTAGCCTAATTTGGACTGGATGGGCATTTTTTGCACTTCTGAATTGTCCTTCCAAAGCCCAGACTTCAAGGTTAATTCCCTCCTCAAGCAGGGGACTACAAATGGGTAACTTGTTCCCCATATTCATGTAGATAATGGCTCCAGCTTTAGCTAATATGCCCCTCCCTCATACAAGGGTATAGGACTTTAAGGCATAACAAGAAAGGCATGTGAAAAAAGCAGTCTCCCAATTACAATGGAGGAGGTGGGAGAAATACCTGGTTACAGATTGTCCCACGATTCCTCAGATGGTAACGGACCTTGAGAACAGCTGTCCAGGGCACGAGATTAACACTGAGAAAGTTGCACCAGTGTCTAGGAGGAAATCAACTTCCTGGCCCTCAATGGTTAAACGTACCCGAGACTCAATGAGGGTGACGACATGAGCTGACACTTGCCCTGGGCACCCTCAGTCCTGTTGTTGGATCATCTGGTTGGGGGCTCCTGGCCCAGAGAACCTTTGTCCTCTGGGGCAGTGCACCCTCCAGTGATTGCCTCAGCATAGTGGACATGGGCAAGTGGGCAGCTTGTTTCTTGTTGATCAATCTTTTTTTTTTTTTTTGAGATGGAGTTTCACTCTGTCACCCAGGCTGAAGTGCAGTGGTGTGATCTCGACTCACTCCAAGCTCTGCCTGCTGGGTTCATGCCATTCTCCTGCCTCAGCCTCCGGAGTAGCTGGGACTACAGGCACCTGCCATCACACCTGGCTAATTTTTTGTATTTTTAGTAGAGACGGGGTTTCACCATGTTAGCCAGGATGGTCCCGATCTCCTGACCTCATGATCCACCCGCCTTGGCCTCCCAAAGTGCTGGGATTACAGGCATGAGCCACCGAGCCTGGCCTGGTCAATCTTTTTTAAGGTGTCCTTGCAAACCACATTGGTAACAAGCCCTACTGGGTGATTGGCCTGCTCCATTTTCTGCCCTCTCTGAACCACCAAGGTTTGTTTATCTGAGGGCCATGACTAAGGCTGCAGTCTTTCTCTGATCTCACTTTTCCTTTCTGGCCTGTTCCTCTTGGTCCCTAGTATAGGACACCGAGGTTGTCAGGTTTAATAATGCCTCCAGATTTTGTTCAGGGCCCAGGGCTTGCTTTTGGAGCTTTCTCCTGATATCTGCAGCTGATTGGGTAATAAACTCATCTTTTAGGATCAATTGATCCTCAAGTGAGTCAGGTGACAAGGGAATGTATTTTCTTAAGGCCTCCTGTAGCCACTTGAGGAAGGCAGAAGGATTTTCTTCCTTTCCCTGAGATGATGGACATCATTGAATAATTCATGGGCTTTTTCCTAATTCTCCCTAGTCTTTTTAGAACACAGGTCAGCAGACGTTTATGACTCCAGTCCCCATGATCTGAGTCTAGATCCCAGTGGGGATCCATACTGGGGATGGCTTGCTGACTGCTTGGGAATTTGTCCCTTTCTTGGGTTTTCATTCTATCATTTACTTGGCTAAGATACCAGGTATCTCCAAACTCTTGGGCTGCAGCTAAAGCTGTATTCTTTTCATTAAAGGCCAGGGTTTGATCTAACAATAGCATGACATCTCTCCAAGTGAGGTCAAAGGTTTGCCCTAGATCCTGTAGGACATCTATATACCTATTAGGATCATCTGAAAACTTCCCCAGGTCTGCCTTGATCTGCTTTAAATCAGAGAGGGAGAAGGGGACATATACCCAGGTTGGGCCAAATTTCCCTTCCCCTACAGCTTGAAGGAGACATAACCGATAGCCCGGAGGTTTTTGTAGTCCCTTGGAGATTTTTTGCATGTTTCCTTCTGGGCAGGGGAGATTAGAGGAGGCTTATTATTAATAGAAAGGGGAGCTATAGCTCCCCTTGCTAGGATGCTAGGATATAGGGGTAAGCTAGGATATGGGGATATGCTAGGATATGGGGGTAAGCTGAGAGGTCCTCCTGTGGAATGTAAATTGCAAGCTTTGCATAGTTGTGGATTCTCCTTCAATGAAGAGAAAGCTTGGACATAAGGTATTTCACTCCATTTGCCTTCCTTCTTACATAAAAGGTCAAGCTGCAGGATAGCATTGTAATTTATACTTCCCTCAGGTAGCCATTTTTCCCCATCAGAGAGAGAATATTGGGGCCAGGCCATAGTGTGGAAAAAAAAATGAGCCACTTCTGTTTCAGGGTTTGTGAGTCAAATTGGTCCCAATGGCTTAGGATACATTTCAAGGGAACCCACAACGGTCCCTTGACCCTGTTGATCAGAATAGTTGTACTCACTGATGCAGCAGCAGAAACCCCTTTTGCCCAAGAACTTGCAGTGGTCCCTGGACCCTGCTGATTAGAATAGTTGTGTTCACCGATGCAGCAGCAGAAACCATAATTTTCCTCTTAGACCACAAAGAGTATGGAGGAAGGTCGGATTTATTGGCCTTTATTGACACGTTCTCGAAAACCTGCCAGAGTTCTGTTAGTATTGGGACCTTAACCCTGTCCTATAAAGATGTTATTTCCCAAAAATGAAGTGGAGGGCCACACCCTGAAGGAGCAAAGGGATCTCCAGGGTTGGAAGAGTAGTGCCTTTTGTCCTCACTTATCATCATATGAATAGGAAGGATATCATTTCTGAGGCTCCCCATATCTTAGCTTCAGGAATAGCTTTTGTTAGGCCTGTTAGTCTGATGAGGGATCCTAAAATTCCAGATAGTCCCCACCCACCCTCCCCCCAACTTCCGGCCACCAGGGCATTGGGCAAAAATTATGTCTTTCTGCCTGGTGAGCCTGGGTGCCTAAAGAAGGAAACACAGTCCTGAAGTATATACTAGAAATCATTCTTATAGGAGAAACTAGAAAACACCATAGACAGGGAGTGGTTTTTAGAAGTGGAACTAGCCTCAGAGAAGAGAGGCAGGAGGAAGTTGTCTGACAGGTGTTAGGACCCAGGAGGCAAGGGTCAGGATAGATAGGATAGATGGAAGAGTCTCACTTGGGTGACATGACTTTGAGAGTTCCACTTATGGCTACAGGTCAACCAACATTTTGTGGGGACCCTAGAGCTGAATGGCATTCCTCTCTGTCGACCCTCAGCTCAGCCCAGAAGTACAGGAAAAGTGAAAGCTGATTCCAGGCAAACCAACGCTCCTAGCTCCGAAGAGTCAGAGGTTGTTAGAGAGTCCTTTCCAAAAAGCCTGACACCCATGTCTTTAGTCCGGCAGCTGCACTGGTCACTTTTAACTGGCCAACAGGTGCCGGGTATTTAGCCCCTGAATTCTAAGGAAAAATAGAACAGAATAGCAAGTGAAAGGGGTCCGATGGTACTCACTGCTTGGGTCACCAAGATATGTCTGGAGTTGGTTCCATCCAGTGGGTTCTTGGTGTCACTGACTTCAAGAATGAAGCCGCGGACCTTCATGGTGAGTGTTACAGCTCTTAAAGGTGGCATGGACCCAAAGAGTGAGCAACAGCAAGATTTATTGTGAAGAGCGAAAGAACAAAGCTTCCACAGCATGGAAGGGGACACGAGCAGGTTGCCGCTGCTGGCTGGGGTGACCAGCTTTCAGTCCCTTATTTGTCCCCACCCACGTCCTGCTGATTGGTCCATTTTACAGAGTGCTGACTGGTGCATTTACAATCCTTTAGCTAGACACAGAGTGCTGATTGGTGCATTTTTATAGAGTGCTGATTGGTGCATTTACAATCCTTCAGCTAGACACAAATTGCTGATTGGTGTGTTTTTACAAAGTGCTTATTGGTATGTTTACAATCCTCTAGCTAGACAAAAAAGTTCTCCAAGTCCCCACTCGACCCAGGAAGTCCAGTTGGCTTCACCTGTCAGCAACATCACAGGACAACATGGTACTCATGTATTTGAGATGGTGCTGGTGTGAAGAAACCTACTGAGCTGCCAGCCCTATAAAAGTCTAGCACATACAATTCTCTAGGGTAAATAATGCTTGATAATGATAATAAACGACTATGTTACTTGTTTAAGTATTTACTGTAATATACTTTTTATTGCTATTAGATTGGTGCAAAAGTAATTGCATTTTTTACCATTAAGGGTAAAAACAGCAATTACTTTTGCATCAACATAATATTTTAGAATGTGCTCCTTCTACTTATTTTTTAAAAAGTTAACTGTAAAACAGACTTAGGCAGGTCTTCACAAGGTATTCCAAAAGAAGGCATTATTATAGGAGATGACAGCTCCGTGTGTGTTATTCACCCTGAAGACCTTGCAATAGGACAAGATGCAGAGGTGAAAGGCAGTGATATTGATGATATTGACCCTGTGTAGGCCTAGGCTAATGTGGATGTCTGTGTCCTCATTTTAGCAAAAAAATTCAAAAAATTAAAAAAAATTCAAAATAGAAAAGCCGATAGAATAAGGACATAAAGAAAAAATACTTTTGTATAGCTGTGCAATATGTTTGTGTTTTAAACTAAGCATTATTACAAAACAATCCAAAGGGTTAAAAAAATAAAAGGTTCAGCCAGGGCGCAGTGGCTCATGCCTGTAATCCCAGCACTTTGGGAAGCCAAGGCGGGCAGATAACGAGGTCAGGAGATCGAGACCATCCTGGCTAACACGGTGAAACCCCGTCTCTACTGAAAATACAAAAAGAATTAGCCAGGCATGGTGGTGGGCGCCTGTAGTCCCAGCTACTCAGGAGGCTGAGGCAGGCATGAACCTGGGAGGTGAAGCTTGCAGTGAGCTGAGATCATGCCACTGCACTCCAGCCTGGGCGACAGAGCGAGACTCCATCTCAAAAAAATGTATATATAAAAGGCTTATAAGGTAAAACAGTTACAGTAATCTAAGGTTAATTTATTATTGAAGAAAACTATCATTTCATCCATTTAGTGTGCCTAAGTGTCCAGGTTTTAGAAAGTCTACAGCAGTGGACAGTAATGTCCTAAGCCTTCACATTCACTCACCCTCACTCACTGACTCATCCAGAGCAACATATAGTCCTGCAAGCTCCACTCATTGTAAGTGGTTTATCTAGTGTACCCATTTTTAATCTTTTATTCTGTATTTTTACTGTACCTTTTCTGTGTTTAGATATGTTTTGATGCACAAATACTTACCCTTCTGTTATAATTGCCATGGTATTCAGTGCAGTAACATGCTGTACAGGTTTGTAGCCTAGGAGCAATAGACTATACTGTCTAGCCTGGATGTGTAGTAGGCTATAGCAGCTAGGTCTGTGTAAGCATAGTCTATGATGTTTGTACAATGACAAAATCAACTATCGATGTATTTCATAAAATATATCCCTGTCATTAAGCAACACATGACTGTACAAAGACTTGAGAAAAAAAAAATCTTTAGGTGAACTCCAACAGTCCCCTGTAATTGTTATTTGTGCCTGTCCTCCTGAATTGCAAGCCCTGAGAGAGCACAGATGACATAACATTCACCTTTGTATCTCTAACATTCATGACACTGACATGGAGCTCAATGAATGTTTGTCGACTTGAAATAGCAGGAACACTGGTGAGTGAAGACTGTGGAGACCGCAGGCCTGCAATCATCTAAGAACACACAGAGAAGAATGAAGCAAGTCGAATTCTTGTAAAGCGGCCAGATCAGGTGACAAACATCCATGTGGCTCTTCTGCAGAACTGTGAAGAAGGCCAGGAGGCCCTCAGTCCTTTAGGGGCATGTGAAGCTGGCCCCGGGAAGGTCAGAGCCACCAAACATTTTTGGCCCTTGTCTAATCAAAACATAAACATCGAAATGAAGACTGATTTCAACAAACACTGAAATGGGAAAAAAAAGTGAGAATACATCTACTATTCACTTTTTGGGTTTGCTTTTAATTTACTTTTCAAAAAAATGTATTATTAAAATATACAAAAGTATGCAGTGAAGTCTCTTGCCCCCTTACCTATTCATTCATTGAACACATATTTGAGTGTCAGCTGTGTATACTATTCTTGGTGCTTGGGACATACCAGGGAATAAGACAGACAAAAGCAATAGTCCTCATGGCCTTCACATCCAACTGGGCAGCTAGTCAAGGTAATCTTATTTGAGAAGAGAAGATTTTTCCAAAGGCTAAAAGAAGTGAAAGAAATTAGCCAAGAGAGTATCTTTCCCAACAACCTCTATATTTAGATGTTTCTGAGTCCTCCCAGGGTTTCTTTATGGACTTGTCCACAAATTCAAACATATATTCTTATTTTCCTTTATTTTCAACTCAAAAGACTGTATGTCATATACATCTTGTTTTTCTCATTTAATGTATCTTAGAGCTTTTTATCCAATAATTTTATCAGAAAGTTTGTGTATGTATTTATTTATTTCTGTATTCTTGCGTAACCTATTTGGGTAGCTATACAGTAGTTCATTTCACCTTTTCCGTATGATAGAATTTAGGTTGTTTTCATTATTTCGAGAAATGTTGTAATGCCTAACTGTGTACAAATATAATTTGAATCCCTTGGATAATTTCCCAGAAGAGGAATTTCTTGGTCAAAGACATATGAATAAATCATTTTGACAAATATTTCCAAATTGCCTTCTATGGGGTTTTACTAATGTCTGCCTCCCCCAAATAATGGAAAGTTCCTGTTTTCTCACAGATTGTCAATGGACTATGATGTCAAACAAAACTTTGTGAGGTTTCTAGCCATTATGATTAGAAAAAAATCCCATGTAATTTTAAATTTTCATTTCTCTTATTTTGAGTAACAGTCAACAGTTTTCATGTATTTAAAAGCCATTTTTATTTCTTTTCCAATAAACTTTTATTATATTTTTTCCCAATGTAACTGGGCAAGCAATTGGGAAGTTGGTCTTTTTCTCATCAATATCTATGTGCTTTTTATATATGACGGAGATTATTCTGTTCTACGAAATACAAATTTTTTTCCTGTGTGTTGTCTTTTGACTTTTTTTTACCTTACAGATTTTTAAGACATAGTAACATTTACCATTTTTTAATGGCTTCTGGATTTTTAGCCATATTTTAAAAGATTATACACATCCCAAATTTGAAGAGCAATTTTATCACTTTCTTCTGGTAGGCATATGAGATCAGATTTTACATTTCAGTCTTTGATCTATTTAGAATGTATTCTGGTATATGATGTGAAAGATGATTCCTACTGTTCCCCTAGGTGGCTCTCTAGCTTTTGTCTGTGACCATTTTTTGAATGGGTTATTTTCCCTACTGATTTCTGATGACACCCCTATAACACATTATGTTATTAATATGTCATTGGGTTTATTTATTTCCTATCTTGTTCTGTTTTCTGTTTGTCTGTTCATATGTCAATACAATACTATTTAGTAATTTAGTTCTCTTTCTTTTAAATGTTTTCTTCACTCTTTTTGGTTGTTTCATTTTTTTATACAACGTTTAGTATCAGTTTGTCTCTTTCTAAGGAAATAAAAAATTGATATTTTTCATTGGAATGAAGTTAAACTTACCACAGAGAGAAATGGTGTTTCAACTATATAGAACTCTCCTATCCAAGATCATGGCTTTATGTTTTCTTTGTTTGATTGTATTCAGCATCTTTCAAAAGTGCTTCAAGTATTCTTCACATAGTTTTTGAATATTTACTAGTAGGTTCATTCATCGGTATTTTATTTTTATTGCTGATATTGTAAATGGTTCATTTCTTTCATCATATCTTCTAAATGATTTTGTCAAATATACGAATGATATTTTCTTCATTCTCCTTTTCTACCCTACTATTCAGCTAAATTCTCTTTTTGATTTTAATTTTTTGTTTTTTGTTTTTTTTGGCTTTGGTGTTTTTAGAGTGTCTTGGGTTGATATTATACTCTGAAGAAAAATATTCATCATTGAATGAGTTAAATTTTTCTGAACTAGCCATTTAAATAAGTTCCTATGGGGAAGGAAGAAGGACCAGAGTAGCCTCCAGGCGTCAAACTCTAAATAACCTTCCAATGCAACCACACAGACAGCTTATCTGCAAAGATGGCACATCTATGTCATGCATTGTGTGATTTTACTGCCTCTGCATCTTCAAATCCGCTGCTTTTCAAAGTGGAAGTCCAGGAGAATTTTTATTCAAGTCTTGCCACCAGATTTCTTCACTCGCTGTAGCAAACAAGCCATGTAGCTTTTTCACTAGAGGGTGGACCTCTTCCTTTTAGAAAATGTGTTTTTGCAAAATCCACCAAAATCCATCACTTCCAGGACTTCTAAGGATTCTTTTTGACTTCCTTCTAGATGACATCTAACCAATCTCAGTTAGTTTTAGTGGTCATTGTTAGAGTCCGCAGAGTATCTGTGTCCTATTTTGCTAAAATTGGAATTCGAGAGTTTTTAAAAAATTCTACTTACTATCTTTGGATGGTTTCCAGAAGAGGAGAAAAATCTGGTAAACAAACCCATGTTTAATGGGTTATCTCAGCTACTTCTCAAAATGACATCCCTGAGCTGAAAGGAATACTCCTAGCACAATCAGTTTCAGGATTGGGAGTAGACTGTAACCAGATAGGAAATATATATGCTTATGCACAAGCTGCATGAGTGTGGCATAATTATGGTTGGCCATTTCCTTCTGGTTTTCTAAACTTTCTATTTCTATCATGACTCCTTCTCCCTCAAAACACACACATAATCACACACATGAGAGTGTGTGTGTGTACAAAAGGATGTGTTCAAATATATCCAATACTGTATATAAACAGTTAAAATGAGTGAGAACTAAAAATCTTTCTTGGATTTGGCAATGAGAAAGCTATCTGTATGACTTTGACTAAATTGACTTTATAGGCGGAAACCAGAGTTTTTAATGGAGTGAGTTGAAGAGTGAGCAGGAGGTGATAAATTAAGGAGTGTAGACTACTTTTGCAAGACTCTTGGCTATTAAGGAAAGGAAAATTTTACGGAATCAAATAGAACGTCACTGCTGAGAAACTCTATATTTAGATCCCTGTAAGAAGCTTGTTTAGGGAGTGATGTCACAAGCTTGTAAAGTCCTGCCCTTCAAAGTGGGGGTGGGGAGCAAGGAGGAAGGAAGGAATTTGTGTTCCAGCACAGTTGTCAACAGCCCTGACCCTGGAGCCAGAGTGCCTGGGTTTGATCCCTCTGAAACTCTTCTCTCTGTGTGTGTGTGTGTGTGTGTGTGTGTATAATTTTTCTTTTTTTTTTTCAGACAGAGTCTTTCTCTGTCACCCAGGCTGGAGTGCAGTGGCACAATCTCCTGCTTATCGTAACCTCCATCTCCTGGGTTCAAGCGATTCTCCTACCTCAGCCTCCCAAGTAGCTGGCATTACAGGCGCCCACCACCACGCCTGGCTAATTTTTGTATTTTTAGTAGAGATGGGGTTTTGCCATGTTGGCTGGTCATGCTGGTCTTGAACTCCTGATCTCAGGTGATCCACCTGCCTCAGCCTCCCAAAGTGCTGGGATTACAGGCATGAGTCACCACTCCCAGACCCTCCATAACTCTTGTTGGCATATGACTTGGCATGACTTAGTCATTCTGATCCTAAATGATGCCCTAATCTACGTAATAGCTCACATCTTTTTCCTGAGCTTTAATCTCTGTCTACTGGATAATTTCCTGTGGATGTCCTACAGGTACCTCTGAGTCAATATGTCCAAAATATGATCTAATATTTTGTCCAATCCCCAAGCTTGCCCCTACCCTTTGTATTTTTATTCTTTATGAATAAAACCACCATTTACCTAGAAACCCAGGCCAGGATGCACATATTCATCCCAAATGCCTTCATTTCTTTCATATCTGACATCTAACTGTGACTAGTTAATATCAATCCTCTCTTAGTTTCACCTATAGGACTTATGTCCTCCTTTCCAACTTATTGCTAGCATTTTAGAGCAGGTTCTAATTATCTCTTACCCAGGTTGCTGCTATTACTTCCTTATTCTGAGCTTAGCTTAGCTTCTACTCTAGCCCGCACACCATTCCTGAATCATCCTCCACACCATCAACAAAGTGAGTTTATTAAAATTATATGCTCATCCTGCCATTCTGCTGATGAAAACCTACATTTCTTCTCAGGGTATTCATGTTTCTCAACAATCCAATCCTAGATGTGTGACTCTCCAACCTCAAACCATACTGTATGTCCTTCCTCAGTCTCCATTGCAGACAGACAAAATAAAAGAAGGCACAATTCCCCCCCTAACTCCCTATTCTATAGAAAAGGAAGCACTCCTCCTAAGAGGAGAACTTCTCTTGTTTAGAAAAGGATTTTAACAAGTCTTTTGCATATGCAGAGGCAAGGGCACCAAATCTGGTGGGGAATAAGGAGGTTAAGGGGCTAGTGTAGAAGTCCCGAAGCAGATGCCAACTTGGAGATCAGTATGACTGGGGCAGGACAAATAATGGGGTGGAGGAGGTGACAGCAGAGGTAGTCAGGAAGCTAACAAGGGGAGGGAGTTGTAGGATTTTATAGGCCATTATGAGGTTTTGGCCTTTATTCAAAATGAAAGCCACAGAAAGGTTTTGAACAAAGTAATCTGATCTGACAATGTTTTATATGATCTGGCTAATATTGAAAGCACCCTGTGTGGATGAGAGTGGAAGCAGGGAGACCAGTTAAGCCGACTGTGCAGTAATCCATGCAAGGCTCGATGTGGCTTGAGCTATGGACGGCCAGGGTGGTTGGGGTGGAAGATGGTTAATGGTGGTAAAGATGGTGAGAAGTAGTTGAATTCTGGATGCATTTCAAGATAGATCCAGGATATAGTGGACTGTATGTGAGATATATTAGAAAAAAGGAGTCATATTTTTTCAAGATTTTTGGCCTGAGCAGTGGGCAGAACAAAGTTGACTCTAGGCTGAAAAGGAGAATGCTATGAAAAGCTCAAGCTGGAAAAAAGATTGAAAGTTCACTTTTTTGCACATTAGGGTTGAGCTAGACATTAGACAGATATCCTACAGAGATACCTAGCAAGTTGTTTAGTATACAAGTCTGAAGTATAAGGGACAGGTCAGACTGGGGATACATGTGTGAGAATTGTCATCGTAAGATGGTATTTAAAGCCTGACCCCACCAAGGAAGGGAGTATAGATTGAGCAATGAAGAAAACTCAGGCTAAGCTCTGCACTCTCCAATGTTAAGAAGTTGAAGAGAGCAAGTAATGACAAAGGAGGCTGAGAAGGAGCATCTAGTGACATGGGAAGAAAGTCAGAGAGAGGCCGGGCGCGGTGGCTCAAGCCTGTAATCCTAGCACTTTGGGAGGCCGAGACAGGTGGATCGCGAGGTCAGGAGATCGAGATCATCCTGGCTAATACGGTGAAACCCTGCCTCTACTAAAAAATACAAAAAACTAGCCGGGCGAGGTAGCGGGCGCCTGTAGTCCCAGCTACTCGGGAGGCTGAGGCAGGAGAATGGCGTAAACCCGGGAGGCGGAGCTTGCAGTGAGCTGAGATCTGGCCACTGCACTCCAGCCTGGGCGATAGAGCGAGATTCTGTCTCAAAAAAAAAAAAAAAAAAAAAAAAAAAAAAAAGAAAGAGAGAGTTTTGACCCAGAAGCCAAGTGACGAAAGCATTTATAGAAAAGGTGAGTGTTCCCACATGTTCTCACTCGTAAGTGGGAGCTGAACAGTGAGAACGCATGGACACAGTGAGGGGAAAGGGGAACATCACACACTGGGGCCTGTCGGGGGGTGGGGGGCTAGGGGATGGATAACATCAGGAGAAATACCTAATGTAGGTGATGGTTTGATGGGTGCAGCAAACCACTATGGCACAAGTATACCTAGGTAACAAAACTGCATGATCTGCACATGTACCCCAGAACTTAAAATATAATAAGAAAAGGTGAGTGTTCTAATGTGTCCAATACTGCTGATAGGACAAGTAAATTTAGGACCAATAATTGATCATTAGATTTAGCAATGTGGAAGCTATTGCTGATAGAACAAAACGAGTTTTAGTGAATCATGAAGGTAAAACGTGTTTGGATTGGGTTCAAGAGAAAATGGGAGAAAAATATTGAAGTGGGCAGTACACACAATTCTTCCTAGGAGTTTGCTGCTGTGGGGTGGGGGGAGAGGAATGGGATGGACCATGGGGTCAAGGGAGTGTATTTTTTAAGATAGAAGAAATTGCAGTATTTTTGTCTGACGGGAAAGATACAGAGGGGTTGAAATTGTGATGAAGGAGAGCAAAAAAGACCTATTACAGCAATATCATGATGGGGGGAGCGGATGTGCCAATGGAGATGATGGCCTTCATCAGAGATCTGACCACTCATCCATAAGGCGGCGGGCATGGACACATGCAGGAAGACAGGTAGACTTCAGAGTGGGAGTTCAAAGGTGCTCTTGGTTCTATGTGAAATGGACAGCAAACTCACTAGCTGGAGTGATGATGGTGGAAGAAGCACTGAACATTGAGAGAAGGGAAAACATTAGTCACCCAGGACACTGGAAGAATGAATGGACAAGGGAAATACAGAAGAGAGCTGAGCAGCATCTGAGGTTGGAGGTCAAAACTTGTAAAGTGAGACAGCAAATTTCCATGTGTTTCTCTAGTCACATTCAACTGTGTGAGTGTGGGCATGAAGGATGTGGTACCACAATGGGTGTGTTGTGCTGAGCAACTCAGTGAGAAAAGAAGTCAGAAGTCAGGGTAGCTTAGGTTTAAGGTATTCCTCAGGATGATGAGAGACATGTTTAAGTTAGTGCAGTGTGGAGTTAATTGGGCATTAATTGAACCAACTTAGTGTTACTAACATACCGAAGGCTAAGCAACTGCTACTCAAACAGAAGTGAGTTTGAATCATAATTGCAAGACCAGTTTCTGAGACACCATTTTTTTTCAGATTAAATTAGGTATGCCAAGCGATTATGTGTTCGTTTCCTGAAGCAAGTTAATGTGAGTATCGTTTAATAGACCATGGGATCTTGTGGCATTTGTTCCCTGAAATTTTCTTTAGGCTGTGACAATGTATGTAAATCGCTATTGTTTATAATATAAAAGTTTATAATGCATTATTCATACTGAAATTTAGTATGTTGTCTATGAATCCAGGTCATTTATTTACAAAGTGGCATCATCACCCTCAATAATAGCATAAATAACAATATTAATAGCTCCCACATGATGCTCCTGTACAGTGTATTAAGCACCGGGCTAATGTCGTCATAGACATGGACTCATATAAACCTGACAGCAACATGTTGTGAGGAGGAGGTTAATATTACTACTGTTTTCAGACAAGTCAATCAACCATCAGAGAAGTTAACTCCTCCAAGGGTAGACACTTTCTAGAAGAATATCCAGAATGCAAAATGAATCTTCCTGAACCCACATCATGTTATACTCTTGAAACCTGCAAATCAAGCGTCTGCTAGACCCACAGCACTCTAGCAGCTGGAACCATGGTTCTCACCCCTGATGCTATGCTTAGAGCAAGCTGGTGCCAGGATCCCACGCCGGACTTGTCTCCAGAGACAGCATTTTACCATCTGTAGTTTTGAAAGTGCCACAAGTGATTCTAATGTGATTTAAGACCTCAAATTCTCAGTGATCCCCAGTGATTGGAAACCGCTGAGCGCTATATTCCAGGCGGTCCCAGGAGAGATTCTGTGTGCAACACTCCCAAGTAATTGAGACCTCATCTGACCTCATCCACCAGGCGGAGAGAAACCTTTAGACATAACCTTAAAAGCCACACCATAAATTACCTTAAAATAAAACACTATAAATAAGTTCTCCCTTGCAGCCTCCAGTCCCCACAGGTGACCCTACACGACCTTCCTACCTGAAGACTTGCCGCTGCCCTGGTTCTGGTATCAACCTTGTCCTTGGTCAAAGAGAATTTAAGGAGTCTTAGTTTGCTAACTCCCATGACTCAACATTAAAATATTAGCAGTAACCACATATCAAGAATTGATATCTCCCAGCCATGGAGCTAAGGGCTTTACACGTGTTAACTCATTTAATCCTCACACAGGCCCTTTGAGCTAGGTGCTTTGCTAATACTCATTTTACAGAGGAAGAAACAGAACCTTAGAGAAGTGAGATAATACACTCTAGGTCACTATGCTAACCAGCAGAGCCTGGATTTTCACCTGGTTTTGCCTGACCACGTGGTCCAGGTTCCTGATTAATCTTGCTACTTAACACCTCCACACACGAGTCCCAGAGAGTCCCCAACTCAACATGAAAACTTTTCCCTCTCACCGCAAATCCTGCTCTTCCACTGCCCTCTCCCTGCTGTCACTTAATTTAGAAGCTTCTGGATCACTCCTCACTGCCCTCACTCATGGCGACTTGTCAATTTCTATGTCATTTTGGTGTTATTCTCAATGGCTCTCAGATCGCTGCTTTCAGACCTTCATTTGTTTCTTTCCAAGATTATTTTACTACTTCCTATAAATAGTCTTCCTATCCTAGTCTTATCTTTCTCAAATCCAAACTTTTCTTTGCTGGTTCTAGATTGATCATTTGATAACACAAATTTGATACCACATCCAGACTTAAGATCCTTCAGTGATTCAATGAGCCCTACTTGATAAAGCA
The DNA here is from genome assembly GCF_007565055.1 of Rhinopithecus roxellana. Classification (NCBI taxonomy): domain Eukaryota; kingdom Metazoa; phylum Chordata; class Mammalia; order Primates; family Cercopithecidae; genus Rhinopithecus; species Rhinopithecus roxellana. Next base: position 70,885,061 of record NC_044557.1, on the reverse strand, counting down.
CTGATTTCTTAGCAAGATCCTCACAAAATAGCTCCAACTTACCTTCTCAGAGGTATCTCTTACCACTCTCTGGCTCCTTGTCCTTACCTCCAAAACACTATGTTCTCCAAAGGTCATAAACTGGGAGCACACAAGCGGGATCCAACCCAAAGACATGCTACATTGTGTTGGTTCACCCAATACCAGTGTGTGTGTGTGCACACAAGTCTTATCATTTAAGGAACATGAGCACTCAAGCAAAAATACAGATGTCTTACTTCCTTGAAACATTATTTTATAAGTTGTCCACAATTCTCACCACACCCTACTGTGGCTCCAACCCAACTCACTTCACATCTTTAAGTGACCTGCCTGACATTTGAGTTTGTGATCCCTACTGTGGACCATTAGAAAGTCTCTAAATATACCAGATATCTTCATGCCTTTGTAACATTTTTTGTGGTATTGCTAATGTAGCTCTCTCCTAACTATTAAAGGTAGTTGTATGTATGTTTTCTCCTGGCTAGATTGGGAAAAAGTCATGAAAGTAGATTCTGTTTTGTTCATCTTTATACCCTATCCCACATTGTTTACCATCAGTCTTCACCCATTGTATACATTCCACGAACATTGAGCATGCTAAATTCTATTGCAATAAGAAGCTCTTTTTTACTCTATTAAAGTATTTTCATGACCAACTGTGTGAAACTAAGCAAGTTACTTGTTTACCAAACAAATAAGTCCAAACAACTAAGGGACTTATTTGTTTAAGGAACTCACATAAAAAGGATTAATAAAATTATTCTTTCTCAAAAAATATTAGCAAAGAGAATTCAATAACACATCCAAAAGATTATACATCATGATCAAGCGGGATTAATCTCTGACATCCAAGGCTGGTTAAACATATGCAAATCAAAGATACATCACATTAATAGAATGAAAGATACCACATTATTGTCTCAATTGATGCAGAAAAAGCATTTGACAAAGCTCATTATCTTTTCTGGATAAAAATTCTTAACAGTTTAAGTTATATATTAACTGTTAATATATAACTGTTAATAATAATTTTATTATTACTCAACATAATAAAGGCCATTTAAGAAAAATCCACAGCTAACATCGTAATTAACAAGGAACAACTGAAAGCTTTTCCACTAAGATCCAGTACAAGGCACGGATGCCAACTATCACCACTTTTATTCAACATTGTAATGAAAGTACTAGCAAGAACAATCAGATAAGAAAAAAAAAAAAAAAAGAAGAAAGGCACTCAAATTTAAAAAGAAGAAATAAAATTATCTGTTTGCAGATGGCATTATCCTATAAGTAGAAAACCCTCAAAGTTTCATATAAAAAAACTGTTAGAACTAATAAATGAATTCAGTGGTTGCAGAATACAAAATCAGCATACAAAAATTTTTGATATTTTTACACAAATAACAACCTAGCTGAAAAGGAAATCAAGAAAACAATCCCATTTATGATAGCATAAAAAACATGTGAAATAAATTTAAACAAAGCAGGTGTAAGATTTTTACAATGAAAACTATAAAACATTGCTAAAAGAAATTGAAGAATACACAGATAAGTGTAAAGATATCCCATGTTCAAAGATGAGAAGAAGTAGGATTGTTAAAATGTCCATACTACCCCAAGAATATACAGATTCAATGCAATCACTTTTAAAATTCCAATGACATTATTCACAGAAGTGGACAAAACAATCCTAATATATTTTTTTTTTTTTTTTTTTTGAGGCGGAGTCTCGCTCTGTCGCCCAGACTAGAGTGCAGTGGCCAGATCTCAGCTCACTGCAAGCTCCGCCTCCCGGGTTTACACCATTCTCCTGCCTCAGCCTCCCGAGTAGCTGGGACTACAGGCGCCCGCCACCTCGCCCGGCTAGGTTTGTATTTTTAGTAGAGACGGGGTTTCACCGTGTTAGCCAGGATGGTCTTGATCTCCTGACCTCGTGATCCGCCCGTCTCGGCCTCCCAAAGTGCTGGGATTACAGGCTTGAGCCACCGCGCCTGGCCAACAATCCTAATATTTTTAAGGAACCATAAAAAACCCCAAACAGCCAAAGCTATACTGAGAAAGAAAAACAAAGTTGGAGGCATCACAGTTCCTGAATTAAAATTATGCCACAAAGCTATAGTAATCAAAATAGTATGGAATTGGCATAAAACAGAAACACAGACCAAACAAACAAACAAACAAACAAACAAAAACAGAATAGAGAGCTCCTAAGTATAAATATATACTGCCAACATAGTATTGACAAGGGCACCAAGAAGACACAATGGGGAAAGGGTAGTCTCTTTAATAAATGGTGTTGGGAAAGTTGGATTTCCACATGCAAAAGAATAAAATTGGACCCTTATCTTATACCATACACAAAAACCGAAAGCCAATGAAAGACCTAAATGCAAGATTTAAAAGCATAAAATTCCTAGAAGTGAACATAGGAATAAAGCACCTGGACATTGACTGGCCTTGGCAATGATTTTTAAAATATATTATACTAAAAACTCAGGCTACAAAATCAAAAATAAATAAATGGAACTATATCAAACTAAAAAGCTGCACAGCAAAGGAAACAAACAACAAAATGAAAGGGCAGCCTATGGATTGGAAAAAATATCTGTAAATTACATATCTGATAAAGAGTTAAGTATTTTAAAAGTATAAATAAAACGCAAATTATTAGCAGAAAGACGAATAACCTCATTAAAAAATAGACAAAGCACTTAAACAGACATTTATCCAAAGAAAATATAAAAATGGGCAGTAGGTATATGAAAATGTGCTCAACATCAATAATCATCCAGGAAATGCAAACCAAAACCACAATGAGATATCACTTCATATCTGTTAGGATGACTATTATCAAAAAGTCAAGAGATAAATGTTGGCAATGATGTGGAGAAAAGTACACTGTTGGTGAAAATGTAGGATGTTGTAGTCATTACGGAAAACAGTATGGAAGTTCCTAAAGAAATCAAAAATAGAACTATGTATGATCCCTCAATCCCTCTTTTGAGCATATGCCCAAAGGGAATGAAATCACTACCTCATAAAGGTATCTGCACTCCCATATTTATAGTGGTATTTTTCACAATACCCAAAATATGGATACAACCTACATGTTTGTAGGTGGACAAATTGATAAAGAAAATGTGGGATATGTATATATGTGTGTATGCATATATATAAAATATATAATGTATATATTATATACACATATGTGTGTGTCTATATATAAAGAAAGAATGGAATATTATTCAGCCCGGAAAAAGAATGACATCCTGCTATTTGGCATAACATGTATGGAAAGGAAGGACATTTTGTTAAGCAAAATAAGCCAGACACAGAAAGAAAAATATTGCATGATTTTTTTAAAAAGGTCAAATATATAGAGTATAAAATAGTGGTTACAGGAGTCAGGTTGGGGGATGAAATGGGAAAACACAGGTCAAGGGATACAATGTAGAAGATATGTAGGATTAACAATCTAGAGATTTAATGTACAATAGAGCACTATAGTTAATAAAAGTGCATTAGAGATTTTAAAGTAGATTTTAGCTGCTCTTATCAAAAAAGCAACTATGTGAGATGATAAATATGTTACTTTGCTTTCTTATACTAATCATTTTGCTATTTATTATATATGTATTCCATAAAATCATGTTGTAAACTTCAAATATACATAATAAAACTTTAAAAAGCAGCTAATGTGGCCTGGTGTGGTGGCTCACGCCTGTAATCCCAGCACTTTGGGAGGCCCAGGTAGCTGGATTACCTGAGGTCAGGAGTTTGAGACCAGCCTGACCAATATGGCAAAACCCCGTTTTGACTAAAAATACAAAATTTGCCAGGTGTGGTGATGCATGCCTGTAGTCCCAGCTACTCAGGAGGCTGAGGCAGGAGAATCGCTTGAACCCAGGGAGTAGAGGTTGCAGTGAGCCAAGATCATGCCACTTCATTCCAGCCTGAGCAAAGGGTAAAACTCCATTTCAAAAAAAAAAAAAAAACCAAAAAAGCTATTGTTTCATATAGCTTTGAGCAAATGTAGTTTCCTAAAGTCTCTTTAATAAGATTATACAACTGGCTATGAGGGTTGGCTCTACCTAACTTCTAAGTGTATCATGCAGAAAAATATATAAATACCTTTCCTTCCTCTTTCTACTATTATTCATATGATCAAAAAATAACAAATATTATTTTCAAGATACTTTCTCACTTATGACAGACTTCTTAGGTGATAATGATTTCATTAATCATCTTCACAAACAATTTCAAATCTCAAGGTTTCCTAGGAAGCTCCCAATGTAAAACACTTGTTTCATTTTATTTTTGTCTTTGAGATTTTATTTTCATTTCTAACATAAATGAAACAGGAAAATCTGGAACTTCCAAGAATTTGAATTTCGATTGAGACAATGAATGTAACATTTCTATAGTAATCAAAGATGTATGGGAGGTAGCATACAGACCTTGCTTTCGGGAAGAAAGTCCCAAAGCACACGTGAGGAGGAAAATGATTTTATACTCTGTTCTGTAGAGTTGTGAATGAAGGACTGCAGTTGCCATGGAGGCTAAATCTCAGAAGGAATGACCAGGCTCTTTTAGAAGCTGCTCTTGTTTCTTAGCCAAGACCTTCTGCTGACATCCCCAAACCCCAGTAGCTGACTGTAATGCCAGTTAATATGTGAAAGACTGTTAACATTTGCTGTTTCCATTTCTTCTCCCTCTATCAGGACTGAATCTGGGGCAGGTGTGGACAGGCAGCAGGAAAATCTCGTTGAAAGCTATAAATTATCCTGATTCTGGGCTAAGCGTATGGGTGTCTTAGAGGAACTCTATTTTTTCCTAAGGCCTTCCAAGTGGGATGAAGAGATTCTGATAAGAACCAAACAGGTTGCAGTGAATCTGCATTGCTGGGAGGAATGCCAGAAATTTTAGGCTCAGATTGAAATCTTTGTTTATAAGTTTTCTTTCCTTGTGATCCAACTTCCTCTTAATCAAGAGGGATTTTCTTTTTCTCTACATTTATGGCCCTTAGTTAAAGTTATCAGGTGTTGTTGAACTCTGGAAACACCTCTGACAGATTTGTAGATCAAGTATTAAATCACTTCCCAATTTTTTTTATCCTAAGAGGTAAATAACCCACATGATGAAAAATATCAACATTTTTTTCCAAAATAAATGTCTCACTATCTGAAATAATTAACTTTTATACCTTTTTGTGCTCTTAAACAGTAGTTTTCAATTAGTATGGTTACCTGCATGCAAGACTGAAGGAAAGGATATAGTTTTAAAGCCAACGCAACTGTTGAATGAAAAAAAATTCTGTCTTACTTTAAGAAATTATTCATTGCTGAGCCTTGGACATTTTTATCTGGTTTAATACACTGCATAGATGTTTCTCTTTCTGTCCACATGCTTGTCTTTCCAGTCCTTTAAAAAATATTATATTTCAGTCTCTCTTGTGAGAGTTGAAAAACTGTCTTTGCCTACATGAACTTAAAGTCCTGCTAAGGAAGATTGTGTTATTAAAAACAAAGGGGGCTAGATGTGGGGGCTCACATCTGTCATCCCAGCACTTTGGGAAGCCAAGGTGGGAGGATTGCACAAGCTCAGGAGTTTGAGACCAACCTGGGCAACACAGTGAGACACTATTTAAAAAAAAAAAAAATTAGCCAGGCATGGTGGCTCATGCCTGTAGTTCCAGCTGCTTGGGAGGCTGAGGCAGGAGGATTGCTTGAGCACAGGAGGTCAAGGTTGCAGTGAGCCATCATCACACCATTGCACTCCAGTCTGGGGACACAGCAAGACCTTATCTCAAAAAAAAACCAAAACGAAACAAAAACCAAAAACCACAGGGTAAGGGTAGGCAGGGATGGGGATAAGAAGTGAGCTACCAACAGCATTCATTTATTCTGTCCTTAGAATTCTGTCCTTAGATGATCTTTTCAAGCAAAGTATTTGAAAAGATGTATTCCAATAATAATTTCTAAAATTCAATGTCTATGCAGGTTTTAAAAACATTTTTTAATGATTGGACCAAAATTTTGACTGCCTTTTTGTATTTTAATATGAGTTATCTATACAATACTTCAAAGTTGGGACTGGAAAGTAATTAGTCTTTGACTGTCTGGACTTTGGTCTTTCTCTTATCTGGGCTTCAATTTTCTCATCTGGAAAATGAAGGTTGGATGAGTTGATTTTCTAAGGTCTATTTCTAATGGAGTTGAATGAAAAAGAAAAAGGCAACTTAGGATCTTTGATAACTGGAATAAAAGGAGGCACAAGCTTTGAATTACACAGATATGGATTTGAATCTCAGATTTTATTAGCTGCAGGAAGTTAGATTTTATTTTACTTAGTTATAAAGTGGAACTAATTAGGAGCTGTACTGAGGACTGTTGGGGTTTAAATGGGAACAATCCTATAATGTTCCCAGGGTAATATGTACGCATATTGTATGCACCTATAAATGGCAGGACCATATTAAGGTCAGAAAAACATAAGACTGAGCACATGACTTGATCTAGTAATTTCCACTCTGGCACTTGGAGAAGAAAGAGAGTGAGCATATCACTGTCCCTTACCAGCAGAGATGTCCCTCTGCCATCATGAAACTGGAGCTGTCATGATTTATAAAAAGAACACCATCAGGGCAAAGGCGCCATATCTTGGCAAGAAATGCTTCACATAGTTTCCGTCGTCACTAAGCTCTCCTTCCCACCCCGCACCCTGCTTCTATTTAAATCCCAGGCACTCCACTGGACCATACTCATTTTAGCCAGTGCCCAGGCTATCAGCAGAAAAAAGACAGGTGGGCAGCATGGCTCCAGGCGAAAAGGAAAGGGAGGAGGGCCCAGCCAAGAGAGCCCTCCGGAAGATACGCACAGCCACCCTGGTCATCAACTTGGCCCGAGGTTGGCAGCAGTGGGCGAATGAGAACAGCATCAGGCAGGCCCGGGAGCCTACAGGCTGGCTGCCGGGAGGGACCCAGGACTCACCCCAAGCTCCTAAACCAATCACACCCCCTACTTCACACCAGAAAGCTCAGAGTGCCCCAAAGTTGCCACCCCGAACGCCAGAAGGACATGGAGATGGACAAAGCTCAGAGAAAGCTCCTGAGGTTTCTCACATCAAAAAGAAAGAGGTGACCAAAACGGTGGTCAGCAAGGCTTATGAGAGAGGAGGGGATGTGAGCCACCTCAGCCACAGGTACGAGAGGGATGTTGGTGTGCCTGAACCTGGGCAGCCAGAGGATGACATTGACAGAATCCTCCACAGCCACGGCTCCCCAACGCGGAGGAGAAAATGTGCCAACCTGGTGTCTGAGCTCACCAAGGGCTGGAGAGTGGTGGAGCAGGAGGAGCCCACGTGGAGGAGTGACAGCGTAGACACAGAGGACAGTGGCTACGGAGGAGAGGCCGAGGAGAGGCCCGAGCAGGATGGAGTGCAGGTGGCTGTGGCCAGGATCAAGCGCCCCTTGCCCTCCCAGTAAGTGAACGCATCCTCCCACTCCTTGTATCAGGATCATTACTGAGACCCGACCAACTCTGGGAATCCAGGCAGCAGATGAAGTCCTGCCAGGGTTAGAGTGAGAATCTCAAAGACTCAAAGGCAGTGAGTACTCTAGAGGAGGGATGACCCTGGGCTGAAGGTCGGTGCCGACCTTAGACATGGACCTTTTGGTCAAGGCCTGTGCTATTTTGTTTTTCCTTTTTGTTTTGAACTGAACATCCAAGTCTTAGCCTCAACAAAGATGAAGCCATCAGAGAGGGATGCCTGTTTTGTGTGAATTCTTTAAGTCAGTTCTATCATGAGTAACAAATTGGCTTATTTCTTTAGAGATAAGAGTGGTTTCTGGTAGACTCATTGGGCAAACTTACCTTGTCCCAAATGTCTATGCTATTATCAGGAGATACGTCTGCTTCAATAACACCCATGGAACACAAATCTCTGACTCTAAACAGGTGGAAGGCTGCTGTCTAATTTGAGAGCAGGCTCTGAATGAAGTCAGACAGACCCAATCTCAAATCCTAGTTCGGCCCCTAACTAGTCCTTTTTAAAGCTAATTTTCTCAGCTGGGCACAGTGGCTCATGCCTGTAATCTCAGCACTTTGGAAGGCCGAAGAGGGCAGATCACTTGAGGCCAGGAGTTGGAGACCAGCCTGACCAATATTGGTGAAACCCGGTATCTACCAAAAAATACAAAAAAATAGCTGGGCACGGTGTTGCACCTCTGTAATCCCAGCTACCCAGGAGGCTGAGACATGAGAATGGCTTTAACCCAGGAGGCTGATGTTGGAGTGAGTCAAGATCATGCCACTGCACTCCAGCCTGGGCAACAGAGCAAGACTCTGTTTCACATAAAAATAAAAAACAAAAAATAACAAAAAAGCGGATTTCCTCATTTGTAAAATGACAGCAACAGTAAGCTTTTGGGAGAAGTTCTATTGTATTGGGAAACGTAAATGAGATTAGGGCTACCAAATACAGAGCTTGTCACATATGCTTAATCCATGAAAACTGTTATTATTCACATAGATATGGTTACTTTGCAACTTTTCAAATTTTCAAACAGTTTGTCCTATTTGTAAACAAAGATAGCAATAATTAAAATGTCTAGATGCTAAACACACATACACACACTTACTCAGTCCGAAACATTTATATAGACGAGACACGTGCTTTATTTCAAGACAGTAACTCCACATAGTAGAAAGTCAGGATTTCTTGTTCCACAATGCCAGGGTATCAAAATATAAGAAAAGTGTCTGATGTCATTACATTTATAGACTGACTCCCTTTGGGGACAGTGTGTTTTTCAAGTCTCATGAAACAATAAGAAGAAGAAGAAGAAAAATGTTACCTATTTTGACAAAAAGCTGTTCTTTTTTTTTGAGATGAAGTCTCACTCTGTTGCCTATTCTGGAGTACAGTGGCACGATCTTGGCTCACTGCAACCTCCGTCTCCTGAGTTCAAGTGATTCTCCTGCCTCAGCCTCCTGAGTAGCTGGGATTACAGATGCACACCACCGTGCCCAGCTAATATTTGTCTTTTTAGTAGAGATGGGGTTTCACCATGTTGGCCAGGTGGTCTCGAACTCCTGACCTCAGGTGATCCGCCCACCTCGGCCTCCCAAAGTCCTGGGATGCATGAGTCACTGCATTGGGCTTAAAGAGCTGTCTTATAGTTTGAGACTGTAAAGGTGTTTTGAAAGAATTAGAACTACTACACTGCTAGCTTTCAAGAAAAATAAAATGGCAAACGGGTAATTACAATAATCTGTCACGTGTTTAGTGTGTGCTATAGGTGTTTAAATGCTTTGTCGCTTCACTTCTCATAACCCTCTGAGGCAGTTATTCACTCACTGCAGGGATAAGAACCCCAAAGCTCAGAGGGGAAGTTTGCCCAGCAAGTTAGTGACAAAGCTAAGACTTGCCCAAATGCAATGTTTTAAAACCAGACATAGTTCTAACCTTTGGGCAGTGTCTTGAGGATGCATTCAGAGGCCTGGATTTGTGCTTAATATAGGAGTTCATGATCAGAAGTAACTATGCTGTCTGAACATGAGGAACCATATTCCAAATTCTGGCCTTTTGGATCTTGGGACATGTATGCTAGAAATGGAATAATGGGGTCCACAAGAGTAAAGACTGAGGGGGCACAATGACAAGATCTTTCTCTTGGCACATTTTAAATTAACTAGAGGTAGGGAGGTGACAGCTGGGACCAATCCTGAATGCATAGTAGAGCTAGACATTCTTTGGCACTTGTCTAATAAGCACTTTTCATATATTTATTTAACCTCACAGTATGCTCATATGATAGGATATAATCATCATCCCTCTTTGATAGATGGAGACAGGAGATGAAGCAATATTAGGGAATTTGTATGAGATTTTACAGCCCACGAGATTTGAACTCAGTCATTCTGGCTCTGAGTAAACTGTCTCACCTAAAAGTGGGGAGTGGGATACAGGACCTGTCTTGGGGTTCCCCAAATCAGGCTGGTACATGAGCACCTTCTTAATGTGTTGAAATGCCTATGCTTGGAATAAGAGACAATTAGATTTGAATTGTGGTTACTTTGGTAATCCTGAGTCTCTCTGTCCTCATCTAAAAAATAGATGTGATAGCTCATATCTCACGGGGTTATTTTTATATTAGCTATGTAAAGCGATAGACTCAGGGGGGCTCATTAGTAAATTGTACTCGTTATAATAAAGGGAGCCAGGCTTGGTGATCCCAGCCCTTCAAGATGCTAGGAGCTTGGCTCTGTAGGTTCAGAGTGGTAGCGGTGGTTAAATCTCTTCTTTCCTTTTTTGATTCCTTTCCCTCAGTCTTAGAGTACATAGGGTACCAGAATGGTGTATGCAGCAACAGCAGCTCTTAATTCCATTGGTAATCCTAGCTGTGCTCAGGAAACTTCAGCAGATACCTCATAGGAATTTTTGCCCAATGATACTCTCAAATATTGCTTGAGAAATGAAAGCAGCATTACTAAGCCAATTTGAAAAGTCTTTTTGTCCACTTATTTTAAATTATAGGCACCCTTCTCTCCCTGTATCTGCCAATAAGGAGAAAATTATGTATCATAGATGTTTAGGTGGAAAGAAAGTTTCTTGGTGGTTAAGATGTTCCATGGATAATAGAAACAAAGAGATCAACTGTGAAAAAAGTAGATAAATTCTTTACCAACAGTAGTTTTTCTAACTGGAGTTTTACTATAAAAATTGTTTATATTTTGTCTTACTTTAAAAATATTTAGTCTTTTGATTGTGACTTGTTCAATCCAGTTCCTTTAGACAAAAGAAATTAGATCTCTCCCCCATAAAGGTGCAAGATTAAATTACCAATCACTTATCATCCTGTCCTCCATGTTTAATTCAGTGAAAATAATAGCAGTTGAGCAGGAGGCTGCCATTTTATAAACAGGGGAACTGGCACAAAGAGACATTAAGAAACATATAATCCAAGTCACAGAACGAGGAAGGGATGAAGTTGGGAAGGCACTTGTGTTCTCAACCACTATGCTAGACTGTCCCTCTCAGTAGAGAACAGACTCAAGGAACAAAGTAGAGATCAAAATGTGGGCTTAATTAGTGAAATCCTAATGACTCCCAAAGTTCAGGGTTTTGGTGCACTCTATTGAAGGACCTCACAAGAAACAAAGGCAAAATTATGCTGTCCTTCTGCCTATGCCCAATTCTAGGGCTGCAACCCTTTCCATAGACTCTGAAGACAGTTCAATCTGAAGGAGAATCACAGGCCTAGCTCTCAAATGAAGCTGAAAATGACAGACAGCAAAACTGCTGAGCGGAAATGTCCATATTGCCTTTTGAATGCTGTCACCCTGCTTCTGATAAATGTGCCCTTCTTGATGTCACGCTCTCAGTAATCGAAGGGGCTAAACTGTCTGTAGGGAAGGACAAGCAAATCAATGCAGCATTTCTCCTAGAAGTTGGAAAGGGTGGCAGAGATTCTTTGCTTTACTGACAGAGGAGGGTGCCTGCGCAAGGAGGAGAAATGCTCCCTCTACAGGAAGATCTGTGGAGTTGGCAATGAGAGCCCATCTTCACTTTCTCCATAGAGATCGGAGACAGAAGAGAAAATCATGCCTCTCGGCGCCCCAGGCATTTTGAAGCTGGTGATTCAGGAGAAGGGCAACCATCAGAAAATGTTTTCAGTGCCAGTGAACTTGCTGGATTTGAAATATATCTTTCAGAACTCTTATTTCCTGGGGGTTTTATTACATATATAATAATTACATATATATTATTACATATATAATAATTACAAATTATATATTAACATTATATATATAATAATTTACCCATATAATCATTACTCTGAAGTGACAGAATTATAGATAAAATTGGTTCCCATCTTCTCCTCACGCTGCTGAAGAGGCCCAATTAGATAAGAAACAAATTTCAGAATATATTTTAGTAAATGAAACTACACTTTCCTAGACAGATTGGTTGTAATGTCTAGTAGAATTAGTTACCTTGAACATAGCAGGACAGGGAAGATATATATATATTTCTCTTTTTTTCTGAGATGGAGTCTCACTCTGTTGCCCAGGCTGGAGTGCAGTGGAGCAATCTAGGCTCACTGCAAGCTCCGTCTCCCAGGTTCACACCATTCTCCTACCTCAGCCTCCCGAGTAGCTGCGACTATAGGTGCTTGCCACCACGCCCGGCTAATTTATACTTTTGATTGACTATAAGAAAGTTTGTTTACTAATAATGAAGAAACTGAGAAGGTGGGTCTGGATTTAGTATTGCTGTTCCCAAATATGAGTGAGATGTTAGCCTTTAAATATTGTTTTGCTTTCTTTCAATTTATGATAGGTTATCTTTCTAAAGTTAAATCACATTTCATTCACATTTTTCCCTAAAATTTTTAAAAACAGCATAATCTGGTATCGATTCTTATAATATTTATTGACCAAAAAAATTCAGTATATAAGACTTTCTAACCCTGACTTAAACCCAAACCCAATATACTTTGACCTTTTAAAAACTGGAGATATAAAAATAATACAGAATGTTTATAAAACAGAGAAAATTAGATGCTCATTAAGATGAATTTCCTTCTTTTTTTTCCTAGCCCTATTTTCTAATTCTTTCTTATGGGACCGACTTTCTTTGGTGCTCTTCCCTCCAATTAGAGAGCACTACAATTTGACAATATAACAAATAGACATTCATATTTAAATGGTGCTTCTTTTAGGAGCTCTTTACAGGTTTTTTTTTTTTTTTTTTTTTTTTTTTTTTTTTTTTCAATAGAGTCTCTGTCACCCAGCCTGGAGTGCAGTGTAGTTGTACTATCTCGGCTCACTGCAACCTCTGCCTAACAGGTTCAAGAGATTCTCCTGCCTCAGTCTCCCGAGTAGCTGGGACCATAGGCAAGCACCACTACGCCGGCTAATTTTGTATTTTTTCAGTGGAGATGGGGCTTCCATGATAGCCAGACTGATCTTGAACTCCTGGCCTCAAGTGATCTGTCCACTTCACCCTCCCCAAGTGCTGGGATTACAGGCGTGAGCCACTGTGCCTGGCCTAGAAGCTCTTCACAGATTTATTAGCACACACCAACCCCAGCTGTTATCCCAAATGACACTAAGTTGCAACATTTAGGGAATCTAAGTTCCTAATTAAAAACTAGAAGAAAAAGGCTACATCAAAGAATCAGAGACCCATGTAATGTAGTTTAAACAAATTACCTCTGGATGCAAATTTTGAGTATTTACCTATTTTTTGCTTTCTTTGTTACCAAATCAGTATAATACCAACATAAAAGAGAATTTTGAAAAGTGAAAAGAACCAACTGTTATCTGGATACTGACATAATCATTTTTAATTATGCAAATGTTATTAAATTCTGTAGCCTAGTGCTTATACATTTTACAGAGTTGTGATTGTATCATAAACCCAAATTTGTATTACTTTCATTATAAAATATCCAGTAAGTACCTTAAAAAGTGCCTGGCACACAGTATCATAAATAAATACTTCAAAGCATGGAGGGATGTAAAAGTGCTCAAAAACTGTTTAAAGGCAGGATGCATTAGTATTTACACAATAGGGCAGCACCACAGTTGGTGCTCAGGAGACAAAGTATGAGTTAATAAATCACACTATTCACTTTCATTTGAGATACTTCGAGCCTCCACTCTGGCAGGACACCTCAGCTGTTAAGTCTGGTATGAAATTCACGCTCTGCTAAGATGGCCTTGGGCTTAATACTGAAGAATATGCCTTTGATCAGCATGGTGATCAGTCATTGATCAGCATGGCTCCGAAGGGACAAGGTATTTGCTTTCTTTTGATAATGAGATCGAGCAGCCCACACTGAGGGCAGCTAAACAGGAAAAGTCAATGGCGGGGTAGGGGATCAACTGACGAGGGCTGAGGGAAATCCATTACACTTCAGCCCGGTGAGCGCCTAGTACTTCTTCATACATATATTTTACAAAGTTGTAATAATCGTGTATACGGTTTTTGTGTGCTTTTTTTGTTTTTACTAATTGTGTCATACACTTTTATCCATGTTTGTATAAAGGATAGTAGTGTTATATGTAGGAGTATTTCCAATTCCAATTCTATTGTGCTATGAAACAATGTAGCAAGCGTAGGACTTTGGGAAACATCCAGCATAAGAATTGATGAAAGTTCGCCATCTAGTGGATGTCATTTCTTTTTTGAAAACAATTTAAGTATATATTCCTCCAGGTCCACGTGTTTGGTTCCAGCGTTTGGGTAACCAGATTTCAGGAAGTGAGTTTGGATGGTGAGGGATACCCAAATCTGATTGGTTCCTGGGTTTTTAATAGTAAATTGTGAGAGCTGGGATAGCTCAGGCATGCCGCTCACATAAGTACTTTCAGCACCACCAATCCCAATGCTTCCAGGCATGAGGCCACTTGTTACTGGGGAGAAAAAGGGAGGGTGGGACGCTTGTGAGGGTTAGGAGTACAACTCTCAGATAGTTCCGAGTTCGTGTTTTACCTGTGAAGTTAAAGAGACCTAGGGCAAAAGTCTAGGCAATTGGACAAATGGCAGGGACGTCTTTTTGAGTTCTGGGATACATGTGCAGGCTAGGATGTGCAGGTTTGTTGCATAGAAAAATGTGTGCCACAGTGGCTTGCTGCACTTATCAACCTGTCACCTAGGTATTAAGCTCCACATGCATTAGCTATTTATCCTGATGCTCTCCCTCCCCCGACCCCCAACAGGCCCCGGTGTGTGTTGTTCCTCTCCCTGTGTCCATGCGTTCTCATGGCTCAGTTCCCACTTACAATCAGAACATGCGGTATCTGGTTTTCTGTTCCTGCGTTAGTTTGCTGCCCCATACTAATATTAGGCTAGCATCCTGATACTACTAGTCTACACTTTCCAGAGTTGGCTTTTTAATAGAAAATGCATTCTGAATTCCAAAGATACACACATTTAAAACACAACTTATTCCTTTATTAGACACTGTATGGGCCTGCTGAGTGGCATCACTGCATAGGAGAAAGAGCATTGACCTTGGTCTTAGGCAGTCTTGCGTTTAAATCCTACCCCGTCACCTATTTAGGGCAGTATTTCAGTTATAGACAGGCTCTGGAGCCAACTTATCTTTGGTTCAAAGTCTTATCTTTGGTTCACTTAACAGTTTTGTGACTTTAAGAAGTTACTTCATGTCTCTGGCCTCAGTTTCCTCACTTGTGAAGTAGGAATAGTAGTACCTATCTCAGGAAATGGTTGCAGGGAATATTAATAAAAAGCATTTAGAATGCCAGTACATAGTGTTCAGTAAATGTTACTGTTGCTAGCTAGTGTTTTCTATCTGTACAACTTAATATTTCAAAGTTTGTGGCATCATTGATACTAGTCTATATATGCTCTCATTGAAAAAGCCACATATGAAAATCTATATATGACAAAATATTAAAATGCATGTGTATTGGTACAGTCCTTACCTTTGGGAAAAAATTGGTTTCAGACGTCCTCTAAGAACGAGATTCCTGAAAACACCTACATGATTCCAGTTCTAAAGTGTTACTAATACTCAACTTTAAGATATACACATTTGCATTAACTTTGTGTGGGGAAGCTTTTTTCTTAAAATAGATTTTAATATCATTATAATGCTTAAAATATTCATAGAGAAAACAATCTAGAAGGATATGCACCAAACTAAGAACAATGGTGGGACTATGTATGATTTTTCTTCTTTCATTTCTAATTTTTTATATTGTGTTTATTTTTGTAGTGAAAAAATTATACTTACATTAAAGTTGCATACGCATGGGAAGTACAAAGGGAAAACAACGCTTGGTGTTAACATATCCATTTGATTGTTCACCCTCTCTCTACTTTAGGGTAAACAGATTTACAGAGAAACTCAACTGCAAAGCCCAACAGAAATACAGCCAAGTGGGCAACTTGAAAGGGAGATGGCAGCAGTGGGCTGATGAACACATACAATCCCAGAAGCTCAATCCTTTCAGTGAAGAGTTTGATTACGAGCTGGCCATGTCCACCCGCCTACACAAAGGAGATGAGGGCTACGGCCGCCCCAAGGAAGGAACCAAAACAGCTGAAAGGGCCAAGCGTGCCGAGGAGCACATCTACAGGGAAATTATGGACATGTGCTTCATCATCCGCACAATGGCTCGCCACAGACGCGACGGCAAGATCCAGGTTACCTTTGGAGATCTCTTTGACAGATACGTTCGTATTTCAGATAAAGTAGTGGGTATTCTCATGCGTGCCAGGAAACATGGACTGGTAGACTTTGAAGGAGAGATGCTATGGCAAGGCCGAGATGACCATGTTGTGATTACGCTACTCAAATGAACCTTCAAAAACAAAAGCCAAATTTGGCCCACTATTGTCTTAATGCTAAATGCTCATGCAGGTAAAATGAAAATGCAAACTCTCTGTAATAACTTAGTAAATATTAAACAATTTTTACATAAATGACTTTCTGGCATTCTATTTCTACCTAGAATGAGGAAGCTTGGAGATTTTGAGAAAGCACAAAGCATTTCAGAAAGCATATAAAATGTAAATATATAGAAATAGTACTAATAGTTGAAATTCCACAGTGTTTTTGTTTTGAGACGGTTCTCTTTATGTCACCAAAGCTAGTCTTTTAACTCCTCAAGTGATCCTCTCACCTTAGCCTCCCAAGTAGCCGGGATTATAGGCATGAGCCACAGCACGCAGCCACTTGTATGTTTTAGGCAAAATATTTAGCTGTTCATTGTAGAAACTACTACAGATTTTTAATTAAACATTACATCTAAGAAGAATGCTGAGTTGAGATAAATATCAGCAGAACATATAATAATGTGTCTTTATTTGGAAAAAAGAAAATACCATTAAGTTTGGTAAAATTAAACTTAAAATTTTTTCAGAAGCTTGACTTTGTATTATTGTTTATATCATAGCATCACTCACAAAACAAACACATATATAAAAAGTTGTCAAGATGTTGCTGAAATTGTGAAGTTCTCTATGGGTTTGGATTCTAACAGGTTTCCAGTAAGAGTTCACTTCCTCTTGTTTGAGCAAATCACATAAAAACAGATACTTCCTGTCTTAGCACCAACAAAGGAAGGCACACCCACACTAAAAGTAGGGCAGAGGTGAGAGATTCAGATTGACTTGCCTTTGTAGGACTTCTTGGAGAAGTTTATTGTTTCATTACATGTCAGCATATAATGAGTCAAGCTGCTTGCATTTATATCAATACAATGATATATATTTCTCCAACAATGGAGAAATACAGAAAACCTATGAAGTGGAATGTTCAGTATTAGAAGAATCCCATAGAATCATTGGTGAATTAAAAACAGATTTGAGGCAGTTTAATTTTCCTCATACTGTAACAAAGAAAACTTTACAAAATGTTTAAAAGTCATAAAACTGCAATATTAGTTCTGCAAAAGTAAAAAAATACAGTTATTATGATGGCAAGGAGAAAATCATTTGACATTAATGTGCCTATGTGATCTTAAAAACAAATGGAATGGAATGCGAGATTGCACTTCTTACTGGATTCAATGAAAGTTACTAAAATGCATTGATAGATAGTATAGCACTTTGGTGTTAAATGTAAAAATTAATGTCAAAATATGATACCTCAAAATAATAGGTATTAGATTGCTATAAGAATTATATTTGTTTTCATGTATGAGTCTCTTTCAAACTGAAGGTTCCGGTATCTTCTTTAAGAAAGTATGTATATTTTGTTTCCATACCGTATTTATAGAGCTACCAATTAATGACCAATATTTCTAAGTAGGATTTCATATAAGCAGCACACCTCTATTACAAGTGAAACCTATGCCAAATGGTAAAGACAAATAGCACAAGAATAAAAGATGTTTTCTTGTATTTTCTGTTCTTGTTTTTATAGTACTTACTGGTTACATTCCACATACACTTTCTTCTGTTTGAAATACAATAAAATTATAGAGTGCAACTTAGATTATAGTATCAGTAGAATATTTGTTAATAGATGAAGGTTTCAAGACTCTCCTCATATTCAATTCTGAATAATAACAATTTATGCAGGCACTGACATAGATTATTCAAAGTTCAATTTGTTTGAGTGTAAGGATAAAGTAAAAGGCCTCTTCTCAGACAGCTTCTAAGACGTTAACTAACACTCTTCTGAATAAGGCCTGACTGTAAAATCAGAAAGCTGCTTTCCTTAGATAAAAAGGCCTGCTGTGTGATAGGCACATCTTCACAAGCACCTCGTGAGACAGACATCATCGTAAGAGGTGTCTAGTGATACTAGCTTGTGGTTTGTAGCCTTTTTTCTTTATTGTGTATTATTCTTCTGATAAATATTTTATTTATTTTTAAGGCCATCTGTCATCTTAATGTTTCATGAACTGGGATCCAAAAATATCTCCTCAACCAAAATATTATTATCCTAAAAACTCCATGATAGGAATATCCATAGTTGAAAAACTTAGGATATTTTGACAAAAAATTAAAACAAAAAATAAAAGAACTCAGGCGGCAAAAATAAGGTAATGAAAGTCCTCATATTTTTATAGTCACCAAATAATATATGAAATCCTATATTTTATCATTGATAATTCTAAATTCCCAATAACAGGCAATGTATAACTAATTTCCCAATCTTCAGGATTTTCCTTTTCCAAACTTTCAATCAGATATTTGGAGGGTTTCTGTGCTGTACTTTATTACCCCTTCTATCTCATAACTTAAAGTTGTGTAAGTTCACCTCATCACTCTGCCCACTTACACTACAAGGAGGGAAGTTCTGAGCGTGGGCTTTTTTGCTTCCCACAGTGTTGCAAGATGAGGCTGCATCTATTCTTGGTTTGCCTTCTGCTTTTTCCTTTCCCTTCCCAAGCTCTACTTCC
This sequence comes from Rhinopithecus roxellana, assembly GCF_007565055.1. Classification (NCBI taxonomy): domain Eukaryota; kingdom Metazoa; phylum Chordata; class Mammalia; order Primates; family Cercopithecidae; genus Rhinopithecus; species Rhinopithecus roxellana. Next base: position 70,866,150 of record NC_044557.1, on the reverse strand, counting down.
TTCTTTTTCTATTCGCTACTAACTGATAAAAAGTAGAGAAAACCCTGTGCTGTTTCTCATATGATATAGAAACAATTCTGTGTAAACTAGAATTTTATGTCAATGGGAACTTCTCTATTACATCACTGTTCAGGGCATCTAAGAGGAGCAGGAGACCATGGAGTCCATACTGAAGTGGCCCTTAATGTAGATGCCCCACAGGATTCCTAGAATATTCTAATTTCATTCGCAGTACCTATGATATACTTTTAGTATAAGAAGTACGCAGTCAATTTTTGTTACTTAATTTAAAAATGTGCTCTGTGACCCAACCTCTTAGCCTAGAGGTTTTGAGAGTACTGCAATCCATCCACCAGCTATCATTCCCATAAAGATTATCTAATAATACTGTGTGACCAGATTTGTGGGGCAGGCAGTATCTAACAAAATTACATTGCATTGGCCGGGCGCGGTGGCTCAAGCCTGTAATCCCAGCACTTTGGGAGGCTGAGACGGGCGGATCACAAGGTCAGGAGATCGAGACCATCCTGGCTAACCCGGTGAAACCCCATCTCTACTAAAAAAAAAAAAAAGTATAAAAAACTAGCCGGGCGAGGTGGCGGGCGCTTGTAGTCCCAGCTACTCGGGAGGCTGAGGCAGGAGAATGGCGTAAACCCGGGAGACAGAGCTTGCAGTGAGCTGAGATCCGGCCACTGCACTCCAGCCTGGGCGACAGAGCGAGACTCCGTCTCAAAAAAAAAAACAAAAAAAACAAAATTACATTGCATTTACTTTTTGACCAATAAATCCCACCCCTAAAATTTCCATGGAAGATACAACTCAAGCAATATGAAAATACATATGCATAATGTGTTGTGCCTTGTTTCTAACTTAAAATACTGTAAACAACCTAAAACATATAGGAAATGGTCAAATCAAGTATGGCATATGCATATAATAGATGCTGCTATAAAAGAAAAGGAATATCTTTTAAGAAGTGAAATAGATGGCCAGGTACGGTGACTCATGCCTCTCATCCCAGCACTTTGGAAGGCTGAGGCGGGTGGATCACGAAGTCAAGAGATCAAGACCATCCTGGCTAACACAGTGAAACCCCGTCTGTACTAAAAATACAAAAACAAAATTATCCAGGTGTGGTGGTGGGCGCCTGTAGTCCCAGCGGGAGAGTGGTGTAAACCTGTGAGGCGGAGCTTGCAGTGAGCCAAGATAGCACCACTGCACTCCAGCCTGGGCAACAGAGCGAGACTCAGAGTGTACCTCTTTATAGGTTTTGACTTTTGGGAACTTAAATATTATACATGCAATAAAGTAAAATTAAATAAGAGCAGGAGAAAAACTAAAATTGGACACAAACAAAGCAAATAAATTGAATTCTATTTTATCTTATTAAAATAACCACACAGGAAGAAAAAAGAAATGTATCCAACTTTTGATTACAATACTTTTTGATTTAATACTTTCAGTCTAAAGACATAAAAGAACTAAGAAATATCAAAGTCTACTGAATTTTGGTGAGGGCATGGGTCTGGCAGTTCTGAAGTTCTAAGGTCTGCATCATAAAATTAAGCAAACAAGTAAATATACTGATGTCCTTACTGTGGGGGAAGAGACAAACATGGAATGAGAGAAGACAAGCAAGAACTCTATAACGTGAGATTGCAAGGAGTGGTATCGGTGTGAATTCACGCTATAAGTTGTCTCCTGAAAGGCCCTAAAGTGATACCACCCTAGTAGCAACAAGTGCCCCTGATTTCTAAATAAGATTCTCCTGCAAGGGAAATATGGTTCCTTTCAGAAATGGCTGATTCTAGGACTGGGTTACAGAAAGTACAGATCAATCTAAAACATTTTGGTTACATGAGGAGTAAGCAAATGCTCAAGAAAATTGAAAAACTCATAGAAGTAAGACTGATGGGGTTCCGACTGGTTAAGTCTAGGATAGAAATTGGTTACATAACCTTTTGAATTAGAAAAAAGAGAATTCATTAGTTCATACTGATAATACATATTCATAAATGATGGAGAAAGGAAAGCTCTTCCCTGTAGTAAATGGCAATGGCAACTAACATGTTGGGAATGAAAAAGTTTAAAAATACGCATCCCTCTACATATTACTTACTACACAAGGAAAACTGATAGCAGGGGAGGAACATGGTAGACACTATCTAATCAAATAATCAAAGCTATTATCACCAATAAAGGGATAAACGTACATTATGTGCACCCTGATTTGATGCAGCGGACAAAACACTTCTGTGGTTTTCCTATAAAAAATGCATAACCAAAATTTAAGCGTAAGGAAAAATTCAGACAAATCTACATCAAAGCACATTCTACCATCCTGAAATTTTTCAAACATACAACTGTCATAAAACAATGAATAATGAACTCTTCCAGGTTAAAGGAGACTAAAAAAAAAAAGGCAGAACAATTGAATGCAATGCAGGATCTTTGACTGGATCATGAACCAGGAAAAATAATGCTTGAAAGGATATTAGGGTCATTGGAGAAATTTGAAATGAATTGCATATTAGACCATATTATTTTATTAATGTTAAATTTCCTGAATCTGATCATTGCACTTTGGCTATTTAGGAGGATATCCCTATTCTTAGGAAATGCATACACAACTTTATAGGTAAAGTGTAACAATGAGATGCAGTAAATTAATATGTAGGGCGTATGGGGGTACAGGAGGAGAGAGGATGGGAAGTGACGAGAGCAAGCAAATAGTTCTGTACACATTCCGCACATCTCCTGGCAAACACATACATATTACTGTTCAGTACATATCAAGGAATTAAATTTTCTGGTCACAGTCATGTGTATACTTAGCTTTAGTGGATACTGCCAGAAACATTTTCCAAAGTTGTTCCACTCTGCATTCCCTTTTAAAACAGCTTTCACAGTTTTGGATTTTACGTTTAAGTCTTTAATCCATCTTGAGCTGCTCTTCGTGTATGGTGTAAAGAAGCTGGGGTGATTCTTCAAAGACCTAAAAGCAGAACTACTATTCAACCTAGCAATGCCATTACTGGGCATATACCCAGAGAAATATAAATCTTTCTACCATAAGGACACATGCATATGAATGTTCACTGCAGCACTATCCACAATAGCGAAGACATGGAATCAACCTAAATGTTCATCAATGACAGACTGGATAAAGAAGATGTGGTACATACATACCAAGGAATACTATGAAGCCATAAAAAAGAACGAGATCATCTCTTTTGCAGGAACATGGATGAACCTGGAGGCTATTACCCTTAGCATACTAATGCAGGAACAGAAAACCAAATACTACATGTTCTCACTTATAAGTGGAGTCAAGTGATGAGGACTTATGAACAGATGGAAGGAAACAACAGACACAAGGGTCTACTGGAGTGGGGGTGTGGGAGGATGGTGAGTAACAGAAAAGATAACTGTTGGGTACTGGGTACTAAGCTTAATACCTGGGTGATGAAATAGTATGTATAACAAACTCCTGTGACACGTCTACCTATGTACCAAACCTTCACATGTACCTCCAAACCAAAAATAAAAGCTGGAGAAAACAACAGCTTTCACTGTTACTGGGCACCTTCTTACTTTTAATAATGTCTTTTGATGAAGTGCTTAAGGTTTTAATGTAGCATACTTTATTTTTTTCCTTTATATTTAGTGCTTTTTGTGTCTCATTAAAGAAATATATGCTTACCCTAATGTCATGAAAATATTATCCTATATAATCTAATGTCTTTATTGTTTTACTTTTCACAATTATTTTTCAATCTGTAATTGTTTGTGGTGTGAGATGAGTCAAGACTTTTTGTTCCATACAGATATCCAATTAATCCACCATCTTTTATTGAATAGACTGTCTTCTTTACTGAGCAGTCAGTAGTATCACCTTTTTTAGAAATCAGTTTCTTTCTAACTTTTGACCAATACATTGTCTTTCTTACTCAGCTTTCTAATAAATCATGATTATCTGGTACTGAAGACCAGATACTCAATTCCTCCATGATGCCTTAGCTATTCTTTGATTTTACATTTTCATATAAACTCTACAATCAGTTTAATTTCCAAAAAAATAAGCCTGGGTGAGATTTTCACTGTCAATATAATTTAAGAGAACTGCTATCTTTTAATCAATATTGTCTGCCAATAATGAAAATGGTATATCCTTCCTATTTGGGTCTTCACTTTGTTATATAGCTGGTATTTTCAATGGTATTACAAATGGTAATACATAAGTTTCATATTTGTTTGCATATAAAAAGTGAAAGAGTTTGTTTTTTGTTGACTTTTAAAGTTCACCTTTCAGAATATATAAAATGTCCTACCCCCAAAGTTTATCCTCCTGTATCTCACATCATACTCTAATGAAGTCCATGACTAACTTCATTTTGCCACCTGCTGTTTGTTTTTCCTTTATGTACCTTGCCCATCTTGATAAATAATACATCTAAACTCCTAAACCAAAATCCTGAGAGCTATCCTCTTTTCTGACATCCAATCAATAATCAACTCCTGTTCATCCTAACTCGTAAATCCTTTCCAAATCTATGCTTCCTTATTACCATTACCACTATTCTTATTCGGGCCTAATCATTTTTTTCTGGACTTTATAAAAGGCTCGCTTTCCCTTTGTCTCTAGTTTTTCCCTCTACTCATCTACTTTTCACAGATATTTTCCTAAAGTATACACCTGATCATGTCATTCCTCCTCTCAAATGTTAACTGAACCTATGGGATACAAAATATCAAAATTTCTTGGCACTGCACACACAAAACTGTTTATGACAAGGGGTTTAGCTTGTTAAGCATTCTCCACTCAAAATGAAAACAATGTACTTTAAAAATATCAAATAACTTGCACTTTCGCATGTGTCAAGTGCCTTCTCCCATCTCCATTTAAAAAAATGTAATGCTCCCTCTAATTGAATGCATCCTCCCATCACTATTACTCCTAACACCATGACCACCACAATGTAAGCTATTAGAAGCATTAAAAAAAAAAAAAAAAGATAGTAGTAGGCTTAATCAAACAAAGACTTGCTAAGAAAATGAGTATTCAATAAATCCAAACTCATTTGTATTTCTGTATTTGATTTTATTTGGTATATGCCACTATGACCTTATTTTAGTTGAAATCCATTACAGGATGTTTTTATTATGATTAGTCAACTCCACAAAGACAATAATACTGCTGTGGAAGACCAAAGGGAAAAAAACTGATACATTTATTTACAATTCCCTATATTGTAAACATTTAATCTATATATTGTTACTAACTTATAATGAGACGAGGAAATGATGCCCTGTATTTCTATTCATATTCAGCAATAGCATATTATAATAGAACATCAGATTTTCTTTTCCATTAGCATTATGCTTTCTTTAAATAATTATCTAAACTTTCAAAAGAACTAAATATCTAAGTGCTATACAACTAAATCTACTTAAGCCAACATTTGGCTTATAATTTCATTTTTAGAATAACTTAAAGTGCTATAAGCAACCCGGCAATCAACACTTTCTATAAGAACAAAACTACCTTTAAACATTAATTTACAAGATATACAATGTTTATCTGGAATAGCTGAAATTTCAGCACAAAGTCACTGTCACATGTATAACAGCAGGATTCTTTTTTGCATAACATGAAGCTTTAAAATTAACTGATGAATTATTGCCACAATGGCTATTATTGGTTTCCTACAAAAGAGGATAAGAACTACTAGTGTATTCTATCTTTTCATTTTTTTTGAGGTCACTTGACAGTAAGTTTGCATATTCAACAAGTCTACTGAGTTACAATATTGTCTACTATAATCATTGCCCTTTATAAGAATAAATGCTAATGGTAATTAATAACATATACCACTCAAAGAAAATCACACTTTTTTTTTTTTCCATTTGAACAAGAGTAACCTATATTTTGGGAGTTGGTGTGCAACAAGGCTAAAACAACCAAATTATAAAACAGTATATACCTGACACAGTATGTTGAGGAAATATGCATCTGTTTCATAGTTTTTGTACTTATAATGCCTTACTAAGCTACACATATGTAAATAGTATGTTTTCTTGCTTAATATATTAAATCCAATAGAATCATTAAGTTCTCATTCTCCTTTGTGATTTGTAACTTTATAAGATAATTTAATGGTGAAAGCATATGCCCAAACCTGCAGATCATGTGTATTGTCATCTATTACAACCAAAATTCTCCTCAAATTTCATTTTTCTTAAAAGGAAATTGAAACTACCTGCAACATCGTTACAGATGTTGTAGTGTGACTAAAAACTAGAACTCAGTGGTCTATGAATTATGTAGTATTTTGGCATGTGATTTTTCCTTCATAAGAATAAGATGAACATGTCCAAATGTTAACTGTGCCAACTTCACAGATACAGAAGTATCTAGTCTTCACTTCCTCAATGCCCCAATTAGACTGTTCTAGTAAAAGAATCAATATAGTTAAAAAATAAATAAATCAATACAGGTTCAACTAAAGAGCACCATCCTATTAGGGAACTGAGATAACATGTGAAAATGAAGTTGTCATTATAATCAAAACGTTGCCCAAATTCTAACAAACCCAAGCTGTTATACTAGTACATGGATGCAGTCCATAGTGTTAACCTAGAGAACTCTGGGAAAAGAACATGATTTGAAAAATAAACTCCAAAATTATACCTGTAATAAATGGTGATACAGACTAATTTTAAAGCACAAGTGACATGTTACACTGTATTGCTTCTTGAACTTTCCAAACAATGCTTGTCCATGTCAGGTTTGGGCCATTCTCCTGCTAAGACAGAGAGCATTGCATTTATTCAAAAGCCCAGATTTCAATATCTTGGATAAAGAAATCTTCCTTCTTAGAAAGTGTACGATTCCCAAATGTTTTACAAGAATGGCTTCTTCCATGGTAGAGATCTCCATCAAGCCAAAGGGCAAATTCTCCTCTGCAATACACAAATAATAATCTGTTAATATTTATGCCCTAAGTTGTAAAACAATTTAAATGAGACTTTGAATACTTAACAACCCTAAAATTACTAATTTTCTCAAACGCTTCCCCACTCCTTTCCACACTGACACAATTTTGTTTTACTCCTATTCCATTAAAAAATTATTTATGGGCCAGGAGCGGTGGCTCACGCCTGTAATCTCAGCACTTTGGGAGGCCGAGTCCAATGGATCATCTGAGGTCGGGAGTTCAAGACCAGCCTGACCAACATGGAGAAATCCTGTCTCTACTAAAAATTACAAAAAAATTAGCCAGGTGCGGTGGCACATGCCTGTAATCCCAGCTACTCAGGAGGCTGAGGCAGGAGAAGCACTTGAACCCAGGAGGCAAAGGTTGCGGTGAGCCAAGATTGCACCACTGCACTCCAGCCTGGGTGACAAGAGTGAAACTCCGTCCAAAAAAAAAGAAAAAAAAATTATTTATGATACAGACCAAGGAACAGTGTCCTCTAAAATCAACTTTATGTAGGATTAGCTTTTGAGACAGGTACTACTCTGTGATTTTTTGCCTGGTATTATGAATTTTTCTTTGGGCATTTTTTTTAGTATTTGTGTGTGTTTATCTTTTTTGTATGGTTTTAACATATTTAACACAACTTTCTCAAAGGCACAAAAACTCAGTATCATCTAAAATAAAATTTGGGGATTCATGTTAAGGACCTAGTAAATAACTCTGGTTTCCTGCATAGGAAGCTGTTTGCAAAAGAGCTCAGTTTGAAAGGACTTTAAATGGACAAATATGTGATGCTGAGATTCACGCAGAAGAACCAATATATAATCTAGGTATAATAGGAACTTAACAGATAGATTATAAGGTCCAATTTATCTAATTATCTAATACATAACCTAGAGGGGAAAAAACCAGGTTATGAGAGGACTTTTTTCTACTCTCTAGAAAATGTTTCCCTACCTAAGAGAAGAGGAGAGGGAGCAAAGACTAATAATTAACATAATATCCAGAGAGTTTTCCCTTGGGATTCTCTAAATCTAAACTAGGATATCAGGTCAGCAGACTGGAGCCAGAGTTTAGGAGGAAGAGGGTTTTAAAAAAAATATGGGCAGTTATATTTCAGTGAAAGAAAAAAAACTGGTCTGGGTTTAAGACTGTCAACTCGGTGGCCACAACTTATGTCAACTTATGTCAAACTTAGTTAAGTCACTTAACCTCTCTGGGGTAGAGTTTGTCAATTACATAAAAACACACAAAAAAGAAAAGCATATTAGGTAATCTGTAAAGACTTACACAACTCTATAATTTGGATGGCTATAATAACCTCTGACCTTCAGGCTTGCCATCAGGAGTCACATGGCATCACAGAGTTAAATGACTTGTGTGGGACAGGAACTCACCAATTTTTTTTTTTCTTTTGAGATGGAGTCTCGCTCTGTTGCCCAGGCTGGAGTGCAGTGGTGCGATCTCTGCTCACTGCAAGCTCCGCCTCCTGGGTTCATGCCATTTTCCTGCCTCAGCCTCCTGAGTAGCTGGGACTACAGGTGCCCACCACCACGCTCAGCTAATTTTTTCTATTTTTTAGTAGAGACAGGGTTTCACTGTGTTAGCCAGGATGGTCTCCATCTCCTGACCTTGTGATGCGCCTGCCTTAGCCTCCCAAAGCGCTGGGATTACAGGCATGAGCCACTGTGCCTGGCCTGGAACTGACCTATTTTTAACACTATCTTAGAACGAAAGAAAGGAACTATTTATTTATACTCTGTAATAAAAAACAGCATCAAATATATAATGTATATTAATTACATATATAAATTTAAGTATAGAGATGTGTTTCTAAGTACAGAAGGGTGGCTACAGTGACCATGTAGAATGATTCCTTTAAGAGTTGGGGCCAAGTGCAGTGCCTCATGCCTGTAATCCCAGGATTTTGGGAGGCTGAGGCAGGTGGATCACCTGAGGTCAGTAGTTTGCAACCAGCCTGGCCAACATGGCGAAACGCTGTCTCTACTAAAAATACAAAAATTAGCTGGGCATGGTGGTGAGTGCCTGTAATTCCAGCTGCTTGGGAGGCTGAGGCAGGAGAAGCACTTGAACTTGGGAGGCAGAGGTTAGAGTGAGCCAAGATTGTGCCATTGCACTTCAGCCTGGGCGACAAGAGTGAAACTCCCTCTCAAAAAAAAAAAAAAAAAAAAAAAAAAAGAGTTGGTACTTCACAACAAAACAGAAAAGACGGATCAGTATAGTAATTCACAACAATCAGGTGAAGAGATCATCCTGTGTCATTCAAGAAGAGAGTTGACAGTACAAAAAACTGTAATGGGATAACCAGTGATGAGGTTCTTATGAACCTCTTCTGTAAATAAAAATGGGACTTTGCTAAGATGCAGGATCACCCTGAAAATCATAACAATCCAGAGTCTGTGATACGGAAGCACTGCAAAAACCAGATGGTCCTGAAAATGCCCCCTGCCCCATGAGGAAGCCATCACTTGTTAAGGTTCAAATTGAAATTCATATTTGACTAATTTGTTCAACTTTAAATGTGCATTTATCATGTTTCAGACATTGGCACTGGAAAACACAAAGATAAATTAGAAACAGCATTTGAATTAAAAAGTTTATGGTCTTATCACAATAGACTTCTAGAGGCTCTAACACTACTGGCAACAACATGCTTTTTAAAGAGATATCTGAATCTATGAGCCTTTTAAAGTGCGAATAGACTATCACAGCCAACCTATTAGAAAGGAGTATATGAAAGGGTCAGACTTCCTCACAAAAACCTTATTTTGCTAAACATGAAAGGTTAATAAAGATTAGACATTTAGTTGTAATCTCAGATGACATCTAAGAAGTACCTCAAAATTGACCTTCAAGATTCATGAATGTCACTGATGCTGCAATAAGTTTTATTACCAAGTATGAATAGTTTTTTCCAAGGTAACCTGAACTTTCTGAAGCCCTGAATAGAAGCTTTCAATATTTTTGTCAATTTCTTAATATCATATAAAATTTAATTTGCATATTCATTTTAGGACAATGGATGTCTCTGCATTTCATCAGCATTTCCAAAGAGTATGTGATATCCAAATATTTAAGTAAATGTATTTAAGACAGATCTGTCCCAGGTGAAACACCCGGAAAGCCAGAAAGTGTATTTTTATATGAGCAATGCTTTCAAAGATGATTCATATGACTTTCTGAAAAGAGAATGGCTAAGGAAGTGGAAGGAATAAAAGCAGTGTTCTAAATCTTTAATTAATGTCTTATAGCTCATGCAGCCAAAGATACTGCAGGCAGAATTCTTCCTGGTATCAGAAGGGAACAGATCATGTTGGATGAAAGAAAGTAAATAAAGGTGGCTATCAGTTTAGGTGGCTATCAGTTATTGAGTACTTACTATATGCTAGATACTATACTAGGATTTGCACAAAAATCATATCCTTGTGAATTCCTTATAATCTCCCTGTAAAACTGATTTAATCTCCAATTTATAGCTAAGGAAAGTTTAGATTCGTTAGGGAGTTTGCTCAAGATACCACATATAGCAAAAGTTGAAGTGAGAATCTGAATCAGGTCTATCGGACTCCTAAGCCTACATTAAGTCCACTACATCATTATTTTTCTTTTGGGGTGCCTTCCCTTTGGAATTCTGGAATGTCAACTCCCTGTAGTTTCTGCTTTCTGAAGCTGTACTCTCTTTCCAACACTGAAAACTTATATTAATTTATTATCAAATAACCCAATGATTACTTTAGCTTGGTGAAATCAGGTTGCACAATAAAATCTAGTTCCAGCAGACATCTAATGGCATTGTGTATGTCATTTTTGAAGACTTAAAGCACCCATAAAATCTTGAAATTATAAGCTACTAGCTTGAGTGGACCTCTTGGAGAGCTAACAGAATCACATGTACGACTACTGTTTTGGGGAGGGCTGAATGATACCCCCTCAAAAGGTATAATTGGACCATGTAAATATATGCTGAGTTCAACAGCTAAAACTAACAGAGAAGTCTACAATAACCATGATCACTTTTTAATCGCCTTAATTATATCCTCCAAACACCTACTTATAGAGAAGTTGTAAGAAAATTTGTTAATAATAGAATAACCCGGGATGATGAATATTCTTTGGTGGTCTGAATAAATTATCATTATATATCCTCAACTGTGGGATACAAATATTGTAACACTTTTACAAGTCTGAAAATTATTTAGCATATCCATGTCTAACAACGAAAGACAGAAATACCAAAGGAAGGAGTTGATGCTTGCTAAGCCCAGGCTAGGTGGGACCAGAGCAGCCTACCTCCCAACACTGTCAAGATTAAAGGAGGCTGGGATACCAAATGAAAAACAAAGTTCCTCACAGCACTTGCAATGCCAAAATAATCATATTATTGTCTGATTCATAATTGTTAAAAACAAGCAAGCAAAAAACCCCTGAAAACTTGAGGGGTCCCTACAATTTTCTGCAGAAATACCCATTTCTATTATTGTCTAAAGTATCATTCCAAATGGTCTCCAGAGCAGAGTAACATGAAAACAATTGGACTTCTTCTATGCATTGCAAGAAATACAATAATATTCCATCACAGTTATTTAAAAATTAGAGAAGTTCAAAGGTACTGAGATATTTCCCTTTATATTATCAAAGAGCCACTAGGCTCTAAAGAAAAAGATGGGTCTTAATAGACAGTGAATAAACTGAACAGTATTTTAAAATGAAGAAACAAATACTCTACCAATAGTTTCAATAACTACACTTGAGCGCCTTCTTGCAAATATACTTTCTTTTTCATAATATACAAATTTGAATTCTAACGTCAAAACTTTCTAAAGATAACTGAATTTATAACTAATCCAAATGCATTTTAAAGTTCTTCAAAAATCTCATAATGAAATGTCCAAGAGACTTACCCTCCACCACCGAAAGCTAGTGAATCCATGTCTCCTTTGATAAAAAACATATTATCTCCTGTCCACTTAAAGACCTATAAAAATTTAAAAAAAGCTTTAAGTATATAGATGAAATGGGTTTTTTTTTTTTTTTTTTTTTTTTTTTTTTTTTTGAGATGGAGTCTCGCTCTGTCGCCCAGGCTGGAGTGCAGTGGCCGGATCTCAGCTCACTGCAAGCTCCGCCCCCCGGGTTTACGCCATTCTCCTGCTTCAGCCTCCCGAGTAGCTGGGACTACAGGCGCCCGCCACCTCGCCCCGCTAGTTTTTTGTAATTTTTAGTAGAGACGGGGTTTCACCGTATTAGCCAGGATGGTCTCGATCTCCTGACCTCGTGCTCCGCCCGTCTTGGCCTCCCAAAGTGCGGGGATTACAGGCTTGAGCCACCGCGCCCGGCGGAAATGGTTATTATACAGAGTTAGTTCTCCAAAACTCAAAAGAGTTAACAAAGCCAAGATTGACGGTATAGGAATAAGAACACCACAAAAAGCTTGGCACAGACGGTTCTGGTGGTTTGGGTTTCAGTGTTTATATGACTAAATTTGAAAGCACACACTCTATCACTTAACTTTCAATTCCAATTTCTCAAATTTTGTTAACTTTTCACACACACTTCTTTCTCCTGACTTATAGACACCAAGAGTTGGATGGTAAGTAGAAAAAAACTGAAGAAAGAAGTAAATGAGTTGAAAAAAAAACAGACACAAATGCCATTAACTTTTACCATTAAACATAAATGTATGTTAATTTGATAATATTTTAACATAGGGCTAAGGCCTTTTCTTTGGATATATATTTAATGATCACAGTTCTTAAATAAACCATGCCTGTAATGGGTATTTATGATTTCCAGTTTCAATTTCTTTAAACAGTGAGAACTTAAAATCATTTGAGAAATCCAAAAGCAAACTAGACATTAATACTCTTAAATATCTTTTTCTAACTGTTTATGGGGTTTTACCTAAACCTAACATAGTAGCAATTTCTAGCAACTTACCTTTATCAAGTTTTTCAAATGTGTTCACTACAGTTTTCAATAAAACTTTAACACTTGTTTTTCATAGTTATGTAACATTTAATTGACTACATTATTACACTTATCAGGTAGCAGTAACATAAAAAGTGTGAGAATAGGCACTACTGATGCTTAGAAAATCTATAATAACTACAAGCTTTCAAATAGTTGTTGCTATCAGTTGACATATTTTATGGAAGGAATCAAAAGCACTGGTTATTCTGGTGACCTAGTAAAGTACAAATTTGCTAAAAGAATTTTTATTGTGTAACCAAATCGTTCCTATTTTGTTCATTTATTTTTAAAACCAATGGTGTTGATTCCTTTTCTTGAGATTAAAATGAAGGTTTTACGTGCCACACTCCAATGTGCCCGAGATACTAATATTGCACTCAACGTTTTAAGAATAGTCACACATTCACTAAAATTCATTTATACCTTTACATTTTAGATTTTATTAGCATGAGAATGTATTCCATCTATGTTAGTCAAGGCACAGTAAAGCCACACAGGTAAAGAAAAAGAAACCAGTTAATAACTTTTTATTTAAATCCAAATAATTTATTTTTTATGCTTTCATGACTTACATCATTAAGCTTAATCATTAAATGTTTCTGGAAATTTCACAATGACAATTTATAAACAGAATAGTAATGATAATGTATATTCTTTACTAAGTCCATAATTTGTGTCTGATGCCATCCCAAGTATTATATATAAATGATCCTCATTTAATTATTAAATGACCATGTCATATTTTATGATTCCTCATTCTATCTACAGGAAAGTTGAAGTTCAAAATGGTCAAAGAAAAGTTAAGCTACCAGGGAGTAAAAGGCAAAGATAGGGGTCAAATGCAACTGTGCATGACTCAAAAGTGCACTTTTTTTCATTTATGCCATCTTTCTTTTTTTTTCCTTCAACTTAAGTTCAGGAGTACATGTGCAGGATGCGCAGCTTTGTTACATAGGTAAACGTGTGCCACAGTGGTTTGCTGCACAGATCATCCCATCAACTGGGTATTAAGCCCAGCATCCATTAACTATTATTCCTGATGCTCTTCTCTCCCTCCCTGCACCCTTACCCCGCAATAGACACAAAGTCTGTGTCGTTCCCCTGAAATGTGTCCATGTGTTTTCATCATTCAGCTCTTTCCTGTAAGTGAGAACATGTGGTGCTTGGTTTTCTGTTCCTGCATTAATTTGCATGGTGTATATGGTGTATTCCATGGTGCATATGTACCACATTTTCTTTATCCAGTCTATCATTGATGGGCATTTAGGTTGATTCCATGTCTTTGCTATTGTGAATAGTGCTACAATCATGTATTTTTATATTAGGAGTACTTATATTCCTTTGGGTATATATTCAGTAATGGGATTGCTGGGTCAAGTGATATTTCTGCCTCTAGGTCTTTGAGGAATTGCCACACTATCTTCCACAATAGTTGAACTAATTTACACTACTACCAACAGTGTAAAAACATTCCTCTTTTGGTTGGGCATGGTGGCTCACACCCGTAATCCCAGTACTCTGGGAGGCCGAGGCATGTGGATCACCTGAGGTCAGGAGTTTGAGACCAGCCTGGCCAATATGGCAAAAACCCGTCTCTACTAAAAATACAAAAATTAGCTGGGCATGGTGGTGTACACCTGTAATCCCAGCTACGTGGGAGGCTGAGGCAGGAGAATTGCTTGAACCTGGAAGACAAAGGTTGCAGTGAGCTGAGATCATGCCATTGCACTCCAGCCTGGGCGACACAGCAAGACTCCATCTCAAAAACAACAACAACAAAACAAAACATTCCCTTTTTCTCTGCAACCTTGCCAGCATGTTGTTATTTGACTTTGTAATAGCCATTCTGACTGGTGTGAGATGGTACCTCATTGTGGTTTCGATGTGCATTTCTCTAATGATCAGTGATGTTGAGCTTTATTTCATAGGTTTGTTGGCTGCATGATGTCTTCTTTTGAAAAGTGTCTTTGCCCACTTTTCAATGGTGTTTTTTTCTTGCAAATTCACTTAAGTTTCTTGTAGATTCTGGATATTAGCCTTTGTCACACGGATAGAGTGCAAAAATTTTCTCCCATTCTGTAGGCTGTCTGTTCACTCTGATGATAGTTTCTTCTGCTGTGCAGAGGCTCTTTAATTAGATCTCATTTGTCAATTTTTGCTTGTGTTGCAACTGCTTTTGGCATTGTTGTCATGAAATCTTTGCCCGTATCTATGTCCTGAATGGTATTGCCTAGATTTTCTTCTAGGGTTTTTATAATTTTGGGTTTTACATTTAAGTCTTTAACCCATCTTGAGTTAATGTTTGTACACGGGTGAAGGAAGGGGTCCAGTTTCAACTTTCTGCACATAGCTAGCCAGTTCTCCTAGCACCATTTATAAAATAGGGAATGCTTTCCCCATTGCTTATTTTTGTCAGGGTTGTTGAAGATCAGATGGTTACAAGTGCGTGGTCTTATTTCTGAGTTCTCTATTCTGTTCTATCGGTCTCTGTGTCTGTTCTTATACCAGTACCACGCTCTTTTGGTCACTGTAGCCTTGTAGCACACTTTGAAGTCAGGTAACGTGATGCCTCCAGCTTTGTTATTTATGCTTAGCATTTTCTTGGCTATTTGGGCTGTTTTTGGGTTCCATATGAACTTTAAAATAGTTTTTCCTAATTCTGTGAAGAATATCAATGGTAGTTTAATGGGAATAGCACTGAATCTATAAATTGCTTTGAGCAGTATGTTATGCCATCTCTTTATAAACAAAATATTGAAATAGTGGTCCTTACCTCAAACTCTGGACAGAATGTAAAAACAAAGGTCTCTCCAGTACCATAAAAGCCATCACTCACTTTAAATGGCTCAGATGCTAATGCACCAAAAACCTAAGGATAAAAAAGGCATGTTCAATGACATGACTAACAAATTTATTTCAGTAAGCATTATTTCATCATATATGTTTAAATAAAATGCAAAAAAGAGAAATCTGGTATAGTTTTATCTAATCATACTTAAAAAGGGAAAAATGGCTAGCTGTTATATAATTTACATTATTGTCAAATATGAAGCATATTGGTTTTTCAATGGAAAAACAGATTTTTTCCTAGTTTTTAAAGTTTGGGATTTTATTTAAAGTAATTAAATACACAATCTTAAAAAGTAGTTAACACATTTCAGGAGGACTTATATGTACAACGTATGTATGAAATGGATAACATGATGCTATGGGATTGTGGTGCTTAATAAAATAAGTCCTCCAGCATAGGGAAACATTCTATCACTTTAAAAATATGCTATTTTTTTCTTTATCATTATACAGTAAATTCCATGAGGGCAGGTGTTATGTGTGAATTATTTTATCCTTTAACCCTGTGCATGATCTTATACAAGACACACAGTACCCTAGTGAAAAAATTGATGAATAAGAGATTGACCAAGTAATTTCAGTGTTATGGGTTGAAGTTTCCACATCAGAAATGGGAGTGCAGAGAGTCTGACAGATAATCCGTACAGTCACTGTCTATCCTGACATTCTATCTTTATAGTCTTAAATTTGAAAATATTTCCTTATTGAAAGGTTATTTTATATATATATTATAGAAAAGTACACAAAACATAAATGCATAGCTCAGTTTAGAATTATCACAGAGCAAAGTCCCATGCAACGTTCATTCACACCAAGAAACAGAACACCACTAGTTCTAGAAGCTCTCTTTGTGCTTCTTCTCATCAATAGGCTCACCTACCTGAAGGAGTTACTAGCCTAACACCACTAGAGATTCATCTGGCCCCCTGATAAAACTTTCTGTAAATGAAATCATAAGAAAGTCACTCTTTGGTGTTTGATTTCTAATTCAATATTATGTTTGTGACATTCATCTACGCCATAGCATGTAGCAGTAGTTCATTCATTTTCGTTGGTGCAAATACTTTTTCTTGGGTATGTAACCTTGGGCAAGTTGATGAGCTTATGTCATAGTTGACTCATTCTTTTATATAAAGATGATAACAGTATCAATCTCATAGGGCTTTCATGATTAAATAACATAATGCGTAAGTGATTAGTCAAGTTCCTGACACATAAAACACTAAAGGTGTTAGTAATACTAGTGTTTTGTTCTAATATTGCTATTTTACCTTCTCATTAGTTTCTAATTACAACTGACTTGAACTTGCTGTTTGAGGAACAAACCAATATTACTCTTATTTGTGCTTTTGTTCTGGCTATCACCTTCAAACAATTATTTTTAATGAAAACTTTACCCATTATTCAAGATTCTGCCAATTTCTACCTTTCCCATGAACCTCATTCTTATTTCCTCACTTTTTCTAGGTTCTAAGAAACCTACCATTTTTCCCAGTATTAGAGATGTTGGTATGTGCAAATGTTCTTTTCTACCACTCTATAATCCCTTTGAAGGCAGTAATTCTTAATCATCATGCTCATATCTATCCTCTATAACACTCAACATTGCCTTGCATATTTAAAGAACCCAGTAATTATCAGTTAAATAATAAAATGTACTAATAAAGTAATGTTTATCAAAGAAATATGCTAAAAGTTACTGTTACTGCTCTTAAAGGATAAGCGATTTATGCATTTAGTGTTTCATACCTGTCCATCACTGTCTTTAATCACCATCAGCACTGGGGTGTCTAAACCTGTCATTGTTCGATAAAGAGTTTTCAAGCTTGTGCCATGTTTTCCAGTACCATAAACAAGAGTCCATGGATAGCCAATTGTTCTTGGTGGAAGATGCTTGGTAAGCTTTAAAAAACAAAGTGATAGTATTTACTTGATAGCTTGCTGTTCATTATGTAGAATACTATTGCCAGCTGGAATTTAATGGTGCTTATATAACGTAGGCTATAAAAATAAATTAACAGTAGAAATTATTATTCTCAAAGATACTAAGATGATTGAAAAGTATTACACATTTCTCAGCATAAAATATTAATTATCTATTAGGAAAATAAAGAATCATCCTGAACCAGACACAGATTAGAACAGAGATAAGAAACATAGATTACTTACTGCTTTTGCCTTCCATATTGAATTAACAAAAATACTTGATAGACTATTAGCTTGATTATTAAAATATCTCTCAAATAATGGGCTAGGGAGACAGACCATCCAAGTTAGGAATCAAGCTTTAATACTTCTCCCTGTGTGACCTCGAACAAGTTAATCGCTCTATGCTCCCAATTTTTTAACTTAATAAAAAATGTGCATAATAAGAGCATCCAATTTCTACAGCTGTTGTAACAACTACATGAAATAATCCACATAAAGCAAGTAACAAGCACACAACAATAAAACAAATATTGGCTATTAGTGTCTGCTTACCTAAATCTCCTAACATCTTAATTAACACTAGCTGCTATGTTTTGCTTACTCTTTCTTTTCACTGGAGTGGGATAGTAACAGCATTAACGCTGTTGCTTCAGAAACAACTAAAAAGAGGCTGTTTTACTCTCATGGGTACACAGTCACACTCAGAAATGCACCTATGTGAGCATGTCATACCTTTTCAATTTGATCTGGCAGTAAAAGTTCACTGGGATCACTTAGGTTTGGTCGAAAAGATTCAGACTCCAGGTCTGCTTTCACTGGAGCAACCTGCTTTGAATTTATGTCTTCCCTTGTAGTAATCTAAAAAAGTAAATAGAGGTAGTGTATTAATGTAAACTTGCGACATGCTTTCAAAATTGTCAGACTTTTCAGATAAATAAAGCTTTATATTGTAGAAAATGTGTCTAAATCTTTAACCTTAAGATTTTATAGGGCAAAAGATGCCCCATATCTAATATCTATGATGTAGCCAATGTAGAAAAAGATTTTATAACAATATAAACAGACGTTTTCTCATCCACTACATGAGGAAGGACTGGTAGGAATGATAAATCCCCATATTTCTGTGTAAAGAAGATAGTTGCACGCATCTTTAATTAAGCCCTTGAAGGGCAAAAGTCAGCCAGCTGGTTTGCTTTGTGTCTGTCTGTGTGTCTGTATGTGTGCTATTTAAAATAGAATTTTTTCATGCTAAACACAAAATTTGTCAAAAATAATTAACAAAACTTCCTGGATGCCAAAATTTTAATGTAAATAATAGCAGAATAAAAAATATAACTTCATTTTCTGTGAGGTGTGCATGTATTTATTTGTTTCACTGAAAAATGTTACCACTTTTCTAAAATGCTTTCTTTTATTAACTTTCTAAACATTTAACTTTTTTCATCTAGTTGGACCAAACAATAAATTTTACTGTTAATTTGTTCATAAATTCATCTTTAAAATTAGATTATTGCGTTGCATTACAAAGAATATATGCTTTTGCTTGGTGGAAATGATTTCACTGGTATTCTTAAAATGAAAAAAATGTTAACTAAAAATAAAGCTTACTGTTGCACGATATATTCTACTGGTGTTTACTTTTTAATATTAATTTTATTTTAATATGTAAAACATAACATCAGAAAATAAAAGAAATGAAACATAACTATTATTTATGAAACTTTTAAATTGGAAAATATGCAGAATTCTATTGGAGCAGATAACTAAAATGCAGCAATGCTCAGCAACTGTGATTCTATATGGGAATGAAATTTTTGCTAAATTATTTTGTTCCTTTAACAGGTTTCTTAACAAACCTGAGCAGCATATATTTGCAACCAATACATGTTTTATAACTGTATTGTTTTTTGACAAGAAGTTAAATACTCATTCTTTCATATCATCATGTTTCCCCTTTATTTTGATGATGTGAAAGGTAAAAAGAAAAAGAAAAAGAAACCCAAGGCAGCATTAGAAGCATTAAAAGAAAAAAATTCAGTAGGTCTAGCAAAGCCATGAAAGCATATCTTATTAAGAAGAAAGAAACACAGTATAATAGACAAAACTGAAAAATGAGTTTTCAATTACATTGCTTTCTTGTATCTAAAAAAATCACAAAGATTATTTCACAGAATTTTAAGTGATTTATCCAGTTCTGTGTCTAAACTGTACTATTCCAATGTACTTCTAATACCAACCAAGAATGCCTCAAGAACAGTTTATCAAATTGAGATATCTGATGTGACGTTGATACAAATGAAATAGCCTTACAGAAAATATTTAAGCCTTGCTATTTTTTTTTTTTAGTTTTCCTATAGTATCATATCTTTCAGGTTTTGTTTAGAAAAGATTCAATCTCAAAACCAACACCATTCTTCCAATGTTAAATGAATGAAAACTCCTCATCGCTGAAAGAAACACATGATACTGAAAATAATTCTGAAGTGACAGAACATTCTTCAGAATATTTTTCAAATGAAAAGATGACAGAAAAGATAATCCATAGTTCTTCAAGGCAATACTATAACCTTTAATACAAAAAGGAACTTAATTTTAGTGCTGCAGTCAAAGCAAATTCTTCAAATGAGATTTGCCATGACAAAGAACACTAAAAACAGGGAGTATTCAGTCTCCGGAGGGGTTGAAACTACTGAAGGGGGCACCTGGAGGCGTCTGCAGAGTGTGCGCAGTTCTTCAGTATTTAGAGCATCGATCCTGCGGTGATACTCAGCCACTGACACTACCTAAATATGGAGACAGGGAGACAATAATTCCACTGACAGTTGAGAAAAAAGAGCAAAAAAAAAAAAAAAAAAAAAAAAAAAGGAGAAATTAAAATGGGAAAAGAGAACTATAATTAGGATTTCTTCCCCACTCCATGCTGCAAATCCAAGAGATTTATATATTAAACTAGAGTGAAATACCCATGAATGATTTTCACTACTACATCCAACTAGTTGGTAATGTAAGGTTTATTTCATAGGCTATTCCATATAGATTCAACTTAGTGAACAGAAATTATAGTTTTTTATACAGAAAACACTATATAAAACACATACTTTGCTAACATTAAAGATAATATCTGAAAACTAAATGGTCTTGCAGTTACAAAGGAAGTGGTAGTTTCAACTACCCCCTCCAAATCAGGTGAGCTCAAACATTATATCCTAATGGCCATGCTAGAAGAATTTCTTCTAGGCACAGGTGACAAACATACCCATCTATAACAGAAACAAAAGAGGGGAGAAGAGCAAGAAAACAATATACATGTACATCTTAAAACCTAAGGCAATTAGAAAAATAAGCCCTAGAAAGTAGAAAATTAGATTTTCAAAAGTATGTCTAATCATAAGTACCTTCTAAGCATGTCTGCTTTAGCCCTTTAAATGACTTTTTTTTCTAGTTTTTGCCTCTCTTCTGTTTTATTTCTTTATGGTTTTTACTGTATTACTTATTCTTGACTAACATTTAACAACTTTCCTACATTTTAACTTTCAAAGGAAAACTTTCTATCTTCTATAATTGCCTAGACCAGGCTCTTGCACAGTATTAAATTTGAAAGCCATAAATGACAGGTAAACACTATTACAGAAAGCCCACAAAAACAGGTAAGTTTCCTCAGGTTGACACAACAATTACAGTCTTTTCAGATCATGACATAATTCTAAAAACAGTTACCATACTACAGTGAACACTAGTGGTGTCATAAATATGTGACAATTCTCTTGAGCTATGACTAGTTCCACTTGTAATCAATCAAACATGCACAGAGGCTCTGACCACAAAATGAGTTAAACCAACCGGCTCATAAAGAGTTTAGATTTCAAACCTAGGTTTTAAGGGCTTTTTATTTAGCCAACTAAAAGGAACTAGCTACCACTAAACATCAAGGTAAGCACGAAAAGCTATATAAACTTGTTGAAAGTTCTGAAAGACATGAGAATAGAAAAAAGGAAAAGAGGCTGGACAGATTTCCATTCTGGCCGTTATTATTATATTGAATTTTGCAAAGCAACAAAGCATACAATATGTTAGCTGACTCTGTACTCAGAAACCAGAAGCTGTTATCCTCTCTAGCTCTGAGGGGGGGGAGGGTTAGATATACCTGGGTTCCTCACTGTCTATCAATTTTGTTATGAAACAATGAAAATAATAAAAGTGCATGTCAAATCTGGGTTTACGTGAATTACTGAGGAAATGCATATTAAGGACTGAGTATAGTGCCCAAGACATATTAATGAAAGCTACTATTATTAACACGACTTTTACTTGATTACTTTTCACCAATTACCCTGAGGACTAAATGATAATGGCTGAAGAGCCTCCTTATTTATTTTTGGCTTTTATTTTTGAATGAGAATATTTCAGGTTTGACATCTCAACTATTTTCAACATTTTGATTATTCTGAATTTAATTTTTATATTTCAGTATTAGATAAAAATAATGAAGGACTTTCAATTAAGAACAATAGGATTTCAATAAAGATTAAAGAAAAATTAGGTACTAAAAATAAAAAACATCATGGGCTTACTTTTCTATGCCCAGCAAAACAGGTCTCTAGAAATATTTAACGGCCAATTATATTTTTCTTTCTTTTTTCATGGCCTTCAATCCAATAGTCTCCTAGACAAGGATTCTCAAATCATATAACTTATTTACTCCTCTGCTTTCCTTCTATAACTTATCTACTCCTCTGCTTTCCTTCTACCCCTCCAGTTAACAATGATCTTATACCTATATTCTAAACACACTTCCTGGGTGGAAGTGAAATTAAATTATGCTCACAAAAGAGATCAGTCATAACCTAATTGAATCAGCATTGCTGAGAGTAGGAGTTACTAATAAGAGAACAACAAACTGCCATGATAAGGCTAAGCTTACCTTAATAACACTTGATAAAGTCATAGTTTCTTTCATGTCACAAATCTACTTTTTCAAATTTATTTTTTTCAATTTTAATTTTTTCTAGAACTTAAAAAAACTTTCTGCCTCCTTAACCTTAAACATTTACTCATGCCCTGATGCATGAAGATACAGAAAACTTAAAAAAAAAAAAAAAAAAAAAAGGTCTGTGAGTTAATAGAAAAAGGGATTTGAATTTGAATACAGAAATATACTTCCTTCTCTCAAAATAAATAGATAAAAGAGCTATATATTCCCAGTATATATGAGGAAACTGGAATTAGTCTTACATTAATTTTTACATCCTTGGTAAACCGTACTCCATGTATACAATTTATTACTTTACCCAAAAGATTAAACCTAACTAAAAAATGAATACATTTCTCCAAAACATCCCATATCACGCCCTGAATTATTAGGGGTAAATAGTTGAGAAAACCAAGATCTTCCAATTAAAAGTGCATTCACTGGCTAAAAAATCGTTTCTTGAGGAATAAGGTATTTGGATATACTGCTAAGTCCTATCTGTAGGAACTAAGTACCATGACCTATACTCTGCAGAATTAAATGCCACCCTCTTCTTTTCAGTCTTTGACAAAGGATCCTCACACAGAGAAAGTATTTTCCTAAGTCTTTATTTCTATAGAATTACCAATGGAAAGGCAGGGGTAAATCCACCCATCACTATTACAAATGGACTAACAAAAATAGACTAGAGAAAATTCAGTTGTTGCCAATCTCATGAATATGAACATGTTCATCTCCTAGATATAAAGAACAATACCTTGTGGATGTTCCAGTGTTTCCCCAAGATTACTCCAAAACAAACCCCAAATCTCCTTCCTTCAACTGTCTTGCACACTAACAAAAATCTGCTAGTTATATGTCAAGTGCCATTTTTACTACTTTCTCAGTAAAGGGAAATGCAAGAGAAAAAGAAATACTATCAAATCAATGCCACTTATACTTACTTTGGTCCCAAAAATATGTTAAAGAAGAAAATACAATTCTGAGCTTCTGTATCAAACAAAAAGAACATACAACAGCATCCCTGAAGTCACATAAGCTATTGTTCCACTACATCTCATCATATATTAACAGTCTTTATTACAAAATAAGACCAGAATTATGTTAAACTTTGCCCCATTTTGCCTAAATTAAAACTACTGCTTTCAAAATATCATTCCATTTTGAGACCAGCCTGGGAAACATGGAGAAACCTCATCTCTACAAAAAATACAAAAAATTAGCTGGGTCTGGTGATGCAGGGTGGAAGTATCACCAGAGCCCAGGAGGTTGAGGCTGCAGTGAGCCAAGATCAAGCCACTGCACTACATCCTGGGCAAGAGAGCAAAACTCTGTCTTAAAAAAAAAAAAAAAATCCAGAATTAATTCCATTAGTGAAGTTTGATTTGAAAAAATCTCCAATTAAAATTACTTCCTGTCCTTCATCAATACTGGGAACACGAAAAAAGGGGAAGGAAGAGGGGAGCCATATCCCCATATCCTTTTTTTTTTTTTTGAGACGGAGTCTCCCTCTGTCACTCAGGCTGGAGTGCAGTGGCGTGATCTCGGCTCACTGCAACCTCTGCCTCCTGGGTTCAAGTGATTCTTCTGCCTCAGCCCCTCTGCCTCTTGGGTTCAAGTGATTCTTCTGCCTCAGCCTTCCTAGTAGCTGGGACTACAGATGTGTGTTGGGACTACAGGCGTGTGCCACCACACCCAGCTAATTTTGTATTTTTAGTAGAGACAGGGTTTCACCATATAAACTATACTAAAAAATTGTATATTACAAATTCTAGAGGAATCATTTTAAAAAGCTTTTTTAAAAAGTATAACTGAGATGCTAAGAGATGAAAGAATATGGAATCAAATTAAATCTGAAGCACAGGAAAATAAAATTAGAGCAGAAATCAATAGATTAAAAACAAAATCAATAGAAACCCAGCAATGGAACCAGAAGCCAGTTCTTTAATCTTTGAAAAGGTCAATAAAATTGATAAACCTCTACCTCTAGCCAGGATAGATGAGAGAGAGTGAGAGAATAAATATTAGAAATGAAGAGGGGCCATCATTACTGATCCCATGGATATTAAAAGAATAATAAAGAAATACTATACAACTGTACACTCATTAATCTGATAATCTAGATAAAACAAACCAATTCTTTGAAAGACAGAAACCACCAAAAGTCACACAAGAAGAAACAGGTAATGCATGCCTATTATCTCAGCTACTCAGGAGGCTGAGGTGGCAGGATCACTTGAGCCTATGAGTTCAAGACCAGCCCAGGCAACATAGCAAAACCCCAACTCAAAAAAAGAAAGACAGATACATGTTCAAATAATTAATAAATAATTAATAACCTCCTAAAACAGAAAGCACAAGGCCCAGACAGGCTCACTGATTATTACTACCAAATATTTATGAAGAAATTATACAAACTCTCCACAATCTCTTCCAGAAAACAGAAGCAGAGGGAATACTTCTTAACTAATTCTGTGAGGACAGCATTACTCTAATAGAAATAAAAACATTACAAGAAAGAAAAACTACAGGCAATTATCTCTCATTAACATACATGCTAAAATTCTCAACAAAACACTAGCAAATTGAATTAAGCAATGTACAAATGTACAGAATTATATAAAATGATCAAGTAGAACTTATCCCACCTATGCAAGACTGGTACAACCTTGAAAATCAATTGATGTAATCATCAACATGGTACAGAAGAAAAATCACGTGATCTTACCAACAGATACAAAAAAAAGCACTAGTCAAAATCCAACACTAATAAAAATGGTTTAGGAAGTTAGGAATAAAGGAGAACTCCCTCAACTGGATAAAGAACATGTATTAAAAAAATTCAGTTAACATCACATATAATAGTGAGAAACAAGATCCTTTCACACTAAGACTGGGAACAAGGAAAGGATATCCCTTGTCAGTACTCTTATCTGACATTATGCAGGAAGTCCTAGCTAATACAATAAGACAAAGGAAGAAAATTAAAGTTATATAAATAGGGAAGAGATAAAACTGTCTTTGTTAGCAGACGACATGATTGTTGGTATACAAAAATCCCAACAAATCAACCAAAACACTGCTGGAATTAATAAGTGATCATGGCAGGCTTTCAGAGTGCAAGATTAATATGCAAAAATCAACAGTCTTCCTATGTATCAGCAATGAAAACTTGGAATTTCAAAGTTAAAAAAAGAATACCATTTATATTAGCATAATGTAAATGAAATACATATAATGCTAACAAAATACATAGAGATCTAAGTGAAAAAAAAGTAGAAAACTGTGATGAAGAAAAGATTTAAATACATATTCCACGTTCATAGATAGGAAGACACAATATTGTCAAGCTGTCAGTTCTTCCCAACTTGATATATAGATCCAATACAATTTCAATCAAAATTCTACCAGGTTATTTTGTAGATACAGGTAAATTGATTCTAAAATTTATAGAAAAAGTTTATATGCAAAGACACAGAATAGCCAAGAAAGCAATGAAGAAAAAGAACAAAGTTGGAAGATTGATGCTACTCAACTTCAAGACCTATTGTACTATAAAACTACAGTAATCACTACATCATGGTTTTGGCAAAATAACTGACAGATCAATGATACACAATAAAATACTCAGAAATATCCCACATAAATATGGTCAACTGACTTTTAACAAAGGAGTAAAGACAATTCAGAGGAGAAATAATGGTCTTTACCCCAAACAGTATTGGAACAACCGGATATCCACCTGCAGAACAGTCAATTGAGACAAAGTCTTTACACTAAATGGACTACAGAGGAAAACGCAAACTATGAATCTCCTAGAAAATAACATAGGAAAAAAATCTTTGTGACCTTAAGTCTGAAGGTGCATTTTTAGATAAAATACCACAAGTACAATCCATGAAAAAGAAAAGTATTAAGCTGAATTTCATTAAAAGTAAAAATTTCTACTGTGTGAAAGACACTGTCAAGAGAATGAAAAAGACAAGCTACAGACTGGGAAAAAATCTCTGCAACACATATAAATGATAAAGGACTGTTATCCAAAATACATGAAGGAATACAGAAAGGAAGGAAAGAGACAAAATTGTCTGTTCTATCTCTATGTTTATGTAAAATGTAACAATAAGATATCAAACAAACTGATTAAAACATGGACAAAAGATATGTCACCAGGGAAATGCAAATTAAAATAAGATTGATATAACACTACACACCTATTTAAATAAAAGCTAAAATCCAAAGCACTGACAACAGCAAATGTCAGCAGGGATGTGGAGAACAGGAATTCTCATTTGTTGTGGATGCCATGCAAAATGGGTATAGCCAGATGAAAAACAGTTTGGCAGTTACTTTCTTTCTTTTCTTTCTTTCTTTTTTTTTTTTTTTCAGAGACAAGGTCTCACCATGTTGCCCTGGCTGGTCTCAAACTCCTCCCACTTCAGCCTCCTAAAGTGTTGATATTACAGGCGTGAGTCACCACACTGGCCTACCAAACACACCCTTAACGTAGGATAGAGCAATCATGTTACCTGGTATTTACCTAAACAAGTTGAAAACTTATGTCAACACAAAATCTACATCCAAAAGTTTGTAACAGTTTTTTTTTCATAAGTGCCAAAAGGTGGAAGGAAGCAAAATGTCCTTTACCAGGTGAATGGATAAAGAAGTGGATAAAACCATAAAATAGAATATTATTCAGCAAAAAAAGAAATGAGCTGTCAAGCCAAAAAGACATGAAGGGATCTTGAATAAAAATTCCTAAGTGAAAGAAGCCCCAATCTAAAAAAGGCTACATACTACTGTACGATTCCAACTATATGACACTCTGCAAAACGCAAAACAGTGGAAAGACTGGTGGGTGCCAGGTGGTCACTGGCATTCACTATAAGGGAATGAGTGATAAACAGCTATGGCACAGGGAATTCTTAGGGTAGTAAAATCATACCATGTGATTCTACAACTAGATACATGTCATTATACACTTGCCAAAACCCACAGAATATACAACTCAAAGAATGAACCCTAATGTAAACTATGGACTCTGCATGACAATGTATCAGTATTTGTTCATACACTGTATGAACAAACTATATGTTACATATGTGGTATATGTAACATATACCACACTAATGTCATATGTGAGTAATAGGGAAAACTGCGTTTTGGGGAAAAGAGAGTATATGGAAACTCTCTATACCTTCCATTCAATTTTTCTGTAAACCTAATACTAATCTAAAAAACAAAATCTATTAATTAAAAAAAGTTAGGGGGATAATAAAACAAAAAATCCAGAGAGGTAGTTACCAATATGAGAGTGGCATAAGATGAGATGAGAAAAAACAGACAGATGCAGCTACATTAGTGATGTTCTAGTTCTAATACTGGGTAGTGGTACATCACAGATGTTTACTATTATGCCTCATAACTAGTATACATAAGATATCCTTTCCAACTATTGAGTCAGTGTTACAGCTCTCTTAGAATTTATCTAGCAGGTTTTCTGGTCTTCACTGGAAAGGCCCCTACGCTATTAAATTTATTTAAATGAAAAATAAAAAACAACTGAGTCAAATAAATTAGGAAAAAATATTTTACATTGAATATATGTGTACACTTTTTTCAACTAGGTTGTGACTGCAGAGCAGAAGATGTTTCACTTACCATAAGAGATACATAAATACTGGTTAATAAATGTACTATGACTATACTACTACAGATAGGCAGCATAATATTGAAGAATACTGGCTTTAGTTTTAGACTGCTACCTTAATTCTGATTGTGATTTTTATTAGTATTGTGAACTTAGGGAGCCTCATTTAGTTCCTCCATTTCTGATTCTTCAAATGGAAATACTCGTACATTTTATGAGAAATAAATAATATGTATAAAGTCTATATAAAATAGGTTCTCATATATTAAACATATGAAATAAATAATTCTCTTCCTCTTGTTATATTCTGAAGATTTTTGAGGGCAAGTGTGGCAAAGAGTTTAAGGGCATTGGCTAGAGCCAGAATGACTAGATTAAAACATCAGCTCTGACTTGCACTAGTTGTAGTGTGATTGCTATATCCCTCTGTTTTTTCACTCGTAAAATGGAGAAGATACAGTAATATTCCACAGGGTTGTGAGGAATAAATAAGGAAACTCATTATTAAGTGTTTAGAACAATATTTGGTATACACTGTCAGTACAAGTAATTATTTTCATCATTATAATTATTATCTCATGCTGAAGTCACTGGAAAGATTTTTACATTTAAATTAGCTCTTCCTAAAAATCCACCTGTCGGCTAATTCTTGAACAGATGTAAATAATTCGACATACAAACTTTTCTCCTGTGTTTTCATATATGAAAGCCTAAATTTTAAAAAAGTCTCTTCTTTCGTATACGACAGCCTAAACTAAGAAAATGGTGATGAAATTAGTGACTACTGATAAAGGTAATAAAACAATGATGTTATTTAATGATTTGTGACTTTGATTAAGACTAAATCCTTATTATAAAATGGGCTTATAATTTCAAGTAAATTATGATTTATTGACAGACACTAACAAGGTAAAGTATGGCACATGAATATATCAATACATGAACAGCTTCAAATAAATGAATGATTAAAGTTTAAGTTATCAGAATAAACTATAAAACGGCCTTAAAAAAATAAAAGGTAACAAAACTTAAGCATGCTTGATCAATATGGTTCTCATCGAAGCTAACTGGCAAAAGGTTAATTTCATGCCATGAATTTTGTTAGGAGTGTATGCTTCTTATTATTAATGTATTTGAGACATAAATTAACTCACTTATAAAACAAAAAAATCTGGTTAACACATAGGGTTACTGTAAGGTCACGTGATACTATATACATAGGCATTTAGAAAATTGTCAAGGTATCTACAGATACCTTAGTGATAATCTCTCTTACAGAGGTAGTAATAATATGGCCATATTTGTTGGGTAAAGACGAAGAATTCTAAAAAGCTACACATTACAAACTCCAAAATGTCAAATTTTATTTGCTCTGAAATACTGGTTATTCTCTTAGAAATAATTTTTTTTTTTTTTTTTCAGTTTAAAAGCATAAGAGCCCCTTGTCAGGCAAAATCTTACAGGGATCTCAATCTATAAAACAGGTAAAAGAACTGCTAATCCTTTTCATCCCAATTTTCTTAAGAACTGCCTGCCTTACAGCTCCTAGAATACCTGCTTTAAAGCAAAGCAAACAACTAGAAAACTGGGACTTCAGCTTGTCTACACATCAAAACACATCATACTGTACTATTCCAGAAAAACTTCAAAGTCATCCTGGTGAACTACAATATGTGCTAGTGAGAAGTGACAACATGCTAGCAGCCCTCACTCTTGGTGCCTCCTCTGCCTTGGCGTCCACTCTGGTGGCACTTGAGGAGCCCTTCAGCCTGCCACTGCACTGTGGGAGCCCCTCTCTGGGCTGGCCAAGGCTGGAGCTGGCTCCCTCTGCTTGCGGGGAGGTGTGGAGGGAGAGGCACCAGTGGGAAGCGGGGCTTCCCGTGGCACTCACAGGCCTGTAGGCAGGCGCCGGCTCAGCGGCCCTGCACTTGGAGCTGCCGGCCGGCACTGCTGGCCCTGGACAGTGAGGGGCTTAGCACTCCAGCCAGCAGCTGCAGAGGGTGCGCCAGTCCCCCTGCAGTACTGGCCCGCTGGTGCTGTGCTCGAAATCTCGTGGGGTCTCAGCTGTCTCCCCACGGGGCAGGGCTCAGGACCTGCAGCCCACCATGCCCGAGCCCCCGCTCCTGAGTGGGCTCCCGCTGGGCCCAAGCCTCCCCAAAGGGCGCCGCCCCCTGCTTCATGGCGCCCGGTCCCATCCACCGCCCAAGGGCTGAGGAGTGCAGCTGCAACTGGGGACTGGCGGGCAGCTCGGCCTGCAGCCCTCCTACAGGATTCACTAGGTGAAGCCATTTGGGCTCCTGAGTCTAGTGGGGACTTGGAGAACTTTTATGTCTAGCTAGAGGATTGTAAATGCACCAATCAGCACCCTGTCAAAATGGTCCAATCAGGTCTCTGTAAAATGGACCAATCTGCTCTCCATAAAATGGATCAATCAGCAGGATGTGGGTGGGGTCAGATAAGGGAATAAAAGCAGGCTGCCCAAACCAGTCAGGGGCAACCCACTCTAATCCCCTTCCAGATTGTGGAAGCTTTGTTCTTTCACTCTTTAGGATAAATCTTGCTGCTGCTCACTCTTTGGGTCCATGCCGCCTTTATGAGCTATAACACCAGGAAGGTCTGCAGCTTCACTCCCGAAGCCAGCGAGACCACAAACCCACCAGAAAGAACGAACAATTCCAGATGTGCTGCCTTTAAGAGCTCTAACACTCACCACAAAGGTCTGCAGCTTCACTCCTGAAGTCAGCGAGACCATGAACCCACCAGAAGGAAGAAACTGCGGACATGCCATCTTTAAGAAATGTAACACTGTGAGGGTCCACAGCTTCATTCTTGAAGTCAGTGAGACCAAGAACCCACCAATTCTGGACACACTAGGGTCAAGCTGTCTCTGTACTACACGACAGTTTAGTTCAGTGACCACTCCATGCTTCAGCCAGTCATTCAAAATGGGAAATAATTCTACTAAACTTTCTGGGTTACTGTGAGGGTTCAATTAAATAATATATATGTATGGGCAGAGCTAATGGCCAATGAGTAGGAAGCATTCTTGCTCAGGCATGAAATAAAGTATCTGACAAAATTATATAGCCTCCCGTAAGAACGAACAGAACTTGGCTGGGCGCGGTGGCCTGTAATCCTAACACTATGGGAGGCTGAGTTGGGTAGATCTCCTGAGCTGAGCTCATGAGATAAAAAGCCCAGCCTGGGTAACAAGGCAAAATCTAGTCTCTATAAAGAATACAAAAAAATTAGTGGGCTGTGGTGCATGTTTGCAGTCCCAGCGACTTGGGGGGCTGAGGCAGGAAGATCACTTAAGCCCAGGAGGCGGAGGTTGAAATGAGCCAAAATCTCACCACTGAATTCCAACCTGGGTGACAAAGTGAGACCCTGTGTCAAAAATAAAAATGAATGAACAGGACTTGGACGTGGTGACTGCAATAAGCGTTAAGTGTTTGATGCACATTAATTAGATTGATCTATAAATTTCAGAATACCCACAATTTATTTTGCTTGTATTTGTAATAAACTGTATTGAAGTCTTTGCAAACTAAGAATAAATGATTATTCAAACTTCAAATCAAAAAAATGTATGAATAGCTTCATTGTTCTTGGTTTAAAAAACAAAGACGGTGTTAACTGATTTATCTAGTAAATCTAACCACAAATTTTAAAAATTCAATCATTTCAGGTGCCTAAACCCCTCTGTGCTGATGTAACATATAAATGAATTTTGAAATTACAATTAAAAATAACACCTTTAATATTTTAATATTTTGACACACTTAACATTTAAGGGAGGCAAGCTTCTTTGGGGGCATCTCCCAAAGTCCTTATTGGATTTTAAATCGTCTACAATTACAGTAAAAATAAAATAAACATTCATAAGGCAAAATATAATCCCAAATTACCATAGAAAGAGCAATGGACATTTTATAACAATGTACACATACAGAAAATAACTAAAATTCTTACAATAGTATGGTTGACTGAATTTCCTTACTAGGATATCGCTTAAAGACTTGTATTAGGTAGCATTGCCTGAAAACTTTTTAAATAGCTTAAAAACCTTTTAGTCAGATTCTTAAAATTATACCCTTAAATAAACAATATTATAAAAGAATCTGGTTTGAGATCCAGTCAATAAAAATTAATTTACTCTGTTCTATTCAATTTATTTTCAAGCAAGAGAAAATCCTGAATATTTTTCTACAAAGTTAAGCTAAAATAAAAAACATTAAGGCAGCAATTAAGATTTGGTATCTTCCTGCTGGTGTAGAACATACAAAACACTTAATATGAAACAAAATTACAGTCCCTTATTAATTTCCCTTTTTGAAGATACTCAGAATTAACAGAAACAACTTCAAGGTACTTTGTACAATCATAAATTTTGTATTCTATAAATATCCTCTATGCTTAAACTTTCAGAAATTGTATAATTTTTCATAATGTCACCATGAAAAGACTAGCATATATACAAATTAAAATAACTAAGGTTTACCAGAGTGTATTTATGATTAATTGGTTGATGTCTTCTCCCTTTTTTCCCATACCAGAGACGAGACATTTCCTTTCTAGGGTAAATTAAGTTACATAAAATCACGTAAGAACTGTTTTCAAAAGCATTCTTCCTCTGTCAAAGATAAATTTCCAGCACCAGAGCCTTACTACAGTGACAAAACAGTTTGCTAGAGACAAAGATTTGATTGACAAGAGAGAGAGCTAATCACTAAGGAGTTTCCATAGCAATGATAGTCCTGAGTGGAGGCTGTAAAGCTGGGGAGGGAAGAGAGAATTTCCCATGCTTAAGTTTGGTTGCACTGTACCCAAATGTGCAAAGAAAGGGCTCAAAACTTTAAAGATACAGAGCCTATATTTCCAAACATCAGTACACGAAGAAATATACTAAAAGTAATCCAGTAACAAAAAAGGAGTAAATATAATTTCCAGAGTCTCTCAAGGCACATGAATGATTTTAATAAACATTTTGTTGTTTGTTCATATAGTCATAAAATTATGTCCCTTACTTACAGCTAACAGTAAAACAAAATTACATCTTTTACATGAACATTTTTTAAGCAATAAGATGTCCTTTGTGGACTCTTCCACCCTAAAATTTTACAGAATGACTATGTAAAAACCAAGCCAATGTGCTACAAGTAAATCCTACACAAATATTCAAAGTGTCCTGAAAATTCCTTTGCCTGTTACACAGTCTGCTTTTAAACTGCATTCTCTAACATCTAATTTCTTGAAAAGGTAGTTATATTCACTATGCCTACATACACTTCACTAACCAGTGATATTTTGAATATAACCAAAGAAGTGAATTTTTTAAAGATTAAATATAAACTATAAAAATATATAAACTAAAACTATCTAGAATTCAGCTTTAATTAGAGTATCAATGTCATGATGATACATTTGAAAATTTCTTTCATTTTAAGGTACAGCTGCTCCTTCCACTTCACTTTGTTGTATGTACATGATGCCACCTTTTCACACACACACCACCTTTCTAACACACAATACTGCATCCCAACCAAACCCCCACCCCCATCTCCTTCCTCCACAGTCCAGCATGCGCTCACACAGGGCACAGCACACCCCACAGTGAACACCCTACCTCCTCCACATACCAGACATTTCCCCTATTCCTCTCATTCAGCCCCACTACACTTAGCCTAAAATCTCTCCCACAGTTCCTCATAGGCACACCATCATTATCTTCACACCAGGCTTAAAGTTCTCTTCTATATACAGTGCATTGTGGTCACACTCCACCCCTCCATTACAGACTCTCCTAACAACTCATCAGCAATATTATAAAATTTGGTGGTGATGGTGGTGGAAGCAGCATTTTGAAAGCTTGTCATAACTTCCAGCTACATTTTCTAAAATAACAAATATGATGTGTGTTCCAAAATGAGGTTTAAATGATATATTAAAAACAAAACCAAAAACCACCAAGCATGGCATAGTCTATTCTGTTGGTTGCCTATTCAATATCCACCCTTACACGTCTTTCCTAAAGTGGCCTTGATTTTGCTCAGGTATCCTTCCAGCCATGTTTCTGAGGAGGTTTCTGACTAGTTCATCTCTGGACAGAACTAGTCATTAGAGACCTAAATCAGTGGCTCTCAAGTTTTAACCGGCATCAAAATCACCTGGAGTATTTGTTACACCAGAATTCCAGGCTCCAAAAACTGCTTCTAATTAATGAGACTCAAATGGGGTCTGAGAATTTGCATTTCTAACAAATTCCCAGGTGCTGCTCCTGCTGATAGTCTGAGAACCACACTTCAAGAAACAACAGGTTTAAGCTATTCTGAGTGCAGTTTTCTGTTTCTCGAAGTCATCCAAATTTATAAATACAGTGTCAGGCAAACATAAAATGAGCTCAATGAGTCTCCTTCTTGCCTTTTCTGTTTTTGTAGTATTTACAACACATATTGCTAAGTCATTTAAATTTGCCTAGATATCCAAGAGTTTGAAGGAGATGTCAATTATTATTATAATAACATGATGGGAAATAAAGCACTTTTGAAAACACTACCAGTTTACAAGTTGAACATAATCTGTTCTCATAATTCAGATATTCAATTTAATAATCCTTTTCCTTTACTTTATTCCAATTGAAGTTATTAAGTTACCTTATATCTCTTCCTGTTTGATTTGGGAATGGTATGATAGAAGCTATAATATATAATTTACCCTACTCACTATTTATGATTTTATGCCAGGTGAGGTGGCTGTAATCCCAGTGCTTTGGGAGGGTGAGGCAGGAGAATTACTTGAGCCCAGAAGATTGAGACCAGCCTGGGCAACACAGCAAGACTCTATCTCTACAAAAAAAAAAAAAAAAAAAAAAAATTGGCTGGATGAGGTGGCACATGCCTGTAGTCCCATCTACTGAGGAGGACGAGGCAGGAGGACCTCTTGAGCTCAGAGTTCGAGGATGCAGTAAGCTGTGAGTGTGCCACTGCATTCCAGCCTGGACAACACAGCAAGACCCTTTCTCGAAAAATAATAATAAATTTAAAAATAAAGTAATACTTTAGAATTGTAATATTTAAAATCATAAACTAGTCTGTCACCCATGCATCCTGCCTCTTCTCACCGTCTATATTAGAGGCTTTTTATTTTTTATTTTTTTTGAGATGGTGTATTGCTCTGTTGCCCAGGCTAGAGTGCAACGACGTGATCTCTGCTCACTGTAACCTCCGCCTCCTGGGTTCAAGGGATTCTCCTGCCTTAGAGTCCTGAGTAGCTGGGATTACAGGTGTGTGCCACCACGCCCGGCTACTTTTTGTATTTTCTTTTTTTTTTTTTTTTTGAGACGGAATCTCTCTCTGTTGCCCAGGCTGGAATGTAGAGGCACGACCTCGGCTCACTGCAAGCTCCGCCTCCTGGGTTCATGCCATTCTCCTGCCTCAGCCTCCTGAGTAGCTGGGATTATAGGCGCCCACCACCATGCCTGGCTATTATTTTTTATATTTTTAGTAGAGACAGGGTTTCACTGTGTTAGTCAGGATGGTCTCGATTTCCTGACCTCATGATCCGCCTGCCTCGGCCTCCCAAAGTGCTGGGATTACAGGTGTGAGCCACTGCACCTGGCCTAATTTTTGTATTTTTAGTAGAGACAGGGTTTCACTGTATTGGCTAGGCTGGTCTCGAACTCCTGACCTCAGGTGATCTGCATGCCTTGACCTCCCAAAATGCTGGGCTTACAGGTGTGAGCCACTACGCCTGGCCTAGATAAATATTTTTAATGGAAATACTATAGCTCACAACTTTGGGCTAGCAATCGAAAAATATTTTTAACAGGGAAAGCAAAACACTAGTTCAAAACTCTCCTGAAGTCGCTAATATCTTTAAGATAACATAATCAGCAGTCAAAACAGACGATATTAAGCATAAAACCTGGGTGCCAAATGCTAATAAAAGAAAACATATGAATAGTCTAAAACTTTCATTTGTAACTATACAGGTTCTCAACATAGAAATATAGTCATATATCACATAATGACAGGGATATGTTCTGAGAAATGCATCTTTAAGCTATTTCGTTGTGTGAACATCACAGCATGTACTTACATAAACCTAAATGGAATAGCCTACCATATAACTAGGTTATACGGTACGGCCTATTGCTTCTAGGCCATACCATATAGCACGTTACTGTACTGAATACTATATGTGACTGTAACACAGTAATAAGGATTTGTATATCAAAATATATCTAAACATAGAGAGGGTAATGCATTGTACTATGATGTTATGACATCACTAAGAGAGAGCTCCATTACAGTCTCAGGGAACCAACAAAATGTCATTATGTGGTGCATGACCATATTATGAAAATCAGTACCTATCAACTTACAAATTCCAATTAAGTGTTTAATCCTTCTGATTTCTTTTTCAGATTTATTAACTGTCTTCTGGAGTTATAATTTATAATATTATTTGATTATTCGATCAGTATTAAAAAAAAGAATACTTAAAAAAATTCCCTTTATCTGAGAAATGTGATTTCTCAATGTAGTGACTTTAGACACAGATAATTCCTCCACTTTTGGACCAAATTAATTCTATGTGGATTTTGCTGGCTAGACTGAGAAGAGATCGTGAGGGTTTTGTGCGTTTAATATATTAGTTCAGTTTTAATTTTGGTGTTACTTATACCTTAATAATAATAAAAAACATATGTTTAACAAAATGAACACCAGAATACTCACTGCCTGTCAGCTTAGGAAATAAGGTATTAACCAAACAAGGGAAGTCTCCTGATAAGGTGTTTCTTAAAAGCTGCAGCAATAACCACGGTTGTAGTTTTCTGGGAAACCTAATGAATGATCCTGACCGTAACTCTACTTAATGACAGCTGTGAAAACAGAACTGGCTCCACAAAGCA
This sequence comes from Rhinopithecus roxellana, assembly GCF_007565055.1. Classification (NCBI taxonomy): domain Eukaryota; kingdom Metazoa; phylum Chordata; class Mammalia; order Primates; family Cercopithecidae; genus Rhinopithecus; species Rhinopithecus roxellana. Next base: position 70,828,870 of record NC_044557.1, on the reverse strand, counting down.
ATCGCCACACAGTAGTGAAAAACCAAATCCAACAATGACATAATGTGATAAATGTTATGGCCTACAATGCTAAGAACGGGTTACATATTTTACACTCATTTAACTAAAATGGACAGCACTAAATACTAAAGTCAAAATGGAAAGACTATAAATTATTTTAAAAACTAAGCTGAAAGGCAGATTCTAACATATTTTGAATAATGGTCTAGAGGTTTATATAGTAAGTAGTTAACATATTTACACTTATGCTTAAATAACCTAAACTTCAATTATTGAGAAAATGTGACTAATGTCATGTACCTAAAAAGATACAAGTTGTTTCAAAACCCCAAAATTGTACAGCATGTCTTTTTATCAATATTTTGGCAATCGTGAGAAGCAAGAGGGAAGCCAGAGCAATTTTATTCAAAAACGAATCATTTTAAGAATGAAAAATACTGTTATACACCCTATCAACACATAATCTTAGTAAATTCATTCTCAAAATTTAATCAAGTAAATGTGTGGGAGACCAAATAAACCAAGTAAAGCTGATTTAATAAAACCAGTTTCTTAGTTGTTTTTATTTATCATCCTAGGAGAACTGGATGCTTTAATTAGGTTTGGAGCATGAAAGATACTGAAGTATATGTGGTATAAAATTAGAGATGAAAAATTTTGGAAAGCTTTCTCTGCCAGCTCTTATCCCAAAAGGAGTGAAAAAGTCAATCCAAAGGAAAGCAATCAAAAAGCAATGTTAGCATAAAGAGCTCCACCTTTGAGGCCTGTGTGGTCAAGCAGCAAGACTGGCATGCTGGACATGTGACACAATGAATTCTTGACTTTCAGAAAATTCTAGCACACAGCCTCTTAAAGTTGGTACTTGGGGTGGATGCTGGTAATTGTCTGGGGGTATGTAATGTCTCATGATAAATGATTGCAGGATGACAGTGATTCAACTTACAGTATTACCATCTTGACTTCATGATAAGAAATTTCAAATTTATCTTTATATTACAACAAATAAATTATGAAAGTGAATGAAAAGTTTTACATGAATCTGAGCTTATTGTGGTAGTCACTCCTTTAAGTTATACTCCTGGATCCTCAGGCACTTGTCAAATATATTAAATTTTAAAGGGTATTTGATGGACAAAGTTGAAGAAGACAAAGTTCAGAGATCATTGACTTACAGCCTGGTATGTTTTTTGATTTCCCTCTCCTTGCAGTATCTCTGAGTACACAACATGATGGAAGTCCTGTGGTATGTAAGGGAGCTACGCCAACATTAACTGTATCTGCATGGCTGCTACTGAGGAGAAAATATGTTTTCTTAAAAATCAAGGCACAAAATGATTAAAGAAATCTTTCTCCATAATGAACCAAATTTATGTTTTTGATGCAGCACCCCAGATGAAAGGAATATGAAAAATATTTCATATAACTTGCATGACAGGAACTGAAAAGTTGATCTATGTTATAATCAATATAGTCTAAAGATTCTTCCACAGTCTTAATATTGTATATGTTTAACACAACACCAAGTTGTGGCATGGCATAGTACACTAGTTTTCCCACCTTGACTGCACAATGTAATTACCTAGGTAGCTTTAAACAACACTGATAACGAGGTCCTAGCCCCAATTATTCTGATTTAATTGGTCTGATTTGTGAACTTGGCAATGATATCTTTGAAAGCTCTCCATCATGATGCAAAGGTTCTGCCAAAGTTGAGCACTTGGTATGGTGGAAAAAGTATAGGCTCTGAATTAAGAGATTAACCACTATGAGAATTTTAGCCAAATAAAAAATAAGTTTAAATAAATTATCTGGGCCGGGCGTGGTGGCTCACGCCTGTAATCCCAGCACTTTGGGAGGCCGAGGCAGGGGGATCACGAGGTCAGGAGATCGAGATCATCCTGGATAACACGGTGAAATTCTGTCTCTACTAAAAATAAAAAAAAAAATTAGCCAGGCATGGTGGCGGGCGCCTGTAGTCCCAGCTGCTCGGGAGGCTGAGGCAGGAGAATGGCATGAATCCAGGAGGCAGAGTTTGCAGTGAGCAGAGATCGTGCCACTGCACTCCACCCTGGGCGACACAGCCAGACTCCGTCTCAAAAAACCAAAATAAATAAATAAAAAATAAAAAAGAAATTATCTGTAAAATAAAGATGATAATCTATACTTAAATGTATTGCTCTAGCTCTAACTATCAATCATTCACATGGTAGAATTACATGTTAATAGACACCATGGGGATGCAAACAGCAAATTCCAGACTGTATGACATTCTACAGAAAAAAATCTGATTTCTTAAAAACTGAAATAAAAAGCAAAGCAAAGCAAAGCAATGGAGGAGGAACCTACATTTAGAGAGACTTAAGAGATATTTTAATTAACTGCAACATTTGAGAGCTTAGTTGGATCATGACTTGAAAAACAAATTGTAAAAATGCATACTGTACATATTACATGTATTCTAAATATTTTTATGACACTTGAATAACTATGAACAATTGGAGAAAAGGAGGGACACAGAAGAAACAAGCTGATAAAACTGAATGACTGATACATGTGAATTTGTTTTACTATTAATCTTTTATTTTTGTATATTTATTGAACAAAAGTGCGATCATCAGGAAATAGCAGATGTCAACAGGCATTCTGCCTCATCTTCACCTCAGGACTTGCCTGACAATTTGTTAAAATGCCACTAGAGCACTTCCCTTTTTAGTGAAAAGGCATAAAAACAATCTGTATCAAAAAACAGAAAGTAATATTTTTCACAGAACTGCAAAGCCCCGCATCAAACAGTATCTTTACAACACTGGATATTCTTACTGACTGCCTGTGTTGAATATTGGCAGAAATCAGGGGAAAGACTATAATAAGTAGTTCCTTCTTGGTTATAAAGTAAGGTTATCAGACCCCCAAAAGCAAAACTCATAATGCATATTTCTTTTATTTGGGTATCACACCAAAAATGTAAGTTTGGTTCACTATGAAGAAAGGTTTCTTTAATCATTTTGTGCCTTGATTGTTTAAAAACATGCCTTCTCATCAATAGGAGCCATATTGATGCAATTAATTCAGGCATAGTCTCGCTCTGTCACCCAGGCTGCCGTGCAGTGGCACAATCTTGGCTCACTGAATGCTCCGACTTCTGGGTTCATGCCATTCTCTTGCCTCAGCCTCCCGAGTAGCTGGGAGTAGAGGCACCCACCACCACGCCCAGCTAATTTTTTGTATTTTTAGTAGAGACAGGGTTTCACCGCGTTAGCCAGGATGGTCTTGATCTCCTGACCTCGTGATCCACCTGCTTTGGCCTCCCAAAATGTTGGGATTACAGGCGTCACCCATCACGCCCGGCCCACACCAAAATACTCTTTATCATGTGGCATACAAAGTGACGTTACAAAAAGAGCAAATTCAGTCCTTTACACATAGTGAGTGATAAGAATAGTATTTCTCAGATCCTTTATCCAAATACTTAGGAAGTGATTTATTACTACTGACCACCTTAAAATTTGGCTAAATTTTCTTTTTCTTAGTAAACATATGTTTCTGTCTATCTTCAATAGGACTGACCTTCAATGTTCATATTTGGAAATTAAAATTTTAAAAAATATTATGGAATTTTTCCTGCTATCCCAAGTAATTATCCCAAGTAATTAGCAGGAATTAATCCTGCTATCCCAAGATTTTTTAGTAATCTGGGGTGCCATAGTTTATGAATTCTTTTAACATATTTTAGGGTACTGATATGAATAATGTAAGATCTGAACAGAGTTCATTAAGTTAAACAGTTGAAGTACTGGAGAAAATAATTCTGAAACAAGATTAAAAGGGAAAACAACAAATATTTTCACACTATCGCAGTATATGGAAAATGTTTCTTGTTGTTATTGACTTGCATTGGAAGACAGAATAAAGATAAGTCAATCAAATGTACAAAGATATGTTTCCTTAAGCTTATTGTAACAAATAACTTTCTAAGAGAGCTGTCCTAAAATGTAAAGTTATTGTCCTTTGAGGTAATAAATTCTCTTTCACTGAATATGTTTAAACAGAACAACAACAACAACAACAACAACAACAACAAAATGTAAATGAAAGACTGTGGACTATCAGTTAAAATGTCCAGAATCTATGGCTTTATGAAAAAATATTTACTACAACTGATGTAAGAACTTATTTTAGGAAATACAGCAATCTTGAAAGATGAGAAACTTTATACCTTAATTTTAATCTATGCCTAAGTTTATCCATTAATAAATATTGAGAATGAACTATATGCCTATACAATTCTTAGTTCTGAAGACATAATAGTGTAAGAAATTGACAAATCCCTGCCTTATGACCCTTACATAGGGAAAGGGAGAAAAAGGTAAACAATAAGTTTACCAAATTTATCATATACAAACTTCCCCAGTCAATGTACACATTTCTGGCTAGCAATATATTTCTGCTTGAATAACAGTCAGGGATAATAAAGATCTCTTTAAGTATCAATAAAGCAGAATAACAGTGAGTAGAGTTGTTAGTTTAAATCTAACTGATGCCCAAGTTGGTAGCCATAACAAGTTCATCCTAAATTCTAGGGCACCTATTCTCCATTCCTATGTAGAACAAAAAAATAAAAAACATCACAGCACATTTTGAAGTACTACTGTTTTATATAAGGGTTTTAGCCAAATTCTTCCTGTATTAAAATAAATCATGCTAACATTTAAAATTACTCTTTCCCTTAAACAAGTACTCATTAGTTTAACAAACATTTTTATTTTATTCATTTATTTTTTTGAGATGGAGTCTCACTCTGTTGCACAGGCTGGAGTACAGTGGTGTGATCTTGGCTCACTGCAACCTCTGCCTCCCAGGTTCAAGTGATTCTCCTGCCTCAGCCTCCTGAGCAACTGGGACTACAGCTGCGTGCTACCATGCCCAGCTAATTTTTGTATTTTTAGTAGAGACGGTTTCACCAGATCGGCCAGGCTGGTCTCAAACTCCTGACGTCATGATCCACCCACCTCGGCCTCCCTAGTTTAACAAACATTTTTTAGGCACTTAGGATCCACGAGGCATAACAAGAGCAATATAATGTAAGATACATTACAATTGTAAATTTTCTAGATGCCACATTAAAAAAGTGAAATTAGTTGTATTAATACATTTAAGCTAATGTATTCAAAATATTATCACTTCAACATTAATCAGTATAAACAAGCAAGATGTTTACATTCTTTTTCCTTTCCATTCTAAGTCATTAAAATCCAGTGTGTATTTTATACTACAGCTCATTTCAATTGAGACTGGCCACATTTTAAATGCTCAATGGTTACATGTGGCTATTGGCTATAGGAAGTAGAGTATTTTACACTACAGCACACCTCAATTCAGGCACTAAATTTTCATAGGAAATACTTGACCTTAATTAGATTTAGACTGATTTAGATCATATTTAGATTTCATGAAATTTACAGTTGAAAAAGTAGTTCATATATCTAAGTTATTCCTAATATATTTGAAAATTGTCCAATAATGGAACCAAGTATCAGTTTTTAAATTAATAATTAAAACTAACAATGCAGTCCCTTAGAGGCATTAGCTGCATTTCAAGTACTTAATAGCCACATATGGCTAGTGGCTACCATACTGGATACTGCAGTAATATTTTCAGACAACGTAGCAAGGAGTTTCCAAAATTATTTTTTTTCTCTTCCATTTTCTTTTGAATTGCACCAATTCTGGTCAAAGGACTGGTGAGGAGACATTTATTTTTCCTGTAGAAATTATAACCTGCACAGTCTTGCACAGAAACTGAGACAGTTCCTTTGAATCAAAATAGTCAATAGTCTCTTATTTCCAAAGTTAAGTACTCCAACCTCATGGACAGAAAGCTCTCAATTCCCGTTCGTGACTGACAATTCTGCCATCCACCTTGCCACCCAAGCTAGAGATAACTTTACGGTTACCAAGTTGTCACTAAATCCTGTGTAATTAGCTGGCTAATACCTTTTCTTCTAACTTTATTTCATCACCTTCCACTCCACCTTCAACTGTTGCTGCCTTAGTTAGTTAGGTACATATCTTTGATCACCTGGGATATTTTAAGTACCTCCTAAAGCTAATCTTAAAAACACAGCGCAGGGATATATATATTTTACATATGTAATCACCCAAGTAACCAGCACCGAGAGTAACATATAGAACATCCCCAGAACTCAATAAAGTTCCCTCCTGTCCCTGAGCCACCCTGTCACAGCCCAGTTATCCAGTACTGTGATGCATTTCTTTTTTTTTTTTTAATTTTTTAATTTTTTATTATACTTTAAGTTCTAGGGTACATGTGCAGAAGGGAATATCACACACCGGAGCCTGTCGTGGGGGTGGATTTCTGACTAGTTTGTCCTTTTGAACTTTGTGTAAATGAAATTACATAGTATATACTGGTTTGTGTCAGGCTTCTTTTACTCAACATATTATTTGTGAGATTCATCAATGTCGTTGCCTGTACCAGTAGATCTTTTTTATTGTTATCTGGAATTCTGTAAGTATTCAAAAATGTATTCATCCATTCTCCTGCTAATGGGACTTTCCAATTTGGGGCCAGTATGAATAAAGCTGGTATGAAGATTGATAATGTTGGTTTAAGTATTAAAATACCCAAAATACATGGTCAATATGTTCTTCTTTCTCTTCCTTATATTGGAGTCACAGTATAAACTGATGCTTTATATACTACACAGAATGAAATCAGACACATTCCAAATCAGTTTGCATTTTAAAAAGACAAGCCATGTATACGTTCAATTACTATACATGTTAAGTGCATGCAAGATACATTCATATCACATTAACAGCCACAAACATTAACACCAAATGATTAACAAAATTTGATTACATTTATTATCACATTTTAGCATCTGCTCTATATTTTCTAATGCATCAAGAAGAGACAAATCTAGGCAACACCAACAGATGTAGATATTGCTACCCTACCAACCTTATAAGATAATGCATGTAAAATGTAATATGTAATCTTAAGATGTATGTAAGAGGAGTTACAAAAAGTTTGTTAGTATTACTTTGACCATTTAAACAAGTTCAGTAAATTTGAGCACATAAAATTTCTACTACTTTGTAAAATTAGCACCCACTTATTTCCTTAAAATTATTATTGAAAAATTTAAGTCATGATAATGCGTAGGTCTGAAACCTAGAAAGAAGTAGTAATTTGCATAGATGCTGTGCAAATACTATGCACAGATGTGTTAAATGACTGCTGTACCACCTCCATGAAGGAGATGAAATTAAATCAGATGTGAAATCGATGTTTTACGAACATTAATTAACAGCAAAATTAAAATTATTTCTTTTGCCATGTTAATCTTTCCTAAATATTCTGTAACACACTCAATAAAAGTCATTTTATTGATGGTGGGTTTTCTAGTATTTTAAAGCAAAAGCAGAATGACAAATATAGTATTAAAGTCACTATTCAGATTCATTCAATAACCACATATAAACACGGATAGTGAACCTGACCTTTTAAAAAAAATCCCTCTTTTGTGCAAACATCACTTATATTTTGTACTACCATAAAGCTATAAATTCATACAAACTAAAAAGATGACTAAAATATTCATATTTTCCTCCTTACCTCCCATTCTCTGGCTGCTGCTTGATTATTAGAATCCTCAATTGTTTCAGACTCCTCAATCTTTTTTACTACTATAAATCCGGGTTCTCTGGCATATTCGCCAGTATCTTCTGCATATATTTCTGGACTCCACTGAATGAAGAAGGCATACAAGTGATCTGTCCTGTTAGGAGAATTGACTATTAATATACCTAGTATTCTGTGTTGCCAGAATTACAAAATTGTATTTGTAAAATATCTTGATAAATCTTGAAGACTTAAAATATACACAAAATATATTGTTTTATATTAATATAAAAGGTCTACCATCAGGAAGGCATTAACTCAAAAATTTTATTTGGCTATATTCTGTCAGGTTGTTCTTTAGAAAACTATATTAAGACTTTCCTTGGCATGTTTTGACTAGTTCAGATGTTGTATATAACAATGCTTTTCTTCTTTAAAGACACTAGTGATGGAAAAGGAAATTAGATACAGAACTTTGACCTCATTCCTACAATAAGCTAATGATCTAAAACACAAGTAAACAATTTATTAATGGCCTATTTTGAGACATTATATAGAATTTTCCAAGTTAATAGAAATGCCATTTCTTTAAATTTTACATGATACTAGGAACACACAGAGTTGAGAGACAGATGATCTAATCTTAGAAATCTCAGGTTTCCCTTTTCAATGTTTTGTTTACTAGAGTAAAGCCAGCTGTTACATTGCCTGATAAACATATTTGAGAGTCACACACACATTTCAAATATCTATGTTTTATTGGTTTTAATTAACATGTTTTTGAAAATTGATTATATAACTTTCAGCTAACATATATCAGTTAATAACCATGGTTCTAGAAATTATATTTTCAATATAATAATTTTTAAAATTGTCATTCTTTATGTGGCAGCTAACATATTTAAAAGGTGCTTCATTTTATCTTTCAATGTAACATCTTTTTATCAATTTCTCACTATCTATGTAGCAGTTTTACTAAGTTTTATGTCTACAATAAAGACCAGAATCCTAATAATATTAATTTGTAATGAATATTAACCAAGATACAAGAATGAATATTAAAATGGGAAATTCCATGCAAACATTAAAATAAAACCAAGAATAACAAGAAAAAATTAATTTTTATGTCCATTTGAACTAAATATAGTTACATTTCTCATTGGAGTGATTTCAATATCACTGGAACGTTTGAATATCTGGCTCTGTCCCTTTCAGGTATTCATCATTTGCATAATGCAAATCATATTTTAAGATTAAGCCAATGTTGTGGAAGACACACATTGTACTTACTACATATATGGTGGAGTGGGAAGAGGGAAACGAGCATTATCATTTTATGACTAAAAGCTGTAGTCTTCCAAAGCAACATATAAAGATTTTCCAAGAGGTACACAAACACGTAAGATGGTGCTAAGGGAATCAATCTGCCTATCTCCAATTTCCATATGTTACTCTTTGCTCATAATAATCTGCCTAAAAACAGTATGGTCAAGATATTTTATCGATTTCCTGTTATCTACTTTCATTAAAGCACTTTTTCTAATTTATAAAGGAAGGGCATATCTTCACCTATTCAGAATTTACAAGGGGACATGCCCAACAGTATAAAAACTTCGACGCTGCCCAAGATTGGTGTTGAGACAGGAAATGATTATAAAGACTGGGTAATAAGTCCTTCTGTATGTCAGGTGGTTTCTCATTAATTGATTTCCACAAAACTGAAGGAGTTTTCAATGGAGTTGTTCACTGATGATCACTAAAAATACTGTGACAAAAATGATTAATTTTTGGAATTACATAGAAACAAGTTTAAATAATTGAAAGACATTATCAAAAAAATGAAATTCTCTTCAGTCTCACTGACTTTTCTATGAACAAAGCTGCTCAGTACTTATAAAGAAAAATAAAAGGGAGAGGCAGAATTGATGCTGAGTCCTATCTCATCCTTTCAATGAAACATACTAATCTATCAATGGATACAGAAAAGGTCCATCTATCTCCTTAAGACAGGCATTTCCTATGATATTTTACTTTTCATGTGTAATACTTTTGTTTAGCAGTATCTTTTCAAGTATGTTAGCATAGCATTATCTTAGAAAGTAGAGATAGTTTCTTACTGTGTAGCAAAGGGTAACTAACCATTTTTACTGTGCATTATAAAAATTCAGGTTCCCTAAACTTATGGTTCCTCTTCTGTAAAATAACCCCAGGTACGTGCAGCTGTCATTTGGCCTTCTTCACATTCTTTGTGGGAAAGGAGGTACAGAGAAATCTCACAATTTCTGATGCTCTGATTACTGCTATTGTACAGATGTTTGTGCTTTCTCCCAGGATGCACCAAATGGAGGCAGACTAAGTTGTTGGTTTGCAGGTAGCCTAAAACCTTAAACCCTTTACTATTTTTACAAAAGTCACAGAAAATGTTAAAATAAATGCAATTTCAGTATACACACATACAGATATGTAAATGTGTTAAGTATATGTAGTTTGTTGCAAAGAACTATAATAGGGGATAAAAATATAGCACCTTATGAGATTGTGTGAGGTGGTATTATGGAAATACAAGTTTAAAGAGAAAAAGTAATGATGTAATGTCTAACTGTTAAAGTAATATTAAGTGAATAACAGGGAAAGAGGGAAAGTTGTTATAATGTTTCAATTCTACTGCATATAAGTAACAGTATTTACTTAAAATGTAAAAATTCACAAGATAGTACAATAGACATCGTTTACAACTGCTTAAAACTTATGAAAAATTTAATTGTGCAAAGGGTACACACAAATACTGTGAAGACCACTACATCCTTTTAGTAGTTAATTTGGTGTCATGTATACAGAAGGTATTTAATGAATATTTGAGGAATTTTTAGTATAAACAATTATATACCATTAGCTGCCTTCAGGAAGCAGCTTTATTAAATAATATTTTGATGACTCTTCTTGCTCCAAGGTATATCTTAAATTTCTTTACTCCCCAAATGGGATATTTGTTCACATTTTAAAATAATAAACTACAAAAGGGAATGCAATTAAAAATGGGGCAAATTATAAAGTAGGGGCAAAATGGTTTCAAATAGACTTATTGTCTGCTTTTGATCATAAACTATGTTTCAATAGTTTATCATTGGTATTTTGATACACAAAATAATTTTAGTTCAAAGAATCTCAATAATGTTCTCAAGTCGTCATATGGGTTTTTTACCTTTCTTGTGGCACAGCAAACCAATATTCATGCTTCTTATCTCTCTGTGCATACTGTTGCATTGTAGCACTTGCTTGAGATACAAATGTTTTCCTCATTGGTTTTCCGACTCTGAGACACAAGAACTTATGTAATCGATGCCTTCTCTTTTCTTTTAAAAGTGCAGAACCTAGAATTGAGATGAAACAGTGTTTACTCAATTCTCATACACCAAGTTTAAGTAGTTTAGTTAATTTTACCTTCAAAATTCTGACAAATAATTACAGAATAAAACCTCACTTTACTGGCACTAAAGTAAATTTTCTTAAGTAATTTATATTTTTTTCCTTCAAAGGTAAAGTCACAAATACAACATGACTAAACCAACAAAAGAGCGAAGTTAATGAACAGAAATTATGTCTAAGGACATTAAGAAAAAAATGTAAAAGTTTCAGAAACATTATTACTTTTTCAACACCCATACTAAAGTAATTATATATACACACACGTATTATATATATAATTTTCTACATATTCTCTATCAGTCTTTTTGAATGACATCTAAATAACTGTAGAAGTTTTAAAGGCATACTTAACATGGTTGTTTCAGACAAAAATTTAATGAAGTTTCTAATGCTTTTACATGTACACAAAATTGTAATAAAACAGTCAACAATATGTTATTCTGCCACTGTTTGGACAGTTAATTAAGAATGAATTAGTTCTAACTCTTTCAACCAGAGGTGCTGATAGGGTATAGTGAGGGTCTGAATATATAGGTGAATTTAGGAACCCAGACATTTATTAGCTTACCAAGGCAGCACACTGGAGGAAATAGCACTTATAGTCAGGAGATCTGGGTACTCGTCATGGCTTTTTCTGTGCAGTATTACACAAGGTAGATAATCTATGGGAACCCCACTATTTTCATGTGGTCAAAACGATGAACTTCCACCATTCTTCTCATAATTGTACTAGACAGTTTTATATTTATTACATAATTTTATTATAAAGTCATAAAGATCAGAAAGTTTGAGTATTTCTCTATTACAGAATATGAAATAACTTAAAATGACTTAAAACTAATTATTCCAAAAAAATAAGAAACCAAATGGTAACAGTTTAGAGATGTCTGTTTAAAAATATCTATCAATTTTTCTCCTTTAAATATTTGGTTATAATAACCTCCCCTAATCCCATTAAACCCCAAACCCCTACAACAAAATTAGTCCACCACATTATCAGGTTAAATGGATTATTTTATCATTTTCAAAGGTTTTATAATACAACTATCAGATGTAGTCAAAGATGCAGTCAAAGATCTTCAAAATATAAGGTAACTATCAGATGCATTTTCTGTCTTTGATGTTTTGAAGAATGCTGGGCAGCATTCTTTAAAATCTCTTAACAATACAGATTGTTAATAACAATGGGATGTCTTAATAAGCAAATAGTTAAATAAATTCTAGGGCCATTAAAGCCATGTTTTCAAAGAAATGTAATGACATGGGAAAAGGTTCATGACATAAAAAAGTAGGATACAACAGTATAGTATAATCCTGATTTGATGTAGGTAACAAATTAATATGTATGACTTTATTCTATAAGAAAGATAAATATATTGAATGTTAACAATGATCATTTCCGGGTGACGAATTCCAAGTGATTTTTATAAATTTTCTAGAATCTTCCTACGTTTGCCAAATGTTCTTTACTGAACATGCATTAGTTTTGAATTAAAAAAAGGATTACAGAAGAAAAATATTTGATCTTTTATAGAACTTGGTTCAAGTATTAATATATGAATTCTTTTATTATCTACTGAACACAGCCCTTAGGTCTTCAGGGTATCTCAACTGGATGATGAAAAGAAAATTTGGTATTTTAAAAACTGAGCCAAATCTTGTGTACTGCTGCGGGGAAGGTAAAATGGTGCGGCCACTATGGAAAACAGTACGGTGGTTCCTCAAGAAATTAAACATAGAGTTACCATATGATCCAGAATTCCACTCTGGGTATATACCCAAAAAAAATTCAAAGGAGGGATTCAAACAGGTATTTGTACACTAATGTTCAAAGCAGCATTATTCACAAATAGCCAAAAGGTCAAAACAACCAAATTGTCCAGCAACAAATGAATAGACAAAATGTATACACTTACAATGGAATACTATTCAGCCTTAAAAAGATAGGAAATTCTAACACATGCTACAGAATAAATGATCTTTGAAGGCATTATGCCAAGTGAAATAAGCCAAACATCAATGGATAAATATTGTATGACTCCACTCACATGAAGTATCTAGAGTAGTTAAATTCAGAAACGAAGTAGAATGTTGGTTGCCAAAAGCTATGAGCAAGGGAGAAAAGCAAGTTATTCGTTTTTGTATTTTATTTTTTTGTTTGAGAAAGGATCTTGCTCTGTTGCTCAGGCTGGAGTGCAGTGGCATGATCATGGCTCACAGCAGCCTCGACCTCCTGGGTTCAATCAATTCTCCCATCTCTGTCTCCCGAGTATTAGGCCTACAGGTGTGCACCACCATGTCTGACTAATTTTTGTAATTTTTTTTTTCTAGAAACAGGGTTTTACCATGGTGCCCAAGCTGTTCTCCAACTCCTAGGTTCAAGCAACCTGCCTACCTCAGCCTCCCAAAGTGATAGGATTACAGGCGTGAGACACCATGCCTGGCCAACTTATTGTTTAATAGGTACAGAGTTTCAAGTTCAGAAGATGAAAAAAGCTCTGGAAATGGACAGTAGTAATGATCTGCATAACAATGTGAATGTACTAATACCACTGCACTGCAGATATAAAGATGCTTCAAATAATGTATTTATGTTACATTTTACAATTTTAAAAAGTCATAAATTTTATGTATTACAGCAAAACAAAAATCTTTGAATTTAAAAAATGAAAGAAAAGTTCACATGTAAATTGGATTAATCTGGGATAAACATTCTAATAGAATTAATATCAGAAATGTTAGCTAAGTTAGTTGTTATACCCCATTTAACCCATAATGTATTAACAGAAGCACAGTATATTAGAAATACAAGACTGAAAATAGTATAATTTTCGGAAGTAAACAGTACCAGAAAACTGAAAGATAAAATAGTGTTTTTATTTGTCCTGAGTGCAGGTTTTTAAAAGAAAATAATTAGATAATGATGATGAAACTTCTCCATATGTGAAAGAATTCTATAAATACATTTTTATGTTTAACTATACTTTTTATAAAAGATGGGATTACAACTTTGGCAATTAAAATGTTATATTTGAAAAAAGACATTTTTAATGGTAACATACCAAAACTTTTTAAAAGAAAATAGAGTGATCAAAGGTATTATACAGCTTTTGTGCACTTTCTCAAGAAATAAATTGTTTAACAACAGGATATAGTGAGTCAAGAAAGTTTTAACATCGTGGGTAGCAATGATGCTCATTATGTGTACGATCCACCTGTGGGATAAGAAAAGACAGCAGACACTGGAGACTGTATATACTTGTCCCCAGAGAATCACCAGTCAAGGGTCACTCACTTATCCTTCAGGTTGGCCTAAGGTACAGTGGCTTTTGAGTCAGTGAGGAAAGACGGAGATACCATAGAATCGGATGAACTAACTTTATTTACTCTATAACACTTACTTTCTATGTGTCCATCAGCAGATGTAATTTTATGCTTAGCTTCTTTTTGTGACACTTGTTGAATATTTTCCCTTTGCTGTTTAGTTTGTTGCATAGTATGGGTTTTCCAAAGTTTGCGTAGCTCTTCTACCTCTGTCTCTGAGTCCCGATTTTGCTCCTTTCCTTGTTTTCCTTTAACAGTTTGCTTTTGTTTAAATTCTGCTGTTTCCCCACAAGGCATATTTTCTTTTTTACTCTCTTCTTGGTGTAGAGAATTCTCATGAAGAAAAAAATCCTGGTCTGAATTACCTTTTATATTTGTGCTGTCTTCTTTAGGGCCTGATATTCCTTGAAAGTTATCTGCAATCTGATCTCCTTCCTTAATGGCCATTTCAAGATTATTTAAATCAGTTTTATGACATAAAGTCCCAACTTCATTTGTAGAATGTTCAGCATCAGATCTTGAGTGACCAGGAGTACCAGTAGATTCTGATTTGACTGTCAGACTTTCTACTTCAGTCTGATTGACAGTTTGCACAGATTCTGATGACGCACCAGAAGATTTATCTTGTCGCAGTTCATCTGAAGATACAAGCTCCTCTCGTATAGGGGAAAGTTCTGATTCTGTGAACACATCTTCAGAAAGAGACTCCTCAGTGCTCCTAGGAGCAGTGCTGGCACTATCATTACCTGCATCTCGGATTCTTGAGTCTATTTCCTCAGTGTTACTTCCTGTCATTTTCTTTGAATGGCAGAAGTCCCTTCCTGATAGCTGATCTATTTCTCTGTCATTAAACAAAATTAAAAATAATTAGACTTTTTAAATTGTGGTATTTTATTTTCCACACACTGAACACTGAATTAGTATCATTAAAAAGGATTTTTAACAAAGGGATGTAGCACGTATCTCCAGAGAATATAAAAAATCTGATTTATTCAATATGACCAAATAATTAAGTTTACAGACCAAGTAATTCTATAAAGCAAGTAATCAAGCCAAACTTTTACATCAATTGCTTAATATTTGGGAAATATCAAAGTAAGATTTCCTTGCAAGTAATCTACTTGAAGGGAATTTGATGACATAAGTCCTGGGTAAAGCTATAATTTTAAACTAAAATTTATTCACTGATGGAATATGGAAAATAAACTTAGAGAAATGTTTAATTAAAATTTTAAATCTCCCACTAAAGTAAAAATAAACTGATTTACACACACACACACACACACACACACACACACACACACACACACACACAGTGCTTATTTACATTCAAATGGAGCTTAAACTAAAATATATGGCTCAAATGTAAGGTTTAAAACCAATCTGAATAGAACTCAAACAAAAGTATTTAGAGAAAATCTTCACGCTAACAAGTATACTCTTTAACACCTCTAAGAGAACTTGTTCAGGTAAAAAGTTTAGATATTAGAAAAATGAATGGTTCATAACTGGCTCTAAACTTTCAGATTTAATGACATTTGTATGTGTAAACACTAATGTTCAAAAGTTAAGTTCTGGAAAGAGGGAGTGTAAACCTCTACACCATGAAACGTAAGTTGGTAATTTAAAATGATGGTTACAAGAAGTTTGTGATAAATGAAAATTATATGTGTTCTTAATGAAAAAAGTATTAACATTTACATACATATATCGTTTGAGAACCATGTAAAATATGCTGAATAGAAAAGACTGGAAAGTAAGTCAACACAAAAATAATTGGCTATCTCTGAATGGTGAAGCTGGGTGATTCTTTTTCTCGTTCCATTTTTTGGTATTTTCCAATTTTTCTGTAACAAGTATGCATAACTTCTATAACTAGGATGGATAAATTTTTTAAGTATTAATTAGTTGAAGTCAATATCTCTGCTGCCTTTGTATCTGATTCATTTTAAAAAACACAAGAATCTAGTTTGTTATTAAATATACAATAGTGTCATCTACTGATGATGCACTCAAACTGCATCTATAGGGTGTTGGAACGGGCTAAAGTTTTGAGAAATTTTATTTGCACATTAAAAAACATTAGAAGACCCTTAGGTAAGAGATAAGTATAACAAACATGACAGGATATATATTTAGAAAAGTGCTATACTCTTCAGATTTAATATGCTGAAAGGCTATAAACATTTATGCCAATGATGCTGCTACTGTTGAATGTAATACCATAATACCTTTGAAATCAACCTCCCAAGGAGCATAATACAGAAGAAAAGCAATCAAATCTTACACCTCATTTCTGACATACATTTGTTTTATTTATCTAATTTTGCGCCAAATATTGTTTTTAATCAATCCACAAGGCATTTAAATCCAGGTGACACTTTCCAGGTGACAATGAATGATAAAACAGTGATTTGAAAGGGAAGAGCTATACAGCATCCTTGTAGAATAGTGATGGATTGTTCAGAATAAGAGAACCCCAAAGTACCATACTGCAAATGGAAAAGGACAAAGCCAGGCACTGTGGCTCACACCTATAATCCCAGCACTTTGGCAGGCCTAGGCCAGCGTATCACTTGAGGTCAGGAGTTCGAGACCAACCTGGCCAACATGATGAAACCCGGTCTCTACTAAAAATACAAAAATTAGCCAGATGTGGTGGCAGGTGTCTGTATTCTCAGCTACTCGGAAGACTAAGGCAGGAGAACTGCTTGAACCCAGGAGGAGGATGTTGCAGATGATGCTACTGCATTTCAGCCTGGGTGATACAGTGAGACTCCATCTCAAAAAAAAAAAAAAAAAAAAAAAAAGAAAAAGAAAAAGAAAGAAAACGAGGTCAATAGAAAGATAATCTCACCAATGACTCTCTCTCTCTGTCTCTCTCTCTCTCTACATATATAGATACATGTATATCTATATATGTATCTGCTTCCTTTTCTCTGAATCTAATCCTTCACTCTTTTACCTTTGTCTCATCCCATTATCCAGCCCCACTATAATCCTTACTTGTTGAAACTGGCCTTGGATGATGATCTACAAATATAACTAATACAGAGGATACTAACACCTCCTAGGAATTATCTGCAACTCTAAATATTAGTCTACCATGTCAAAATAGTATCTGTTGGGTGGAAGGTAAAGTGGAGACTTTTTGAGCAAATGATTTTATTCTGTCACAGATATTCTACCAATTCATTTAGTCTTCCTCAGAAACAAAAATAATTTGTTCCTTTTTTCCTTTGTAAGTTGCTCTGCCCCACAAGGGTTAATTTTAAAACAGCTATCATTCCTGCAGGCTAACACAGGTATATAAATATCAGTATCAGTTAAAGTGAAGACAATTTTAAAATGTTGGTAGTCATGTATGAAGGAACGAGGAGGTTATTTCCTAGTGCATATCAATTTCCTTCCTTGCTACTTCTCCTTCCTTTCTTTGTATACCTGTCTTTTTATCTTTTTCTCCTTTTATTTCCCATTCCTCCTTTTCTTTCTGGCCATTACTTTGGACAAGTATATTACTTTCAAAAGCTGTGTCCAAACTGTAGTGTCACAGCTATCTTAACATATCACACAAATCCTCTGACCAGTATATTCCAAAGTTAACTCTTTATATTTGAGCAAATTGTGGGTTTTCTTCCCTGTACTTTACACTGTATTTTATACTGGGAGAGAAGATTGCAAACATATAAATGAATTAAAAAAAAAAAAAAGCTGTCTTGCCCACAGCAATGTCAGGTCTTTGCTCATGTGGCCTCTCCCAAATCACACCTCTTCAGTCACTTCCAAGGGAAATTTGAAAACCACCCCGACAGTGATTATTCACAGGGGTAATTTAGAATACTGAAAGCTGTGTCTGAATAAAAAGGGCTGGTAAACACTGAATTAAATGGGCACTATAGGTTGCTTTTCAAATATCTGGTTCTCTGACCACATACACAAATACAAACCTAAGATAATTCCTAACTATCCCAGGTGCAAATTAAGAATAATCTTCTCAATAATGCATATATTTTTGTTTCATTATTGACAAAATAAAAGGCAGCTATAAGAAAACTAATAAAAATAGTTAAGGTATTATTAGACAAGGATCAACTATCTAGATACAATAAAGTTGCAAAGGAATATAAATGTCACTCTTACATGGGTAAGGATTCCTTTATTTTGCTATCCAAAATTTCTTTGTACATTGCAGCTGACATCACCTCTTCCATTGGACACATGATGCCATATTCCTCACAGCCATTCTCTTGAACCAAAGGGTCAGTTTTATGAGGATCAAACATTATATTATTTGGTGTAACTAGCAGCACACCACTGACTGTGCCCTAAGGTGAAAAAAGAAAGTAACATTTAATCCTCAAGGTTGGTATTTCAAAAATTATCTAGCTATTTTTACTAATTTTCTTCTGATGTTAGGCCATATATAAAAATAGTACACTCAGGAACTGTGGCATTCTCATGAAAGCATTTTTATTAAAACCCAAGTTTTCCCAGTAAATTCTCCTCTTTAGGAGAGGTAGAATATCATATTCCCCCAAAGACAATCAAGTAAGGAAATAAAATTTGCAAACTGAGTAAAATACTGAGTTACTTCATATGAGAAAGGTAACCTCAGTAAGGTAAGAAGGGACTATAAAGTCATGCAAGGCATGTGCCACCTTTTATGTTAATCTGCATACTGCTTCCTGTGTTATTCCCTCACTACAAGTATCAAATACAGTGTCATGTATACAGTGCAGACTCAATAAATAATGTTGATAATCCAATCCATTATATTACAAAAGGAAAAGGGTATAATATCTTTAAAACATATCTTTAAAAAATGTGTTTCCACTTGACTCTGCTACTACCTAGATTTGTGACCTTGGGCAAGGAGTCTCTGGGCTTATTTCTTCATCTGTAAAATTACGTAGATTATATGACATCTAAAGTATATAGTGTATATATACTTTAAACTCACCATGAAAAGCTATAAACTTTTAAATATATTTATATAAATAGTGATACAGGGCAGGCACGGTGGCTTACACCTGTCATCCCAGCACTCTGGGAGGCTGAGGTGGGTGGATCACTTGAGACCAGGAGTTCCAGACCAGCCTGGCCAACATGGTGAAACCCCGTCTCTATTAAAAACCACAAACGAGCTGGGCCTGGTGGTATGTGCCTGGAATCCCAGCTACTTGGGAGGCTTAGGCATGCAAATCGCTTGAACCCGTGAGGCAGAGGTTGCAGTCAGCTGAAAGCACACCACGGCACTCCAGCCTGGACAACAGAGTGACTCTATCTCAAAAAAAAATAAAATATAATAAATAAATAAAATAAATAGTGATACAAATCTTAAAAGTTCAACCTTCTTATTTTATAAATGAGCAAACTAGGGTCCACAGGCAACTGATCACATTAACATGAATATTTACTGAATACTTCATATGTAACATGCATGTATATGCATATTGCTTATCTGATCTTCACAATCATAGCTCTGAGATGGGGAAAACCATTTCCATTTTACCGATGGAGAAACTAATGCTGAGAGACACCCAGAAACTAGTCCTAAACAGCTAGGATTTGAAGTCCAGATAGTTTATGTTTTATGCTATATATAATTCCTTTGTATCCAAGTCACAAACTATAATCACTCCAAAGGCACAACATTTCTTAGTTTCATTTTCAAATTTTCAGTCCACTATATATCCTGTAACTGTAAAAATGAAGAGCCAGAAGGAATTTTAAAAATAAACTCAATAGCTTCTTATCCAAATAAAAAGAAAAATTCAAATCCTGATTGATTTGGCATCACACCCTCCTCCCAAGTCCATATTCAGTTCTGTGAATTTACCTGGTTTAGGAATATAAAAATTAAGTTATGGTAGATATTGCTTTTTAAAATGATCAAATAAAAAGTAAATCTACAGAAAATGGTCATCCAATCACAAGTGAAAAAAAGCTACCGCAGATGTTCAAGATCATATACAGTTAATGCATACAATATTGGAGAGAAAAGTATATGTGTGTGTGTGCAGTTTGGTGAGGGAGAAGGAATCAATATGAAACTCTGAATAGCACCTCATTTAGTTGAAGACATGGACCACCTAAATAAGAAGTAACTTTATATAAGCTACAGTCTATTTCTCTTTCAATTAATATTTTAATGAGATTCATACACATCAGTTTGTATTCCTGGGTCATGTACCAACTCAAGTCAATGAGAGATGGTAAAGTACATTGTAGAGAACATTTACACTGTCAGGGATAATCCAAGATGTAGACAATCAAGGATACAGTATATTTGATGTTAAAAAAAAAAAAAAAACAACTTTAAAGGTTTCTGATCTTTCATAACTTCCTCTCTCCCATCTTCTGTAAACTTATTTGAGAAAGGAAACCAAGCAGTCAGCTAGAAATAAAAAAAATAAGCTCTAAATTCTCTGAAAGACTTCAGGTTACTCTTCATTTCATAAATTTCACCTTTGCATTAGTTTTAACTGATTATTTGGTTCACTAGCATAACACTACATTTTGTCTTGTCTTTTAGGAAGATTTTCACAAAGTCAGTGATAATCAGCTATGTATGACAGAAAAGGCCCAGTATACTGATGATGCTTTTAATTCTCTATATACCTTAATACTACAATCCTAGTACTGTAACTACACAAGTCATTTGAAAAGCATCTCAAAACCATGCTTCTACTTTTTGGATTAGAAAGGGTTTGAAGTCCTACCCATTAGACTGATCAATCTGCTAATGTTACTTTCCAGGAATCTCTCTTATGTGCTATTACTAAAAAGACACATTGATATATTCTTTAAGTTTCCTTCCCTCTGCTACACGCTCAAAGTTCCCATACAGCTGGGGCTTTCTGTGGTAATCTGTCAGATGTCATTCTCCATAAATCAAGAGTTGGCCAAGAGAAACATTTCTTCAACATAAAATTCATGAAAATGTCTTGAGAAAGTAGATTCTCAAATTCATTTGATCAAGGTGAAAATCATAAACTCATACTAAAGCACTCTCATCTCATTACTTTTAAAATATTTCATAACTCCTACATATTATCCGCATTATATTAAGACTATTATGAGCAAGACGTTTTCAATTACAGTATCTACTTAATCCATATGACCTTCAGAAACTTTAAGCACAGATTATTCTTTTGTATTAACAACTTCCATTTCCTTATGTGCAACTACCTGACTAATCTTCTAAGGAGAAATTATTTCTATTAGAAAATTAAGTAAAAAAAAAATAAAGTCTATCTGCAAAAGAAAAATTACCACTTACATTACAATATTTCTGCAAATACTAAGAGATAAAATCATTATAATTGAGAATCCATCCTAGCAAAGAGAAAAGCTTATACTGATATTTTTTCAGTCTTACATCCACAATAACTTAACCAGTATAGTTATTGTTCTTAAGTTTCCATAATTTTACATAAATAACCTTTACTATAATCAACTTGTAGGAAGATGAAAAAAGAAAAAAAAACTTCCATGAGAAAGCACCACTTCCTGCTTATCTCCTACTGTGCAGCAGAATACACAGAGCCAACCTACAAGGGATTACGTTCCAAAGACACTAGGCTGCAGATCACTCCTAATCCTGCCAATGACCTTATCTTTGCTTTGATCCTTAAATAAAATTTTTATTCAGATATCAAATGAACTTCTGCTTCTAGCCAAGAACTAACGCTGCCTAAAACTACAATAAACACACACACACACACACACACCACTTACACAAACAAAATACGTGACATAATTGTTTTCAGACACTGGAATGCTAGGCAATGATACCTGAATAAGGAGAAACATGTAAGATCAGCTCTTTGATTACCCAAGTATACTGAGTGGAGAAAGTTTCCAGTCCACAGGCAGAGAAAAGACAAGCAAAACAACAAACCAACCCACAAATGAGCACTGTCCAGTGAGAAAGCTTTAGAGGTCTACAAAGGGTTCCCTTCCAGCTTTGAACTGAGTACTGATTACCACCTTCATGTATAGCAGCTATCCAAGGATAAGAGGAGAGTACTTAAAAGGAGCAGAAGAAACGATACTCAGTGTCCCCACAGTAAGAATAGTTCGTGTTCTCACTAAACACTAAAGCAAAAAAATCTTGTATTTACAAAGCCTCAGAACACTTACAAGTGTATTGTCTTAGTAAGGAGAAAAATTAGCTACAGACTAAAGGCTGTTACGGTCTTAACTTATGAACAAGCCATTACCAAGTGATCATCAAAGAAAAAAAAGCCACAATAGGATCAAGAAATAACGATGCCACAGATAAAAAGTACAAAATATATATAGGAATACAAAAATATTCAGTATCCAATTACATAAAATTCATGATGTCTGGTAGTCAATCAAAAATTACCAGGCATGTAAATAAACAGAAAAAAATGAACCACATTAAAGAGAAAAATCAATAAAAGCAAACAGATACAGAAGTAACAGAGATGGAAGAACTGGTACAAAAAAAAGACATTTAAACAATTATTATAACCATATTCAACAAAATAGAAGATTATACACAGTATGGATATGGAAAATACAAGAGACCCAGTATGAACTTACAGGCAGAAAAACTGCAATGTGTGAGATAAAATATGCTGGATAGGATTAAGAGTAGATTCGCCATGGCAGAAAAAATATTGGTGAATTTAAAAATAAGTAATTAAAATTATTCAAAATGAAAAGAGAGGAAAAAAATGAATGGAGTATGAGGGACCTGTTAGACCCAATGTCAAGCAGCCTAAAATATGCAGAACTGGAGGTCCCAAAGAAGAGGAAAGAGAGGATGGGAGACAAAAAATATTTGAAGAAATCTGGCCATTTTCCAAATTTGGCATGAACTATAAACCTACAGAACAAAGCTAAAGGAATCCCCAGCAAAACAAATACAAAAAATATACCAAAGCACATCGTAATAAAATTGCTTTATTAAAATCAGTGACAAATAGAACATCTTAAGTGCAACCAAAGACAGACACATTTTTTAACAGAACACCAAACATAAAAATAATGCAAGACTTCACTTTAGAAAAACACAAGCCAGAAAACAGTGGAGTAAATTTTTAAAGTTCTGAAAAGAAATAAAATCTCATCAACTGAAAATTCTGTCTAGTGAAAATATCTTTCGAAAATGAAGAGGATATCTGGGTAGAAAATAAGCATATAAGAAGATGCTCTATTATATGCCATTAGAGAATTTATAATTAACACAGTGAGATACTACTACTACAGATCTAATAGAATGGCTGAAGTCTAAAACACTGAAAACATCAAATGTTGGTGAGGCTGTGGAACAGGGATTCCCACTGCTTACTGGATACAAAACAGCACAGGTCCTTTGGAGGAGAGTTCATCAGTTTCTTAATAAGCTAACAATGGTCTTACCATAACATCCAGCAATCATGATCCTTGATATTTTACCTGAGATGAAAACTTACCGCACAAAACCTGCACATGAATGTTCAGAGTAGCTTCATTTACAAGTGCCAAAACTTAAGAGTAATCAAGATGTCGTTTAATAGGGGAATGGAGAAACTACAGTACATCCACTCAGTGGAATATTCAGTAATATTAGCAAAAAGAATTAAGGTGTCAAGCTGCAAAAGACATGGAAGAACCTCAAACACACACTGCTAAGTGAAAGAAGCCAATATGAATTCATTCAGTCATACTCTATGATTCCAACTATATGACACTCTAAAAAAAGGCAAAACTATAGAGACAGTAAGAAGATCATTAATTACCAGGAGTTCAGGGAAAGATAGGGAAGGAGGGATGAATAAGTGGTACATAGAGGATTTTTTAGCCCAATGAAAGTAATCTGGTAATACCGTAATGATAGATAAATGTCATTATACGCTTGTTATAGCCCATAGAATGTACAACATGAGAGAATCTTATGGGCTTTCCTTGGTGCCTGAATATTGGTTCATTGATTGAAACAAATATAGCACACAAAAGCAAGATGTTAATAAGGGAAACTGGGGAAAGGCAGAGAGTGTAAATATGAATTCTAGCTTCTGCTCAATTCTTCCATCCACTTAAAATTGCTCTAAAAATGAAAGTATATTAATTTTAAAAAATTCAATGGACCAAAAAAAGATAAAATGGAATAAAATTTAGAAGTTAGGGATACTTTTTTATAAACACACATATAATTTTGAAAATATACATAAACATGCCAGGCGCGGTGGCTCACGCCTGTAATCCCAGCACTTTGGGAGGCTGAGGCAGGTGGATCATGAGGTCAGGAGTTCGAGACCAGCCTGGCCAACATGGTGAAACCCCCTCTCTACTAAAAAAATACAAAAATTAGCCAGACGTGATGGTGCGCACCTGTAGTTCTAGCTACTCAGGAGGCTGAGGCAGGAGAACTGCTTGAACCCGGGAGGTGGATGTTGCAGTGAGCTGAGATTGGGCCACTGCACTCCAGCCTGGGCAACAGAGTGAGACTCTGTCTCAGAAAAAAAAAAAAAAAAAAAAACAAGAAAGAAAAGAAAATATACATAAACATGATAGTAACATTTAATAAAAGAAGGAAAAATATAGACTTTCTCAAGGCAAATAAACACTGAAAGAATTTATCACTAGGTGACCTACACCATAAGAAATTTATAAGTCCTTAAATAAAAGGAAAAATGATACAAATGGAAATCTGCATCTACAAAGAGGACTGACAAGCGTAGGGAGTAAGTGGATAAATATAATAGACTTTACCCTTATTTTAAAAATTATTTTAAATTAACTTTTTAAAGGAAAAATAATAACAATGTATTGTGGTGTTTATAACATGTAGAAATAAGAGGGGTTACAATAAGAACACAGAGGCTTGAAGGGGGAAATAAAAGTATACTGTTATAAGGTGTGTGTACTATACGAAAAGTGGCATATACGTTATAATGCTACTTAAAGTGAGAAAGTGACGTATTAAATATATATATAATAAACTCTAAACAGCCACTAATATGAGTGTTACAGCTAATAAGTCAACAAAGGAGATAACATAAAACTATTTTTAAAAACTCAATGTGAAAGAAAGCAGAAAGACAGAACAAACAAAAAACTAACAGCAAGATGGTAGAGTTAAACCTAACCACATAAATAATCATGCTAAATGAAAAGGGAAAGATTATTTAAAGAAGTGAGATCTAACTACATGCTAACTACAAGAAACTCACTTTCTAAAGTCACAGGCTATGAATAAAAGAATGGAAAAAGATAAACCATGTTAACACTTATCAAAAGGAAGCTAAACTGACTATATTAGTAAACATCAAAGTAGATTTCATAGCAAAGAGTATTACCAACAATAAAGAGTGTCTTTCATAATGACAATCAAGTCAATTAATCAAGACAACACAAGAATCCTAAATATTTTTAAGCCTAGTAACAGTTTCAAAATACATTAAAAAAAAAAAAACTGATAGAACTGAAAGGCAAAAACAGATAAATCCACAATAACAGTGAGATAGTTCAAAATTCTTCTATCAATAACTGATAGACAGAAAATCCAGAAATACAGGACATTATCACTCAATTTTATTTGATTGACATTTGTGGAATATTCCATCCAACAACACATTCTTTTAAAGTGCACACACTACATTTATTAAAATATGAGATATTCTAGACCATAAAACAGGTCTTAATAATTTAAGCCTTCAAATAGTAGTATATTCTCTGATCACACAGAATCAAATTAGAAATTAGTAAAAGAAAGTTACCTAGAAAAATAAAACACTCTCAAATGAGTCAAAGAAGAAATCAAGAGAAAATATTTTAAAGAAAATGAAAATGAAAACACAACATTTAGAACAATATTTAGGGTGAAATGCATACCACTAAATGCTTATTATGTGTTTCAAATACTCATACATTTATGAATTATGACTATAAAGACATAGTTCTCATGTGTGACTTCTAAAGATAGTATCATGTAATAGACATTTTTTGAGCAAAACCTGGAGTTTATTTTCCAACTCTATTACTTTACTATATTCTCTTTTCAGATTAGAAGTTTTTGTTTAGAAAAGTAACAAAGTGAAGTAGATAAAATAGATTCTGGGCTGGGTGCGATGGCTCACACCTGTAATCCCAGCACTTTGGGAGGCTGAGACAGGTGCATCATCTGAGGTTAGGAGTTTGAGACCAGCCTGGCCAACATGGCGAAACCCCGTCTCTACTAAAAACATAAAAAATTAGCTGGATGTGGTGGTGGGTGCCTATAATCCCAGCTACTTGGGAGGCTGAGGCAGGAGAATTGCTTAAACCCAGGAGGCGGAGGTGGCAGTGAGCCGAGATCACGCCATTGCACTCCAGCCTGGGCAATAAGAGCAAAACTTCGTCTCGAAAAAAAAAGATTATGACTAGGTTTGAATTCTGGCCATTACAGAGAGATCCTGGACCTATTAACCTTTCCTGCTTTGTTTTTCCCTGTGGAAAAGCAATATGACTGCCTATCTCAGGATTGTTTTGAATTGATAAAATAATTAAGACTCCTCAAATAGTTTCTGGCAAGGTACTTAATAAATACTAGATATCTTCCTATTTGTGTGCTATACTAGTTATGCAGAAGTTCACACTCCACACAGTACCCGGCAGCAGTCATTTTATTCACACTTCTGAAATATCCTACCAACAGCAACTTAGCTGTGCCTTAGTGAATTTATTTATATCCCATTACCTTTAACAATTACAACAGATCATCAGAATCTAAGTTACAAGCGACATCCATACTAACCCAAAATAATAGTATCACCAGTACCTTTTTACAATATTCAAGCATTTGCTGACACTGAGGACTTAAAATGTAAATGCCAAACTATCATATGTTAGTAATAACTAAAGCATGATTAAAGGTCTTCTCTAAAGTGTCATTCTTTACCTTGCCACTGGTAATATATTTGCAATTAATTTTAAGAAATTTCTCAGTAAATGCTTCCTCCTCCTCAGAAGTTGAAGACACAACTCGTGCAGGTCGAATACCAGTGAAAGTAGATGAGGGAGTTGTTTCTTTTGGATGAACATCAGGATTCTTTAAAAAAGAAAAGAAAAGAAAAGAAAAAGCAGAAAACAAAATAAAAATGAGCACACTACTAAAAATTCAAATGAATAGCTTTCCCCAGTAAGTGCTGTTTCATTTCATCACATTCTGGAAGTCAGACCGAAATATTCTCACATAGAAATTATAGGAAAAAAGTGGCACTGTTTTCATATTCAACAAAGATCACAAACACAGGTTA
Organism: Rhinopithecus roxellana; assembly: GCF_007565055.1. Lineage (NCBI taxonomy): Eukaryota > Metazoa > Chordata > Mammalia > Primates > Cercopithecidae > Rhinopithecus > Rhinopithecus roxellana. The sequence goes on along the minus strand of NC_044557.1, from coordinate 70,801,219 downwards.
AACTTACATTTAAAGTGATTTTTAATAGGGAGATACACATATCTATCAATAAATTTAAAAAATAAAATCATCTGGAGAACACTGAACACTACATCTCTTGTACCCACACCCAACACATACACACATGTGCACAAACACTCAGATGCTCCTGAATTCAACCACTGACTCTGGTAAGACCATGTAATGTAATATCCATCAGCAGAAAAAAGGTGGAAAGCTTGCCTTAGTACCTAAGTATACAACAGAACCCATTCACTGGAATAGCCTTTCAAATCTCAAGCTACAGTTGATAAATCCCATTCCACTAGATCACAAGTTTCTTAACTTTTTTGGTGCTACTGACCATTCTTACAGTGAAGCCTATGAACCAGCTTCTCAGAATGTTTTGGAATGGTCAAAATAAAATATAGAATTATAAGGAAGAACAATTAAATTGAAACAACACAGTATCAAAACATTTTTTAAAAACGAACTAGAGTATAGTCACCCAGGCTGGAGAGCAGCCGCACGATCTCGGCTCACTGCAAGCTCCGCCTCCCGGGTTCACGCCATTCTCCTGCCTCAGCCTCCCAAGTAGCTGGGACTACAGGCACCTGCTACCACGCCCAGCTAATTTTTTGTATTTTTAGTAGAGACGGGGTTTCACCATGTTAGCCATGATGGTCTCAATCTTCTGACCTCACGATCGGCCCACCTTGGCCTCCCAAAGTGCTGGGATTATAGGCACGAGCCACCGTGCCCGGTGATATATATATATTTCTTTATTAATATATTAAATAACATAAGATTTAGTGGTGACTCTGGACTCTGATAACTACAAGTTTGAATGCAAATTGTGATATAATGGCCATGAGCAACATTTTGTGTTCTCTGTAACAATTCTAAGGTGATCTGAAAATATCTGTAAGTTCTACTGAGGACAAAGTCACAGGTGTGCTGCTTATATTATATTCTCTAATTTTTAAAAATGTTAGAGTTCACTTAAAATTTTTTACATTCAAGTTCACAGGTCCTTTAAATACTACTCCCCACAATTCCTCCCAAAGTTTAATATTCTGTACATTGTAGGAAAGCTAGACAGATGTGTTTTAAATAGTTCCAAAGGCTTTCATACCTCATGAATAAATCCACGCTGCCTTATAGAAGTTTTCATAGAAGCAAGGTTCTTCTGAGCTTTGAGTTAAAATCTGTCACTTTGTAACTTCTACCTAATAGCTCTGATTTGGCATTTAGAAATAATAAACAATACTGCCTTCTCTTCAATATCACAAACTGAGATATCCGAAAAGAGCTATCAAACCTGAACATAACTTTTTCTCCCCTAATACATGGATTGAATTCCTTCAACCCATATGAGGACAGAATTTTAACACCTCCTTTCATATATCCCACCTAAAATGTAGGGCTAAATCCCAAGCAATGGGGGAGATAATTCAACAAGTGTTTGTTCATGAAAGGACAGACAAGTGCAAAATACTGCAAAACAACTATATTTGATATGCTACAATTCCACTGTTTTAAAAACCTGAAATGGAATAAGATTTTAACTTTCATGACACTGTTCCATCATTAATATCTATTAACAAAATTTTCCTCAATCTTTTCATTTTAAAATACAAATTAATAACTTTGTATTCTTCTTGTTGTTTTTGCCAGTTATTATATCTAAGTTTTATAGCATATATAAATTCAGTTAACACAGATAAATAAGTGATAATAATAATCTCAATGATATTTATGAATACTTGTTATTTCTAAGTGTTATATGGACTATTTCATTTAATTTTTCAATCACTCATATGAAGTATACTATGACCTTAATTTTTAAAGAAACTTAAGTTTTGCCAAGTTTGATAACTTGCCAAATGAGTAAGGAGCTAAGATGCAAACCTATGTTATCAACACAAACCAGTGAGCTTAACTGCAATACTATATTGCTTCCTTTTCATATCTTCTACCAAACAATTCAAAAATGTGCTAAGAAAAAAATAGCTGATGCAGAGCTATAAGAGCATCCCCTGCAAATTGACAAAAAGCTATCAACAAATTTTGATTTCTCAATTCCCCCAAAACTGAGTTCATAATATTATTATATAGAATGCAACTACATTAGTCACACACAGATATAAATATATCTCTCTATGTGTATACATATACACATATATATACATACCTACATATATTCATATATATATATACACTATATATACGAACATTGTCAAATGCTTTCCTTAAATGAAGATGGGCCTTTTTGAACAATATATGATCTCTGAGGTTACTTCAAAGTCTGAACTCAGTATCTATAGCAACACCAATTTGTCAATGTAATTCTTTTAAAAAGAATATGAGATTAGCAAATGCTCAAAGCAAAGCACAAAAAAGGAGATTACTTTAAAAAAAGATCAAAGTTGTTCAGAGGAGTTACCAGACCTTGCTGTAACTTACATAAATGGACACTATTCAAAGTACTAGTATCCCTATGTAGATGGTTTTGACTGCTGTTTTTAAACTGTGATTAATGTTATGGTTTTGCAGCTCATTTGAGGGCTTGCTGATGCTTCTCTGTATAACTTTGTTTTAGCCACCAGAGAAGGTTTTAAAAATATAGAAATGTAAACATCTATATCTAGCCTCATTACTGCCCCAAATATCCAAATGTAAAAAAGCAAAGGATTGTTAGGGCTAATGATTTATAAAAAGCTTAATCATCACCTAGAGTCATCTTTTTTGGTAGAATATACTATACAATATGATTTGTATGTCATTATAAACCATCACCATAAATGAATTAGCAACTCCAAACTGTCCACTTCCCTTCCTGCCTTGGTTTTATTGTATTTTTGCTCTTTTGTGATTGAAAATTTGTAGAAATGTTCTCTAGCAACACATAGGTAGGGCACAGAAGATTGAGGAGGAAAAACCATACAGGCACAGAAATACCAGAATTTGTATTTACTTCACGCAACATATATACGATATATCCTTTAAAGAAAACATTTACTTTTAAACCAGTATATACTGTATTTTTCTTTCAATTCGATATATATGATGATTGCCATTTAGTGTCTATAAATTATGTTTAATCATCTCTACTTCCTGGGACCAAGGACTTAAGAATGTTTAAAACCAAATACAGAATAAAAAAAAATTAAAATATCAGGATCAATTTTTAATTCTAATTATGGAAATAATGCTCCCATCTGGAATCTAGGAAAAAAAAAACAAAACTCTCATCCAGTAATTTACCCATTTCTTGTGATGTTAAAAATACAGGAATTTCTTCTATATAAAGTATTTGTTTCCTAAAACCTTCGTGAACACTAAGTCCTGTTATAAAGTTTAATTTTTCAGATACTAACCATAAAATTTGTTCTAAGAATATAAGACTGAGGTATAATTACAGCATAATCTATTAAAAAGTACATTTTAAAAAACAATTCCTTACTAAATTGTTATTTAAGTTTAAAAGCATCAAAGCTAAATTATATGTAATAATATGAACATTGTGTATATATGATTTATGTGTTATTTACACATTTGTGTGGTATTTATATTTATAGTTTTATAATATATAAGCTTACATTTAATATTATATAAGTTATATATCACGTAAGTTGGATATATTTATATTAAAATTTAAGTCTAAAAGCATTAAAGCTAAAATCATAATTTAGAAAAAAATTACAATTTATATATTTTATAAAAGATTTAAAACCTGTTTTATATATAACATATACTGTATGTGATAGATAGTAGTGCCTTTAAGTTAAAAATATATATATATATATTCTATATATGCACAGAGAGACAGAAAAGAGAGGTTATGTTTGTGAATTGTTAAAGGATGTCATATGTGAGAGCAATTCCTGAAGCACAGGCAATATTTAACCTTTTCAAACTACTTTGATATTCCTAAAATTATTTTAATTTCTTGCATGTCTGCTATTACTTGTAATTAATGTCTATTTTCAGGTATACAGGCATACCAGTTCAAGATGCCAATTAATTATGTGACTATCATGATTCAAAAAGAGAAGTTTTTTAAAAAAGTTTTCACAATATTTTACAAATATTTACAAGCTTCCCGAAGCCCTATGAGAAATTAACTTCACTCTTAGACATATCTTAAGTGAAGAAAATTAACTAAACATCTCTAAAAAAATCTTACTTGACTAGAATTAGAAAGTCTTCTAAATTTCCTTTTCTTCAAAGACAAAAAATATAAAATTCTATAATATAAATAAAACTCCATAATATAAATTCTACATAATTATAATTTTATGAGGCAATGTTATGGGTTGACTGTCTCCCCCAAAATGATAATGCTAAAGCCCTAACCTCCAATATCTCAGAATATGACCTTATTTGGAAATAGGATTTTTCAGATGTAATCATTAATTTAAGCTAAGGTCATACATGAGTAGGGTGGGCCCTTAATCTGACTGTTTTCCTTATATAAAGAGGAGACCACCATGTGAAGACATACACACAGGAAGTAGATGGCCACTTGTCACAAGCAAGGCAGAAAGTGGTGACATATTTACAAGATAAGGAATGTCAATGACACTTGGCAAACACCAGCTAGAAGTAGCAAGAAATGATTCTCCTCTACAAGTTTCAAACGGAGCATGGTCATACCAATAGTCTGAATTCAGACTTCCAGCCTCCAGAACTGTATGGTAATAAATTTCTTTTGTTGTAACCCACCCAGTTTATCACCCTTTGTTATGATAATACTAGGAAACTAATATAGGTAATTAAACATTTCTAAATCTTCTACATTTTTATTTTTGCTTTGGCCAAGCAAAAATTTCATGCACTACTTCCACACAGTTCTTTACTACAAACTTTCTAGTTCCTACAAATTGTGACACATATATTTAATTTTTACATCATATGTCTCAGTTATAGAGTACCTGCACTTGCTAGTAGTCATCATTTCATTACTTAGGCAGTATAAAAAGTAGTTAAGAACACAACACAGAATCTAGACCTTGACTGCCAGGTTTTCAATCTTAGTTCTACCACTTATTAACCATCATTCTTCTCTCTATGCCTTACTTTACTCATTTTTTAAAATACAGATCATGAATATTGTACCTACCTCATGGGGTTAAAGATTAATTAAAGGTATAAAGTAATTAAAATGTTATTAAAGTGTTAAAGATTAATTAAAATTCTGAAATGAACAGAGTAAATACATAGTAAGCACTCTTTAAGTAAAAAAAAAAAAAAAATAGCCACTGTAGCAGTATAATCACAGCCTATCCTTCCTTAAAAAGGAAGATTTAATATGCCTACATTCTATTGTTATTTTATACGTTTTCCTCTTTCCTCCTTTAGGACTTCCTAGGCCTTCCCCAGAATCTCTTAATAGTATTTTTTTTCAAAATTATATTGTCTTATCACCATGTGTATCCAATTCAATCGTTATTAATATTCTATTTTTATATTTTAGATTGATTGGAGTATTCTACGTGAAGTGCTTTATCTTAGACAGAATATGACTACCTGCATCCTTCAATAGAGTATATTAATATAAACATAAGTACTTTAAAATTATTTCATTTTTCCATATTACTTAAAACATTCTTCTGCTGAACTTCATCCTGAATATAACACATTAACAGTTTTAGCCTAAAATGGCATTAGTATAATGGGTGAACTTAAGGTACAAAAGAGAAAAAACAAAGGCGTACAAAACAAAAGCAGGTTTCTGTATTTATTCAAAAAATGAGAGATTTAAAGAATCTTAGGAAGATGATAGTGCAAAGTGGTAGCTATTACTATACTGACTTTTATAATGATTAAATGTTACTTAACTCTTTGGGTACAGTTATTTATTGGGCAAGAGTAGTGTTTCCGAGTTATCATTTTCCAGCTATAAAGTAGTAATAAAAAATACGGGCTCCGAACCAAGCCTGTTTGGGTTAGAATCCTAGCTTAGCTACTAGCTGAGTGACCTTAAACGCAAAATAGTTAACTTCTCTTCCTCTGTTTCCTCCTCTATAAAATGGATACAATACTTATTGGTCAGGTACTAGAAAAAAACAGATGGCACATCAAATTGAGCTTTTTTTTTTTTTTGAGACACAGTCTTCACTCTGTAGCCCAGCCTGAAAGGCAGTGGCGCAGCTCACTGCAACCCCTGACTCCTGGGTTCATGTGATTCTCCCACCTCAGCCTCCTGAGTAGCTGGAATTACAAGTGCCCGCCACCAGGCCCGGCTAATTTGTGTAATTTTAGTAAAGATGGGGTTTCACCATGTGGCTGGGCTAATCTTGAACTTCTGACCTCAAGTGATCTGCCTGCCTCAGCCTCCTGAAGTGCTGGGATTACTGGAGTGAGCCACCATGCCTGGTAGAAACTGAGTAATTTTAAGAGGATTTAATTATGGAACTATTTACAAAGGTGCATATAGTGTAAAAAACCCAGGGTGAATAATAACAGAAGACTCCTCTATCCCTAAAGAGGCAAGGGGGAGATACAGATGCCTAAATTTAGAGATGGCTCTGTGGAAAGGGATGACAAAAGAGAAGATGAGATGCTGAAGAATGTGGTCACTCTGGAATAACCTTATAGGGCAGGAGCTAGGAGAATAAATATGTCCCCATCTTATTCTCTTTCCTTCCCTCTTATCTTCTGCAACTGCTCCAGAAAGACCGACACCAGCAGAAGCAAAACGGCAACAGAGTCCATTAATGCAGTCTACCGCCCAAAGGACACTAGAGAATACAGAGTAAGTCTGGAGGGACAAACACAGAAACCCAGGCCAAGTGCTTACCTCATAAAGCTGAGTTAAGGAATAAATGATAATACTTTTAAAGTGTTTAGAATTATACCTGTTGCAACACTAAATTTTAGCTATTTTTATGATTTTCACCATTATTTTGGTTCTATCTCCTTGTTTCTTCCTCCATATGTGAACAAAAAAAAGTGAAAAATAAAAAAAATCTGTTTTACTATGGAAATTCTCAAAATGCAATTTTTTAAGTGAAAATGAGTTACTAAAAAACCAATGAAAGTCTTTAAGCTGACAAAGCCAGAAACATATTTTTAGCCTCATAGTAAACTACTCCTAAGCTGGACATTCAAAAAATTTATCAGTAGTTGTTGGAAATATAAACTGACAATCTCTGGGAAAAACAAATAATAACAATACTAATAGACATTATTTTAATTAATGTAATGAAAATATAAACTGTATCTAATAAAACATAATATCCTTACTTCTAAGGGATTTATACAGCATGGGAGACATAAAACCCAGTAATTAGAATATAGAAATGTAGGCACTTGAGATAAGCAGAAAGTCATAGAAATATTATCTTGGAGTCTGGTAGCGAATATAATTCTAGGTAAAAAAAAAAAAATACAACTAAAATTTACACAATCACTGTTGTAAGAATTATTTCTAACTATTGCCCATAATCTCTTTGATGGCAGGTAAAGAGTATCATTCCATGTAAAGGGAAGTTTGCAAACTCTTCTCTTACCTCTTTTTTTTTAAAAAAAATATTTCCTATTTCAATGTTTTCAGGGAGCAGGTGGTGTTTGGTTACAAGAATAAGTTCTTTAGTAGTGATTTCTGAGATTTTGGTGCACCCATCACCTAAGCAGTGTACACTGTACCCAATGTGTAATCCTTTATTTCTCACTCTGCTCCCACCCTTTTCCTTGAGTCCCCAAAGTCACTGTATCATTCTTATGCCTTTGTATCCTCACAGCTTAGCTCCCACTTATGAGTGAGAACATACAATGTTCAGTTTTCCATTCCTGAGTTACTTCACTTAGAATAATAGTCTCCAATTCCATCCAGCTTGCTGCAAATGCCATTCTTTCATTCCTTTTTATGACTGAGTAGTATTCCACGGTATATATACACCACATTTTCTTTATCTACTTGTTGATTGATGGGCATTTGGGGTGGTTCCATATTTTTGCGATTGCAAATTATGTTGCTGTATATGCATGTGCAAATATCTTTTTCAACAATGACGTCTTACCCTCGGGGTAGATACCTAGTAGTGAGATTGCTGGATCAAATGGTAGATGTACTTTTAGGTCTTTAAGGAATCTCTTACCTCTTTTTTTTATCTATTCCAGGGACAAAGAATTTACTCATATCACTGGCCACATTAGAGGAAGTTTTTTGGTCCATCTTTGACAGTAGCTAAGTCACTGAGGATTAAAAGATCATTCACATAATTTTATCCTCTCCATCTCTCTCAGTCAAATGGCAAAAGTAAGAAGGGGCACATTTTCACACAGGTTGACATCTGGCCTTATTGCTCCCTTAACTTTCAACATTTTGTTTTGTTTGATCTTATACCTTCCAAGAAAGCCAGTAGACAGGCAGATTTAGGTTAAAGCTGAGGAACAGGAAGAGACCCCACAGGTTTCTAGTCAGGCATGATGCTACAGCTTAGATTTTCATAATTCTGCTTTAGGGTTTGAAACGCAGGCTAAATAAACCTAAGGCTACATAGTTACTTTGTCACTGCCCCTTATGAGGACATCTCTTTGTAAGTCCCATGAGAAAATGGCATGGCTATGTTCAAACAGGTACTGTGTCATTTGGTAAGTAATACCTACCACTAAAACTTGACTTCTATTCTTATCAATGATGACAACAAACGTAATATATTCCTTTCATGTGACTGCATTCTAAAGCATAGTATTGCCACAATTATATAAATAAGATATCCAACAAATAAATGAAAAATACCTCATTTCTCTCTCTCTCTCTCTCTCTCTCTCTCTCTCTCTCTCTCACACACACACACACACACACACACACACACACACATGCACACATACAGAGGCAGAAAAAAGTTCCCGGGCAAGGATAAAAATAGTTATTAATAATATCATGCAATTTAGTCCATGAAAAAAGTGGTATACTAGAGCTTAGAAATAAACAATTATAGGCAAATTAACATTAATAATTTGTTTTGTTACTAGTTTGCTTGCCATCTGGTATCTTAAGCTTTGAGTGCAAATTGAGACAAAGAAAAGGCTGTCTCCTAAAGTCAAGAGAACAACACAGAATAATCTCCCACAGGAATCTAGCCATTTAATGAAGAAATAGCCTTTTACATGTAAACAATACCTGTTATGAAAACAGAAAATTATGATTAGTGTTAACAGTTAATTTATGCAGAAAGGCAAAGAAATATATAATTCCTTTCAGAAGATTTTAACCAAAATTATTAAATGAGGTTTAGTTCCCTGAAATTCATTTGTAAAATGTAAGTTATTAGAACACTCATTCTCTAGAAATGCTAAATTAATCTACTATGTTAATTCTTGGATGACTAAGATGATAAATTATTTTTTAAAAGGCAGTGTGTCAAAATTAAACTCACTTAAGAGTTGTAAGTACTATATACTCATTTATTTATAAATGAAATAAACATCAAATTGGACATGAACTTTCTCTACTGTGATAATGTCATGTTTGTTGGGTAAGATTCCTTTGTAAGTTAAATTATATATATTCTTTAAAAAATAAGAGTTGATGAATATTTTTGGCCCACTACCACCACTTACAAAGGTAAGTCAATTTAAGCTATACGGTTTCATAAGAATGTCTTATTTTTAAAGCTGACATTTACAAACTTAGGTGAGAAAATAAAAAGTAAATATTTCATTGTAACCATAGTCAAAAGTGGAAAGAAAAAAACAAGACAGTCAATGTAGACATGGTGAGATTTCTTCATAGCCATCTTTGCAAATCAGAGATACTTACAGTGGTCTTATCAAATTCAGCCTCAGATGATGTTGGTGACAGAGGACTTATGGGGCTTAGAGATGGAGAGCTCTCAACACTGGAGACATATTCAGGATCAGGAACATATAGAACCTGTAAGAAAACATTCACACAAAGATTTAGTTAAACTGAAGTGTTAATAATAGATGGTGTTCTATAAGCAAGCACTATTAACAATGACCTTGTTCTATAAGCAAGCACTATTAACAATTACCAATTAAATAGAAAAACATAAAAATTTTCAAATTACAAGAATATAAAAACATTTTTAAAAAAGAATATTTAAAATCAATTTAGACACATTTGATAATATGTATGGCTGGAACAGGGTGGGGAAACATTAATTTTAATATACTATAGAGGTATTAATCCTAAAGAACAATTTGGCAATAGCTAGCAAAATTTAAAGTGAACATATCCTCTGATATAGTAACTTTACTTCTAAGAATTCACCCTATAGAAATACCTGCACATAAAGAAAAACAGATATGTACAAGCATATTTACTACAGCGGTATTAACCTTAGCAAAAGAGTAAAAATAGTGTAATGCTTATTGTGACTAACTAAACAAGTATGATGTATCAATACAATGCAATACTATGCACGTGTGAAAAAGTCTGAACTAGAACTATGATTATAAAGAACACTTTCCAAGAATCAAAGTTAAATTAAAACACAACAACAACAACAAAAGTAGGCTAGACTGTTCCTGAAAGAAATGCAAACTGGCAACTCATTGCTTTTGGAAAAGAAATTGGAAGTTTGAGATGGAGGGATGCCTTACTTTGATAAAGTAATTTTTGATCATATGCATATATTGTTCTGAATATTTTTAAAAGCTCTTTATATTTAAAAAGAAAAATTTACAATTATTTTCAATATGTATTAAAAAAGAAACTCATACAGACATAAAACAGTTACTTTTCTCTTATTTCGCCAATATGATTTGTTAAAAGCACATATAAAATTATTCTCAAATCTTCTATATTATTAACTACAGTACAATGTATACTTTCTGCCTTTCTGTTTAATGTTTCTAAACATCAGCACATTAAAAAAAAAGATACTACCTGTCCAGTAACAACTGCTCGGGAGAATAACTTATTTAATTGAACAAGTTCATTAGGTGTTGTATCAAATTTCAGGGCTATGCTATTCAAAGAATCCCTTGATTCAACCTGTTTATAAGAAAAAATAAATTATTTCAATGTTTAAAACAGAAAAACTAGACTACAATATTTAACGAGCATTAACATATCTAGGGACCAGCTTACATCTGATTAACAACGATCTTGTCATCTTTGAAAATAACTGGCAAGAAACCCACTGTGTTTTGCTAGCAAATGCTCTCAATCTATCACAATACAGAGTACAGGCTTCATCACAATACATTTACATGTAGGTCTCTACTTGAAGTAATTTCAAAATACAAAATATAATTTAAAAATCAAAAACAGATTATTTTCATTTTACAAAGGTTTTAAAATAATATACTATTCCTTTGAATAGTTTCTAAAATATTTATAACTTCTAGCAATCTACTAATTTCATTTTAGCAAAATACACCTGTATTAAACTCAAAATGTTACTTCTAATGATCTTTATGCATATATTATTATTGCACATATAAATTAGAAAATATTTGAACTAAAGTTGAGCAATTTAGTTCTGAATCATTCGTATGTTTCCATGGTCCTATGTGTAGAAATTATAAATAATGAGACTTTATCAATTACCCTAAAAGAAAATGTCATTTGGTCAATATAATATAACCACTTACAGTCCCCATTACACAAGGCATTAAGAGAGCTCTGAAGAAAACACAACTAAATGCAACTAAAAGTAGTTTTAGTGCACAAGGAATTTACAATCTAGTTGGAAACTAAGAAATAGAAGGTAATGCAAAAGATGAACAATTTAAAATGGAATAATGAATGCAATAGAAGTTTTGAGTATGAATAAAAGCATCATGTAATCCAAATTTTCCAGAAAAGACTACAGAAGATAAATGATTTAAAGCTGGATCTTGAAGAAGGGTTGGGAATTTCAAAAGCAGAGAGAAAGGAACGAACTTTCAAAGTGAAGATAACAGAACTGACATAGTTAAGAGACAGAAAACTGTATTTGTGGGATACTGTCCTCTTCCTCCTAAACCATCTAAAGTAGATTCATGAAGCACAAAGTTTTAGGAAGGTGATTACATGGAGTTAAGTTTCTAAAAAGGATAAAGAGGCATTTAGAGGTCAGACGTGGTGGGCCATGCCTGTAATTCCAGCATTTTGGGAGGCCGAGGTGGGTGGATTGCTTGAGCCCAGGAGTCCAAGACCAGCTTGGACAACATGGCAAAATCCCATCTTGACAAAAATTACAAAAATTAGTTGGGCGTGGTGCTGCATGCCTATAGTCCCAGCTACTCAGGAAGCTGAGGTGGGAGGATCACTCGAGCCTGGGAAGTTGAGGCTGCAGTGAGTTGTGATAGCACCACTGCACTCCAGCCTGGGTGACAAAGCAAGACCCTGTCTCCAAAAAACAAAAAAAAAGGCATTTAGAATTAGGTTATAGAAGACTTCAAAAGTCAGGAAAAGCAGGTGTGTGTGCATTTGTTTGTGTATGTAAAATAATAATATACATATTTTCCTTAACGGTTTTATAAAACCAAATTTATGCCAAATATTTGGGTTAATACAATAATAATCTAGTTCTGCCTACATCCTTCTATGCAAACTTCCCCATCTACACAATGTACTGATATAAAACCTATGTTACTGAAATATGATAATATATATAAAAGGTCTCTGTAAACAAATGATATTTTACAGTAACATCTGTAAGTTTACCAAGTACTTTCATATTAATAATCACACATTTTATTCTCACAGTGATTCTATTAAATGAGACGATGAAGGTAACAAAATAGCCCAAGTGGCATCTCATATTACTGGCATCAGAGCTAGAATTAATGGAACAAGAGAATGGATGCAGAAAAACAAAGATAAGGTTTAAAGTAATAAAAATGTAAAGAAAGAAATTAAGGTACAAAATTTCAACTAAGACTCAAGAAGACATTCATAGATTGAATGGAGTTGTGGTGACAGCAGCAGTAGTAGGTCAGGGAAGCAAATGTGAGTGAGCAAACTGATGCTGACTCTAAAGACTGCAACCTGAATAAATAACAAACTGAAAGGGAATGGAAATGAGAAAATCAGGAATTGTGGATGGGGGAAGAATTGGTAAGTGGTTTGTCATAATTTGCTTAGATGAAGTGATAGTAGGAAATGCAAGCAACTAGAAAGGTAGGCATAGAAAAAAAGTTTGGGTCTCACTCCACGTAGATTTTAAAGTTCTTAAGCATTCCAAGTAATAGAATGTCAATAGAAAAGCAAAAAGAAAGAAGGGACCACTCACATTGGGAATTAAGAGGAGGCAAACACCCAGCAAAGTAGACAGAAGATACAATCAAAATAATAGCAAGGTCAGTGAAGCATAATGATAGCAAAACGTAGTACAATTAGTTTCAATAATAAATTAGAGTTCTGGAGAAAGAAAATAGATAAAGGAGGAGAAAATGCAATCAAAGATAATTAACAAGAATTTTTCTAGAATTTATGAGTGACATGATTTCTTAGACTGAAGAAACACAATAAACATGGTAAAAACATGTTTAAATCTAAATTTTTCATATTGGCACTGCAGAATTGTAAAGACAAAGAAGAAATTTTAAAGGTTACCTATAAAAAACTTATTTGAACTTATTTTCTTAATTATGCAGAGAAGGTACAAACACACGCAATTTGAGTTTAAAATATGCTATGAGATTATCTTGATATTAGTAAATTTTATTTCATCCTAAATTATCTGATTCCTAATCTTTTAAAAATATTTAAAATCTCAAACTGTCTGCTACATACTAATAGTATATTAAAATAGAGTATAACTTAGAATTTTAATAATTTGTTCAATTTTAAAGATGCATAAAAAATAACTAAGATTCAAACCAAGACTGGACGGTTTCATAATGACACAAATGCTAAATTAATGTTTAAAATTGCTGTTCTCCTTAATACAGTTATGTTAGAAAAACACAAAATAACAAAATTAAGCTCAGTTAAAAGTGCTTTACAACACGCTAACATTATCGAAATAAACAATCTTTACATTCAATCAAATAAGCAGCATACCATACACCAAAGCTGATTTCTCACTCCAGTTTCCCAGAGTAACCAGAAATGTGAAAAGCCAGGTGACTGCAGGGAGATGTGAGGTTCATTTCAAGAGTACGGAAAAAAAAAAAAAAAAAAAAGCTCAATTTTTAGAGCTAAAGGCAGTTAGCTATAAATAAATACAAATGATTTAATGTGGAAGGTTACACTGGAAGACTAACATCAACTTGTCTTTTATATATCCCATCTGCCATTATAATTATCACTAGCACTGCTGGGAATATAATGAAGATCACATTTCTGAAAAGATAAATATTTTCCTAAAACCCTAACCTAATAAAAATTATTGGCCCATGGGAACTCTCTCAGTAAATTATCATCTATATTAAATTAAATTTTCTAGGATAACTACCTTTGTGTCTCAGTAAAATTTATCTTTAAAGAAAAAAACTAAAAACTTAAATATTACTATTAATAAAACAATTATCCAAAGTGAAACACAGATTTTTAAAAATAAGGCAATTAACAATGCTTTTCTTATTTATAGCATAAACAGAGAATGTCTTAAAGAAGACTCTTACAAAGAAAAATAGCTTTTTCGAAAGCAAATAACTTACAGTATACTCAATAGTCCCTTTAGGTTTCTGAAAAGACATTCGTCTCCCATCTTTCTTGTCTAGGGTCTTCTTTTGGCCAGTGTCTGAAAAAAAAAAAAAAAAAAAAAAAAAGGTAAAATTCCTATTAAATTCATCTTTCTTTCAGAGTAACGTCAAGGACTACCAAATAGAGCTCTCTGGGCAGATGTCTAATTTACTAGTAATACAGCTTACTCCCTGGGATTCTCTGCTGTAAAAAACAAGCAACTGTCAAAAAAAAAAAGGAACTGGACCAGTATGAACCACTAGAATAATTGCAAATCAACACAAAACATAATTGTCAACAGAAAGGAAGTCATTAAAAATTAAATTACAGACCATTTATTTCAACATATTTAACCTGATTATAATACCACATTTCAAGAACTATTATATATTTTTAAAATACATCTTTCAAGATACATATTATTATTATCCAAATAAGAAACTGTAACATTAGTTATCACAGGAAAAAATTTTTCTACAAGTCATAATGAAAAATAATCTTCTCTATGGATTTAAATTATGAACTTTCAAATTAACATGCATGAAGTTAAATCAAGGTGTGCTCTCATATATAAACATACATTTGAACATTTAATTTC
The DNA here is from genome assembly GCF_007565055.1 of Rhinopithecus roxellana. NCBI lineage: Eukaryota > Metazoa > Chordata > Mammalia > Primates > Cercopithecidae > Rhinopithecus > Rhinopithecus roxellana. The sequence goes on along the minus strand of NC_044557.1, from coordinate 70,786,046 downwards.
AGATTGAATGCCAATTATTAATATTTTTCATTTGCTTATCAAGACTTCCTTGAAAGTTTCCTTATTATCAAGATTAGGGAAACTGCTTCCCTTTAAATTTTGTATAAGTGTTAACCTTCTCATCTATACTTCATGTAATAACAACACTGAATTGATAAAACACCACTCCTACCTAAACATAAAAATTACTAAAATGAAAATCTCTAAAAAAAATAAATAAATCACAAAATTAAAGAAGACAGTAAACATGGCAAAATGCTATATTTACTTTACCCTCAAAATTTACCAAAATCAAAAACTATAGTCTTCAAAGAAAATTTAGTTCAACCTAAGACCATATAATCTAGAAAATATCTATTTCATTGTTCTCCTTCTATCTAAACTTAAATGGCATTTTGACCACACAAGAGTTTATGTTGGCCTAATTATCTCAGTTGTTGGGTGAACGGTTCTAAACAAGTACTAAAAAATAATAAGAATAAAATCAAAATCCCCAAAAAGGACAGTTACCTCTGCAATGCTTTAAAAAACTATCCTAAAACCTTCCTGACCACCCAGCTAACCCAAGTCCCTGTTATTAGTCACACAGCATCTTTATGTCTCCTTCACAGCATCTGGCAGAGTGTTAATATTTGTGTTTTAAATCTCTTCCACTAAACTGTAACCTCCAAAACACTGCCTTTCTTCCACAAAGCCACCTCAGTGCCCAACTAGGGGCCTGACACATGGCAAGCATCTAATAAAGTAATGTTCTGAAGCAACAACTTGAAGTATACCTTGAACTACCAAAATTATTATAAACTGCCATTAATTTTCCATAAAGAAAAGTAGAGAAAGAATTATGGTTCATCCATTACAACTCTAGGAAAAAAAGTATGCAGACACACACACACACACACACACACAACTTTTGTATCCTAAATATTTAAACTCTTAAAAACTAGGGAAAAAATAATGCAGGTGAAAATATGCACAAAAGATAAAATCACAGACAATGCACAAGACGATGTAAAAATGTCCTTAAACATGTAATAATGTTGTTCAATCTCACTCATAATTAGATAAATGCAAATTTAAACTATACCGAAATATCATTTCACACCTATCAGGTTGGTAAAAATTCAAAAGAAGTTTGGTCACATACTGTTTGACAGTAGGAAATGAGATATTCTACATTCCTGGTGGCAATGCAATATGGTAGAATTTTTATAAAGAAGAATATTATTTTTGCTTATCAAAATATTCTAATTCTTCTACACTGAATAGTTTACATTTAAATTTGCTTCTCTAATGAGAAAATAAAAACATTAAAACTATTTTAAGATAAAATAAGTTTTAAAGAATTTATTTGTATTTTAAATAATTTAAAATGTATTAAAATAAAATTTAATCTATTTTTAAATATTTACAAGTTTTAAATAATTTTTTAAATGATTTCTTTAAACAGCAAACAACCAAAAGCACTCCTCATTTTGCAATTTAAACTTCTCAAGCAATGTAATATACAATTACAGATTACTTTTAACTAATAACATACCCTTCCTTAATTGATTTTAGGAGTAACCCTTAGTTTGTATTTACTTTGCCTAATAGTTTTTCCATCTGTGTTTCATAATATCCCAAGAATTCATTAAACATGTTTGCAAGTTTGCAACGTATCTGTAATTTTCAAGAGCTCACCACAGAATGCAGTTCAGGGCAAGAAAACTAAGGTACCAACTTTCCACAGTTTAAAGTTTGAAAAACAAACGGAAAATATTCTCTTTACTAATTAAAAATTATAAAATATTATGCAATAATTATATATTATAAAAACAGTTCTAAATTTTAATAATTAATATTAAAATGTTTATTCACAGATATAAATACCAAAGCACATAAACTGTTTTCATCCATCAATATGAAAATACAATCAAATAATCACAACATTTCAGAGTAGCTAGAGAAAAACGTCAGGTCACCTACAAAGGGAAGTCCATCAGACTAACAGCAGACCTCTCAGCTGAAACCCTACAAGCCAGAAGAGATTGGGGGCCAATATTCATCATTCTTAAAGAAAAAAAATTCCAACCCAGAATTTCACATCCGGCCAAACTAAGCTATATAAGGGAAGGAGAAGTAAGATCCTTCCCATAAGAGCAAATGCTGAGAGTATTAGTTACCACCAGAACTGCCTTAAAAGAACCCTAAAATATGGAAAGGAAAGACCATTAAACTTTTTCTCAGAATATTGTTTCCATATTCTTTGTCTAATATTAATGTACCAATTTTCTTTTCATTAGTGTCTGCTTTTTCTTTCTACTCTCAATATTCTGTAACCTTACGTATTAGTTCGTTCTCACACTGCTATAAAGAACTGCTCAAGACTGGATAATTTAGAAAGGGAAGAGGTTTAATTGACTGACAGTTCCACATGGCTAGGGAGGTCTCAGCTTAACAGTCATAGCAGAAGGCAAAAGGGAACCAGACACCTTCTTCACAAGGCAGCATGAGGAAGAATGAATTCAGGAGGAACTATCAAACACTTATAAAATCATCAGATCTCAGAAGAACTCACTATCACAAGAAAAGCATTAGGGAAACCACCCTCATGATCCAATTACCTCCACCTGGTTTCTCCCTTAACACATGGAGAGTATCAGGATAATATTTCAAGATGAGATTTGGGTGGGGACACAAAGCCAAACCATATCATTCTGTCCCTGGCCTCTCCCAAAGCTCATGTCCTTTCACACTTCAAAATCAATCATGCCTTCCCAGTAGTCTCCCATAGTCTTAATTCATTCCAGCATTAACCCTAAAGTCCAAGTCCAAGGTCTTATCTGAGACAAGGCAAGTTCCTTCTGTCTATAAAGCCTGTAAAATCAAAAGCAACTTAGTTACTTCCAAGACACAATGTGGGTATAGACATTGGGTAAATGTCTCTGTTCCAAATGGTAGAAATTAGCCAAACCAAAGGGACTACAGGTCCCATGCAAGTCCAAAATCCGGCAGGGAAGTCATTAAATCTTAAAGTTTCAAAATAATCTCCTTTGATTCCATGTCTCACACATCCAGGTCACACTGATGCAAGAGGTGAGCTCGCATGGCCTTGAGTGGTTCCACCCCTGTGGCTTGGTAGGGTACAGCCCTGCTTCCAGCTGCTTTCACTGGCTGGCATTGAGTGTCTACAACTTTTCCAGGTGCACAGTGCAAGCTGTCAATGGATTTAGCATTCTGAGGTCTGGAGGAAGGTATGCGTCTTCTCACAGCTCCACTGGGCAGGTCCCCAGTGGGGACTCTGTGTGGGGACTCTGACCCCACATTTTCCTTCTGCACTGCCCTAGCAGAGGTTCTCCAAGAGGGCTCCACCCCTACAGCAAACTTCTGCCTGGACATCCAGGCATTTCCATACATCCTCCGAAATTCAGACAGAGATTCTCAAACCTCAATTCTTGACTTCTGGCACCCACAGGCCCACCACCACATGTAAGCTGCCAAGGCTTAGGACTTGCATCCTCTAAATAAATGGCCTGGGCTGTATGTTGGTCCTTTTTTTTTTTTTTTTTTTTTTATTTTTTTTTTTTTTTGAGACAGAGTCTCGCTCTGTTGCCCAGGCTGGAGTACAGTGGCCGGATCTCAGCTCACTGCAAGCTCCGCCTCCCGGGTTCCCGCCATTCTCCTGCCTCAGCCTCCCGAGTAGCTGGGACCACAGGCGCCCGCCACGTCGCCCGGCTAGTTTTTTGTATTTTTTAGTAGAGACGGGGTTTCACCGGGTTAGCCAGGATGGTCTCGATCTCCTGACCTCGTGATCCGCCCGTCTCGGCCTCCCAAAGTGCTGGGATTACAGGCTTGAGCCACCGCGCCCGGCCTATGTTGGTCCTTTTTAGCCACAGCTGGGATGCAGGGCACTGAGTCCTAAGACTGTACAAAACAGCAAGGCCCTGAATCTGGCCCATGAAACCATTTTTTTCTTCCTAAGCCTCCAGGCCTGTGATGGGAAGGGGAACCACAAAGGTCTCTGACATGCCCTGGAAACATTTTACCCTTTGTCTTGGTGATTAACATTTGCCTCCTCGTTACTTAAGTATCTGCAGCTGGCTTGAATTTCTCCTCAGAAACAGGTTTTTCTTTTCTATTGCATTGTCAGGCTGCAAATTTTCCAAACTTTTCAGCTCTGGTTCCCTTTTAAACATAAGTTTCAATTCCAAACCATCTCCTTGTGAATCCATAAAACTGAATGATTTTAAGATCACCCAGGTCACCTCTTGAACACTTTGCTGCTTAGAAATTTCTTCTGCTGGATACCCTAAATTATCTCTCTCACGTTCTACATATCTCTAGGGCAGGGGCAAAATGCTACCAGTCTCTTTGAAAAGCGTAGCAACAGCCACCTTTATTCCAATTCCCAACAAATTCCTCATCTCCATCTGAGACCACCTCAGCCTGGACTTCATTGTCCATTATCACTATCAGCATTTTGGTCAAAGCCATTCGACAAGTCTCTAGGAAAGTTCCAAACCTTCCCACATCTGCCTGTCTTCTTCTGAGCCCTCCAAACTGTTTCAACCTCTGCCTGTTACCCAGTTCCAAAGTTGCTTCCACATTTTTAGGTATCTTTATAGCATTACCCCACTTTGCAGTTCCAATTTACTGTATTAGTCTGTTCTCACACTGCTATAAAGAATTGCCCAAGACAGGGTAATTCTTTTTTTTGAGACAGAGTCTCACTATACTGCCCAGGCTGGAGTGCAGTGGCACAATTTTGGCTCACTATAATCTCCACCTCCTGGGTTCAACAATTCTTGTGCCTCAGCCTGCCAAATAGCTGGGACTACAGGCATGCATTCTGGACATTCCCTTCTGACTTACCTTTCAGTTAGGGAATTCTTTCCTCTGTGGTGTCTAATTTGCTGCTAAATCCATCTACAAAGGTTCTAATTTGAGGGGTTGTATTTTTCACTTCTAGAATATCCATTTTTCTTTCTCATAGCTTGTACCTTTCTACAAAATTTTTAATTAGGTCAACACATAGCTATTTTAAATTTGATAACTACAATATCTAGAGTTACTGTGGGTCTGTTTCTATTCTCTATTGTGTCACATATCTTGTCATGTGCCTAATTATATTTTGTGTGCTGAACATAAAATTTGCAAAATTGTCTGAAGAAACATTTTGACATGTAGAAACTGGTAATTCTCCAGAGAGAATTAATGTTTCCTTCTGTCAAGTGCCTGAGGACACTAGTAATACCAGATCTTATTAATTAAGTTATAGAAATTTTGATAATTTGAAGCTGAAATATCTTCCTAGGAAGGCCTAGCTACTTTATCTTTTTCCCTTATGTACAACATTTTGGGGTCCAAAGTGAGAAGAGATCACTAGGGCCACCCATCCTCTGTGACAGGCCTTGCACTCTGGCCCAGTTCCATTACACCCACAGCCCGTCAAATGCACCTTTTGGTCTCTCAGTTCCTGTTCCAGGAATCAACACTTCCCCTGGGGTAAAAAGCAATCAAATTGGAGTTCTCCCTCCTTAGACCTTTGTCCTCATTCAGATCCTATCCTACCCACACCACTTAGCTTTCTGATACTCTTAATAAAATTTGTTTGCTTTGTGTCCAGCTTTTTAAATTGTTCTCAGCAGGATAGTCGGAATTACCTAGCTTGCTATTACTAGACTCAGAAGTCTTGAAGGACTTTCAACCAGAGAATTAGCAGAGCAGTATAAAACCTTTAAAAAAATCATTTTGGTAAAAAATGGAAAGGCATACTGTAGCAAGTCTGTAAATCATCAGTGAAACTATTATGAGATCAGTTTTAATGTAATAAGACTCCTATTATAACTGAATATTACAATATTGATAATAGCTATGTATAAAAAGTTTGATTATTTAAAACAATGAGCTGCAAGTCAGTATTTTCAAAAATAGTAATATAGATACTAAAACTTCAAACAGTTTGAAAGTGTCTTCTAAATTAAAAAAAAAAACAGATTGCTGATTGTAGCTTTTCTAATTATTCTATCAATAATGAGATACTAGGAAAAAAAACCTGTATTTTTAACATTTCACTATTGACTCCTTATCCCATGATCAAAACAAAAACAAAACAAAACAAAACCCCTCAATTTTCCCTCAAATCTAGTATCTTTTTCTAGATACTACTCCATCTTTCTGCTTCTTTTCAGTTGAATTTTTGAAAGTAGAAATCTACTTTTACTGTCATTATCTCCTACAGAATCCACAATGTATTGTAATATCTTCTCTTCCCCAATTCACAATCCCCACCCTAAAATGAATAAATTAAGTGGCAAATTTGATGGGCTTTTCCACTTTCATTTTATCTGATCTCTGTGAAACATCCAAGAGATTTCTTCTGCATGTTCCTCTTTCCCTTTACTTGAAAATATTTCACACTCCTCTTGGTCTCATACCCATTAATGTTCCTTTTTAATGCTTCTTTTCCTCCATCTAGATCTTAAAGTTGGCTCTCTTCTAAGTGAAAAGATCCATGATTTTTTTTAGTTTTTTGTTTTGTTATTATTATACTTAAATTCTAGGGTACATGATATTAAAGAGCTATAGAGCCTTGCTATTTAAAGTGTGTTCCAAGGACCAGCTGCACTGACATCACCTAGAAGCTTATTGTGAGTGTAAGATCTGAGGCTCAGTCCGGACCTACAGATTTACTATTGATTTGCATGCACAACACATTTGAGAGACATAGAAATAGAGCTTCTGAAGAGATCAAAGACCTGCAGACTGCGTAAGTAACAGAAGAAATGGGTTTCCCTACAAAGCTTCCTATTTGTGACAGTTAACATCAGCAGTTTTCAAATCTCTGTCAAACTAATACAACGGTTTCTAAATTAGTCACAGTGATAGATTATATTATCGTTACTAAGTCTGTATTGCTTCCCGTTGAGGAATATAAAATATACTTCACCATCCTATTGATGTCAGACATGGCCAACTTGCTTTGCCCAATGAACCATGTCTTCCAGGTGGAAGTGCTTAGAGCCAACATTATACTTCTTAGCTCTCTTTTCTATCTCAAAACCAGAAATCTTCCATATAGTGGCTGCTCCATCAACATGTATTCCAGAAGAAAGATGTAATTCCTAAAAGATTATTCCACATAGACACATGTGGGCATATGAGTCAGGCTATTCCCATTTCTACTCTTGGTTAAATTATTATGCTTGGGAGCTTAAAAAAATTATTCAACAATTCATGCATAAAAAGCAAATCATCTACTAGGGAAATGAAAAAGAGTCTGGCTGGCTTGCATAAGACTTCTCTACTGAAACATTATTCAATGCTATAAGACTGAAATTATGCCACTGTATCAAAAACTCCAGAATCAAGGAGGATATTCTAAAAGCATTACTAGAGAATATAGAACAATAATAAGTTATAAAAAAAGTGGTTGAGGCCGGGCACAGTGGCTCAAGCCTGTAATCCCAGCACTTTGGGAGGCCGAGACGGGTGGATCACGAGGTCAGGAGATCGAGACCATCCTGGCTAACACGGCGAAACCCCGTCTCTACTAAAAATACAAAAAATTAGCCGGGCGAGGTGGCGGGCGCCTGTGGTCCCAGCTACTCAGGAGGCTGAGGCGGGAGAATGGCGTGAACCCGGGAGGCGGAGGTTGCAGTGGGCTGAGATCCGGCCACTGCACTCCAGCCTGGGCGACAGAGCGAGACTCTGTCTCAAAAAAAAAAAGTGGTTGAAAAACTAAGTGTGAATGTTACAAACACGGACAATGTAAAAATAGTAAAATGAATAAATATTAGGATGTGAGAAGGAGAAAAATGAGAAATGAAACTGCTACTGTCATATCAAAGCATGGTGAAACATATCCCACCTAAAACTGAAACAAGATTGTAATAACAATATCAATATCAATCTATAACTTTTTTTTTTTTTTTTTTTTTTTTTTTAGAATTTGCTTAAATTTAGACACACTCCTTAGGAATTAATCTCTTGTGGTGAAGAAGTACTATCTTTCATTCTGTCACTCCCTCCTTCTAATCATCCATCCATTCTTCTATATGTATATACACATAGAAGAAATCTTGGCAGTAATGTCTACCTAAGTATTAACAGTATCTCTGGGTGACTGGATTAGAGGTGATTTTTAAAGTTCAGTATTTGCAACATGTGACTTATTTATATACAGTATGTATCAGGTTTATTTTAAAAATTATTTTTTTCTTATGAAAGACTGGAAGCAAATATTCTACAATATTAACGGTTCTTAATTGTGGTATGTGAAAAAAGAATGATTATAATTCCAATGGTTTATTTATTCCACAAGAACCTTGCTACACAGTCATTTCATTTTCAGCATCTTTCTCTCAGTACATAAACATGCCTTCCTTTTAGGAACTTTTCATTATAAGTCACCTCAACTTTCCTAACGTTTCAATCCTATCCAGAGGTTGGCAGAAAACTTAAACATGCATTTCTTTTATTAACTTGCATCATAAAATAGGTGCATGCCCCAAGTACTTGTAAAGAAAAATAAATAAATAAAAAACTGCTAAATTCATCAAAAGTTTGATTGAGAGAAATATCATTAAGGAAAACAGAATGATGTAGAGTCCTTCATATCCTAAGTCAGTACTTTTTAACCCTAGTTACATATTAGAATTCTGTAAGAAACTATGAGTGGAGATCTTAAACAGAGATTTCAAGATCAAATCTTTGATTATAATCAGATCTTGGCATCAAAATTTTTTAATGGCTACCCAGGGAATTCTAATGTGTACTCCACATTGTGACTCATTGCTATCAATGCTGCCCAATAAAACTTTTTGCAATGGTAAAAATGTTTTATATCTGCCTTGTGTAACATGGTAGCCACTAGCCATCTGTCTTTTGAGTACTTGAAATGTGTCTAGTGAGACTGAAAGCTGAATTTTAAGTTTTACTTAATTAAATTAATTTACATTAAAATAGCTACATGTGCCTAGTCACAAAGATTCTTTGCTTAGCCAAATTTTAGTCAGGCTGCTGAACCTTCTCCTATGCCTATCTGTTCACTTCCTTATAAAATCCAGTTTCAGCAAGAATCATGTTAAGGTCAGTTTAGCAGGACCCTCCCCTGATCCTGGATATCTGATTACCTTCTGTATCTGATCAGTTTCTTCATCCTCCACTGTCCAGGTGAACTCTCATCACCCTGGCCTGCCTTCAGCAAGAATCCTGGGAGGTCGGTTTCACCTTAATACCCCTTATTCCTGATGTTACCTCTTAGCAATTGTCTATCCATCTATCCTTACTCTACTCCTTGGCTATAAATTCCCACTTGCCCATTTTGTATTTGGAGTTGAGCCCAATCTCTCTCCTCAACTACAAAATCTCATTGCCACAGTCCCTATACCTATTGCTATAGTCCTGAATAAATTCTGTCTTACCGTGCTTTAGGAAGTATTATCAAATAATTTTTCCTTTAACACTAGTTGATAACATATTAGAGCAAATACAGAATCCTGAATTCAAATTTCTCATTCCAGTTCCTCATTTGTATTAACTGCAATTCAGATACTCAATAGCCATATTTGCCTAGTGGCTACCAAACTGGACATCACGGATACAGACCATTTTCATCACCTCAAAAAATTCTATTGAGTAGTACTCTCAAAAAATCCAAAATAGAGAATCGTAACTATCTAAAATCTATAATTTTACATTTAAAACCCACTTCTCAGTTAAGATGGACTGTTAGATAACTGCATGTTTGGATTAATTGCTTTCCCCCTGTACAGAAGTGCTTTTACTAATTTGCAGTTTAGAGCTACTCCATTGAACTACATTAAAGATTTAAGGGGTTTAAAAAAATTAAAAATAGATTTTTGAAACTGAAGTCTGTACTTACTATAAAAATAAGCTTTTTGGTTTGTTTTGCTTTATTACAGAGTTCCATGAGATTTTTTTGTTATATTCTCACTATAAGGAATAACTGTGTTTCTCCTGGCTGCCTAAGCAACAGGTTTACCTTTATCCTAGGGACACCGTGATTTATGTCTGATTACATTTCCCTCTTTCCATTTACTGCTAGAAAATAACAGCCAATTTTTGTCCTTTCTCTAATGTATGTATTTGACCTTAAAACATGTTCCTTTTTTGTACTAGTATCACCTTTTGAACAAAATTTATTAAGAGTCTCTTAATGTAAGTTTCCTAGTGGCCATGAAATAAGCCTTTATACACTGAAAAACACTATCTGCAGTCGCTTTACTTTCAATGTTAGATTTCTTGAAGTTAAAAATACAAAAACCTACTTTCCCTTAAGTCTTCTACCATAAAAAGTACATTCTATTTATAATCTAGCAAATTTTAACACTTTCTAAGGTGCTTTAAATAGCTGACCAACTCAAACTGGAAAATTAAATATCCCTAAATAATCCTGTTATAAACATGGGCAACTAAGTTCTCTTACATATATTGCAGGTCCTTGAATAACATCGTTTGGTTATCATTTTTTTTATATAACTTTGATGAGAAAAAAAAAATCAATTCCCAGCCAAGGCCACTGTCTGTGTGGAGTTTACACATTCTACCCACATCTGTATAGGTCTTCTCCGGGTACTCCAGTTCCCTCCCACATCTAAAGATGTGCACATTAGCTTAATTAGTGTGTTTAAGCTGTCCTAGTATGAATGAGTGTGTGTGTTTGCGTGCGCACATGTTTGTGTGTGACTGTGCCCTGAGATGGAAAGGTGTCCTGTCTCGGGCTGGTTCCCACTTTGTGCCATGAACAGGACAGGATCCAGCCAACAGTGACTCTGAACAGTAATAATTAAGTAAATAATTATCTTGTCGTTATTAACCTTTCTTTAATGTTTATATAGTTCACATTTATTTCAATGTTTAATACTGGAAGTGTTTTAGGTCTTTACTTACAAGTTTGCTAATGTTTTTGTGACCAGAAATACATAGTAGGAACCTAACTCTTGTTTACATCAATTAGCATATGGTAAAATTGGTTTCTTTATACATAATTTTGCTTAAAAGTTGCAGTTTCCACAAACCTATGGACGGTGTCAAAGGAGGACTTACTATACTAAACTGCAGTTATATTACTATATTCTATTTTAAACACATTGCTTCTAACAAGTAAACCTCCTGAGAACTTAAATATTAAAAAATACCTTATACTAAGTTTTAAATATAATAAATGTTAAGTTCTTAAACATTCCAGTGGTGTCTAAGTTTAGCCAAATTGTTGCACCTTTCAACTTAAAATCCCAAGTCAAAAAACAAATATGCAAGTATGCATTTTAAATTATACTCTTAAGACTAATTTGTTGGGCACTTTTATAGGCCTAATTCTCTGAAACACAACAAATACCCTAAAGACCAAGTACACTGATTATTCCTAGAATTAAAACAAAACTATTAATATAAGCATTTAATAAATTTCATCGTTTCTATATTTACTTCTAACCTTCTCATGGATAAAAGACTTACCCACTAAGAAAAGCGTGGTTCCCAGACCAGCAGCATCAGCACTACTTGAGAACTTGCTAGAAATGCAAATTCTCAGCCACACAAAATCACAAATTGTAGCAGAGGTATCCAACAATGTTTTTCTAACAAGCCCTTCAGGAGATAATTCTGTTGCATGCTAAAGTTTGAGAATCATCAGCTTATTTTAGAGGCAGTTTGGTTCTAGAACACAGATAAAACAGAACTTCCTATCAGCTACCCTGTGAGATGAGCAGCAATTCCAAAACAGGCAAATCAACCTCATGCCTAAGAACCACTGAACTAAATGAAACACTATTAAGGAAGGCTAACTAGCTGGGAGTCACCATTAGAGCCCACTGAGGTTGCTGATCAAGTAGAGGGTATTCTCTTCTTCCCAACCTAGCTTTAGGAAAAGAGACTAAAACTGGAGCCAGCTAAGGTTATCTTTACCAACACTGTGAGTTTTTTGTTTTGTGGTGGTGGCGGTGGTGGTTTTAAATAGTTACTGTAACAACTGGTATACTCCAGGTCCCTTAGAGCAGTGGTCCTCAACCTTTATGGCACCAGAGACCGGTTTCATGGAAGACTATGGACTATGGACACGTGGGCAAGGGCTGGGAGATGGGGAGAGAGATGGTTTCTCGACGAAACTGTTCCACCTCAGATCATCAGGGATTAGACCATGCATGTGCAGTTCACAACAAAGTTCACACTCCTATGAGAATCTAATGTCCCCACTGATCTACCAGGAGGCAGAGCTCAGCTAGTAATGCTGGCTCGTCTGCTGCTCACCTCCCACTGTGCAGCCTGGTTCCTAACAGGCCATGGACCAGAGCTGGGGACCCCTACCTTAGAGGCACTTGTTCTTCCTGGGTTCAAGATAAGCCATCATCTAACTCTTTTTTTTTTTTTTTTTTTTTTTTTTTTTTTGAGACAGAGTTTCACTCTTTTGTCCAGGTTGGAGTGAAGTGGTGTGATCTCAGTTCACTGCAACCTCCATCCCACTGGGTTCAAGTGACTCTCCTGCTTCAGCCTCCCAAGTAGCTGGGATTACAGGCATGCGCCACCACGCCTGGCTAATTTTTGTATTCTTGGTACAGACAGGGTTTCGCCACATTGGCCAGACTGGTCTCAAACTCCTGACCTCAGATGATCCACCTGCCTTGGCCTCTGAAAATGCTGGGATTACAGGCGTGAGCCACCGTGCCCGCCCAACTATCAACTAACTCTTAGCACATCATCTGAGTTGGCAATTTCCAACCTAATATATTTCTTATTTTTCTCACTCCCTCACTGGATTTTGCATTTCCAGCTCTGTCATTTTACTATCTTTCTAACTCTAAAGAACCTTCGACGACAATCCATCCTATCCTTTACAATCTAAATTAATTTAACTGTAACACTTTACATGAAATAATTTTAATTCTTACATTTTTTCCCCCATCTCAAGGACTATAATTCTTGCAAATACTAAGAAAACACCCAAATAAATTCTGAATCTCTCATTTATTTCTTTGGCTCAGATTTTTCAAAAAGGAAATAGGATAATAATAGTACTATTTCATCAGGTTTTTATTAGGATTAAATAAAAAACATTTGCTCAGAGCCTGCCCCATTACAGCTATTATTCTTGCTATAGGTTGAGTACTACTTATCTGAAGTGCTTGCAAACAGCAGTGTTTTGGATTTTTTTGAATCTTCCTAAAGGATAGAATGGATTTGGAATATGTGCATTACTGATTGAGCATCCCAAATCCAAAAATCCAAAATGCTCCAAAGAGCATTTCCTTTGAGCATCATGTAGGCCCTCAAAAAGTTTCAGATTTTGGGCTTTCTGATTTGGGATGCTCAACCTGTTATTATTAAAAGTATCATCATCGTCATCATCATTATTACTTCTGTTATTACTAAAAGTATCATCATCATCATCATCCCATTTATGGAAATAGCCATTACCCCTAATCCAAGCAAGACATGATTTTTTACACCCCCCAATATTAGGGTAGAAACCCTTGTTATATACTCTCATAATATATTTTACTTTCCATGCCCAATACCCAACACAGTTATAAATTCCTTGTCCAATGTCTATTTTTTTCCTAAATAGGATCATTAATGAACCTCAGTACCTTCACCAGTAAAATGAAACTGCTACTATTGATTACCTCATAGGGTTGTTGCTGGGGGTTAATTTGTGCATAAGATACAGCAAGCACTATATGTGTTGCCTATTATAATTATTATTCCATGCCTTGGTTTACATTTTCCATGATTATCAAAAGTGAACCAGTAACAAGAATATCAATTTCAGGCTTCTAAACTCTTCTCCTTCAGTTACATATATTCAGTATATAGGATTTTCTTAATGTAAACCTAAAATGAAATTTTAGCATCAGGGATAATCATTTAAGAAATATTATTATTAAATAGTGTTTCCTTGACATGTCAAATAATTCAAGTCATAAAAATGTAGTATGTTCCCACTTAACTTCATTTTTCATCAACTCTATTGATATATACACACACATACCAGTAATATATATGCTATGAGGCAGAGCAGTTTTAGGTGCCCAGTTCAACAATTTGCAACTAACATCTATGGTTGGTATTACAAGATGTTAATGTCCCATATTCAAAGTTGAAAGAACTGTTGGCTACTGAAGTCAGCACTTCTGCATAGGAGTAGCCATTTTAGTAGAACTGTTCCATCACTGCTTCTACTACTGCTATCCAGCATTGTCATCCTCCCACTAAGGGGCCAAGAAGGACGAAGATGAAAAAGTGAACCCCTGCTTCTATTCCTTCTCACATCCTAACATCAGAGGAGTTATGCATCAAGAAGGGGTGGAGGGGACTTCGTGAGAACTAGACCACACCTCTTCTGCACTACAAACCTAACCTGGAATGGGAACTGAGGTAGAAAGATAAATGGAGGTATAAATTGAATATGAGACTGAAATTTTTAAATAAATGGACCAAGTCTTACGTAACTGAAAGATACTGTTTTAATTGCTAAAAATAAATGAAAAGAAAATGTAAAAGGGCTGAGTTGTGCTCAAAGAATACTGTCACCAAGTGGGAAAATGAGGTTGATATAATAGGACAGCTTATGATAAAAAACTATTTCATGTTTATATTACAGTAAGTTGAGAGTCTACACTAGTAAAATTTATCTATATTTATTACAATCTAGTGAAGTGAGTACTTTTAAAGATTATACATTATGAGTTATAGTCATGCCCCCAAACAAGACCTATATTTAAAGTTCAAACAATTTTTTTAAATCAAAGCATAATGTACCCTTTAATCAGGAACAAGCACGGTATTTTAAGATGTTTCTTTTGTAATTGTTATTAACTAGATCAATGGTGTGATAACGTCCTTAATATGTCTAAGTCTCAATTATGGTTTTCCTGAGAGGGCTATAATGGTGGAGCCAGCAAGCACTAAAAGCTGGTAGGAGCAAAAGCAGCCACCTTGGAGAGGAGTAAAGGAAGGAGAGACACCAACAGTTCAGTAAGTGGTTTGTTTATAGAAAGCGTAAACTCAGAAACATTGACCAAAGTTTTTTTTGTTTTTTGTTCGTTTGTTTGAGATGGAATCTTACTCTGTCACTCAGGCTGGAGTGCAGTGGTGTGATCTTGGCTCATGGCAACTTCCACCTCCCGGGTTCAAGCGATTCTCCTGCCTCAGCCTCCTGAGTAGCTGGGATTCCAGGAGTGTGCCACCATGTCCAGCTAATTTTTGTTCTTGTTTTATTTTTGAGATGGAGTCTCGTTCTGTGGCCCAGGCTGGAGTACAGTGGGGCCATCTCACTGCAACCTTGCCTCCTGGGTTCAAGCGATTCTCCCACCTCAGCCTCCCTGGTAGCTGGGACTACAGGCACGCTTCACCATGCCTAGCTAATTTTTGTATTTTTAGCAGAGACAGGGTTTCACCACGTTGGCCAGGCTGGTCTCGAACTCCTGACCTCAGGTGATCCACCCGTCAGGGCTTGCCAAAGTGCTGGGATTACCAGCGTGAGCCACCACAACTGGCTGACATTTGACCAAAATTTTATCTGGTCTGTCCTTAATCTGTTAATTGTAAAACTATCTTATCAACATCATTACTGAACATGACTCCCTCCACCCCTTCTTGATGCGTAACTCCTCTGATGTTGGGTTGTGAGAAGGAACAGAAACAAGGTTCCACTTTTTCATCTTAGTGGATGAGAGGAGTAAGATCACTAACAACAAAGGGTTTCCTGGAATGCAGTCAATTTACATGTGTGAAAGTATCTGTAACAAGAAAGACTCCTATAATACACAGGACTTTTTAATGAACTGAAGAAAGAATGATAGCAGGAAACTTAAGCAGTCATTAAGAAACTGAAATAAGAATAGTCTCAAGCAGAAAGAGCAGAAGAAATCCTTCAAACAGACTGACAGACACTCATTCTGAAGGACACGAACACAAAGAACAACCCTAGAGCCAACATCCTCCTGATAAGCAGCTGCAAAGCACAGAATTCTCATTTTAAACATGAAGATTCACTTATTTTTACTTGTGTATATACACGTTGCCTCTCAAAAGTCGGCTAGTTTTCACTAATTCTGCTCCAAAGGAAAATGCTCTAGAACACAGGATTTTGAAATCACCAAATCCAATCTCATTTACAAAGGAGAAGATATCGGCCCAAAGACACTAAGTAACTTGTCCAAATTCTTGCAGGAAGTTAATGCTAGGATGCACCTGCCCACATGACTGTGGTCATACTTTGACCTCACAAGGCCTCTCTAATGTGTCAGAGATTTGGGGGCACCGTGAACCGTGAATATTAAACAATATGTAATGAATTCATAAGGCAGCTTCAACAGAAGCGGAATATGTATCACTTCTGAAGCACCACTTTGAAGGAGGGTGTCAGATATAGCTGTGTGCTCCATATATATAAACACAAAGTACCTGCTGCCCAGTCTGGATTCTCCTCCTGGGCTCAAAGGATCTTCCCGCCCCAGCCTCCTGAGCAGAGTAGCTGGAACTACAGACACGGGTCACCAAGATACACGTGTTTGGGCATATTTATTAAAACACTAACCATATTCCTTTTTAGTTAAGTTACTCCACATATTTCTGAATTCTCCATCCATCTCAAGGCTGGTCACATATCAACTGTTTTCAATTTCAGGCTACTGAAAACTCATTTAAAAAAATCCTTGATTCGAACACTTTAAAGTCCCTTTCCTATGCCTGGTCCCACTTTTAAGAGGATTCTGCCTTTGGTTAACATTCTTCAGAGCAGAAACAAAAAGTATTCCCCTCCCCTTTTCATTTCTTAATTCCATAAACAGCAATTCTACAGATAAAAAAATATTTTACGTAAAGTAAGGAAAATTTATTTAAAAGGGCTATGCTAAAATGAGATTTTAATATTTCTTCAAAGCTTAAATTACATACCTAGACACATAGATCAATAGATGTCCTCACTGTTTTACTGCTTTAAAACAATCTACAGGGCCCAGCATGGTGGCTCAGGCCTGTATTCCCAGCACTTGGGAAGGCCCAGGCAGAAGGATCACTTGAGGCCAGGAGTTAAGACCAGCCTGGGCAACACAGCGAGACTCCATCTCTACAAAAATAAAGATAAAATTTAAAATAAAATAAAATGGTAAGATGTGGAGTTATAAACAGATTTTACACTTTGTGCCTATCTTTATTTTCTAAACTCTCTAATGCTCATTTTTCATAACCCTCAAATATTAAAACAATTAACAAAAATAAAATAAAATAAGACATGGCTAGGATGTCTGCTACCTGTTAAAGGAAGCCAAGGACACTGGAAATTACCCTGTGCCTTATGCTGAAACTGTTCAGCAGCACTTTCAAAAATTCTGTAAGTTATCAATATCATGTCGCTACAAATGACTGTTTTAAAGAATGGCACAAAGACACTGTGGTGAAAAAAATCAACCAACACAACACAAAATAAACAGGAACTGAGAAAGTTTCTAGGTTCTGCCACCACAAGACAACGTGCAGCCGTTCAAAAAGTACACGACGCAAAAAGTCAACTAGCTTCCCATGTTAATGAAGTGTTTCATTTTACAAAGAAGCATCTGGCTTTTTACGTTTCGTTTAGGAAGTGAATCCTAACAGCTGACAAATATCAAAGAAAGACTGACCCAAACCAAAACCAAAGCAGGCGCAACGCTCTTCAAGAATCCAAGACTGAAAACACCGACGTCATAACTGGTTCAGTCTTCACCTCCCAGTGGGAGGGAAAGAGAATGGATCGTACCCTTGAAATACTTGGCGGGGAAAGAAAATCAAGTCTAGGTGGGGAAAGCAGGAAGAGCAGAGCAGGAAGAGCTGGCATGCAGCTGAAAGTCTTCCCTCCCCAGAGCCGAAGGAGTCCTTCCTTCCTCGCCCCCTGCGGCCGCCACCCCAGCCACGTCGCCCGCCCGGTCCCAGGCACACCTTCCAGGGCCGGGCCGCGACCCCCGCCCGGCGCCACGACCACCGCCTCCCCCGAGCCCTCAGCCTAGGTCGTCCGCGCGGGAAGCGAAAGAAGGGTGGGCTCACCAGGTCCCTCCGGGCTGGACGGCGCCGGGGGCCGGTGGGGCGGGGACCCGCACCCGAGGTCCCCCTGGGCGGGCTCCCTCAGGTAATCCTCGAAGCGCACCTGCCGGGCTTCGCCGCCGCCCCCGAACCCCCACAGGCGGTTGGCCGTGCCCCGCAGAAGGCGTCCGCTCTTCTCGGTGAACGTGGTCAGGTAGTCCATGCTGTCGCGGGGCCGGACGCGGAACTGGGCCCAGGAGGTCGACGGTTTCGGCGGTGGCGGCCACCACTAGCGCACCCGCCACCCCATCAGACCTGATCCAGGGGAGGTGGCTCCGCGCGCCTCACAGAAGGCGGAGAGGGGGAGGGGGCGTCCCTCTCCCTGCCCGGGGACAGACCATCAGGAAACCACGCGTCGGGGGAGCAAAAGACGGACAAAAGTTTTTGAAAAGTTTTTCTTGTGGCTTCCAAATGCCAAATGAGGCAGAACTTAGCTTGCCACATAGGTATATTCTTCCTGGAACCGAGGCGGGGTCGGAAAACTGGTGGCTTTTAAGCAAGCTGGACGGGTCCTCTCCGGGCATCCCCCCACCCGCCTGGCGCCAATGGAGCTGGCCTGGCCCGCCCTGCCCCTCCCCGCCCTGTCCCGGCTCCGACCGGACTTTCAGGACTGCAAGGGAAAGGGGTTGGACACCCAGCCTCCCGCCAGGTCAGAGGAGGGGATAAAAATGGCCCAGGGGAGACACTGCTGGAGTTGCATGGAGTTCGGGAGCCTAGGAAGAGTCTGCAAATAACAGTAAAAAAGTTTGAAGGGTGTGTGTGTTGGCTTGGGGAAAAAAAGAGGGTGGAGTGTATCACTTGAAACTTGCAGCTTGTATTTACTTTTTTTTTTTTTTTTTTTTAGGACGGCGGAGATACTTTCAACATAAGACTGCAGTCATAATTACAACATGAATAGTAACATTTTAAGTTCGTTGTACCAGTATGAACTCATGTTATCGTTGGACATTCTATGATCCCAGTCCTGTTTAAGCAATGTAATTGAAGACTTTAGTTTGCAGATCTACCTTTCAGGGACAAAGAACCTAGACAGGGAAAGAGCAGTAACTTTTCACAGAAATTTAATACCCCATTTTGCTTCCTGTGAGATCTGGTTATTCTCTTCCTTTCACATCTGTTCGTAGCTCTTGTAGTTTTCCCAGGCATTAAATAAGTAAACCCTCTTTCTTGGAATCACCAATATATTACTATATTGTGGGAAAAGAAAAATTTGAATTACTTAGGAAGCTGATGAACTACCCACTCCAACAATAGAGTCCTGGAAATCAATCTTAAGCTTTTGGCCAAACTACTGAAGATTATCCCTCCTGACACACACACACCCCCTTTTTTGTTGTTGTTGTTGTTGTTGTTGTTGTTTTAACCAGTTGACAGATCTTTTTTGCATCATCATTTTCAGTTTAAATTCTTACTAGGTTGGATAAATGTCACCATTCTAATATCAGTCATCATCATTATACCTGGTGAAAAATACAGCATGTCTGGGCTGCACCCTCACAGTGTCTAATTCGGTGTTTATGGGAAAGGGGCCCAGGAGAATCTGCATATCCAGCAATCCATGTTTTCAGGGTTGTGGCTTGGGAAAGAACTGTTACAGACTTCTGCTCTGCCTAAGGACCTATTTTGTAGATGTTGCAATGGATGGAATGTTTGTGCTTTCCCTCAAATTCATTTGTTAAAATCCTAACCCCAGTGTGATGGTATTAGGAGGTGGGGCCTTTGGGAGGTAATTCATGAGCACAGAGGAGGCCTCATGAATGCAATTAAGTGCCCTTATAAAAAAGGGACCCAGAGAGCTGTCTCCATCTTTCTGCCACATGAGGATACAAAAACACAGCAGTTTGCAAACCAGAAGAAGGTCCTTACCAGAAACCAACCATGCTGGCACCCTGATCTTGGTCCTCTAGCCTCCAGAACTGTGAGAAATAAATGTGTGTTTATAAACCAGTCAGTCACTCTATGGTGCTTTATTATAGCATCCGGAACGAGCTAAGGCAGCTACTAAGTAGCATTCCATTTGACAAGGAAGCCTTACCATGCACACAACTTCTGAGTTCAATGAAAGAGAGGCTCGGTAAGTTTTAAAAATCAAATTTCAATGAATTAGTCTAATTCTCATTAACAATTTAAATTATTTTTCTAAGATGTGTTTTACATCTTCTAAAAATTTACTGGTTTGTTATAAGCATATCCAATTAGTGCTTGAGATTTTACCTGATTAGATCTGCCCTTTTACGTCCAACATTTGCAGGAACCTTCATTCTACCAGTTCAAATCCAGATTTACAGGTAGTTAACCCATCTGTTTTTTTTTTTTTTTTTTTTTTTTTTTCTGCTTCTATTTCATAGAAGGCTAGAGCTGCTGGAGAAAAATGTGTAACCTTGGTGACTGAATGCCTTACAATCTTTGATTTAAACTCGGCTGGTCGTAATGTCTCTAAAATCCTTTTATTCATCTAGTCAGTGTTCTCTTTCATTCTCTATATTTGTTGTCTGAACTGTCATCATTCTCCTGAAGTTACCAAACTGATCACTTGAACATGTTACTTTGCCTTCTACATGACCCAGAAAATCATAGGCCATGAAATATGAACATTCATTTTTCTTTCCTTTTTCTCTTCAATCTACATCAAGTTGCTCTCCCTACCTTGTCTTAGAAGGAGGTCTTTATTCCTGTCCATGCCTTTCTTCCAAAAGTCTAATTATGTTGTCTGTGGCTTGCCAGCTTTATTATTCTTCTCTGTTCCTTTTCACTATATGTCCTTTCCTCTTATCCTTCCATCAGCCACATAAATAACTCTCAGCCTTAAAAAAAGCTTGCTTATATGCCATGCCTGCTTTTTCAAGCTACCTTTTGCCTCATTAAAAAAAAAAAAAACAAACCTTTATTGATATATAATTTAAGTACTGTAAAATTCACCTGTTAAAATTATACAGTTCACCTGATAACAATTCAGGGTTATAAAGCTATCATCAAAATGTAATCTTTGAACCTGAACATTTCCATCATCACAAAAATGTTTTACCAATCTGTAGTCACTCCCCAGTCACACTTGCAGCCCTAGGCAACCACTAGTCTATTTCTGCCTCAGTGGATTTACCTTTTATAGACATTTCATATAATACTTGGTCTTTGGGGTCTGCCTTCTTTCACTTAATGTTTCTGAGGTTTCTTCGTGTTGTAACATGTATTAGTACTTCATTCCTTTTTACCGCCAAATAACATTACACTGTATAAGATATACCACATTTTATTGATCCATTCATCCATTGATGGATATTTGGATTGCTCATACCTTGAGGCTATTATGAATAATGTTGTTAGGAACATCTGTGTAATTAAGTTTTTCTGTTGAACTGTTTTCATTTCACATATATACATAGGAGTGAAACTGCTGGGTCAAAATGGTGGCTTTCAATGGGCAAAAAGGTTTAATTTTGATGAAGTCCAATTTATCAATATTTTTATCAGGTCTGTGCTTTGCATTGTATCTAAGAAATCTTTTGACTAATCCAAAGTATGAAGATTAACTATTATGTTTTTTCTATGAGTTTTATTTTATTTAGCTCATTGATCTAATATAGGTCTAATATAGGTCTTTGATCTATTTGGGGTTAATTTTCAGGTTTCGTGTGAGGAAGTGGTCCAAATTCATTTTTTTATGTGTGGCTATCCAGCTGTTCCAGCACCATTTATTGAAAAGATGATTTTTCCCCCCATTGTCTTTGCATCTTTATCAAAACTTAATTGACCTTAAATATAAGGTTTTATTTCTGGACTCTCAATTCTACTATTCCTAAACCCATGCCAATACCATGCTATCTTGATTACTGTAGCTTTCTAGTAAGTTTTGGAATTGGAAAGTGTGAGTCTTCCCATTTTGTTCTTCATTTTGAAGATTGTTTTGGCTATTTTGAATCCTTTTCATTCCATATGAATTTTAGGATTACTTTATCAATTTCTTCAAAGAAAAAAGTCAGTTGTAATTTTGATAGGGATTGCATTAAATCGGTAGATCAGTATGGGAAGTATTGCTATATCGTCCATAAACAAAAGGATGTCTTTCCATTTAGGTAGATCTTCAATTGCTTTCAGCAGTGTTTTGTGCTTTTCATTGTATAAATCTTGTACTTTTTTGTGACATTAATACGTGTTTTATTTTTTGTTGGTATTGTCAATAGATTTTTTTTTTAGATTCCCATTGCTAGTATACAGAAATAAAATCGATTTTTGAATACTGTTCTTGTATCTTACAACCTTGCTGGACTCATTAATAAATTCTACTTATTGTTAAGTGGATTTCTTAACATTTTCTCTATAAAAGTACATGTTTTCTGTAAATAAAGATGGTTTTGTTTTTTCCCTTCCAATTCAGGTGCCTTTTTTTCTTGCCCAATTGCCCTGGTTAGAAGTTTCAGTACAATATTAAATAGAAGTTGTGAGAGCAGATATCATTTTATTCCTGAATTTGGAGAAAACACATTGAGTCTTTCACAATTAAGTATGATATTATATGTTGGTTTTTTGTAGATGCCCTTACTCTAGTTTATGAAGGACCATTCTATTCCTAAATTCTTTTATTTTTGTCATAAATGGACATTAGATTTTGTCAAATGCTTTTTCTGCTTCTGTTGATATAATATTGTGCTTTTTGTTCTTTATCCTGTTAATATAGTGTTTACATTAATTAATATTTGTATATTAAATGAACCTTGCCTTCCTTAGATAACCTTCAGAATGTATAATACGATGCTTGATTTGGTTTGTTGGTATTCTGTTGATGATTTTTTTGTCTATATTCATAATAGATATTATATTGGTTTATACTTTTCTTCCCTTGTGATATCCTTGTCTTGCTTTGGTATTTGGGTAATACTGGCCATCCTTTTCTAATTTTTTGGAAGAATTTCTGAAGGATTGTTACTAATCATTCTTTGAGTGTTTAATAGAATTCACCATTGAAGCCATCTGGCCCTAGGCTTTTCTTTCTGGTAATATTTTAAATTACTATAATCATTTACCTCATATATATATATATTAGATTTTCTATTTTTCCTTGTGTCAGTTTTGGTAGCTTTGTCTTTCTAGGAATTTGTCCATTTAATGTAAGTCATCTAATTTGTTGTTCATAGTATTCCTTTTAATCCTGTTCATTTCTCTGATTTATATTAGTATCAGCTCTTTTACTCCTAATTTTAGTAATTTGAGTCATCTCTGTTTTTTTCTTGCTCATTCTAAATCTTTGTCAATTTTGTTGTTCCTTGCAGAGAGCCAACTTAAGGTTTCATTAATGAGGTTTCTCTAATGTTTTTCTATTTACTATTCCATTAATACCCATGCTAATCTTTATAATTTCCTTCTTTCTATTTGTTTTGTGTTTAGTATCTTCTATTCCCACCTCCAACCTCCCTAGTTTCATAAGGCAGAAGGTTAGGCTATTGATCTGAAATCTTCTTTTTTTATAATATAGGTTTTTACAGCTACATGCCTCATTAGTTCCGTCCCACAAATTTTGTTATATTGTACTTTAGTTTTTATTTATCTCAGAGTAATTTTCCTTATGAATGATCATTTGACTCATTGGCTATTTAGGAGTGTGTTGTTTAATTTCCACATATTTGTGAATTTTCCAAATTTCTTGTGTTTTTCCGACTTCTAACTTAGTTTTACTGTAGTTAGAGAATATACTTGGTATGATTCCCCATCCTTTCAAAATCATTGAGTCTTTTTTATGGCCTAGTTTATAGTCTATCCTGGATAATATTCCATTTTCCCTCATTTTTAAGCCTTCTATTCATCACCGAATTTCTTGAAAATCCATATTTGCTGCCTCTCTTAAGCTCCTACCCAAGCTCACTCTCAGCAAATTCTCATCCATTCATTCAGCTTTAGTAAATGCCTACTCAGCACTAAGATAGAGAGTCCCTATTTCTATGGCACTTTCAAGCTGATGGTACACTCCCGAAGATCACCAGTGCCAGCACAAGATGTTTTTGTGCGATTAGAAAGAGATACCCCTGCAAATAGACACATTAAAAAAAGGCATCTCTAATCCAAAAATGAAATTAAGAAAATAATTCCATTTATAGTAGCATCAAAAAGACAAAAATACTTAGAAATAAATCTATCCAAGGAGGAACAAAACATATACTGAAAAATACAAAACATAATTGAAAGAAGTTAAAGAAAATCTAAATAAATGGAAAGAGATCCCATATACATGGACTAGAAAACTTAATATTGTTAAAATGGCAATTCAGAAATCAATATACAGATGTAATACATTCCCTATCAAAATTCCCCTGCTTTATTTACAGATATGGAAAATCCCATCCTCAAATTCATATAGAACTGCAAGGAGCCCCAAAGAGCCAAAACAATTTAAAAAGAAAAACAGAGTTGGGGGACTCATACTTCCCAATTTCAAAACTTTCTTCAAAGCTACAGTAATCAAAAACCATAGTACAGGTGTAAGAATACATGTACACATCAATAAAATAGAATTTAGGGTTCATAAGTAAACACATACATTTTGGGAAAACAAACCGATTTTCAAAAATGATGCCAAAGCCATTTAATGGGGAAAAATAGTGGCTTCAACAAATGGTGCAGTAACAACTCCATACTCACATACAAAAGAATGAGATTAGACCCTTACCTCACACCATAGACAGAAATGAACTCAGAATGGATTAAAGACATAAGTGTATGATTTAAAACTATTAAATTCCTAGAAGAAAACATAGGGTAAATCTTTGTGATCTTGAAATTGGCAGTGGACTCAGAGATTACATCAAAGGCATAAACAACAAAACTAATTTGCCTCATTACTAATATGAGGAATGCAAATACCTGTCAATAAATACCATTTTCTTCTATCAGGATGGTGAAGATCAAAAAGTTTAAAACCATTTTGGTAACAGCGGGTGGAAACTACCACTTTCATATATTACTAGTAGGGGAGTGAAGAATGGTACCACTATTTTGCAGGATCATCAAAGAGAGAGTCATTTTGCAGGATCTATCAACATTTTTAAAGCACACTCCTTTTGATTCAGTATCCTCACTTCTTGCTACTTATCCTATTGATGTATGAAATGATGCAATTTTCTATTTGTAATAGCAAAATGTTGAAAATAACCTAAGTGGTTACTAATAAAGAAATGATTAAATAAAATATGACATGTCCATATAACGGAATATTATTCAGCCATTAAAAATAATTACACAGTTCCTGGTATAACCGATTATGAAAGTATCTTGAAAAAAGTATTTTTAAGGGGGAAAGCAAGATACAGAACACCACATGTGGTATGCTTAAATTTTTGAAAACAATGTAAAATATATGTAGTTATCCACATACAAATAAAACATTTCTGTTAGTATATAAGAACCTAGTAATGGTAGTTACTGAGAAAAGAAGTGGGTGGCTTAGGGCGTGATGAGAGAGAACCTTAATTTTCACTGTGTGTATAATATGCATGTATCACCTATTCAAAAATGATTATTTAAGTTAAAAATGACCTGTTTTCCATAAGCCCATTCTATCTTCTAGGAGCTTGCTAGACTGTCCACTGTCAATTTAACTGTCATTCAGCTCCTATGAAAGGCATTTGAGATAGACTGCATTTCTCAATCATCAGTAAGAAAAATGTGATCTTTCTTAAGTCGTCTAAAAGTTATAGGCGTATAAAGTTAGGTCATCTGCAGTCAGTATACCTAAGGCGTGTCTCATCATTAAGAACATGGGTCCTGAGTCTAACTTCAGATGCTGGCTTTGCCACTTACTAGCAGCATAATGGGAAAGTAACTGACTTAGCTTCTCTCTCCCTCAGTTTCCTTACCTGTAAAATAGAGATAATATAGAGATGTCGGGAAGATTTAATAACATAGTGCAAGCAATATGCCTACAACAGTGCCTGTAAAACATTAAGCCTTGGTAAATGTGAGCTATAATGCTTCCTATAAAATATCTTATCAAGTTATACCATTAGTGTTATATTCTGAATTTTATTGAAGTTCAATGCAAGAAACAATTGTGTGAGGAACTGACATTGAAGACATTATTATGTTGTTATTTAGTGTATATAATTAAAAATATTTTTGACAGATACTTAGAATTTTATGTCAGGAAAAATCCTTGTGAAGACAGTACAGGCATTCATTAACCAGATAATACATGTTATCATCTTGTCTTAAGTTTCAAATACAATGACCATCTATTTTTTTTTTCCCAAAAAAATAGAACTTCCTTGCCATTTCCTTTGCTTAGTAATTTCTGGTCGCATTGAAATTATTATGTTTTACTAGATGTTTAAATTAAAAGGACAATATATAACTGGATACATGCATATGGGAAAACAAAACTATAGTATAGAAGGCTATATAATAGTAAATTTCTTATGTCCTTCCCAAATCAACCTCTACAGCTTTGTGTATATCCTTCTGGAAATTTTGTGTGCATATATTTACATAGGGTTACTATGTGTATATATGCATGTGTGTTTATTTAAAAAAAAAAAAAACCACACAAATGGGAACATATTGTGTCCACAATTTTGTTGTTGTTGTTGTTTTCTTGTTTGAAATAGGGTCTTATTCTATTGTCCAGGCTGGCATGCAGTGGTGCGATCAGGGCTTATTGCATCCTCGACCTCCTGGGATCAATCCATCCTCCTGCCTCAGGCTCCTAAGTACCTGGGACTATAGGCGCATGCTACCATACCCAGCTAATTAGTGTAGTTTTTGTAGAGACAGGGTTTTGCAGTGTTGCCCAGCCTGGTCTTGAACTCCTGGGCTCAAACGATCTGCATGCCTCTACTTCCCAAAATGCTGTGATTACAAGCGTGAGCCAAGGTGCCTGGCCCATGTTCACAGTTTTATACAACTATTTTCACTTCCCTTTATCTTAGACACCTTTCCATATCAATTTCTATTAGTTTTCCTTCATTCTTTTTACAGTTTCCGAGTTCAATTTATTATTATCCGTTGAAAAAGCCTTTGTTGTTAGTTGCTAGAATATTTAATTTAATTACATCACATTTACTTCCAAAAAACATGTAGTGTAGGAGCTAAAAACTCACTGGATAGCACACTGTTAATAAGTTGGAAACTTGTGCACTACTGTATGTAGATTATTTAAACCACTCCCCAAAATGCTTTAAGAAATTCTGCCCTCGTGGGCACTATTCCTTAAAGGAAACATTGTTCTTTTAATTGTGGAATCTTAAATAGAAAAATTTCAAGTAAGACAATGATTTCTAAAAATATGAAGAAAAATGACTTGAAAACTAGGAAAATGGCTCTGATTTTATATTTTTATACTAAAAGAATATCATCAGTAACCTAAAAATAATTAGAAACAGATTAACAAGAACATTTGTTTGTAATGTTTATATTTTCTTAATTGTTAGATGAATTAAATGATTCCTATTTTAAGGGGACTATTCTTTGATTGCTTGTTTACACTGGCTAATGACTGAAGTTTTGTTTAATGTTCAGTCTTCTCAATGTTTTCGTTCCTGCCCCAGCTCCCATCTCTATCAGTCATCCTATATACCAAACTCTCTGAATTCAATCTCACTTCTTTATCTTTTTCTGAAGATGACATCAAATGGTTCTAACAACCATTCCCTGGCATACTTCCTGGCTCACTGAAACTATTATGAGTAGCCACAACATTGTGTTCGTTACTCTTTGAAAATACTTTTTAACACAGATAAAAATTATTGAACTTTAGGAAATAAAAGAAGCAGAACTGTAACATCCTGAGAAAACACAGAGACATTGAAGTATATGAGCACGATGCATCTGCAAATCTTTAAGCAAAATGGTAAAAGTGAGACCTGTGTTCTCATTATAAGGCTAGCTATATTAATAAACTCAGAAAATAACAACTGGATCTTAAAAGAACAAAATGAAAAAATTATTTTCTCCAGTAACAAGTTATATCTACCTGTCAGCTATTTCATAAGATAGAAATGTTAGGGTTGGGCATGGTAGCTCACACCCGTAATCTAAACAGGTTGAGAGGCCGAGGCCAGAGGATCACTTGAGGCCAGAAGTCAGCACTCAAATTTCTGATATGATAAGCAAAACCACTGATGGAATCAATAAGGCAGACTGACACTCTGACACTAAACTAAGCAAAGAGATTTTGTAAGTTTAGAAAATAAGGCGTGAATCTGTTATACAATCACTACATCTGCATCTGCCAGTAAACCTAAAGCTTAATTTCATAGACAGACGAATTTGCTACCCTTAAAATTGACTCTTTTTTTATTTAAAGCATTTGTGTGTTTTTCGCCACTAAAATGGTTTATGCTAGCATTCAAATTCCTTATCATATATGAGACTTCCACCTGTGTTCCAAATGAACACAAAGAGGAAGAATGTGGGTTTATTGCTTGAATATAACCATGATCACAGCATTGAAGAGTATACGATAGAGATTTAATATGGCCTTTCAATAGAGTGGGGACAGTCTAATATTAATTTTCTAAAAAGTCCCCCTCTAGGAGATACCAACCTTGGACATATAATAATTACAAACCCTACTAAAAACCGAGTAATTTTTTCTCAATTCTGAAAATTGTCCAAAAGGTGTTAACTCCGTCTCTCGTCAGAAAAACACTGCATGGCAGTCAAGCCAAACAAGGACTCAGCAATATCATTGTTAACAATTATAATTGAAACTTAGGTCACAATAACTCACATCAATTTACCATAGAATTATTCCCGTTCTATTTTTAATCCTATTGAAGACTGTAATTACAATGATATAATTACAGCCCCCAAATACTCCATACCTGGAATGTGGCAGCTTCTGGAGCTTTTGGATCAATTTCACTCAGCTCATTGGACAACTGCCAATTGGTATTACCAGTGGTGCCTAAAGTTCTGAAAACTCAATAAAGCTTTAAAAACCTTGAGGAACAATAGCTCATCAGGATCTCCAAAGAGTAATTTTACATCATGAAGACAAACATTCTCATTTTCTTTCTTCTGCAGATTTCTTTTTGTGCCTGCACTTTCTTTGAGGTTGCAGTAGAGAGTGTGTGTCTACAGAAGGTACTGTATGCATAGGTATGAGGAGGTCTTACTCTCTTTTTATCGTTCTGAGCCCTTCTCTACCCTTGTTCTTCCTCTTGTCCTCTCTTAATTCTATGATGGGTCTTCACATGTTGTTGTACCTTCTCATGTTACTTGAATAGAATTTTGATACTTAATCTGAAAAGCTGATAAGTGAAAACATTTGTTTTGTGGTATATTAAGTACTTTATTCAAATTATTTATTTCACATATTTTAAAGTTATATAGCTTTTAGCTAAATTTTTAGATAATTTCCCTATCTTTGCTTTTATTAAAGATAATAGGGCCAAGCACGGTGGCTCATGCTTGTAATCCCAGCACTTTGGGAGTCCGAGGTGAGCAGATCACCCTGAGATCAGGAGTTCGAGACCAGCTTGGCCAACATGGCGAAAACCCATCTCTACTAAAAATTACAAAAATTAGTCAGGCTTGGTGGTGTGCACCTGTAATCCCAGCTACTCGGGAGGCTGAGGCAGGAGAATCATTTGAACTCAGGAGGGGGAGGTTGCAGTGAGCCGAGATCACACCACTGCACTCTAGCCTGGGAGACAGAGTGAGACTGTCTCCAAAAAAAAAAAAAAAAAAAGATAATAGAGAAAAAAGAAGATGAACAGGCAAAATAATTTAAATCTGTTGCTAGCCAGTTTCCAGCTTTAACCTGTAACCAGTAGTTAGGTAGTTTATTTATTTTTATATTTATTTATTTTCCTTTCCTTCTGTTAGGGGAAAGTCTGAACCTGGGGCTGTGTCAATACAAGATGAAATGAAGTACGACAATGAAAAGAGAGCCTACCTACAAGTTCATCCATCTCAGGGAAAGTGCTGGGCACCAATGACAAATTTCTATCAACTGTTCAATTGTTTCAGCCATGATGCATGAACAGCAAACTCCTAAGTGCTGTACATAACATCTGAAAGGAGTAGAACTTATTCCTCTTCTCAAAGTAGATGGGAATTCCCTAACTCCCCACCTCCCCACACCAAACACAATCTGGGAAAGATGCTAATAACCCCACGTGAATCAGCCCAAAGGCAGTCAGCATATAGGAAGAGAAACTCAAACCTGGATGGTCAATCTTTAAATGATCCAGCACTGACTAGACAGGTTTAATTTTCAAACAGAATCATGCACCAGTCATTTTCTCCTGTTGCAGATCTACTCTAAATTCTCAAGTCTTCCTAGAGAGCAGCAGACACAGCAATCTAACCAGATTCAAAATGCAAATCCGTGCTGCCCTAACAGGCTTGAAGGAAAGTTGGATCATTTCTAGCTGCCTCTCGAGAGAAGCAGGGCATGCCCAGGCACTTCAGCCCCACCTACTATCCAGAGACTCATATAGGTGCCAAGCTGGCTATACAGCCACCACCACCAGTAGAATTTATCAAATGCATTGAACAAGGACTGGTTGGCAGCCACTTTGTACCTACCCTACTGGTTTTCTAGAAGTCAGGAAGGAAGGGGTGGGGATAAGATTCTTAAAATATACAGAGACATCAACAACATGGTTAGGCCCTCAGATTGAGCTGGTTCTGCTAACACACTGCATGATATGTAAGCACATGCACTTATATTTCCTCATTAGAGCCTATACATTATGTAGTAAAATGAAATCTCCCAGCTTCTACTTTACCCCTTCTTTAATCGATCTCCAGCACTGCAGCCAGGGTAATCTTACATCCACCAATCTAAGTATTGCCTTTTCTCCGCTTTAAAAAGCACTCCTTGTTCACAGCAGCAGCTGCCTGTTGATAATGAGAATCAGCTGTGGAACTTTTTAAAAAATTAAAATTCTCCAACTATACACAGAGATTCTGGTTCCATGGCTATAGGGTGGGAAACTCAGGAACCTAAATTTTTAAATTATGAGCCATGTTTGTGCTACTTTATAGTTCTTCCAAATGCTTTTTGCATATTTAGTTCATGTGAGTCACACACTGACTTCTGAAAAAGGTCCATGAGACTAGATCTGGCAACTACCGAGCAGTGATGTATGTGTTTCA
The DNA here is from genome assembly GCF_007565055.1 of Rhinopithecus roxellana. Classification (NCBI taxonomy): domain Eukaryota; kingdom Metazoa; phylum Chordata; class Mammalia; order Primates; family Cercopithecidae; genus Rhinopithecus; species Rhinopithecus roxellana. The sequence continues at coordinate 70,754,894 of NC_044557.1, read as the reverse complement.
CACATGTGTGCAAAGAACAGGCGCTGTTTAAAACTGCCAGTGTTTTACGCTCCAGGTGCCTTGGCCTCTACCTCAGCAGCTAAGGATATGACGTGCACGGGATAGTACAGCTACAAGATGGTGGAGCCTCTATCAGTCTGCATCCCTAAGTAACCATATGGATCAGAAGCCCTGCTTCCAAAACCACCCAAAATTGGATACGTAAGATGAACATGAAATGCATCAAGAAATATACACCTATTTCAGCAAGTCCCTTAGGTTTAGGGGTTCATTTGGCATCACAGCATAAGCTTAGCTTATTTTGACTGACAGGAGGTTTTGCAAATGATTAAGTTACATTTTTAATGATATATTAATATGCTAAAGACCACCTGATTTGTTAATGATTTTGCTTTTCAAGTGTCTTTTGCCATGTCTATATTCTGAAAAGTATTCTGAGATTGCAAAACTATTCATTAACCTTTTGTGTATGTGAACAAGTATTTTCTTAATACAACCAGAGGAAAACCAACAAACAACAAAAGCAAAATGGGGAGAATGTGGAGTTGCTAAAGCTACACAGAATCTGTTGATCATTTATAGTCCCAGTTTAAAAAATTGGTTTCCTATCAGCCTTATCCTCTCAATAAATATCTTTATAATCAGAAAATGTAAATTTGAACTTGTAAAACACATGTAGGCTCATAAAATGCCATTTTTATGTTTACATATTGTTCTCCCATAAAAGTACACTAGAAAATGGTTGAAAAGAATTACTTTAAGAGCTACAAAGAATACATCTCAATTGTCTTTCACACAATGACCTTAACATACTAATAGCAACCTTAACCGTAAGACATGAGCAGGGCCTTGGTGTTTATCTAGTCAGGCCTTTCATTGTTATAGATTGGGTCACCAAAGCCTAGAGAGGTCAAGTGTATCTCTGAAGGTCACACACTGGGAAAAGAACAGAGCCAGAACGCAGCGTTTGCCCATGGGAAATGCTGCCACATGACGTTTCCCTCCATCTTTTACTCAAGCAATTAACTGTTACTCTCTCAATTCACCCAAACATTCGGTTAAAGTGGCATAATGTCCCACAAAGGGTTTTCCGGCTGTGAAAGCTAGGTCAAACTATTGACTTATTTATTTATTGAGATGTAGCTTTCTCATCTGTAAAATAAGAGCAAATAGTACCTAACCTGGAGCTCTTCTATGATTAGAAAGGACATGATGTATGTACAGTGTTAGGCTCATTGTTCTTTGGCTGTAAATAAAAAAAAATTATATTGATTCCCTTCAGAATTTCAGCCTATTCTAGACCAGGGAACAGCAAACTATGACCCATGAACCAAATCTGACCTGCCACCTGTTTTTATAAATTCGGTTTTATTTGAACACAGCCATGCCCATTCATTTATGTATTGTCTGCAGCTGCTTTGGGACTATACCAGTAGCTCTGACTAGTGTGACAGATACTTTATGGCCCAAAAACCCTAAAATATTCGCTCCCTGGCCCTTTTCAGAAAAATGCTGTTGGACTATATTCTAAACTGCTGAGATCATTTTCATTCTTTCACCCACAGTGTCATTCGGTATCCCTAATTACTGAGTCAACCGCAAATTTGCCTCTGTTAAGGTTGATCATAAAAATATGTAATGAGACATGAGAAAGGAAAGTCACAAGACACAGTTCAACTGACACCTTCAAGGATGACAATGACTACCACTTATTGAGCACATTAATCTAAAGAAGTATGAATCCACTAAATGCTACCACGACCCAGAACTCATTTATCAACAATGCCACATATTAAACATCTTTCTAATACGCAGAAGATGAGGTACAGACTCCAGTGATCACTGCTTTCCCCTCTGAAATGGTTTCAAGTCTATGATGTTTCTATATCCTTCAACTCCATTTCAACAGCATTTTAAAAAACTCGGGCTATTAACCTAACTACAGTTTTCTGGCAGATCTCTCATTATCCAGCTACAGAATGGCTAGCTGTCACCAAACCTGATTCTTCTTTTTTCTGGGCACATAGTGACCCTATATTTCCCAGATTCCTTTTGGGGCAGCAGTGCTCAAGTGATTATTTTTTAGCTAATGGAAGGACTGCAAAAATGATGTGTGCTACTTTCAGGCCTGGCCAAAGAGAGTCCCCACTGGTGATCTCCGTGCTCATTTCTTTTCACACACTTGTAGCGGATGAACATGGTGACTTGAGAAGCCATTTATTAAATATGACAGAGCCTTTAGAGAGAAGGTACCTGGGTCCTTGAACCCACCCTTAGTGGAGAGCCGCCACCACCACCCAAGAACTCTAAATGTAGACTCAAACAAGAATAAACTTCTCTTGTATTTAAGTCATTTTATATATTTTGAAGTTTGTTACAGGAGGAAGTATAATTGTAAAAAACACACTATGAGTCCTGTAAGGTTACTACCAAAGTATTTGTGACCACACAGGAAAATATTCTGGTTTTCTGGACCAAGAGGTTTCAATTCATGTAAAGTAGATGTGGGTGTTCTTTCACTGTATCCCTGTGTGCCTTAGCCTATAAATTTCTATTTTACAGTATTTGTTTTGTACTTTCTTGTAGCTCATTCTTTTTAATTGAGAAAAATAAAGCAAAACTGTGGCCGAGTGTAGTTGTGCACACCTGTCATCACAGCTACTTGGGACACTGAGCTGGGAGGATCTCTTGAGTCCAGGAGTTCAAGCCTAGCCAAGGCAATATGGCAAGACCCCATCTCTTAAAAAAAAAAAAAAGAAAAAAGCTAAATATGCATTAAACTTACTCTATCTTTTAATAACTGTTAAACAACATGAGCCTCACCCATCCATCTTGTTCTCCTTTATTGTAGGACTTTCCTTTTCACTCGATTTTTTAGTGTTTGTATAATCTCACTCTATGTGTTGGCCTGATACTCTTTCACAGTTTTATGCCAGTATTTGTTTGTTTGTTTGTTTTTTGTTCCTGGTAATATGTTCCTCTTGTTTCTTCTAAGAACTAAGCTCAGAAGACAGCTTGCCAAATCACACTGGTATCTCCCCATTTTTCCTTTCTTATTAAGATTACTCATGACTTTGTTTGCCACAGTTTGATTTTTTGGGTATGCTACCAACACTCAATTAAGAAACCCTATTCTACTAGATGTTGAGAAAGACTCAGCACTCCCACAACCACCTCATGCCTCTGGCAACTTTTATAGTCTGTTTGTAAAAAGCCTTATTTCATCCTGTATCTAGATATAGTATTCAATATTCTTTAACACTTGTGCTTTAGTATGCTGCGCATGGAGATAACATGCTTCTATTGATCCTGATGCTTCTCCATCTCATTTACAGAGAAGATGCAGGGCAGGCTGCTGCCACTTCCTGACATATCTTTCTGGGCTTGCTCTTTCAGCCCCACATTTTCACTTACTAGCTTCAAAAGCTATGAGGTCCCATTCAAGACATCCTACTCTCTAAAGCCCTCTTTATACCAGTTTGACTTAGTTTCAATTGGCACAGAAAAATCTGAGACTGAAAGATGTGATTGTAAGCTCACACGGCAAAAAGAAGAAGACAGCTCTGCGCAAAGAAGTTTATGGCTAACAGAATGATGTTTCTTTAGCTAGCAAATTTGTATGTTGTAAATGTCATTAGCATGATTGGATGTATTTGATAACTTGTAGAGTTATACTACCATCTATGTAGATGCTTTCTTAAAATTTTAGTTAAAAAATATGGAAGTGAGTTTTACCTCAGTGAATTTCTACAACATGCATATTAGCTTGTCATAAATAAATGAAGTAAATTTACTTTATAGTATACATATTTTCTAGTTTGATTTTGGAACTAGTAAAAAGCATGCTGTGTATTCTTTCAAGTATTGTGATCAAACATAGGGTGTATTTGTTAAAAACAAAGTTGTAACTATTTTTGTAAGAATTTGAACATTGAATCACTGGCAAAATTTGAATTCAAAAATTTTAATTTGTCTTTCTCAGATGTAATTTAAATGTAATCAGTTTAGGGTGTTTCTAAAAATTGATTTGCAAAGAAATAAATGTTATTTTTATGCTATCAAAGTTACTTCCCAAAGATTACATGTTATTCACACTTTAAATATATATGTACTTTTCTATTATTATTAAATAGAGGATTCCTCTGCCATTCTCACTACTTTCTCCTCAAAAGAAGAGACCATACGTTTTAGATAAAATAAAAAGAACGCTATAAAGAGGTTTTCTTATCCTTAAGGTCTCAATGAAGATTATCTGCATTAGTAAGGGGAAAATCATAATTATGAAAATATAAAATATAGTTCATTAAATATATATGTATACATACATATGCAAGTATTTGTGTATATATACATCTATATACAAATATGCAAATGTATGTATTGGTATATATACACAAATACATATATTCAAATGTATATATTTGTATATATGCAAACGTATATATATTTGAATTGGTTGTATGATATAGGTCTTTAATAAATATGAACTATTTTCATTCCCCACAAATTTGATATTGATTGTTTATAAGATAAAATATGTGAAAGTATACATGTCAGTTCTGAGGGTATTAATAGTATAAACAAAGAGAAAGAAACAAGGAGAAACGTTGCCTTGCTAAATATCAGTGCCCTTTCCTTTATATACCAGAGATAAACCAAAGTAAGACCTATTCACCATCTTGGAATTCCTGGCAGTGGCAGATGGCAGGGAGGATATGAGATTTTATATACTTGCTCACAAAGGGCACTGTGACTACCTTGATTATACTTACCTTACCATACTAATTTTTTGTCTATGTGTCTGTCTTGATAATGGAAACCATTAATATAGTTGTCTACATTAACATGACCTTACACTCACTCTACTGTCTCCTAGTTTATTCTAGGAGCATCTGGAATGATACATCAATTCTTCAATAGAAAGAATTAATCAAGAGTTTATACACTAGAACTCTTTGAATCCCTTGCCACATCTTATCAGTCCTAAACTATCATATCATGATCCTTACCCAATCTTAGCCAAGTTGCCCTATTGAGAGATCTGCCTTAAATTCGACTTGAAAATCTCAAATATTCCAACTCTGTTCCAACCTTTTCCTTCTCTTTAGGCACTACAAAGGCTCTGTTGAAGTGGTATTCTCCATACCTCAATAAACTTGTTTTGTCTTACCAAAAGAGTAATATCAGTGATGTTTTGGGGAGCCAGCTTTCAACACTCCCGTTAGATTGTAAACTCATTAAGAACTGGGTGTATGTCTCATTCATCTTCTCATCTGCAGTTTTTTACATGGTTTCTCTGTATAAAACAAAATTTATGAAGGCCATTGGTTTATGGAAGGTTGGCTATTGTTTAATGGCAATTGTTTAAGGCCATTTATGGAAGCACCTGCAGTAGGCCGCACAAGACCAGAACAAATCAGAATAGAGTGACATGTGCTAGGTGCCACATAATCAAACTGAAATTTAAAATGAACCAGTTTAAAAACAACAACAAAAAAAAAAAAAAATGGGGGAAGATTCATAGCAACCAGTCAGAAGGGGTCCAGTCAACCTCAAGTGGCATGATAGGAAAGTCCCCTCTGGTTTAACTCTATAAGGAAAGTAACTTCAAAATGACCAATCCACTTTCTGTTTCCACTTCTTTAGCCCTTTTCTTCCTAGAAAGCCCACTCATTCAAGCACCTTTCTGTTTCATAGATGGAATGCTGTCCCATTCATGAGCTGCTAAAAAAAAAAAAAAAAGTCTATTAGGTTTTTAAACTGAATTTTTTGAGTATTTGATTTTTGATTTTTTTTTTGTTGTGTTGTTTTATAGGTTTTTTTTTTGTTTTTTTTTTTTTTTTTTTGAGATAAGAGTCTCGCGCTTGCACCCAGGTTGGAGTGCAGTGGCGCGATATCTGTTCACTTGCAACCTCCACCTCCCAGGTTCAAGCAATTCTCCTGCCCCAGCCTCCTGAGTAGCTGGGACTACAGGCATGCGCCACCACACCCAGCTAACTTTTGTAGTTTTAGTAGAGACAGGATTTCACCATGTTGACCAGGCTGGTCCTGACCTCAGGCGATCCTCCTGCCTCGGCCTATCAAAGTGCTAGAATTACAGGTGTGAGCCATCCTGCCCAGCCGGGTATTTGTTTTTTGACATCCCTGGGTGAGTGGTTCCTAAAGTGTTGTCTTCAGAGAAGCAGCATCAATGTTATCTGAAAACTTGTAAGAAATGCAAATTCACAGGCCCCACCTCAAATCCAGTGATACAGAGGATGGATGAGGCTCAGCAATCTGTGTTTTAACAAGCACTCTAGGTGATTCTGATGCCTTCAAGTTTGAGAACTATTGTTCTCAAACCTGATCACAGCAGAGAGTCAATACAGAAAAAAAGTACTAAAAAATGTGATAAGTATGAAAAGGAGGGTAGTAATTCCAGTTAGAATAGATAAAATATGACATGGCTTCTTGGTGGAGGTCCCAATTTATCAGTGACTTGAAAGATTAATTAGAATTTGGGAATATGTAGTTAATTTTGACTGAATAAAATAGGATATAGGGGATTGACAAAAGAAAATGTTAGAAAGAAGTTGAAACTAAATTGTGAATGTCAGCCTAAGGAGGCTGGACTTCTTTTTCTTGGCAGGAGGGACTAACTACGGGTATCATGCCCTTAGGAATACAATACTGCTTGTTTACAAAAAAATTGAAACTATGTAGTGTCTAGAGTATATTCTTAGGGCTATCTGATTCTGATTTGATAGGAGCTAATTTACAACTCTATAAATTGTAAAAGCTGATAGCAAGGCAAAACAGGTTTTGTCTATAAACAAAGACATTCTTGTCTATACAAATTCAATCCAACAGACTTTGAACTGACTTTCCTCCCCAACATTGGAAGAATGTACCTCCATCTGTACTTTCCTTTCAGTCATCTTGATCTATAAATATATCTGTTTTTTGAGTTGTCCTTTGAACTGTCTGTAACATCTTACTGGTTCCTTCATTAAGGAATTAAAATATTTAACACATGTTCATCTTTATGTCTTTTTTTTTTTTTTTTTTTTCTGAGACGGAGTCTGGCTCTGTCGCCCAGGCTGGAGCGCAGTGGCCGGATCTCGGCTCACTGCAAGCTCTGCCTCCCGGGTTCACGCCATTCTCCTGCCTCAGCCTCCCGAGTAGCTGGGACTACAGGCGCCCGCCACCTCGCCCGGCTAGTTTTTTGTATTTTTTAGTAGAGACGGGGTTTCACCGTGTTAGCCAGGATGGTCTCGATCTCCTGACCTCGTGATCCGCCCGTCTCGGCCTCCCAAAGTGCTGAGATTACAGGCTTGAGCCACGGCGCCCGGCCTCATCTTTATGTCTTAATCTTATGTGTTTTGGGGAAAATGATCCTTAAATAGTACTCATTGTTTTATTTCACTGTAGAATCCATTTTGGATATATATACACACACACATTAAAGTTCTTTCTTTTGACATAATTTTAAAATAGCATCATGCTCCTACAGTAGTAGTAGAAGAATTTTAGGTATCTTGAAATGTTAGTATATTTTATAATCACGAACAATCTTTAACAGTAGCAACAAGGTTAGGTAAAACAACCAATGATTTTAATTACAATTCTCTAGCCAAGGACAATAACATTGTCCTGTGGCAAAACAAGCTGAGGAGTAGAGCGGTGTGTGAGGCATGTTTGCGGTATGCCAAAGGAATGATTACGATTTGACTACCAGGTTTTGTTTGTACTCACTGAGGGCTAATGAGCAATGGAGAGAATTTTATGCAGGAGCTACTCTTGTGGAGGGAACAGAGAGAGACTAGGTGACTAGCAGAATAAAGAAGAGGAAAAGCAAACAAATATCTACAAAATTGAAAATCATACCCATCTAAGAATGTGGCTTCCTAGAAATAGGGAGCCTGTCACCATGGGCATACCTAAATGACAGGAATGTAAGGAGCAGTGTCTGAGTGTCAGTGACTCTGCTTCACAGTTGAAACCAAAATTCCCTTCTGTTATTCTACTCATTTATTCCTCCTAATAGGTATTCATTTAAAGAAAAACTTAGATCCTTTGGAGTATCCCATGATGCCCAAACAAATACACCAAAACATAATGCCATATAGGAGAAACTACTTGTATTTGAAATAGGAAGGTTTCTGGAAGCAAATTTTTGCTGTCCCACTGACTTGCTCTATAAATACATGAGATCTACTAAACTAGTCAGGCATCAGTGGTTCATCTGCAAACAGGATAGTGTGTACCTTTGGGTATGTTGACTGAGTTTATTTTTAGTCTTTGAAAACTATTCTTGTGTTTCTATAGGAAGGAGCCACAAAATATAAGACATACTAGCACAAATACTGCCACTAGTAAATTGCAAAAGGGTTTGGCTGGTAATAGCTGTGAAATTCCTGTTTTCCCTCCATTTCCAGAAATAAAAAAAAGATGTGCTTTGCAGTGAGTAAGTACATTACAAGGTTTATATGATATTAAAAGGAATGCCTTTCTACATGACAAACACATACCAGCTTAAAGTGTCTCCTATTGATCACATAACATCAAAAGGCCTTAGTTTGCACTTACAAGAATGAGATCAGTACAGGACTCTATTAAATGCTTGATGTGGACAAGCAGGTAGCTCAACATTCCACTTGTCAACCATGAAAGTGAACTGCCAGTGAAGAATGCCATGAGAGTAAGTACAGGGATAGAACAGAGCCATCGTCAACTGCTTTTTAAGAAAATCATAACTAAGGCATTAAATCTAACACAAATGGCCCAAAGTATTCACAAGTACAGCATCTACCATAGAATCATTTTTGTGAAAGAGAACTTGAAAGTTTTTTAAAGTCTTCTGGCTTTTACCAAGACTATATATAAAACTGCCCCAGACCAGTGAATTTGTCCTATTGTAAAAAATCCTTTGGAGAAAGATTTTCTGGCATCCCTTTAAGTGATTAATCACTCTTACTATAAGAAACTTCTTTCTTATAGTTATTTCTAAAACTCGGGGCCAGGTGCAGTGGCTCACACCTGTAATCCCAACACTTTTGGAGGCTGAGGCGGGCAGCAGATTGCTTGAGCTCAGGGATTTGAGACCAGCCTTGGGAACATGGCAAAACCCTGTCTCTACTACAAATATAAAAATTAGCTGGGTGTGGTGGTGCATGCCTGTAATCCCAGCTACTTGGGAGGCTGAGGCACAAGAATCGTTTGAACCCGGGAGGTGGAGTTTGCAGTGAGCTGTGATTGTGCCACTGCCCTCCAGCCTGGGCCACAGAACAAGACTTTGTCAAACAAAACAAAACAAAACAAAACAAAACAAAACAAAAACACCTCTCCTGAGGCATAAACCCATTTCTTTTAATCTTTAAAATAAAAATAAATTTATGAAAAGCTCTATAATATACTCAAAAATAGAGGAGTAGAATGGCCAATCACATATATGCAACAATTTTCAAGATTTTCTCATATTTGCATCACTTATTGCTATTTTCTTTGATAAAACACTTTAAAGAAAATTCTAGACATAGGCACTTCACTACGCATGCCTAAATTTTAAAAGATTTGGACATTCATTCATATCCAGTAGGCACCATTATCACACCTAGTGAAATTAACAGTTATTCTTTGGTAGAATCCATGAACAAGTCAATGACCAAATCTCCTCTCTTGGCAAAAATATATTTTTGCAGCTGGTTCTTTAAATCATTCAAACAAGGTCTACACATTATAACTGATTAAGTATTTAGTCATTAAGACCAGTGCCTCTCAAACTTTAATATGCAAATGAATCACTTAGGGATCTTAAGATTCAGTAGGGTCTGGGCATGGCCAGAGCTATTGCATTTTAACATCTCCCAGGTAGTGTCAATGTTGCTGGACTCAAAGTGGACCACACTAGCAAGATCCTAGCAAAGATCCTTGCAAATGCCCATTTTTTGTTGCTGTTGTTGTTGTTGTTTTGTTTGCATGCCAAGAGCTTGTTACAGGAATAGGTCAGTTATCTTGGTCTAGATTTGCATGTTTACTTCCATATGGTATTATTTAACTTATTCCTCCTTTATTACCCTTAATTTCTAATTAAGTAAATGATGTTAAGTCTAAAAAACTTGAATAGATTCAAGCTCATCTTTTTTGGGAATAATTTATTAAGGAGATATGTGATTCAGTTAACTATTTGTTCTATATGAATATCATCTTTATACTTCATAATAGTGTTAAAAAGAATCATATAAAAAGAGTTGTAAGAGTCTACAGTCATATTTCTGTTAGTCCACTTCCACCTCCATCACTTACTACTTGTATGACCTTAGCAAGTTACTTAATTTCCCTAAACCTCAGTTTTCTCATCTGTAAAATTGGCATAATAATAGTACCTACATTATAGGGTACATGGCAAGTGATCAATAAATATATGCTATTATAACTTGATTTTGTAACCTTTTCACTCTGAGCTAAAATATTTTAGTTGTTGGGACCTTTCTTCTAAAACTAACTTCTCAGCCCTTTGTTCACTTGAGGCTCTCCTATTAATCAGCCATAGCTTTGCATACCACAGAACTAGGCAGGACCCTCAGAGAGGCATATTGTTAGTTTTTGGAGGATTTCCTTTTCATGTTTTAACTTATCTTTCATGTTATAATGGCTCGTAAAGCCTACAAATAAGACTTTCAAAAATCTTATGTTAATGTATCCAAGTAAGTATTTCAAAGAGTTCTTGGTAGTTTCTCATAGAAATTTTGTAACAAAATGGTACTATGTGAAATGGTTCAAAATAATCCTAAGGTGGGTGTTAGAAAACTAAGAGAGATTATTGTCGATTCAGGTGAATTCAATATGAATTATATAGCCTTTTTGTATGTCATTATTAATAAGGAAATTGCTGAAGTTAAGCATATGGGACCTCTGATATTTCCTTATCTTTATTAAGCTCCTGCAGTTTGGAGCGAATCCCTAAATTAAACTTGACACTTTGGGAAATCTAAGAAGCTACAGAAGGAAGCCTAGGATGATCCAAAATAGCAATGTACATTCTGAATTGTCTTATGACTTTAGGAACATAGTAGATGATTTATGTGAACCTGAAGCCTGCAATTATAAGTTGACACCATGACTAGGAAATTATTCCTTTCTTTGTAATAAATTCTATCAGCAGAGAGTAACTTTGAGCCACCTTTCAAAAGAAGCAACTGCTGGCCCAGATGATCAGGGCCAAAAATAAATTAGGCAATAAGCCCAACATTGTTTTACACTTTGGTCTTTTCTTTTTCCTTTTGGGCTTGGTTTTTTCAGGTGCCTTTCCTAGAAGACTATGGCTTTCAGAGATGTATTATCTTACTTTAATGATACAAAGAGTAAGATAAGATGGTAGAATTGACAAAGAGTACTAGGACCAAAGAAAAATAATTGAAGGGAATATTTTGAAACTCAACAACTTTTGAAGAGTTATTTGTAAGACAGCCATATACTAACAGCAGAGTAGGGTAGCACTATTACCATAAATTTGTAGTGTTTATTATTATGCAATATTTTGTTTGGTTGGCTGTGTTTGTTTGTTTATTTATTTATTTATTTGCTGGAGTCTCACTCTGTCACCCAGGCTGGAGTGCGATGGCACAATCTCGGCTCGCTGCAACCTCTGCCTCCCGGGTTCAATCAATTCTCTGCCTCAACCTCCCGAGTAGCTGGGATTACAGGTGCCCGCCACCATGCCTGGCAATTTTTGTATTTTTAGTAGATATGGGGTTTCACCACCTTGGCCAGGCTTGTCTTGAACTCCTGACCTCATGATACAACTGCCTCAGCCTCCTGCAGTGCTGGGATTATAGGTGTGAGCCACCGTGCCCAGCCAGTTGGCTGTTTTTTGAAACAGGATCTCATTCTGTCACCCAGGCTGGGGTGCAGTGGTGTGATCTTGGTTCACTGCAACCTCTGCCTCCTGGGCTGAAGTGAGCCTCCCACCTCAGCCTCCTGAGTAACTGGGACCACAGCCATACACCACTATGCCCAACTAATTTTTTGTTGTATTTTTGGTAGAGACAGGGTTTTGCCAGTTGCCCATGCTGGAATATGCAATATTTTGAATCATACTATACATTGTGATGCAAGTAAAGCATAACTAGACATTGTATGAGAGGCTACAAAATTATGTCTAACTTGACAAAAGGCAGAGAAAAATTAAATGAAAAAACAGAGGTATATAAACTGTTCCCCTCTTTTGAGTGCCTGAACCAAAATTAAGATCAATACAGAAGAAGCATTAGCCAACAAGAAAAAGCCATCAATTATTAGATAGTAGAGCATTTAATTTGACAACTTGTTTGATTTTCAGACATTTAATTGCATTTAGCCTGAAATTACTGATTAAAAGCTGAACATAAAAATGAATTAGATGAAATAAGATTATCCAGAAACAAACATAATAACATTTTTAAAACATGTTCAGATTTTAGGCCATAACAGTCTTCCAAAAATTGTCCATATAAAGATAAAAGACACAGAACATGTTTTATGTAATCACTTGAATAATGGATGCTACTGCAAAACTAGGTATGTGCTTGTAAGACACTACTGGAAGGTAATATTTGTTTTCACATTAAGCTTGAAGAACACTATTTTTTTCTCTCTAAGCCTTTTATTAAAATCTGAAGGGTAGCTCTATTTGGATCATGTTGTATCTTTCTTCATTTTATATCTAGAAAACCTTCTGTCTTCCTAATCTATATTAAGGTTTAGCAAGCATATTAACATTTTCTCAATGAGTATACACTTTTTGGTTTCCTTGTCTAGGATAAGAACTAAAATATTCCCAGGGCCTCTGATTTTATTTCAGTTTTCAAACTAAGTATTTAGTATATTTTTTGTACTGTATCTTGATGAGGGATATAGTAGCATATAAGGTGCTGTAATAAATAGCAGACACAGCAATTTTCTCAGAACTGTACTGAAGGGATTTTTTCAGCTTGCAATTACATCCCTATCTCAGCAATATGTTCTCCAAGTAAATTAACTGAACATCTGTATGACCTAATTAGAATCAAATCTTTCTTAGTAGGCTGATTATGATCCTTTACAACATGATCTACCTCATTACTGGCATATAGTAACCATTTAATAAGTATCTGTGAAGTAAATAATGTAATTAAAACATATTACATGTTCACTTATATCTCACTATAGGCTTACACCATAAAATATTCTATCTTTAACAATTCAATTTATAATAACTTAAAAATTAAGACCACAAAAATGTTTTGATAGGGATTTTATGTCAGCTAAAGAAAAGACTAATAGATAAATGCAAAGTGGGGTGCTTAAACAGTTCAAGGTGGATATTTCTGAAGGCTTTACATTGCCACCTTAATTTCGTGTTTCCATATGCAAGTAAAACAACAGGTTCACATCCTCACCTAATGCCATCAAGAACCCCCATAGAATAGTTGTGAGCTTTGAGAAAACCACGGGTGATAATGTGATATTTACATTTATCTCTATTTATAGAAAATATATATTTACATGTTTGTATTTATATTATATTTACATAGATGTGGAAATTAAGGAAATAAAGGAAGGAACTAGGTATAAAGAGGAATAGTAATGATCAAACATACACAGTGTTAAGTCAGCTCTTACTCTGATCTAAAAAGCTTCAAGCACTTCCACTCTCTCAGTTCCCCTTTCTGCCTTTCGTCTCTCAACCACTCACATATTGGTATTTCTTACCTTTCATTATTGAACGAGTATTCGACATGTTTAGTCAACATTTTCTTCTTTTCCACTTATCTTTATGCTCAGTAACTAATCCCCATCTCTTTCCAACCAACTCCCAAAAGTCCCTTACACTTTCTCACTGCACCTTCTGCCCTCAGCTGGCACAGGCAGCAACACAGCATGAAGCAGGGTTTTGGTGCTCATTGTCAAGAACCACTGAGCCCTAGAATTAGAAGTGTTAGAAACAGAGAAAGCAAGGAATGTGTTTTTGATAATTCTATACATTAAAAATAATGCCCTTACTAGATATTTTAATCACACATATAAATCTGGCTAATTAAAAGGTTTTCACTTTTTACTCTATGTTTGGCATGCTGTAAATTCTGTAGTAAATATTCTTCCTTGTAACTTCCTCTTTGCTCATCTGCTATCATGTTATTTTGTGTAAATAACCCACTTCCCCTTACAGATGATTTTATCATAGTTTTTACTTCCTGCATGTGCATATGAGCTCTGTTGTGCCTATTAAGTGAAAAGACAAAGAAACCTTACAGCGACATAACAATAAAACACAACAACATAGCACAGAATCAAAAGACTTAGTTTCTAGTCTTATAATAGATGTATAACTCACTGGCCAAGTATCTTAGGGACTCACAACCTTTACCATTCCTGTGCCCCAGTTTTCTTAGTTGAAAAATGGTGAAGTTAGAGTCCATATTGTAAGTCTTTCTCCATTCAGAGATTGAATGAGTTAAGCCCTATTTACACCTATGTCATTCATCTCTGCAACAACCATGAGGGGAAGGACAGTAAGTAACATTATCCCCACATTGCAGATAAAGAAACGGAAGCTAAAGGAGATTGTGGGACTTTTCCACTGTTGCACATTTGTCTGGTAGCAGCGCTAGGACCCAAACCCAGGCTTTATTTGCCTTTTATATCTATGGAGAAAGCTAAGCCACAATTTCCCAGAGAAAGCTAAGCCACAATCTCTCTATATAAAGAAGAGACAAAGGGGGTCAATTGGTGAGATTTTAATGTTTGTCTAATAAATGTAAAGGCAGAGGCAGGAGTTTCTCTCTCTTAAGAAAGAGATTGTACTTTATAGATATACTGTATTTAGATCACATTGACTATTATTTTGTTTTACATTATTACTATTTTCTCCCAGAGTACCAAATCTGCTTTGGACCTTATAGTTGTTGAATCTCACTCACAGATGGAGAATCCTACCACACAAGTTTTTTAAAGAGCAGTTTGTTAAAAATAATGTTTGCTCTCTTCCTTAGCAGAATAATAATGCAGAATGAATATTTATGTGCTTTAGTCTATAATTTATGAAATGTCTTTGTGGGTTCTCTGTATTTAAGGGTATAATGTAGATTATAGGAGTATTTCAGTACTGGTGTTTTTTACATATTATTACATAATAACTGATAGCATATATGCATTAATGAGTTTTTAAATTATGCTACTGAACATGGACAGTGGCAATGACAATGATTTACTTTGTCAGTTATGCCATCTGCTATTTTTACCAAATTCTTCAGGGAACATGGCAGTAGCTGGATGACTAGGACCCTGGACGAACAGTCAGAAGATCCAAGCTCTATTCATAGAACTTACACTGACTCACTTGGTGACCATGTGCTCATCAGTTGATCTCCCGTAAGTTCTCAGATGTTAGAATATGGGAGTGTTTCATTTGCCAGCCTCTCAGAAATGCCATGAATGTAGGTTTGCCTGTGTTTGCAAAATATTGTTAAAAAGGATCATGAGGAAAAAAAAAAAAAAAACTTGAATAGCAGACTTAACACAAGGTATAACTAATCTTTTAAAAAAAATTTAAATGTTATTTTACTATCTAAGCACACCTTTTCTCTCCTTCAACTTTGTCTCTTTCTCATCTGGCAAGACAATCTCTCAAGTTTGGGGGTGGGGAGAGGAATGAAGTAAAAGAGGGTGATTTTGTCTTTTCTTCATTCTCTTACTCTGTTACCCTCTTAAGTCTGTCTTTGCTCTTTCATAATCTAGCTGAGTGTTAGTTGAAGTGTTAGTGCAGTTAAACATTAAATGGAAGCAGAAATGCAGCATTTGCGAGAAAGGAGAGAGCCCACATACTTTAAAATTATCCTTGGAGTCTGTTTTATTCCTTCAATTGTTCAACAAATATTGAATGCTGAACATCAAGATGCTAATCCCTGAGGGTACGAAGACAATGGAGACGCAGTGCTGCATACGTGAAGTGCCAACAGATCAGAGGCATTAGATATACAGGTCAACCATTACACTCTGAGCATGATGCGTGTGAAGATGGAAGAGGATAGCAGAGAGGGGATGGGGCATCTAGAAAGAGTCCAAGAAGTGAGGTATCAGCTAACCTTGGAGGGCAAGGAAAGCAAAACAAAATATTTTTTAGATACTGTAAGTTTTATAGTAATGGTTTTTAAAAAATGAATATTTAATCAAATGGAGTTGTACACCAGGCAATGTGCCAAGCAACAGTAAAATTTATAAAAGCATCAATTTTGGAGTTGGAGAGATAAAATTCAACTCCATTTTTATCTATAGGTGTGACCTTGGGAAAGTTGCCTGACCTCTCAAAATCTGTTTCTTCATTTATAGAATGGAGTTTATAAAAGCATTTACATCTCTTGGGGTTGTACAAAGATTAAATGAGAGAATATGTGTAAATTCTCTGCCCAGTCCTTGGCACCTGGTACGATGATAAAGGGCCAATAAATGCTAGCTATTATGAAATATTTCTATATATTTTATCATTGAACTCTTGCAACAATCCAATGGACAGGCATTCCTAATGTCAGCTCTTTGGGAAGAGGACATAGAAAACAGGAAGTTCTAGGAATATAGGTTACAAACCCTGAAAGACCCATATGTGCCATAATAAGGAGTTTGGACCACATGGAAAAGGCAATAGGAAATCTTCAAAGATTTTTAAAAGAGAAAACCAATGATTTTTATGTTTTAGAAATACTGTTAAGATGGCAGTGAGGATAATGGATTGGAAAGGCAGGGAGAAATCTGAAAGGTAGGACTCCAGTTAGGAATCCTATGTAGTAAATCTCTCTGTGTAATAGTAAGCATGGGGAATCTCCTAAGCGCAATCATACAGACCTGCAGAATGGATAGCTGGTGGATCCCTGTGCCCTCAGTCTCCAACTATTCCTATATCAATCCTGTCATGGTAAAGGCTTTAGGACTCACTTCCAAAATGCTTAATGCTTTCCACTATGAATCCCACCAGTAATGGTGGTCTCTTTATTGCTAAGTGGCATGAGGTTTCAATCATCTCTGAAAAAAGAGTAAGTTTCCTGCTGGAAATGAAAGAACTAAATGTCAGTATAATTGCTTCTTGGCTGCAGGGAAGAAGTAGAAAGATTCCCTAAAAATATTTGGGTAGTTTGGTAGCTTAATTGTTCTTGTCATCTTCATATGTTGATGATGTCATCACCATTAAGCTACTACATTGATTCAAGAGTAAATCAGACAAAATAGTAGAGTTGATGTAAAACACAAATATAGAATATCTCACTTTACCACTTTTTAACCATCAGATAGCTATTATTTCATCTTTTTTTCTTTCAAAAAGTTGATTTTCCTTATCTCAACAGCATTTAGCATTTCCACTGTAAAACACTAATCCCTTTCCACTATTTTTGCAGAAGATTCTCCATATTAAAATGCATACATTTAAAAAGTAATGAATGCAAGGGAAGTTTAAGACATGTTGAAGGCTACTCTTCTCTCAAAACACCAGAAACTAAATAATTTGGAAGGAATGTTCTCTTATGTAACAACATCTGAATATATACCATGAGGAATCTGTGAGAAACCAAGTTTTCTTTTGAAATATCACTATTCTATCCTGAATTCTTTCCTTTACGGATGTGCCTCTGATCCAGTTTTGCTTAATAGCATGTACTTTTGTTTTGCCTTGATTTTAGTTGTTTACATAACATGTGCATGTACTTTGAGATACAGGATGTTGCAGACACGAGAGGTTAACTATGGAGAAAAGCATCGAAACGTAATAGAGGAAATGTATCCAAGCATTTCATATTTTTCAGGACTCGAATATTTTAAATAATATAAGAAAAAATATATCCGAGTGCTTTACAAAAGTTATTAAGCACATTAAAATCATGATGTATTTAAAATATGATAAATTATCATATATATTTAAAAATTAATTTGAAATATTTATCACAACACTAGTGAATAATAACCACAAAAATTTTTCCTCAAGTTTAAGATCTGGTAATAGTGATTTGTAAAAAATTATTGCAGGGATCTACAATGTTAAACCAGGAAAGCAGCTTTGAGACTTGGCAGAAAAGTGAAATAATTTTTTTAAAGATATTCTTAAACACATACCTCAAGCTTAATAAATGTGTAAGTGTTTAAAAAAAAACAAAAAGCAAAAACTAAGCAAATGAGCTACTTCTAAGGTAAAAAAAATTTACAACATGGATTTAATAATCCAGACAGAGAAGGTGTTAATAAACCAGAAAACCAAAGCAAAAATAAGTAAATTAATGTAAAAGTATGAAAAAGACTGAATGAAAAGTGAAAAGACACCAGACTTCAATCAAGGCCATGCCATACAGAGAATGACAGGTGTAGAAATACAACTAAAACCATAAACACAATAAGCAAGAAACAGGAAAGACTGGGCTTTTTTTAGAAAATGAATTTTAAAGACACCTTCATCTTATCGTCTGCATAGAGTGGAAAGGCTTTTTAGTTAATAGTTGAGTCAGTAAATAATATATTTCTATATAATATCTTTTAAAAATTTTTTTTCAAAAGGAAAAACATGATTAGCTATCTTTTGCCTCCAAAAAGTGGGCTTGGTAGCTTCAACACTAGAATATTTTTAATGTATCTACATTGTTTTTTCAACTTAAGAAACTTTTCTTTTTTCTTGTAAGAACTTATGCTATAAGAAACACACAGACACACACACACACACACACACCCACCCACCAGAAGTACCATAGTACTTCTTGATAGAAAATAATTTTTTAACTTCTGAAAATTTTACATTACTGTTTGAAAAGATATAAAATTAAAAGCAATTTTAACCATATAGAGGAGAAAAAATTATGTATTAAATATAACGAAAATTCCTATAAGACATAAATAATCTAGTGTACATTTACAATAAAGTAAACATATACAAAATTGAAGAAAAGTAACTATAGCTCACTTCTTTGAATTTTTAAGTGTTATCACACGTGAGGTCATTTCAACAAGATTGGGAAACATTATTGATTATACAATGCAGACAAACCTTAGTGACTAAGATGGCTAAGTGAGGAGACCTAAACTATCATTACCCTAGTTTGGATTGTCAACATATCTCACCAGGCCTAAGCTGTCCTGCCCTCCTCAAATACATGTTCCAGAGAGAATTACTTAAAACTTAAATCTGACAGTGACCATCACATGAATTATAAACTAGCCACCCAGCAGGATTAACGATGTGGTTGAACAGAGAATGTAGATTCTTGCTCTACACACATGTGCTATTAGAACAAACCAAGGTTGCCTGTTTTTAATTCGTTGCAGCAATTCTTTTTGTTTTCGTATTTTGAGCAATGACGAGCCTTAGTTATACCAAAGTCACAAATCCATTTTCCATCCAAGCTAAAAGGCAGTTTTGACTTTCTGAAAATTTCTATTTATTTATTTTTATAGAGAGGGTGGTCTCACTTCGTTGTCCAGGCTGGTCTCAAGTAATTCTCTTGCCTGGGCTCAAGTAATTCTCTTGCTTCAGCAAGCTGGGATTACAGGTGCACACAACTGCTCCCAGCTTGAAAATTCTGATTTAACCTAGCAAGTCAATATGTGTGTTAAGCATAGCATGTCAAAACATGTGGGGTATGGGGAGGGAAGGGGAGTTGACCTTTTTATGTAATTCATGTAACCTTTCATATCATAATTTCCTTATCAATAAAACAGAAATAACATTAGGCTTGGCCAGGTGCAGCGGCTCATGCCTGTAATTCTAGCACTTTGGGAGGCCAAGGTGGGAGGATTGCTTGAGCCCAGGAATTCGAGACCATCTTGGGCAACATGATGAAACCCCATCTCTACAAAAAATAAAAAAATTAGCCGGGCATAGTAGCACATGCCTGAAGTCCCAGCTCCTTAGGGTGTTGAGGTGGGAGGATCACTTGAGCTCAGGGAGGTCAAGGCCGCAATGAACCATGATTGCATCACTGCACTCCAGCCCGGCAACAGAGTGAGATCCTGTCTCAAAAACAAAACCAAAAACAAACATCAGGTCTGTAAACTTCAAAGTGATGTTATGAAATGTTAAAGAAAATGAGAATGTATGTCAAAGTTTTCTTACAGTGTTGAGCAATGTCAAGTTATTTTCTACAATAAATAATGGTAGATTTACAATTGGGACACATCCAAAAAACAGCAATTCCAGTGCTTGTAGACATAAATGAAGGTCAGTTTTGAGTGGATACCCAGCCCTCAGCTATCTCTGAGACCTCATTTATGTACCCCTACCACTCTGTCCAATCTTACTGGTATTTGTTCTGTTCCTTGAACAAAACAAATTAATTTCCACCACCAGGCTTTTCTCTCTACCTGGTTAGCTAATCTTCCCGATTCTTGTTTGTCTGCTTTCTTCCCACAATTTGGGTTTCAATTCTAATGATACCTTCTCAGAGATGCCCCCATTGTTATCCAGGCTAATTGCACCACTGCCCTACCCTACTCCAGTCTCATTACTCTATTACTTTCTTCTTAACATTTGTTATCTAAATATCTTACTCCTTCTTTACTTCCTTATTTGGAATGGCTACCATACAAGGACACTATGCCCTCTTATCAAAGGACCTGAGTGACCCAGCAGTCTGTCACTAAGCTAGACCATACTGCCAATGGTTTGAATGAAAGCAAGTTCAGAGTGACCTTCTCAAATCAGGGAAATAATCGCTTGAAAACCTGACTTTCCAGAGGAACGAGGGTGGGGAGGTAAGAAAACACACGTGTGAATGAAAACACTAAACAGACACAGGATAACACAGGATAATTGTGTATGTATGTGTGTGTGTGTGTGTGTGTGTGTGTATGTGTGCGTGCGCTGTAGCAAGCTGAAGCTGGCTTAATGTGTCGGCAAAAAAAAACAATTTGGAAAACAGAATTTCTTGTTCTGGTTTGTCAGAAGGAATAGATTGAGGTAGTCCGGGGAAATGAACTTGACAATTTTCTCACATGATGCATTTGGATAAGTAATGATACCCTTTTACAAGTTAAATTCAATACATCCTTTCAATAACTGATTTTGCTGTAATTTCTAGTCTACGGAATATAAACTGTTATTTAAAAACCTTCTCCCATACTAAGTCCCATCCTCTATAGCAAAATAGTGAGGTAAGTCACATTTCTCTTTGGTACTCTCCCACCTCCTCTTTCAGAAACTGTTTCTTCAGTCTCTAGTTCTTTAATCCCTTTCCACCACTGTTATTCACCTGCCCCACAACTTACTCTACCAAGCCCCACTTTCAGCTGTCAGAAGACCTCTGTTTGATGTTTCTTCTTCTAAATTCCGATTTAGAGTTTGTCTGACTGAGTATGTGTCTGTCTCTCTCATTAGACTCCATGTATAATACCAAATATGTCCTCAGAGTGCCGACTTATTACAGAATATAATAGGCATTCAATGCATGTTTTCATTTTATACTTTTCCTTAGTGCTTTTTTTTTTAATATTCTGTATATGTTAACTTTATCATTACTATTTTAACATCCACATGGGTGGGATTAGGGTTGTTTTTTAAAATATATATATTTTCTATTTTTGAAAGGTCTCATATTTTTTTTTTTACAAAAAGACATTAAAGAGGAATGGGAAAAAGGAGCTTTACTGTATCTGACTATGTTGTCAGTAGCAGATGACACTCAATTTTTTCCATTTAACTGGATGGAACCAATATTGAAGAAAATCTCAGGGAACAGAGGAATCTATAGGTAGCTCTCTTCTGATTAATCTCCTCAGTCAGTGATCTGAGCATATATTCTGAAGCCAGGGTTTTGGGTTTGAATCTTAGCTCTGACGCTTGCTTAGCTTGTTTGACTTTGAATAAGTTTCTTAATTTTTCTGTCCTTAACTTCCTCATCTGTAAAATGGGGGTAATAATTGTACCTATTGAGGGTACAGGGTTAACTGAGGATATATTCAACAAATAATGTTTGAAGACATTCTACGTATTAGGCCCTGCTCTTGGTACAAGGGATAGAATATGGAGGAAAAAAGACAAAACATTTATTTTTTATAATGTTTGTGTTCCAGTAAGGTAGATAAATATACACACACCTATATGTGTTAGTGTAAGGAGGAAAAAAGAAAAGCAGAGAAGAGTGCATGTGAACTGTTGATGGGCAGGGAATTTGAAATTCCTGTACAAATGGTCAGGTACAGTGGTCAGGGAAAGTCTCACTGAAAAACAATTTTATAAGAACCCAAAGAAAGTGAGGAAGTTGGCCACGTGGATCTCTAGGGGGAGCGCCTTCAAGGTAGAGGGCACAAAAATTGCAAAGGCCTTGAGAAAGAAGCAGGTGTGGGGTGTTCAAGGAATAGCAAAGAGACCAGTGAAGTCGGAATGGAGTAATGGTGGGGGAATTATATGAAGTAAGGTGTGTGTGTGTGTGTGTGTGTGTGTGTGTGTGTGTGTGTGTGTGGTTGTTATTGGGGGTGATCAGTTAGGGCCCTGTGGGCCATGATTAGGACTTTGGGTTTGGACAAAGGAGCGATGCAATGAGATTCATGTTTGAACCACATTCCTCCCAGTTGCCTCACTGAAAAGCGACTGGGGTGGGGATTGGGGAGCAAGAGCAGAGGCAGGGAGACCGGTCAGGAGCCTCTTGCCACAGTGCAGTCAAAAGATGATGGTGTTTGGACTGAGGAGGAAGCGGTGCAAGTGGTAAGAACTGGACAGATTTTGGATTTATTCTGAGAAGAGAGCCAAGAGGATCTCTAGGCTGATTGGATGCAGGGTCAGTAAGAAAGAGAAGGTCTAGAATTACACCAATGTTTCTGGTTTGAATAGCTAGATAAATGATGCTTCCATTAATGGAAATAAGAATATAGTTTAATGTATGAATAATATATTATTATGCTAAAATGTGTCAACATGTTAATGAATCGGTGAATGAAAAGCAGCAAGTATAGCAGTTAATATCAAGTGGGCCTGACGTGTTTGCCGTTATTAATAATACATTGAAATGGAAACCTTTTTTAAGCCCCAGCACATGATTAAATGTTCATGTCAGAGTCACAACTTGTGGTCTTTGGAAATACAGTGACTTAAATGAGATATTAAAAGACTTTCCACTGACACATACAGTATAGGAGAAAAGCAGAATTTTCAAGTAATGACTAAGAATTCCTTCTCCTTCAATTCCCCTTTTAACCTGCACATGCCTTTAATACAGCACTTCCTTCTTTTATTTATTCTTGCCTCTTCAAAGTATCTCTATGCTAAAAGTAATACATACACTAAATATATTAACTTTTAATGGATAATCTTGTGTTTTATAGTTACTATAGTAATTAAATTTCTATTCAACAGTACTCTTTCAAGTGCCATTGAAGTATCCTGTCTTTTAAAGATTCAAGAATAACAAGTCTTTTTTTAACTCTTATTGTATGTTTTTGAAACTGTGAAAAACAATAAAATTCATTTTTGTTTTTGTTTTTTTTAGAGACAGAGTCTTACTCTGTTGCCCAGGCTGGGGTGCAGTGGTGCCGTCACAGCTCACTGCAGCCTGGAACTCCTGGACTCAAGCAATCCTCTCACTCAGTCTTCTAAGTAGCTAGGACTACAGGCATGCACCACCATGCCCAGTTAGTTTTTAATTTTTTGTAGAGACAGAGGTCTCACTTTTAAATGGAAAGAATCAAGGCAGGAAAGG
Source organism: Rhinopithecus roxellana (assembly GCF_007565055.1). NCBI lineage: Eukaryota > Metazoa > Chordata > Mammalia > Primates > Cercopithecidae > Rhinopithecus > Rhinopithecus roxellana. The sequence continues at coordinate 70,731,237 of NC_044557.1, read as the reverse complement.
AATTGGGGAATCTAAGTAATCTCTTTTATTTTTAATACCACAGAGATACTGTGGGTTGTGGCTTGCTAATTCAATAAAGGATACAAGCTCTCAGAGACTGGCATGCATTCAGCACTGGAATTCAGAACAGACCAGACTCTGATATGCAAGAAATAATCTGAAGACAGATTTCATGGTTCTCCTCTAAATTCAGAAAGCTAGTTAATGGGTCATATCATCATTTCCAATGATAATTTAAAACTCTCTAATTTGGAATGAATTATACAATTTTTCCTTCTTTCCTTTCCCTGTCTACTCACATATTTCTAATAATGTTTCATTTAATGTTGATCCTTCTGGTTTATAATTTAACAGTACCTCATGGCTTAAAAATACTGCCATACCCATTTCATTTTCAATATTTTTACTGGTACAATATTTTTTACTAATTATCTTAATTCATAGATGAAGAAATTATTTGTATTATTTCCTTCTTTAGATGTGTAATTTGAAGCTCTGGGAATAAGTATCAAAGATTGCCAAATACAAATAGCTTTTAATGAGCAGAAACATAACTTGAACGTGGGTCTTCAGTTTTAAAAACTTGTTCCCTGTCCATTTCATTACGGTTGGATGTTGGTAATTACTAATAAAATTCTCTGAGTATTTTCCAGGGAGTTCAGTCAAGACAGTGGCCTAAGAACAGTTAAAACCACAGTGCCAGGAAGCCAGAGTGGAAGAATGTAGTGAGGAGAGACTAAAATTGGCTACGGATAAACCACATAAGAAAAAAAGAAGACTTTATGAAGTTCCAAATATATGGCCTTTAACATATTATACAAGTCACAGACTTAGGTATATATTTTCACTGCTGCATTTCATCAATCTAAGATACCACTGATTGTGAGATGCACGACCAAGAAAGAAAGATTAAAAAAAAAAATCTGTCAATTAAATCACAATACAACTTGATCACAAGGTGATTTTAGATTTTAAAAAGGTAAAATGTGAAAAAAAAATGTACATCTTAGAATCAAAGAAATATAGTACTAGTAACTGCAGAGGGTATGAAAATTCTCAAAATCAGTTATAATACAATCTCACTAGACAATCAATAAGCACTTATTAAGTGCCTATGGATGGGTACAATGAAGCAAAATGCATAATCTAGATGAAGAGGTTTAAGTGCTATATATGAAATATTCATTTCTATCCTTCAGTTTCACAATAATGACCAGTGTTGAAGACAGCAGATCCACTTGTAGAAAATGATGTCTCAGTGTAAAAGTGCCAAGAGGATATAAGGCATAGGAGTGAGGAGGAGAGAGAGGAGTACAGAGGCGGAAGCAGCTAGGGGAAGGGAGGATAGGCTGGGGAGAGGTAAGAAGGATGGGAAGAGGGATCTAAATGAACCAGGAGTTTCATTGAAATTCAAAAGTGGTCTGAATCCTGCTCACGCCAAATCTCCTGATCTTATTAAATATAAATGCTGTCCTGTATATGAAATGATACCTTAAAACATCAGCTTTGAAAAGGGGTTCATACATTTTTATAACGTTGACAGTTCCATGTTTAACACTAGAAAATTTTCTCCTTTCTTGTGTATTTTTTTATTACAAAGGCAATTTTAATACCTCTCAAATTTGAACAAGATGCAACTGATTAAATATTTGGCATTGCTTAAAAATTAAATTTTGTTATGACTGGTTATCAACCTCCCCAATGACTGAAAAGTTTTAGAATTTGTGATTAAAATTAAAAAATTGTTTGGGCTCAAAACCAATCACCTAAACATTTAACTTGGTAATTTGTATAAATTTTGATTATCATCACAGTATCTGGGTGCCAAACTGGAAAAATGAAATTAGATTATTTCTAATTAAAAACACTTTTGTTTCAGCAATGAGAATTTCATAAATAAATTACCGTATGATATGAAATAATTGCTTTTGAAATTACCCAAATAAAAAGAAAAGATACTCAACCTCTTAGTTGTGCATTATGCTCATACATTTATTACTAATTTAAAAAGGGATAATATCCTGCAACATCATTTAGCCTCATAACTAAATAAGTGGTGAAATATATTATACATTCTGATACCGTCACACAGTTGCTTGTGATTGAGGAAAAACTAACCTAGTAATGATAATTACTTCTTTTGAAAGGCAAAACTATAAATAAATAATAATGCAGAGCAATTTTATTTTTAAAAGTCAATAATGAATTCCATCTGCTGCATGCCATTAAAAATCAAAGAGGTTACTTACACGCCTCAGTTCTTTTTATATCTTTATTCCTTCCATTTAAAAGTACAGGTCGATCCATTAAAGATAATGTTATTTTGGCTTGTTTGACCAAAACTTCAACCAAAAAAAAGAAAAAAGGAGGAAAAAAATTCCTCCTATTTCTCGCCTCATTTTTCTGGAGCCTAGAGAATGTAACGTAATAAAACGCTAATGAAGAACAAAGACATTTAAGCAAATGTTTACAAGGATCGTTTGGAGAGTCTTAATGAAATGAATTACAAGTCCTTGAAACCCAGAATACAGTGGTGATATAAGTGAGAGCATGTGACATGATCACTGCCATTACCCAAGTTAGGGACAATTTTTGAGTGAAGAATAAGGTAAGGCAACATGGAAATCTTACCGAAAAATGTCCTATGAATGAATAAAAAATTAATCACTGGACATGAAGAGACTCAAAATCATTTTGTCTGAATCTATTTCTGGGAGTACTTATGGAATCATAATTAGCAGCAGTACCTGCAGCAAATCATAGAGAAATAATTTACACACATGTAAAATCTTTTTAAAAAGATATTCTATTTAGATTTAAGTGTTCTGACAGAGTTTAATCCCTCCTAACCTCCCCAACCAAACATTCACATTTTGGAGGCAGTAGCTATAGAACCTCCAACTGCATCGTCATAGATCCATACAGCTCATCTGGAATTTGAAAATGCAACATAAAGTGTGCCCTTTAATGTCCGCCGTATCTGACTTTCCAAAATAACTTATTTAAAGCCACTAAAAGAGCACTTACACATACCTTTGCGCTGGCAGAACATTTCTAAGGTCCTTCCTTCGAACCTTGCTCAGCTAGCAGTGAGCTGCTTTCAAGAAGAGGAGACGGGAATTTTGGTTCCTGTGCTTCTCAGGGTAATATAACACTTCCTTTCTGTCAGAGTGCCTTCTCTTCCAGCCCGGTCCCTGAGCCCTGGTAGCAGTGTGCAAGATTCAGAGGTTTCTGTTTCTTCACACAGGAAACTCACTGTACCTGCCCTGTGACTGTGGACTTGCTCTTGGCTCACCGAACATTTTAGAAATGGTGACGACGACATGCTCTGTATGATATATTACTAAGTTGGCCCTGTAAAGTCTATCATGGAGTGAGATCATAAGACTCAATATCTAGCCTCTGTACAATTTCTTATCATAAAGTAAATAGATGGCATGGGCACCTTTAACAAATCTCTATTTCATAGTCCTAATAGCAACAACAGGTAGTAGATTTGATAGCTGAGTATGAACCAGGCTGGTGTTTTGTACCTTTATCGATATGTAAATACTGCTAGCCATTGTCAGAACATAATTTTGACTTTTTGCACCCAGAACTTCCAGTTGCATCATAATGGATATAGTTCACACTGCTTTGCATTATAGTTATTTCTTTTTGTCTTTCTTCCCTAGGAGGGCAAGAGGAAAGTCCACACAACAGAGCTCACTGCTTAGTAATTAAATGAATGGATAAAAATAGTAATAACTTCCTTCTTTGTACTTAGCACCCACCCCCCTTTTTTTTGAGAGGGAGTCTTGCTCTGTCACCCAGGCTGGAGTACAGTACTGCCATCTTCATCTCGGCTCACTGCAACCTCTGCCTCCTGGGTTCAAGCCATTCTCCTGCCTCAGCCTCCCAAGTAGCTGGGTCTACAGGCACACACCATCATGCCCGGCTAATTTTTGTATTTTTAGTAGAGTTGGGGTTTCCTTATGTTGCTAATGCTGGTCTTGAACTCCCGACCTCAGGTGATTCACTCACCTTGGCCTCCCAAAACACTGGGATTACAGGCATGAGCCCTTAGTCCCCTTTTAATCCACATTCCCTGTTATCCCGGTAGAAGCAAAGGGCAGCACCTATAGCCTGGCTGCTTCTGACTTAGTGTTCATGTCCTTAAACTTTAGAATACTGGAAAAGATTGTGGTGGAAGTCTGCCTTTCCTTCTTTCCTGTCATCACATTTTATGAAACCCTTTAGCAGCAACTCGCTGAGATATACGCATACTGTAACATCATATTTTATTTGAGGGCAGAGATCACAACCATTGAGAACAGACAATATCAACTCAGTGGGTAAAGATCTTTGTGAATTTAAGAACTAACGGATGCCCAAACAGGTGGGCTTCAGGGGTAAGTTTAAAAGATAAGCAAATTGTCAAAAACCACGTGCACAGTTAGTACAAGGTGATGAAATGACAATGTTTGTGAAGAAAATGGAGTTCATGTTGCCACCAGTTCACAACGCTGAAGTTGTATAAATAGTAATAATACTAAGATTTTGCATGTAATATAGAGCTTATGGTCTTGGCCAAGTTCTGACAGCTCCATAACAACTAGCCATTGACTAGTAAAGTACATGACCAAGCCAATAAGCTTTTACAGAAAAATGATATAAACTGCCAAGATGATTCATTCTCAAATGAAAATTCATGACGTCTAATCTTCTCTATGGAGCTACATTTGTATTCACTACAAACTCTATTTGGTTCCTTTAAGAGTCCCAGTATTCCCTATGAATGCTATTCATTACATGAGATAACTTATGTAAAACTTCTAGTTAAGCTTCTGGTACTCTGCTATAAGAAGGTGGTTGACCTGCTGCAGTGGCTCATGCCTGTAATCCCAGCACTTTGGGAGGCTGATGTGGGCAGATCACCTGAGGTCAGGAGCTGGAGATCAGCCTGGCCAACGTGGTGAAACCCCTGTCTCTACTAAAAAAAAGAAAAATACAAAAAATTAACCGGGCATGGTGGCGGGTGCCTGTAGTCCCAGCTATTCGGGAGGCTGAGGCAGGAGAATGGCGTGAACCCAGGAGGCAGAACTTGCAGTGAGCCAAGATCGTGCCACTGCACTCCAGCCTGGGTGACAGAGCAAGACTCCATCTCAAAAAAAAAAAAAAAAAAAAAAAAAAAAGAAAAAAAAGAAGGTGTTTAATTGGATACTAATTTCCATTCTCTTCCTTAGTGACATGACTGGCTGATTCCAGTCCTGGATTCCATTCTACTACATTAAAGTAATGCCAATGATAACAATGACTTGCTATGTGTAATGTTTTATGTTTACAAAGTGCTTCAACGAATATTCTCATGTTATGCACACAACCACCCTGGGAGATGCTGCTTATTTTCCAAGATTTGCCAAGCAGTCTATGTATAGAAAATTAATGACACAATGTTTCCTTGCAGCTTTATATGGTGAGCATAAGGAGAGAGCAGAAATGTTTTGAAGATGTCTTGATGTTCATGTTCAAATCATTCAGTATAGCTGCAGACTTCTGGGAAACAATGGCAGCAGGCAGAAAGCAAGAATGAATTGGCTTTTTTTTTTCCTTTTTTTCTGAGACAGGTTCTGGCTCTGTTGCCAAGGGTGGAGCGTAGCAGCGTGATCTCGGCTTACTGCAACTTCTGCCTCCTGGACTCAAGCCATCCTCCCACCTCAGCCTCCTGAGTTGCTGGGGCTATGGGGCTATAAGTGCTTGCCACCATCCCAGCTATTTTTTTTTTTTTTTTTCTTTTTGAGACAGAGTCTCACTCAGCTGCCCAGGCTGGAGTACAGTGGCGCAATCTTGGCTCACTGCAACCTCTACCTCCTGAGTTCACGTGATTCTCCTGCCTCAGCCTCCGGAGTAGCTGGGACTACAGGCGTGTGCCACCATGCCTGGCTAATTTTTGTATTTTTAGTAGAGACAGGGTTTTACCATGTTGGTCAGGCTGGTTGCAAAGTCCTGATCTCAAGTGATACACCTGCCTTGGCCTCCCAGTGTTGGGATTACAGGCATGAGCCAACACACCTGGCCTATTTTTCCCCATGTCGCCCAGGCTAGCCTTGAACTCTTGAGCTCAAGTGATCCACCAGCCTTGGCCTCCCAAAGTGCTAGGATGACAGGGCTCAGTCAAATTGGCTCTTTTTTAAAACAAGACTTCATGTAACAATAAAACTCATACACACAGAAGCAGCACCCAAACAAAACATAAATACATGTGGTTTTTAGCATCTGCAGAATATGCAAAGGAAGGCTTTTACAATATTTACATCTCACATAGATGGTATAGTAATACTATCTACATTTGCATTGTGTCTGAATATGGATAAGAGAGTTATACAACCATACACATACACACCGCCATATCAAACATGCCTACGAATTGGTCATATGATAGTGTGTATAAAAGTAAATATATCTATTTATCTACATGCAATATCTATAAGATACATATTTCCCAATATTTGGTCATTTGTTCTTTATTCTTTGCTCTCATTAGGAATCTGATAGGAGCTAGACTCGAGTCACTGGTCAGTTAACTTTACTTCTTTCAAGGTTTTGTAAAACCAAATCAATCTTATAGTTGTGCTTAGAGCTGTCCACTAGGTATACAATCAACATCATTTCTGACAAATATTGGCTATCTACCATTTTTGGGATGTGGGCTGCTAAGAAGCTCTGATTTACGGCAGTGAAAAATGCTCTTGCTTCTACATCTCTACTTTTTATTGTAGACTCTTTTTCTAGTTATTTATTTTGCTCTAAGTTGGTTCTTTATATCCTAGTTGACTTCTTTATCTATTTCCCTTATATCTGTTGTCATACCATGTAGATTGACCATGTATATTGATAATGTGACTTAAATGTCTAGGTTTGTTGATTTATTTTTATGGGATTGAAAAATGTGCTTGAGAATATAATTAGAACTTGATCAAACTGAACCTTTTTTTAGGAGGGTGAAAATAATAGACCTTTTACAAAAGAAACACATATGGTAAAAACAAGTCTTTCCAAGACTTGGGTAATTTTGAAATCATGCAGTTTTCCTAATTATAGATGTGAATTGTTGGCAGGTAGGATAATAAAAGTACTTTTGCTAATATCACATTGCAATGCTGAGGGTATAGTCTTAGCCTGAGATGTGAATTTCACTTCCAGTGTGTACACGTTTCTCAAAATGCACTCCGCAGAACACCACAATGAACACTTTCCCCCAAGAAGTGCCAGATGGGGAAACAAATGCGGTCAAGATGCCAAGCCATATAAATGGTGTCAGTTCTAAAACAAGGCTCTCCAGGGTATGGCTGCAAGGGAAAGAAGTCCAGAGAAAACATCTAGTTTTTCTGTGAGAAAGGTTACTTACTAAGTAGTTAACTCATTTTCAGGGGAAGAGAGTAGGTATTTAAGAGCAATTCTTAGGGGAAATTTTGAACTACTTTTACTAACAATTACGGTTGGCTGATACGGATAGGACATAACAGGCCGGGTGCAGTGGTTCACGCCTATAATCCCAGCACTTTGGGAGGCCGATGTGGGCAGATCACTTGAGGTCAGGAGTTGGAGACCAGCCTGGCCAACATGGTAAAACCCTGTCTCTACTGAAAATACAAAAATTAGCTGGGTATTGTGGCACATGCCTGTAATTCCAGCTACTTGGGAGGCTGAGGTAGGAGACTCACTTGAGCCTGGGAAGCAGAGGTTCCAGTGAGCCAAGATGGTGCCATTGCACTCCAGCCTGGGCAACAAGAGTGAAACTCCGACTCAAAAACTAAAAAAAAAAAAAAAAAAAAAAAAGGACGTATCAAGTATGTTAGGTTTTCTGGAAATTACATACATCACAAAATTCCCATAAGTTTAGATTCCATTAAGGAGCCGTCACTAAACCAGGTCAGATAGCATGCAATGAAAATGAAGTTTATTGAGCAACTATATGCTTGAGGCCAGCCTACGCTTGGCACTCGGGTTACTGGTGACTCAGTCATCTGATCCAAACAGCCCTTTTCATTTCCTCCTCTTTCCCTCTGTGTGAACATATTTTCTTCTGCCTGAAGGAAAATAGCCAAAGTTATGTTTTCGCTAGGGAAAAATGTCTCATATTAGGTACGAAGCATGTTTTCCATTCTGTTCTTCCATCCTGTTATATTTCTCAGCAACCTGCATAAGTAGTCAACTTGCCTCCTGTTTTCCCTGAGCTGCACTGGCTAATGCTTGTCTGAAAGCACGTGTTGCAGAGGGATGAGCAGTTACGATTCTGAAGATAGTTGACCGGGTTTCAAATCTCAGTTCCTTCGCTTTCTAGCCTTGAGGTGTAGGGCCAATTACTTAACCCATCTGCCTCTCAGTTTTATCACCTGGAAAACTAGAATCTTAGTATTCGTAGGGCTATGTGAGAATCAAAGTATTTAATACATGTAAGATACTTAGAATAGTACTTGGAATGTAATTAATACTCAGTAAATGCTAGCTTTAAAATTTTCAAGAAGTGAGAGCCATAAAAGTATATGTAGATATTTCACATTTTGCCTGCTCTGTCAAAATAAACAATGTTAATACAGTCCTAAACATATAGAAAAGCATTATGATGAACTCCTGAAAACAAAGATTTTCTTAACTATCTGACTTAGAAAATACAAAATTGTCATAAGAGATGCAGAAAGGAAATGAATTAAAGAAAAAATTCTCAGATCATAATGAGAAATGAGTCTTGAGCTTGATTTCAAGCTTCTATAAAAAGTCATCTGAAGAAAATGAATGATAGTTACATATGTAACAAGTTATATATGAAGGTTATTATACGCCCCAAAATTATATAAAGTTATTGTTTAAGTACTTACATCAATCATGCTTTGGAGACTGCTTAATAGTGTATATGTTTACCTTACAGAGTTTCACTGGACTTAACCTACATGCCTTATATATACTATTTCATTTCCATATTATTTTCTTCTCCAGTTTCCCTTCTATCTTATATATGTATTTACATTTCTTTCACACAAATTTGAAAGGGTATTCCTATCAGAATAATGTTTTTTTCTACAAAAGGTAGATAATCTTAAAGGTATGAACATGAGAAAAGGGAAAAAGCAAAGATCAAATACAAAAAAAAAAAAAAAAAAACTGAAGGAGGAAATTACGAAATGAGTAGAGACTGATTAACAAGAAAAGAAAATGCAAAGCTATCCTTTTGGAAAATAATTCAAACTCTCTCAGTCATACAGATTAATCCCGGAAATAAGGCAGTTCTCATGCAAAACAGAATGACCTACTATTTTTGTTTTTACATGTTTTTACCATACAAAGATATGGAAATTAAAATTATGCTACATTTGGTCTATTCAAATGGCCACTGTGCTGAAAGCTGATGTAAAAACTGAATTCATTATTTTATTTGTTTAAACAATGTGTTATACTTCCTTACAAAAGTCACTGCTGTTTACAGGCAATAGGACGCTCCATCCCCACCTAATGCTGGCAAAGAATGAAGATGTTCTAGGTTAATTTTGGAACAGTTGAGAATGAATGGGGGTGGGAAAGGGCAGAGGGGAGAGATTAGATGCCAAGACGCTCTGACCGGCACTGCCAGTTTGCGTGGGACAAGCACTTTGATCCACTTACTTCTACCTTTCTGACATCACCCTTCTGGTTCTCTAGGGTCTATCTAATTCTCAGTCTTTAACCCTTAGGGAAATAACTTTTTACTAGAGATGCTCTCCTTTGATCATCCTTGACCCCCGTAAAAAATGAAGCCCAGTTTGTGTTCTGCATTCACTCACAAAGTTATTAGGACAAATGAAATCCATACAGAGTAAACTGAACCAGACAAAGCAGATTCACTGCTCAACACTCCAGGTTCTGGCCCTCAGGACTCCTTTCCACCAACATATCTTGCTCACTAAATTGAACATAGGCAGGCCTCTTTTCTGGTCCTTGAATGCACCAAGCATGCTCCTGTCTTAAAGCCTTTGCACTTGCAGTTTCTCTTTTCTTAGAATGCTCTTCCCCAGACATTGGGCAGCCCTTGCTCTGCCATTCTATTTAGGTCCCGGCTTACATACCTCCTCTTTGGAGAGGTGTTCTCTGACTACTGTATCTAGGTCAACACCCTGTGTGTGTTTCTTCTTCATACCACTTATCACTAACTGATATTACCCATCTAATTGTCTGTGATTAGTCACGTCTACTAGAATCTAAGTTCTAAGAATGTTCACTGCTTCCAAAATAGTGTCTGGAACACTATAGGAGATCAATCAATAAATATCTGTTCAATGACCCAATCAGAAGTTGCTGGGCATAGAATAGATATTCAATACATATTTAAGGAAAACCTTATTGACTGAAGGACTGTGTACATGCTTTATGCTAGTTTAAAAAAAGGCAGAATCTTATTACTTTATTTTAAATTTGCATCTAATTATTGGGTAGATCAGACTTGGGATGTCATGATTGTTTCTTAGAATAATGTCATCTAAGTTGGGATTTAAAGGAGGAAGGAGTAAATCAGGCAAGTAGGATTATGTATTGAAAAGGTAGTTGGAAGCACGGGAAAAGGAAAGTGCTCAAGTCAGAGAGACTAGTACGGGCAGAGGCCTGGCAGCCAGAGGAACTTCCACTGAAAGGAGTTGAGTGAGATTGGGGCATGGTATGAGAGAGGATAAGATAAACGATGGTAGGGTGAGAGGAGAGAGATGAGGTTAGAAAACTAAGCAAGAACCAGTGCCTTCACATGCACTGTAATGATATTGCGTATTTGGATTTTGATCTGAGGGTAATAGAGAGATACTTTGGCTTTTAAGCAGAGCATGAACAAGATCAGATTTGAACATCAGAAATTAGCTGCAAATGGGAAGATGGATTGGAGGAGGCACATCCTGAATGTAGGAGACTACTTAGAAGGTGATGATTATAAACTGTGTGAAATATGAAGCTGAATAATGGCAGCAGTGATTGACAGAAGTGGATCAACTGAAGAGAATCTGCAGGGTTGAATAGACAGAATTTTTGGATTGTAGCAGTGTTGGTGGGGGCTTGGGAGGGAGAGGAAAGAATCTAATTTGGTGCCAGAGAACACTGAAGGCAACTGGCTTAAAGGGGTAAATTATAAAAAACAAAAATTCAAAAGGTTGATTTTAAAATACCTGTGAAATATTTTACCATATATTATTAGTGAACAATTGGATTTATGTGTCTAGAGTTTATGATAATTTTCTGGGCTGGAAATTTAAATTTGAGCATCATCTTCCCACAGATGTGAATGGATATTGTTTAGGAAAAACATACACTCTTTACCTATATTTGACTATTGTTAATACTTTATCCCATTTGCTTTATATTTGTGTTCTCTCTTTCTCTCATAAATGTGTGTGTGTGTGTATTATATTTACATACCACATACACATATTTGTTGAACCATTTGAGTGTAAATTACATGCATCATAGACCTTTACCTCTAAATAGGAAATGTATATGTCCTATAAATATGGGTAGTCTTTTACATAATCACAGTGTAGCTTTCAACTTTGGAAAATTTCACATTAATAGAATACTTTTCTATAATCTATCATCTGCATTCTAATTTTGACAATTAACCCAATAATGACTCCAGAGAGCACTTTTAATTTTCAGGTTAAAGTCTTAATTCCTCTGCTATGTTGTTTTCACAATTACACAAAAACCTAAGACCTATGTACAACAGTTGATCCTGTTTACGTTTTCCTTCCTATAAAAAAGTAACAGGTTTGAAATAGTATTTCTTTATATTACTGAAGACCATTTCTTACAACTTTTCTATTATCTACTTAGAATCAAAGCCTACTATGTGAATATAAAAAGAGTTGCCCAAACTGACCTCCTGTGTATATAGCATTTGCTTTGATGCTTCTTTATGAGCAAGAAAACTTCTCAAGGCCCAGAAAGTGCTCTTCCTTTTATTATTATTATTATTGTTATTATTATTATTATTACTTTTTTGAGATGGGCTCTTTGTTGGCCAAGCTGGTCCTAAACTCCTGGGCTCAAGCGATCCTCTCCCCTCAGCCTCTCAAAGTACTGGGATTACAGGCATGACCCACCACGCCCCACTGCCCACACATTCTTCCTTTTACTAAGATCAGCTAAGATTGAGTTATGTTATGTTTTTCTCTCTTCAAGAAAGTAAAAAGAGAAAGCAATCAGGAAAGCATATGGTGGAGTGGTAAGTGGGGAACAAAGTTCATTCTATAAAGTGGGCTTTATGATTTCAGTCACCTTTGAGGAGTAGCAGAATTCAAATATTAAAAAATGCAATGCAGCAGGCATCAGCTAGAACTAAATTCACAATGTTGTCACTAAGAGTTCAGAGTAGGACGATATAAACCCATCAGCATTCCAAACCTAACATGACCAGAGAAGCACAATGAGAAGCTTTATTTATAGGAATACTTCAGCACCCACTTGCAAAGTTGCTCAACTGGTTTCTGTTTCCTTTGTGGGTGTTTTGGTCAAAGAATAAAAGCATGTTTGGGCCTGTCACTGGGTACTGAGAGTTGATCTCTAATGACAAAAGAACAGATTTATCAAGATTATTTACCTCCACAAGAGCTCTAACTTACTGTGGCTCAAAGCCACTCATATATAGAAAAATTACTTCCTTCCCTCAGAACCCATCGTTTTCAAAAAATATGAGAAATGTACCTAGATTAATCTACAAGCCACTTCAAAGGGAGATGTCTGCCAGTACTAGATCTCTGATAAAAAATAGTACACATAGCAGTCTTTAGCTGCCCACAGAAACCATCACCAAGATGACCCAACCATAATATGCTTGTCATTAGGCCACCGAAAGATGTGCCCCTAAAGTACATGAGCACAGGTAGGCCTTGATAAAATGAATATTTTTCATCATTTTTGTTTGTTTGTTGCTTTTTTAGAGACAGAGGACAGGGTCTCGCTCTGGCACCCAGGCTGGAGTGTAGTGATGCAATCACAGCTCACTGCAGCCTTGACCTCCTGGGCTCAAGTGGTCCTTCTGCATCAGCCTCCTGAATAGGTGGGATTATAGGCACATACCACCATGCCTGACCAGTTTAAAAAAAAAATCTTTTTTTTTTTTTTTTTTTTTTTTTTTTAAGAGATGGGGGTCTCACCGCATTGGTCAGGTTGACCTCAAATTTCCAGCTCAAGCTATAATCCTGCTTGGGCCTCCCAAAGTGCTGGGATTACAGGAATAAGCCACAGTGCCCAGTGCCCAGCCTAATAAAATAGATACTTTCAAACAAAGTCAAATGACAAGGGTCTAATGTAGTGGTAAAACTAGAGACTTTGAAGTAAGACACAGCCGAGTCTGAATTCTCTCTTTGCTACATACGATGTAGCTTTGGCTGAATTACATAAAGTTCTCTATGTCCCAGTTACTTCACTAGTAAAAAAAAAAAAAGAAAGAAGAAAAGAGGAAATAACCTCTACCTGCCAGGGCATTAAGTTGGGATTAAATGAGATAATGTATGCAAAATGTCTAAGCACAATGTCTGGCATATGCTAGCTGCTTAAAAATAGTTCCCTGCACCCTTCGGCATGCTGACAAAGACTTATTTAATGCTAAGCAGAAGGGCTGATTTAAGGCAGAAGGATTGATTTAAGGAAGAAGAGATGAAAAGGAGGGACTTGAGACCTCCAGGGAGTGATGACACAAATCAGTGAAGGAAGGAAGGCAGGAGATGGTTCAGAGGCTTTGCCTGTGGTCCAGAGAAGGGTAAGCAATCCTTGAACTTGGATAGCACAGTGAGGAACGTTAGTTGAGAGGACTGTGAAAGTGTTAGTACAAGAGGGCGAGTGACTCCAAATGTTGACTTACGCATGGCAGAAAGAGTGGTGCTGCCCTTGCAACCAGCAGGGAGGAAGGGATAACTTACGTCAAAATGGTCATTTGAATTCTGGAGATGTTTTCAGAGGCACACAGAATATAAGGGGAAAGCTGCCTAGCTCACAGCTGGATTGTGGTGCTTTAAGCTCGACAGAATGGCTGGCATTCAAGTTCCACTTATGAGGAGTCAGCTACATGTAAATAAGTTGATACCCAAGGAGAAAAATATCTTCAAGAAGGGAAGAGGTATGGAAAGTTACAGACCATGTGTATTTAGGTCAGACATAACAACCCCGTTCTTTGTTTTTCAGCTTGGTAGGCAAAATGCCAAAACCACTGTTTGTGAAAGGTGTTGAAATGAAGCATGCTGGGGCTCTACGCCCATTTGGTTTCTGGGACATTGGTCAGTTGGCATTTTCTTACCTAAACAACAAAAGCCATTCAGAGAAGGGATCTTTCTTCCTCTGGGTTAAAAACAGCAAAAACTACCATTCCTGGTGTTTTTATTTAGTAGCAGGTACTCCAACATGGTAGGCAGAATGATGACTCCTAAAAAATATCCTTGTATTGATCCCTGCAATCTGTGAATGTTACCTTACTTGGCAAAAAGAAATTAAGGACGCAGATGGAATTAAGGTTGCAGCTGACTGTGAGATGGGAAATTATACTGGGTAATCCAGGTGGGCCCACTGTAATCAAAAGGGTCCAAGTGGAAGAGGGAAGCAAGAGCTATCATATGATATCAAGAGTATCACAGTGGCCAGGTGCAGTGGCTCATGCCTATAATCCTAGCACTTTGAGAGGCTGAAGGGGGTAGATCATTTGAGATCAGGAGTTTGGTACCAGCCTGACCAAAATGGTGAAACTCTGTTTCTAGTAAAAATACAAAAAAAAAAAAAAAAAAAAATAGCCAGGCATGATGGCACATGCCTCTAATCTCAGCTACTAGGGAGGCTGAGGCAGGAAAATCACTTGAACCTGGGAGGTGGTGGTTGCAGTGAGCTGAGATTACACCACTGCACTCCAGCCTGGGCAACAGAGTGGGACTCTGTCTCAATAAAAAAATAAAGAGTATCACAGTGACATGCTGTAAGAAAGACTTGCTGGGACATTGCTGGCTTTGACCATGGTAGGTGGCCTAGAGCCAGGGAAAGTAGGAGGCCTCTAGAAGCTAGAAAAGGCAGGAAAATGGATTCTCCCCTAGGGCCTCTAGAAAGGAGCACAGACCTACTGACACTTCGACTTCAGCCCCAGTGAGATGCATTTTGGACTTCATAATGTCGGGACTTAAGATAATAAATTTGTGTTTTAAACCACTAAGTTTTGCTGAACATGACTTTTTAGAACTGCAACAGGAAACATAATACATCTGGTAAATACTTCGCATCCCATAGTGAGACTGGATTATCATCCACATTTTATTGAAAATAAAAATAGAGACCTAGAAGTCATACCCTGGTCTGATACCAAATAGTAACCACTATTTTGTTCCCTCCAAATTCTTCCAAAATATCTAGTGAGAAGCCTCAAGATATCATCTTTCTTAGAAAGTTCCTCAGCATTGTTATCAACTAGAGGTACTGATGTCATGGTATAAGTGGGACAAGAATTAATTATAACCACGTCTAATAAAAACAGACTGTCTTCTTGTTGGGATGACTAGTTACTTCAGATTAGATGCTCACAACCAGGGATGCAAAGAGGCTCTTGTACACATAACCAATTGCCATTCCTTGAAGTTTAGTTTTTACGTTGTTTCAACCTAAGTAGGAAGTGGGAGATATCAGATTTGAGGTGTTTTTTGTGTTTCTTTCTTTTCCTTTCTTTTCTTTCTTTCTTTTTTTTTTTTGGAGACAGGGTCTCCCTCTGCCACCCAGGCTGAAGTGCAGAGGCGCCATCTTGGCTCACTGCAACCTCCACCTCCCAGGTTCATGCAATTCTCCCACCTCAGCCTCCTGAGTAGCTGGGATTACAGGCGCATGCCACCACACCTGCCTAATTTTTTTTTTTTTTTGTATTTTTTTTTTAGTAGAGACAGGGTTTCACCATATTGGTGAGGCTGGTCTGGAACTCCCAACCTCAGGTGATCTACCTGCCTCAGCCTCCGAAAGTGCTGGAATTACAGGCGTGAGCCACCGTGCTCAGATTAGATTTGAGGATTTTAGGAATGCCGTTGTTCTCACCATGAAATCCTGGCTATTTCTGGCCTGGCTCTTCCCCTACAGAATGTGGCTAGCTCAATTAAAGCAGGTCACCAGGCAAGTCCAGGCTGAGTCTTGTTGGAGAAGAAAGTAGAATATCTGTCCTGTACAAATAGACCTAAGACAGAAACCAGATCAGCACTGCAGAAAGCCAACCATACCCTATCTGTGTGTTTCAATTGCTAGAGTTTCAATTTGGATAATGTCTTTTTAAAACATTTTAGTTTTCAAGTATAAAATACTACAGATTTTATCTTTATGAATTATACAGCAAACTTTTCTAAAAAAGCTTGGCTTTCGCAGCAGCATCTTGTCAGCCACATGTTTTCAGCACAAAGGAACAATTTTGCCCCAGTGCAAATTAAAAGTTCCAGGTTCTCACCTCCTTCAACTTGTAAGATTTTAAGAAATCTAAGTTGAAGCGAGCATTATGTAGCATCTAGCCTATTAACTGTTTGTAATCTGAGGTGGCTTTTATCCAGGATGAATGACATCCTGAGGGACCTCAAATCCTTTGTGAAAAGAGATGTGTGAATCACAGGCATATACATGTGCCCAGGCCCACACAAACACACGCACAGGCTTTTGCACACAGATAACCAGCTTCAATCATTTCTGAAATGCTTCCTTTTTAGTATAACCTTCAGGCATATTACATAAACTTTTTGCAGACAACTCTAGGAGAACAAACAAGAAAAACTTATGTCATAATTATCGAAAGATAGGCTTCTTCCATGTTATTGCAAACAGCTGTACAACCATTTGTTAAGCAGCTGTTTCCTAGAAACATTTATTCAATAAAACTCTTCCTCTCTCCTTTTTGTCCCAAGTTTAAGGTCATGCTATCGAAATATATTAGTAAAGAAACTCAGTTTTGTTACTGGACAAATTGTCTGCATCTGTCAGAGTTCAAAAGCAGTGCTTTTTAGTGCTGCAAGCTTTTAATACCTATAGAATTTTACAAAAAGCTAAATATCCTATCTGGTTTGGAGGATATCAATAATACTGTATACGGGTGGCTCACACCTGTCATCCCAGTACTTTGGGAGGCCCAGGCGGGGGGGATTACTTGAGGTCAGGAGTTCGAGACCAGCCTGGACAACATGGGGAAACCCCGTCTCTACTAAAAATACAAAAATTAGCTGGGCATGGTGGCATGCACTTGTAACCCCAGCTACTAGGGAGGCTGAGGCAGAAGAATCGCTTGAACGTGGGAGGCAGAGGTTGCAGTGAGCTGAGGCTGCACCATTGCACTCCAGCCTGGACAACAAGAGCAATACCCCATCTCAAAATAACGATAATAATAATAATAATACTGTGTATGACAGAAAGAGAAAAGATGGTGGTATCTAAGCATTCCATCAAAAATTCACATAAATTAGAGATTCATCCAGTGAATTAAGCTCTTTTGTGTTCCCTGCTGAAAGCTAGCCCTAAGTCACAAACATGGGCAACAAGTTGTACACTGTCTTTCCATTAATAGCAGTGGCCTTGTCCTGGCACAGCTATATTTTCTTGTTTTGCAGCTCTAAGCTCTTAACAGCTTATATTTTTCAAGTAACTCAGCAGTCCATGACTAAGAAACACAGCAAACCTTACAGGTAGATGCTGGACTGGTGAGGGAAAGCACACAGAATAAGAGTCCAAATATACTGGCTATAAAACTAATTAGTTGCATAAACTTTAGCTAAGACTTTTAAGTTAACCTTAGTAAGATCACTTCCTCCAGCTCTAACATATATTTTAGCAAACTAATATAATTAACCCAACGAATGAGATCAAACAGTAATTAATAAATACCACCATTAATAAAAACTCAGAATAGCCATATTGCACTGAATGAACCATGATAATCCTATCACATGGACTGCCAACTTATGTGGGAGCAATTTCTAGAGTCAACATGGAAGAGCTGAAAAACCTTTATTATCAAATTTATGATTTTAAAAGTACTTAAATCATCTATTCGTACCATATGCATGGTTTTGTATATATATCACCTGTAGAGAAATTCTTAAGTGCATTAAAGTTTCTTTTAAGGAAGATTTAAAGGAAAGTCTGTATGCAGATGTTTGGACACTTGATATGTCCACTTATTGCCTTTAAAATAATCTGAAACCCTGGTGGTAAATGAGGTGTGAATAAGGATTTGAAAGTGTTTCTGTTTGTTTGTAGGTATACTCTGCTTTTTAGTTCTGTGTTTCATATAAAGCTGTAAAATTTTAGTAGATTTACTTATAGTGAGGCTTAGATGATAATATTAAAAGCACATTCTATACTTTCTAAGGGGTTACGTTCCAAAGTCCCTGGATAAATTCAATGTGATGTGATTCCACTGCAGCTACAGAGGGTACGTATGTCTAGGAATATTACTCACCTGACACTTTGAGCTCCAGAATCCACCTCTTAGTGTCAGGTGGGACCTCATCATGTAGTCAGCAGCTTTGAGGAACAGGTCATGGAGAGCCAACATGGACTCCCCTGTTAAACAAGGGAGCTATGCAAGCTTGGGTAACATTCCTAGACACGTAGAACGGGGGCCCAGTTGAAGTCAGAACAACAAAAGTCATGTGAAAGCTAATGGATAAGGAAAGAAACTAGGCTACAGGCAGGAGAATGGAAAAGACTGATTTCCAAGTGGAAGTCAAAGGCTTTGGAGAAAGAGGGTGAGAGAGCCAACGTTGGCCCCTGACTTTCTAGGACCAAGTCCTGTACCCATGGAGCCTGCCCTGTGGATGTCAATTCAGCTGCTTGCCCAATCATTACTATTGCTATCTTTTTTGAGTTTGCTTGGATCCATTTTAATTTTGTGTGACTTAGAGAGCCTTGACTGAAAAGAACACTACCATTTAAAAAGTGCCAAATACTGTGCTGGAAAATTTACATATTTTTTTCATTTGACTCTCATTAAAGCTTTGATATAATATTATTCATATTTTATAAATGAGGAAAGGAACAGGACACAGGAAGGTTTTGTCCAGTGCTACATAGTTTTGTCCAAAGCTGGCAGAACTGGAATTTCAACCCAGGAATGTCCATCTCTATTATACTATGCAACTACCACCATTATGTCCAAAGACAGTTTCTTCTTAGTTGCTAACAAGCTTCCTCCACAAACAAAAACATTTCTCCTTTTCCTAATAACTGGCACCATGTTCAAAATCTATCTAGGATGATGGAGCTTTCTTATCCCTAACACAATGATGCCAAAGCTCTCATTAGAGACTCATCTCTCACAACAGATCTGTAAATCTGATAGCAACACATACAAGTGTTGAGGGACACAGTAAGTGAATTCTTCTGAGGATATGGACTATTTTAAAGAAACAGGATTTTCAACTAATCTCTAAGCACACTGAAGGCAGGACCATGGCTGTGCCTAGCCCATAATGAGAACTCAAATATCTAGGGTGTAACAGTTAATTTTACATGTCAACTTGACTAGGCTGATTGGAGGCAGAGCAAGATGGTGGAATAGAAGGCTTCATGGATTGTTTCCCCTACAGGGACACCAATTTAACAACTATCTACATGAAAACAGCACCTTCATTAAGAACCAAAAATCAGGTGAGCACTCATAGTACCTGGCCTCAGCTTGGCTGCACTGTGACGCCCAGGTGTTAGGTCAAATACCAGTCCAGACATTGTGAAGGCACTTTTTAGACGTGATCAAAGTTTAAGTCAGTGGACCATGAGTAGAGCTGATTATTTTCCATAATATGACTAGATTTTATCCTATCAGTCAAAGGCCTTAAAAGAAAAGACTGAGGTTTCTCAAAGAAGAAGAAATTTGGCCTCAGGACTGCCACATAGAAACCCTGCCTGAGTTTCCAGCCTGTTTTGTGTGCCCTGTGGGATTCAGACTTAAAATTAACTCTTTCCTGAATTTTCAGTAGCTTTCTCTAAGGATTTCGGACTTGCCAGTTCCCATAATTGCATAAGCCAATTCCTTAAAATAAATGTATCTATCTACCTATCCATCCATCCATCCATCCATCCATCCATCCATCCATCCATCCATCCATCCAAAATCCACTCAAATATAAAAATCTACTCAAATGGATGGACAGGTAGAAATAGATTAAGTGTGTGAATATCTCATGTGGGCATCTCTATAGTCTATCCCTATATCTATGCATCCTGTTGGTTCTATTTCTCTGGAGAACCCTAACATGTAGGGTTTGTTGAGGTGGTTGGAGGTAGGATAAATTTAGGAATTGTGGGGCGTGGGGGGGAAACCACGGTGATTTCAGATCTCTAGTCAGCCCTTTGTAAAAGTGAAGGCAGGGATCATGAATGGATTGTGCTTTACTTAGTAGAATATCTTAATGAGTTATTGAAATATAAATGTAACAGAGCCTAGACTGAGGTGGGAGATGGGAGCTACTGGTACATAAACTCCCCACTTTTGGAGAGTCAGAAGCTGGATGGGGCTTATAAAAATAGTTTGCACAAGAAATGCAGAAGGTGCAGCAACATGTCAAGAAGTCTAAGTATGTGGCGGGGGATTCTCAATAAATTCCTAAGAACAGTGGTATCCGATACTGATCTTGAATCGCTTCATGCTCTTTGTAGTAATCACCTCCACCGCTACTATCTAGCCTCCAGCCCCCAATTAGATGTGTCACACCTATACTATTGTTTTAGCTGTGCTGTGAGGGGTCAAAAGGAAGAAAGTGTGGTTTCTAGCTTGAAGCCAAGTTGGTCAGTGAGTGAGGTTCTGCATCCATCGGGTACTTTAGCCAAGATAAATGATTAGATATTATAATGGCAGAGATGCAATTTGCAGCATAGTTTGACTGAATGACAGTTGTTCTTAAAATTGATTAAGTTCAAATTTGTCTCTACTGGGGGAAAAACAGCTTAGAAAGACAGCAGATTAAGGATTATGAGAACCTTCACTGTTTACCAAGGGTGATCTTGGGCAAGCTACCTCTCTGAGTATTCCATTTGTAAAACTGGGTAACTTTAAATTATTTAAGACTTTAAAAAGAATGCATGGCTGGGCGTGGTGCCTCACGCCTGTAATTCCAGCACTTTGGGAAGCCAAGGCAGGCAGATCACCTGAGGTCAGGAGTTCAAGACCAGCCTGGCTAACATGGTGAAACCCCCATTTCTACTATAATAGAAAAAAAATAGCTGAGTGTGGTGGTGCATGCCTGTAATCCCAGCTACTTGAGAGGCTGAGGCAGAATTGCTTGAACCTGGGAGGCAGAGGTTGCAGTGAGCCGAGATCACACCATTGCACTCCAGCCTGGCAACAAGAGTGAAACTCCATCTCAAAAATTAATTAATTAATTAAAAAATAAATAAATAAAAAGAGTGCATGTAAGCATGCAGCAGACTGTCCAGCACAGAGAAAAACCTCAAATAATATATATTGTTATTATGAATAAAGAGAAGCCTTTCAATGTGGTCTGCAAATGCCATTTAATAACTGGGATAAGTGCTTAATGCTGAACTTCTACAAGCGAACAAGAAAGCATGTCTTTCCCTGTGAAAGCCAAGACCTCTAACTTCAAGCATCATAGCTTATCCCTTCACCCATAGGAGTCATAATACTTTTGACATT
Organism: Rhinopithecus roxellana; assembly: GCF_007565055.1. Taxonomy (NCBI): domain Eukaryota; kingdom Metazoa; phylum Chordata; class Mammalia; order Primates; family Cercopithecidae; genus Rhinopithecus; species Rhinopithecus roxellana. Next base: position 70,709,603 of record NC_044557.1, on the reverse strand, counting down.
TTTGACCCTGACACATTTTTTAAAAGGTGTTTGAAAATATATTTAAAGGTTAGTTTGGGGTTTCAAAAATATACTTGGTTTGAGGCCAAGTGCCATGGCATACAGTTAATAGACAGTATGCACCTGCTTTTTATTTTTTATTTTATTTATTTACTTATTTATTTTTTAATTATACTTTAAGTTCTAGGGTACATGTGCATAACGTGCAGGTTTGTTACATATGTATACTTGTGCCACGTTGGTGTGCTGCACCCATCAACTCGTCAGCACCCATCAATTCGTCATTTATATCAGGTATAACTCCCAATGCAATCCCTCCCCCCTTCCCCCTCCCCATGATAGGCCCCGATGTGTGATGTTCCGCTTCCCGAGTCCAAGTGATCTCATTGTTCAGTTCGCACCTATGAGTGAGAACATGCGGTGTTTGGTTTTCTGTTCTTGTGATAGTTTGCTAAGAATGATGGTTTCCAGCTGCATCCATGTCCCTACAAAGGACGCAAACTCATCCTTTTTTATGGCTGCATAATATTCCATGGTGTATATGGGCCACATTTTCTTAATCCAGTCTGTCACAGATGGACATTTGGGTTGATTCCAAGTCTTTGCTATTGTGAATAGTGCCGCAGTAAACATATGTGTGCATGTGTCTTTATAGCAGCATGATTTATAATCCTTTGGGTATATACCCAGTAGTGGGATGACTGGGTCATATGGTACATCTAGTTCTAGATCCTTGAGGAATCGCCATACTGTTTACCATAATGGTTGAACTAGTTTACAATCCCACTAACAGTGTAAAAGTGTTCCTATTTCTCCACATCCTCTCCAGCACCTGTTGTTTACTGACTTTTGAATGATTGCCATTCTAACTGGTGTGAGATGGTATCTCATTGTGGTTTTGATTTGCATCTCTCTGATGGTGAGTGATGATGAGCATTTTTTCATGTGTCTGTTGGCTGTATGAATGTCTTCTTTTGAGAAATGTCTGTTCATATCCTTTGCCCACTTTTTGATGGGGTTGTTTGTTTTTTTCTTGTAAATTTGTTTGAGTTCTTTGTAGATTCTGGATATTAGCCCTTTGTCAGATGAGTAGATTGCAAAAATTTTCTCCCATTCTGTAGGTTGCCTGTTCACTCTGATGGTAGTTTCTTTTGCTGTGCAAAAGCTCTTTAGTCTAATCAGATCCCATTTGTCAATTTTGGCTTTTGCTGCCGTTGCTTTTGGTGTTTTAGACATGAAGTCCTTGCCCATGCCTATGTCCTGAATGGTATTCCCTAGGTTTTCTTCTAGGGTTTTTATGGTATTAGGTCTAACATTTAAGTCTCTAATCCATCTTGAATTAATTTTTGTATAAGGAGTAAGGAAAGGATCCAGTTTCAGCTTTCTACTTACGGTTAGCCAATTTTCCCAGCAGCATTTATTAAATAGGGAATCCTTTCCCCATTTCTTGTTTCTCTCAGGTTTGTCAAAGATCAGATGGCTGTAGATGTGTGGTATTATTTCTGAGGACTCTGTTCTGTTCCATTGGTCTATATCTCTGTTTTGGTACCAGTACCATGCTGTGTTGGTTACTGTAGCCTTGTAGTATAGTTTGAAGTCAGGTAGCGTGATGCCTCCAGCTTTGTTCTTATGACTTAGGATTGTCTTGGCAATGCGGGCTCTTTTTTGGTTCCATATGAACTTTAATGCTGTTTTTTCCAATTCTGTGAAGAAACTCATTGGTAGCTTGATGGGGATGGCATTGAATCTATAAATAACCTTGGGCAGGATGACCGTTTTCATATTGATTCTTCCTATCCATGAGCATGGTATGTTCTTCCATTTGTTTGTGTCCTCTTTGATTTCACTGAGCAGTGGTTTGTAGTTCTCCTTGAAGAGGTCCTTTACATCCCTTGTAAGTTGGATTCCTAGGTATTTTATTCTCTTTGAAGCAATTGTGAATGGAAGTTCATTCATGATTTGGCTCTCTGTTTGTCTATTACTGGTGTGTAAGAATGCTTGTGATTTTTGCACATTAATTTTGTATCCTGAGACTTTGCTGAAGTTGCTTATCAGCTTAAGGAGTTTTTGGGCTGAGACAATGGGGTTTTCTAAATATACAATCATGTCATCTGCAAACAGGGACAATTTGACTTCTTCTTTTCCTAACTGAATACCCTTTATTTCTTTCTCTTGCCTGATTGCCCTAGCCAGAACTTCCAAGACTATGTTGAATAGGAGTGGTGAGAGAGGGCATCCCTGTCTTGTGCCAGTTTTCAAAGGGAATTTTTCCAGTTTTTGCCCATTCAGTATGATATTGGCTGTGGGTTTGTCATAAATAGCTATTATTATTTTGAGGTACTTTCCATCAATACTGAATTTATTGAGAGTTTTTAGCATGAAGGGCTGTTGAAGTTTGTCAAAAGCCTTTTCTGCATCTATTGAGATAATCATGTGGTTCTTGTCTTTGGTTCTGTTTATATGCTGGATTACGTTTATTGATTTGTGAATGTTGAACCAGCCTTGCATCCCAGGGATGAAGCCCACTTGATCATGGTGGATAAGCTTTTTGATGTGCTGCTGAATCCGGTTTGCCAGTATTTTATTGAGGATTTTTGCATCGATGTTCATCAGGGATATTGGTCTGAAATTTTCTTTTTCTGTTGTGTCTCTGCCAGGCTTTGGTATCAGGATGATGTTGGCCTCATAAAATGAGTTAGGGAGGATTCCCTCTTTTTCTATTGATTGGAATAGTTTCAGAAGGAATGGTACCAGCTCCTCCTTGTACCTCTGGTAGAATTCAGCTGTGAATCCATCTGGTCCTGGACTTTTTTTGGTGGGTAGGCTATTGATTGTTGACTCAATTTCAGAGCCTGCTATTGGTCTATTTAGGGATTCAACTTCTTCCTGGTTTAGTCTTGGAAGAGTGTAAGTGTCCAGGAAATTATCCATTTCTTCTAGATTTTCTAGTTGATTTGCGTAGAGGTGTTTATAGTATTCTCTGATGGTAGTTTGTATTTCTGTGGGGTCGGTGGTGATATCCCCTTTATCATTTTTTACTGCGTCTATTTGATTCTTCTCTCTTTTCTTCTTTATTAGTCTTGCTAGCGGTCTGTCAATTTTGTTGATTTTTTTCAAAAAACCAACTCCTGGAATCATTGATTTTTTGGAGGGTTTTTTGTGTCTCTATCTCCTTCAGTTCTGCTCTGATCTTAGTTATTTCTTGCCTTCTGCTAGCTTTTGAATGTGTTTGCTCTTGCTTCTCCAGTTCTTTTAATTGTGATGTTAGAGTGTCAATTTTAGATCTTTCCAGCTTTCTCTTGTGGGCATTTAGTGCTATAAATTTCCCTCTACACACTGCTTTAAATGTGTCCCAGAGATTCTGGTATGTTGTATCTTAGTTCTCATTGGTTTCAAAGAACATCTTTATTTCTGCCTTCATTTCGTTATGTACCCAGTAGTCATTCAGGAGCAGGTTGTTCAGTTTCCATGTAGTTGAGTGGTTTTGATTGAGTTTCTTAATCCTGAGTTCTAGTTTGATTGCACTGTGGTCTGAGAGACAGTTTGTTATAATTTCTGTTCTTTTACATTTGCTGAGGAGTGCTTTACTTCCAATTATGTGGTCAATTTTGGAATAAGTCCGATGTGGTGCTGAGAAGAATGTATATTCTGTTGATTTGGGGTGGAGAGTTCTATAGATGTCTATTAGGTCCGCTTGGTGCAGAGATGAGTTCAATTCCTGGATATCCTTGTGAACTTTCTGTCTCGTTGATCTGTCTAATGTTGACAGTGGAGTGTTGAAGTCTCCCATTATTATTGTATGGGAGTCTAAGTCTCTTTGTATGTCTCTAAGGACTTGCTTTATGAATCTGGGTGCTCCTGTGTTGGGTGCATATATATTTAGGATAGTTAGCTCTTCCTGTTGAATTGATCCCTTTACCATTATGTAATGGTCTTTGTCTCTTTTGATCTTTGATGGTTTAAAGTCTATTTTATCCGAGACTAGGATTGAAACCCCTGCTTTTTTTTGTTCTCCATTTGCTTGGTAGATCTTCCTCCATCCCTTTATTTTGAGCCTATGTATGTCTCTGCATGTGAGATGGGTCTCCTGAATACAGCAGACTGATGGGTCTTGACTCTTTATCCAGTTTGCCAGTCTGTGTCTTTTAATTGGAGCATTTAGTCCATTAACATTTAAGGTTAATATTGTTATGTGTGAACTTGATCCTGCCATTATGATATTAACTGGTTATTTTGCTCGTTAGTTGATGCAGTTTCTTCCTAGCATCCATGGTCTTTACATTTTGGCATGTTTTTGCAATGGCTGGTACCGGTTGTTCCTTTCCATGTTTAGGGCTTCCTTCAGGGTCTCTTGTAAGGCAGGCCTGGTGGTGACAAAATCTCTAAGCATTTGCTTATCTGTAAAGGATTTTATTTCTCCTTCACTTATGAAACTTAGTTTGGCTGGATATGAAATTCTGGGTTGAAAATTCTTTTCTTTAAGAACGTTGAATATTGGCCCCCACTCTCTTCTGGCTTGTAGAGTTTCTGCCGAGAGGTCTGCTGTTAGTCTGATGGGCTTCCCTTTGTGGGTAACCCGACCTTTCTCTCTGGCTGCCCTTAAGATTCTTTCCTTCATTTCAACTTTGGTGAATCTGGCAATTATGTGTCTTGGAGTTGCTCTTCTCGAGGAGTATCTTTGTGGCGTTCTCTGTATTTCCTGAATTTGAATGTTGGCCTGCCCTACTAGGTTGGGGAAGTTCTCCTGGATGATATCCTGAAGAGTGTTTTCCAACTTGGTTCCATTTTCCCCCTCACTTTCAGGCACCCCAATCAGACGTAGATTTGGTCTTTTTACATAATCCCATACTTCTTGCAGGCTTTGTTCATTTCTTTTTCTTCTTTTTGCTTTTGGTTTCTCTTCTCGCTTCATTTCATTCATTTGATCCTCAATCGCTGATACTCTTTCTTCCAGTTGATCGAGTCGGTTACTGAAGCTTGTGCATTTGTCACATATTTCTCGTGTCATGTTTTCATCTCTGTCATTTCGTTTATGACCTTCTCTGCATTAATTAGTCTAGCTGTCAATTCTTCCACTCTTTTTTCAAGATTTTTAGTTTCTTTGCACTGGGTACGTAACTCCTCCTTTAGCTCTGAGAAGTTTGATGGACTGAAGCCTTCTTCTCTCATCTCGTCAAAGTCATTCTCTGACCAGCTTTGAACCGTTGCTGGCGATGGGCTGCGCTCCTTTGCAGGGGGAGATGCGCTCTTATTTTTTGAATTTCCAGCTTTTCTGCCCTGCTTTTTCCCCATCTTTGTGGTTTTATCTGTCTCTGGTCTTTGATGATGGTGACATACTGATGGGGTTTTGGTATAGCTGTCCTTCCTGTTTGATAGTTTTCCTTCTGACAGTCAGGACCCTCAGCTATAGGTCTGTTGGAGATTGCTTGAGGTCCACTCCAGACCCTGTTTGCCTGGGTATCAGCAGCAGAGGTTGCCGAAGATAGAATATTGCTGAACAGCAAGTGTACCTGTCTGATTCTTACTTTGGAAGCTTCCTCTCCTGGGTGTACTCCTCCCTGTGAGGTGTGGGGTGTCAGACTGCCCCTAGTGGGGGATGTCTCCCAGTTAGGCTACTCAGGGATCAGGGACCCACTTGAGCAGGCAGTCTGTCCATTCTCAGATCTCAACCTCTGTGTTGGGAGATCCACTGCTCTCTTCAAAGCTGTCAGACAGAGTCGTTCGCGTCTGCAGAGGCCTCTGCTGCTTCCCCTTTTGTTGTTAACTGTGCCCTGTCCCCAGAGGTGGAGTCTACAGAGACAGGCAGGTTTCCTTGAGCTGCTGTGAGCTCCACCCAGTTCGAGCTTCCCAGCGGCTTTGTTTACCTACTTAAGCCTCAGCAATGGCGGGCGCCCCTCCCCCAGTCTCGCTGCTGCGGTTTCGGTTAGATCGCAGACTGCTGTGCTAGCAATGAGGCAGGCTCCGTGGCCGTGGGACCCTCCCGGCCAGGTGTGGGTATAATCTCCTGGTGTGCCCGTTTGCTTAAAGCGCAGTATTGGGGTGGGAATTACCCGATTTTCCAGGTGTTGTGTGTCGCAGTTCCCCTGGCTAGGAAAAGGGATTCCCTTCCCCCTTGTGCTTCCCAGGTGAGGCAATGCCTTGCCCTGCTTCAGCTCTTGCTGGTCGGGCTGCAGCAGCTGACCAGCACCAATTGTCCGGCACTCCCCAGTGAGATGACCCCAGTACCTCAGTTGAAAATGCAGAAATCACCGGTCCTCTGTGTCGCTCGTGCTGGGAGTTGGAGACTGGAGCTGTTCCTATTCGGCCATCTTGCTCCGCCCCCTGCACCTGCTTTTTAAAGTTTTTCCATTTAATCCCTGCAAGTGTTCAGGTTACTTCTGTTTTTGTTTGTTTGTTTGTTTTTTGAGATGGAGTCTCACTCTGTTGCCCAGGTTGGAGTGCAGTGGCACTATCTCGGCTCATTGCAACTGCTGCCTCCTGGGTTTAAGCGATTCTCCTGCCTCAGCCTCCCGAGTAGCTGGAACTACAGGCATGCACCACCATGCCCAGCTAATTTTTTTATTTTTAGTAGAGAGGAGGTTTCACCATGTTGGCTAGGCTGGTCTTGAACTCCTGACCTCAAGTGATCCACCCGCCTTGGCCTTCCAAAGTGCTGGGATTATAGGTGTGAGCCACTGCGCCCGGCCCTGTTCTTGATTATTAAAGCAATTTTACAGACTTACTTTCGAAGACATCTTAAAGTGCTCTTTATTAAAATTTAAAGCTCTATTCAAACTTTTCTTTTTAAGGGAGAATTACGCGTTCCATATTAAGTTTTGGCAATATAGAAAAGTAACAAAACCAAAATAACAATCACCCATCAAAAACCCATCACCTAAAGGGAACTATTATTAAATAATACACACTCTCATTGGCTTAATACACCTCTCATAACTGATTATTGAAATATGTTGTGGAGGTTTTACTTGATAGTTTAGCTGAAAAAGATGGTAGTATTATTTACCATATACCATTTAAAAAATACAGAAAAGCCAGATGAAAAATGTTACTGACTTTTTTTTTTTTTTTTTGCTTTTTCTTTTGTATAGGCAAGGTATAAAAATAATTATACACTCTATGTTTTTAGAGAAAAGCTGGCTTGTACATGAGGACAGCATCAAGGCTTTCTGATTCTAGATACAATCTCAAGAAATGTCAGAGGCAATACCCATGTTATCACAGAGGATGTGGGACTTAATGGCATCATTCTTACTAACAATAGGATCCGACTCTAGTCATATGTACATCAAATACAGTGAGAGACATTAGGCCAGGCAAGAAGAAATAATACAAAACACTGAAGCATATCTTCAAGATATACAAGCTATGAAACATTAATAGAGAAGTGAATTTTTTTCACCTCTAGAATGGCAAAGATGCTTTTAAAATAACAATACCCAGTGGTGAAAATGGGGTCAGCTAGCTTTCTTATATATCATTATGAGGGATGTAAATATAAATCATGTTTCTGAGGGGTAATTTAATACATTTGAATAAACCCAATACAATAAGAATATTCACTAGGACAAAATAAAAGCAAAAAGCAAAACAAAACAAAACAAAAAACAAACAATATGGGAATAAGGGACTGTACAGGGTAGAATACTTTATAACTATTAATATTTATGTTTTTACTGTTAAGTGGAGAAAAGGTAAAATGAAGAAATGTACTATCATAATTTTTATAAAACACATAATCATATTACATGTAATACAGCATGCATACATATATACATGTATAGATATACATACATATGTAAATGAAGTTCACCTAACTTCTAATTTGGTAAAATAGAATATTTCTAAAACTGAACACCATCTTCTGCCACTCTTCTTAACTCCACAGAACAAAATATTCCTCCTCTAGTCTTTCAATATTTACTAAACAGCACCACCATCCACTCATTTGCTTATGCCAAAGTTGTAAGAATCATTCCTGATAATTTCATTTATTTCACCCTCCAAACTGTTTTTATCAGCTAGCTAGCCCTGTTTCACTTTAGCCCTGTTTCACTCCCAAAACATAATTCAAAGTCTGTCTACTTTCCAAGCCACTCCAAGCCATGCTTACATTTTGCCTAGACCATGATGGTGACTTTCTCAATGGCCTCTACTCTTATCCCTCTCTAGTCAGTTTGGTCACAGAGAAAATCATGTCACTCCCTTTTATGAGTTTGCTATTGCTGTGCAATAATTACTATAAATCTAGTGGCTTAGAAAAAACAATTAGTTATTCTCTCACAATTTACTACCCACAGTTTTGTGCGCTAGGAGTCCGGGCATGGCTTTGCTGGGTTCTCTGTTCGGGTTCTCACTAGGCTGAAATCCAGGTGTTGGCTTGGGTTGCAATCTCAGATCTGAGCCTCTTCAAGATCACTGGGCATCATGACACCTTTCCTTTCAGTTGTAGGAGTGAGGCCCTCAGCAACGAAGAGCCACCCATTACTTCTTGCCACTTGGGTTTCTCTACATGGCAATTTTCTTCACACCAACAGGAAAGCACATCTACTGCTCTGAATCTCTCTGACTTTTGTCTCTGACCTCTAGAGCCTCTTTTAAAGGGCTCCCTTGACTAGGTCAGGCCCACACAGGACAATCTTCTTTAATAACTTAGTATAACTGATCAAATGCCTTAATTACATTTTTAAAAATTCCTTTCACCTTTGCTACATAATGTAACCTAATCAAAAGAATGATAAATCTTCTTATTCATGTTCACATTCCCCTCATACGCAGGAGGTGAAAAGAGCACACAGGGAACGCACACCAGAGGATAGGAATCTTGGGAACTGTGATGAACTGCCTGTTTGTGACTCCCCAGAATTCATATATGGAAACCCAAACGCAAATCCAATGGGCTAATATTAGGCGACGGAGTCTTTAGAAGGTAAAAATCAGGGTTATATTAGGAAATGGGGGTGGAACTCATGATGGAATTAGTGTCCTTATATTACATTAGATGGAAGGGCCTGGGCTCCCTCCATGTGAGGATACAAGGAAAAGATGGCTTCTACAAGCCAGCTGGAGTGCTTCACCAGACTCGGATCTGCTTGCACCTCAGTCTTGGGCTTCCCAGCTTCCAAACTGTGAGAAATAAATGTTTGTTGTTCAAGCCACTCAGTCTGTGGTATTCTGTTGTAGCAGCCAGAACAGATAAAGACAGGAGCCATTTTAGAATTCTGGCTACCATACCTCCCATCCTACACCGTACTTGTCTCTGGGTAACGGGCTCTTGCATAATGGATCTTCTTTTTAACATTTTTGGGTAGTTTCTCATATTTCTACACTGAATATATATTAGTGTTCTCCCTTTGCAAACCGTGCTCTAAGATCATGTTATTCTGCTTAAAATCCTTCAGTGCCTTCTCATTATTTTCTTACAATACTCCAAACTCCTAGTAGCCTGGAAGTCTACTAGGATGCATGATCTGGCTACCTCCTGCCTCCCTCCTCCAGCCTCTATTTCCTTCAGAGAATTCATTAGAACTTTCAATTATCATGTTTTTGTTTTCTTGATTGTATTTATTTCCCTGAGTAAAATGTAAGTCCCAGGAAAGGAAAGCCCTTTACGTGCTTTTCTGTCCTGTATCCCAGTAACTAGACAGTGCCTAGCATGAAGAAATCACTCAGTAAATATGTGATGGGGTGAATCAACGCTAATGGCAAACAGGCCCTTCTGAGATCAGCCTATATGACATGAGCCATAGAAGTAAACCTGGAATAATACAAGAAAAAGTAAACATTGTGCAGTTCTGAAACTGATGATATCCTCCATGAAACAAAGAGTTATAATCCTCGACAGGGACAGAGTCTCAAGAAACAATCACAAAACAACAAGAGGTCCATCGGATCCTTGTTGGCCAAAGAAATCTATTGTTAAAGTTCACTAATCTGTTCTGATTTTATCCTAAAGCACAAAAGACACTACCATCACTACCACCACTAATATGACTGGCAAAGGACTTAACAGTTCCCCAAAATTCTTACAACTGGAATTGCTCAAACAGAAGTTGAATGGCCACTGGTGGGAATGCTCAAGAACGAACCTAGGCCTTGGATGAGAGGTTGGAAGAAACTGTAGTCTAGGCTGGGCTAAACTGTAAGGGGAGAAAACTGGAGAGCCGCAGGCCACATTGGGTTTGTGGATGGACTTTGTACGGAAGGCACAACATTTATTTTTAAGTTGATTTGAATATCTTTAAATATGGCATATGCTCTCAAATTCCCATGGTTTCCATCACTGCTATTACTTACAGTGACAGATATGCTCATTCATTGTAACTGCTTGGTCCCACATCAGCATATGGATTTGCTACTCTTGGACTCTGTAAGGCAGGGGTCCTCAACCCTGGGGCCACAGATTGGTACTGGTCCTTGGCCTGTTAGGAACTGGCCTGCACAGCATGAGGTGAGCAGTGGGCAAGTAAGCATTACTGCCTGATCTCTGCCTCCTGTCAGATCAGCAGCATTAGATCCTCATAGAAGCACCAACCTTATATAAACTGTGCATGTGAGGGATCCAGGTTGCACACTCCTCATAAGAATCTAGGCCGGGCACGGTGGCTCAAGCCTGTAATCCCAGCACTTTGGGAGGCCGAGACGGGCGGATCATGAGGTCAGGAGATTGAGACCATCCTGGCTAACACGGTGAAACCCCGTCTCTACCAAAAAAATACAAAAATCTAGCCAGGCGAGGTGGCGGGCGCCTGTAGTCCCAGCTACTCGGGAGGCTGAGGCAGGAGAATGGCGGGAACCCAGGAGGCGGAGCTTGCAGTGAGCTGAGATCCGGCCACTGCACTCCAGCCCTGGCGACAGAGCCAGACTCCATCTCAAAAAAAAAAAAAAAAAAAAAGAATCTAATGCCTGATCATCTGTGGTGGAACAGTTTCATCCAGAAACCATCTCCCCCACCCCCAAAACCCCCACTCCAGGTCCCTGGAAAAATTGTCTCTCTGGTCCCTGATAGCAAAAAGGTTGGGGGCTGCTGCTCTAAGGTCTCTTCTGACACCTGAATATAAAGGACAAGGTAATATGTTAAAAGAGTTGTTGGCATGGAGGAATATAAACTTTACACTAAGGATAACCATTTTATGTATGACTTGCAAATCCTTCCTCTACGCTTCATCGTTGACATTCTAGCCCATGAAATCTAACTTGCGTTACTTAAGCTTCTGGCTTACTTTGAAGATTTTATCTGTTATCAAAATATTAACCTAACCTTTTCCAGTAAGAAACTTGATAACAATCCAATACACACGTGGATCAAAAGAAAATTAAATAATCTCCTTTTGTTCATGGTTGAAGAATAAATATGACCCAGTTCAGACATTAGAAGGAAAAAATATAGTAAGAAGTCTCTCTAATCATGAAATATTGAATTCAGGTTCAGCATCCTTTTTCATTTATGACTACTGAGTTACAATTACGTTTGGTTTTAAAAGTGCACACTTTTAAACCACTCTGGTTGAGTAACTGCCACCAGTTTTCACCATTTGAGGTGCTGCATTGGCTTCCGTTAAAAGAGATGCTGACATTTTCCTCTTTCAGTAATAAATAGCAACTGGGGAGAAAGAAAACTACTCATTGTGCATGAGAAGGAGGCAATGTTATCCTCACGTTTGCCTTTCAGCTAGCCTCGTTAAAGAAAATGAGGCCTACTAAGCGAAGCCATTGAACTTGTCTACAATGTCCCCTCTTTCTCATGTGTTTATAATTTTCTCCAAAATGAAAGCTAATTTTTAAAGTAATTTCCCAAGTTTTATCAAATGAAACCTGAAGGTAATACTTTTTAAAGTTAAGGACACAAGAAATAACTCTTTACAAAGGCAGCCTCTATTTCAGGCAATTATATTTGCCTAAAATATCAGGGGCCTCCTGTTATTTTATTTTATTTTTTTCTGAGGCAAAATATCCCTCACTTGTGAGATTAAGTTTTTGAAGATTTTGTTCAATGGTGAAGTTTATACTAAAATTTCATCCTGAATGTATTCCATCTGGATTATGTAAATATGAATATTAATCACTTCAAAATTAGCAATTGTTCTGCTCACGACTTCTGTTTTCTATGGATATTTGTATACTTTCCAAAAATATTAAAAGGCACTAGTTAGAATTACTATACAGTTTATATAATATGTAGCTTAAAAACAGTTGTCTTTTGAACTTTGGACATTTTGGTTCCTGAAAGCAGGAATCAAACCCCAGTGAGCACACTGGGCTTGCTTCCACGGAGTGAAGCAGGGAGGACAATCGCAGCAGAACTGTGAAATTGCCAGACATTGATTGGCAAGTTATTATCAAAACTGGAGGAGTTTTGGAGAGGCCCACAGAAACAGAGGCGGTAGTTCCCTTTCCTCCTGTAGTGACAGAGCTGTGATAAGGACAGGAAGCACCTGGCAGGAAAAACTGAAGTTAGCAGAAGTGAGCCTGAAGGAGCTACCTTATAAGGCATGAAACTTGCAGAGAAGCCATGTGTTAAGCCACTAATCTCTCATCTTGAAAGGTCAAGAAAAAATTCAAAAAGGGGAGAAAAGGCTGAGTTAGATTATGGATTTCACCCTATCTAAGCTTCAAGCTCCTCCAGAAGTTTACAAGGTTTGGATGAGGGGTGGGGACCATCATGTAGAACTCTAAAGGAGAAGTGTTGAGAGAAACTATAATGACCAGGAGGTGTCTATGGAACACGGGGAAGGCCCCGGACTCAGATGATTTTGTATGAGAGGTTCTAGCACTGGAAAATAAAAAATGCCCAAGAGGAGACTGGGATAGTCTTTAGAGGGTGGCCAGAGGAGGTGACAAAAAATACTATGTGTGAAAGTCCAAAGGTAAGAAAGGGAGAGCTTAGCAAATAGTGAAAGGAAGTAGCTAGATATCTTGGGAGTATGGCCAGTAAAGAGGAAATTAGCAAGAGATGCTGTGGAAATGAAGCAGAAGCCAGATCATGAAGGGCCTTGTCAATAGTGATCAGAGATCTGGGGAAAGGGGAATCCGAGGGGGCAATGCGGGATCACTTAAGGGGGAGTAACTTAAGCAAACCTGTAAGCTTCATCTTTTCACCTATAATATGGAAATAACTCCACCTGTCTCAATGAGTTATAATGAACATCAAATAAAAATGTGTGAGAAGAACTTTGCAAGCTAAAAGCCAGAGAGAAAAATATTTTGTAATAGTCTTTTCCCTTATTGCACAAATATCAAATACCCAAAACAGATATTCTTTAAGCAGTTTATTTTGTAGAACTGTTTGTGTTAAATTTGTCTTCCTTTCTTAGTCCATTCAGGCTGCTATAACAAAAATATCATAAACTGGGTATAGCTTACAAAGAACAGAAATGTGTTTCTCATGATTCTGGAAACTGAGAATTCCAAGATCAAGGTGACTGCAGGTTCTGGAAGGAGCCTGCTTTCTCACAGGCAGCCATCATCTCACTCTAACTTCACAGGAGTGACGGGGTCTCCCCTGAGCCTCTTTTATAAGGACACTAATTCCATTTATGAGGCCTCTTCCCCCATGACCTAATCACCCCCACAAAGGCTCACCTTTGAACACCATCATCTTGGGGTTTAGGGTTTCAGCATGTGAATTTTGGGGAGACACAAACATTCCGACCATAGCACTTTTGCTCTTTGTTTTAAAGATGTGCTCTATGAAGTGTACATGCCATGTACTAGTTCTTTTTTGTTTTTTTTTTTTTTTTGGCGGAGTCTCGCTCTGTCCCCAGGCTGGAGTGCAGTGGCGAGATCTTGGCTCACTGCAGCCTCCGCCTTCTGGGTTCAAACCATACTCCTGCCTCAGTCTCCTGAGTAGCTGGGACTACAGGTGCACACCACCAAGCCCAGCTAATTTTGGTATTGTTAGTAGAGACAGGGTTTCACCATGTTGTCCACAATGGTCTTGATCTCCTGACCTCATGATCCTCCCATCTCGGCCTCCCCACGTGCTGGGATTACAGGCATGAGTCACCGCGTCCGGCCCCATCCACGTACTAGTTCTGTACTATTCAACGTATACTACTTGGATAAATGGAAAGAACCATTGATTCTATGGAGTGGGAAAGACAATTTAAAAAACACCAACCTCCCCTCTATGAGTCATTGCTGAAAAGTCACCAAGGCCTACTCTGACCTCTCTATTTAAAAATACAACGTGTGGCTGGCAGCGGTGGCTCATGCCTGTAATCCCAGCACTTTGGGAGGCCGAGGCAGGTGGATCACGAGGTCAGGAGATCAAGACCATCCTGTCTAACACAGTGAAACCCCATCTCTTCTAACAATACAAAAAAAAAATAATTAGCCAAGTGTGGTGGTGGGTGCCTGTAGTCCCAGTTACTTGGGAGGCTGAGGCAGGAGAATGGCGTGAATCCGGGAGGCAGAGCTTGCAGTGAGTCAACATCGCACCACTGCACCGCAGCCTGGAAGACAAAGCGAGACTCAGTCTCAAAAAAAAAAAAAAAAAAAGTGCACACCCTCTATTTTTGATCCCTGTTAACCTGTTCCAATTTTACTTCTTCATTGCACTCATTTTCTTCTAATTTTCTGATAAATTTATTATTTATTAATTCTGGAATATAAGCTCCCTAATGGCAGGGCTCCTCATTTCTTTGTTTTTTTGAGACACAGTGAGACTGTGTCTCCCCAGGCTGGAGTGCAGTGGCGTGGTCTTGACTCACTGCAAACTATGCCTCCTGGGTTCAAGTGATGCTCCTGCCTCAGCCTCTGGAGTAGCAGGGATTACAGACACGCACCACAATGCCCAGTTAATTTTGTATTTTTAGTAGAGATGGAGTTTCCCCATGTTGGCCAGGCTGGTCAGTCTCAAACTCCTAATCTCAAGTGATCTGCCCACCTTGGCCTCCCAAAGTGCGGTGATTATAGGTGTGAGCCACTGCACCCAGCCCTTTCATCTGTTTTGATAACTGATTGATCTTGTGTGCCTAGACTGATCTTTGGTATTAGTAGGTGCTCAATAAATATTTATTGAACAAACTGAATGAACAGAAGAAAGGAAAGGTCAGTAGAAAGTTTTGCTAAAAATTATATTTAAAAAATAAATGATAACTTGAAATTACAAAATGAGGAGAAGGAAGAAACATTTAGAATTCAGTTTTCAAAAATCTAAAGCCTTATTCAACACTTTCTTTTTCAAGGGTTCATATTCACCAGTCTCCCCTGACCTGGGTCAGAAACACCTGTAGCTAGATATGCTACAGATTCCATTTCCAAAAATACTCAAATGTGTACTGATTCTAATTTCAGCAGGTTTTGAGAATTTGAATACTGCTCTAGGAGTTTTACTTGGCACAAATGTTTATGGGATATGCTGCATCTCTATGAGGCACATGGGATTATTTATAAGGAAGAAAGAAAGGCTATTTCCGGCATTATTGCATGCTGGTAAAAGTGACCAGAAAACAAGATAAATGCTGCCCTTCTTACTGTTTTTCCCCATTAAGTATAGTTCTAGCACTCTTTTTTTTTTTTTTTTTTTTTTTTTTTTTTTTAATTCACTCTTGTCGTCCAGGCTAGAGTGCAGTGGCGCACTCTCAGCTCATTGCAACTTCCGCCTCCCAGGTTCGAGCGATTCTCCTGCCTCAGCCTCCCGAGTAGCTGGGATTACAAGCGCCCACTACCACACCTGGCTCTTTTTTGTATTTTTAGTAGAGACGGGGTTTCGCCATGTTGGCCAGGCTTGTCTTGAACACCTGACCTCGTGATCTGCCCGCCTCGGCCTCCCAAAGTGCTGGGATTACAGGCGTGAGCCACTGCACCCGGCCAGTTCTAGCACTCTTAAGGAGAAATGATACTTCTTTAAACAGAGAAGGTAATGATGAGACTGCTTGTTAACAAAGCAAAACAATAGTTCTGTGCATGCTTCTTTCTCAGAGTCCAGAGAACAGAAGTTGGTTATAATTTTAAGGCAAGGGTTGCAAACTGGTAGTCCACACAAAGAAGATTATGGTTTTGCCTATATGTTTCAAAAGTTTTTTGAATTGATTGACAACATTTAAAGAATAGAAAGTGTTTCATAAAAATGCAGAACATCAACTTCCACTGAAAAATCTAACAGCAATGGGCAGGCATCTGCAGAGCAACAGCTTAACAGAGCTAAACAAGAGCTGCCTCCTTCATCAGTCTGATACTTTCCAGTTCCAGCAACTTCCCTGCCACTTTCCCTCTCATGTAGTACTTGCCCCTACAGACAAGGGGCATTGTGTAAACACTGAGCACCTTCTAATGGAGGAGAGCCTGGCTCTGGTTCATTTGTGCCCACTCTGCTGTGTTTCATAGGTCAGTTCTGCGTCTTAGCAGCAATATGAATCAGTTCATTCTTATCAGTATCCTTGGGCTCCAGATTCCATGCCTCATAGTCTTGCTGGTCGCCTCCTCTTATTTTTTTAGGTGCTAAGACTTTATTTTCAACTAAACTTGCTCTGAGAAGAGATTATGTACTCATTCACACTGAAGGCAGAAAGGCAAATGAGAACACGAGGAGGTCTGAAAACAGGAGGTACAACTCTCAACTAAGTAATAAAGTTCTGAAAATAGCAGAGAACTAAGCAGCAGTTAGGGGTGGGTTCCCAAGGCTTCCATGGGGTCTGACATGATTCTTCTAGTCTTGCATGTAACAAAGAGGACTATCCCCAGCTTTGCTGGTTTTAGGACCATTTATATAAGCTTCCAGTGGAAGTAAATAATAAATTAATCATTTAATTTCAAATTAATTTCAAAGATGACAAGGAGGTCCACTTACACAGAAACACTGGTGCTGATAGACCCTTATTAGAGTTTCACTTTATTCGGGACAAAGAGGGAATCAGCTCTCAAAATAGAACCACATGTCCTTTACACTGCTAGCTAGAGAAAAAAAAAAAAAAAAAAAAAAGAAAGCCTCAGCAATCTAATACACCCTTTATATTTTACTTCCCCTGGATATTGTGACCTTTGCTGAAAATATGTCATCAGCAATCTTAACAAAAGTCCTCAAGGTTTCCAACCTGTGGTATCATAGACTACGGTGCACTGCAATGTCCTAACACTTCAACATAATGTCTTGTTCCAGCTTGATGTACCTTAAATCCGTCACCTATGTTTTGTTTCCCTCTTTTTACACAAACCACAGCCTATCAAGCAATTGAGATATGCTGGCTGAGCAGGGGCGCTTGGTAGGATGATCAGTTCCATTCCTTTCTGCATATAGCCTTGGTAAATGAGTAAAGCACACCATAAACCTTAAGGTTTACATCTTACTTACTTACAGCTGGACTTAGTTAAATCAGAATCAATTATTAATAAAAAGGTTTGATAAAATATCTACTATGTATATACTTCTATTGCTAGATGTGATGTGCTGTTTCAGATGCAAAGATGAAAGAAATCAATTCTGGATCCACTATTTTATATGATATCTCTATACAAAGTAGACAAAAAAGGACTCTCCGCTTCATTGGTGCAGCCTGTGTCAGGGAGCTCAGTTTGGTGAGCAGAGTTCTGGCAGGTCGGGTGCCCTTGTGAAGGAATCAACGTGCATACTCATCTAGGATGGCCTGCAAGTCCTAGCCCTTGATCTCAAAATTGGGATCTAACAGTCCGTGAGGCAGGCAGTCAAATAACAGATATCCTAGGACAGAGGTTAACACAGAAAAGCTATACTTGAAATATATACTTGAGTTCAAAGGATGGAAGTTATATAATTGAAGAATCCAGGAAAGCTTCACAAAAGAAATCTTAAAAGGCAGGCTGCAATGGAAAGGAGGAGAGGACTCAAGGAAGGGATTCTAAACAGAAGAAAACACCTGAAAAAGAGCAGGGGACTGTAGGGGTCACATTTAGAAAACACGGGGTTCAGTATTGCTAGCGTTTACGCAATGTTTATATAAATGGTAGAAACATGAAACTCTTACCCTACCATCTGTTTTCCTTTCAACATCCAGAGCGAGCTCCTTATATCATAAATCAGGTTGCTGCTCTGATTGAAATCCTTCAATGGCTTCCTCTTGCAATTTAGAGTAAAATCCAAGCTCCCTACCCTGACCTGGCCTCTGCTAGTCTTCCTGCATCCTCCTTTAGTACAATCATATGGGATGGTTTTTGTTTGTTGGTTTGTTTTTCCCTATACCTTGCCATACCAAACTCACTTCCACTTCCTGGCCTTTGTGCTTGCTCTTCCCTTAGATCTTCAAAAGTCTGGCTTCTTCTCTTCATTCCACTGTTGCCTTCTCAGAGCAGACTGCCCTAGACACTTCTGGAGTCAGAAGTGGCTTGGTTTCTAATCTTGGTTCCACCACTTAGGATCATTCTAGCCCTGCCTCAATATCTTCATCTGTAAAGTGAAGTAGCTACTTGTGGGTTGCAGTGAGGATCAAATGAAAGAAATCATGGAAAGCACTGGGAACAGTGTCTTGAATTTCATGTTCTCCAAGTACTCCAGAAATCTTTATCATCATTACTATTTAATACATCTATCATCCTCTTAAATTATTTATTGATATTTTTCTTATTTATTGGCTGTTTACTCACACAAGAATATGAGTTATGTAAGTGCAGAAATCTTGATTTTCACTTCCCCATCTTGAGTCCTTCTACATAGGCACACAATAGTATGTTGACTTTTAATTTAATAGGGAAAAGGCAATAGGGTAAAGCAGGAAGAAGTGAGTTTTCCAAAATCTAATCTAAATCTTCTACCATCCATGTCATCCAGATCACTTTCAGGGCCTCAGTTTTCTCCTCAGTATGATGTTATATGGGTGACAGAGTGTGTTAATTTTGAGCACATGTGAAGAAGGAAAACGATGTATCAGGCAGCAGGGGGCAGCAGTGTGTCGGAAATGCCTCCGCAGCTCTCACGCCAGGTGTCCCCTCATTTCCCATTTTATGAATAACCTTGTATTTAAATTTCCCATCAAGTTATTACATCTTGTGAGATAAAGAACTGATGTTTTCAGAGAAATGGATTGGAAAATATCTTTTCTTTCTGTAAAAATGGAGTTTTCAATTCAAGGATCAAGAAAAACTCATTTTTGGTTTCTTATTTGATCCAAATTGGAAATAGTCATGGGACCCTTCCCTTTCCCCTCCCCCAATAATTGGATAGCGGTGGTGGTAGCAATATTTATCATTCCCAGCTGTGTACTCCCATTTTTCTAAGAGTAAGAGTTATGTTTTAATAATTTTTTCTTTCCTCCTTTCCCCTTGTTCCCTACGTCCTACTTAGTTCTTTAGAAATGCCCAAGAAGCTGCTCATGATGGCTGGTATATTGATGACTGCTACACCTCAGCCCGGGGCTGCACTGCCACCCTGGGCAACTTCGCCTAGGCCACCTTTGATGCCATCTCTAAGACCTACAGTTACCTGACCCCTGACCTCTGGAAGGAGACTGTATTTACCAAGTCTCCCTATCAGGAATTCACTGACCACCTTGTCAAGACCCACACCAGAGTCTCCGTGCAGCGGACCCAGGCTCCAGCTGTGGCTACAACATAGGGTTTTTATACAAGAAAAATAAAGTGAATTAAGCCTGAAAAAAAAAAAAAAAAGAAAGAAAGAAATGTAATGATACCCTTTACCTTCCCTTCACCAGATGCTCCCCACACAGCAGGCTTATCTGACCATGCATTTACCTCAAAAGCTCCAGGGTCAGAATTCTCCCTCTCCAAACTGCCTAGAGACATCAGCTAACTTACAACCTAAAGTGTGCCCTGTGATGGAACTCTCTCCCACCTGGAGGGTGTCTGGAGACAATGGCCATTTTACAACTCACCTCTGTCTGTGATGGTGCCAGCTCACCACCCAGTAGATATGGCACCAAAATGATCAGCACCTGCTCACTCTTTCCCCTGCATGCTGTTCACATCAAGTCCCCCTTTAAAGCTTCTGCTTTCTGGCCCCAAAGTGAAGCAGTCCACCAAAGGCAGGAGCCTGTACCTCTTTCCCTAAGATAAGCTTTGGCATAAAGCCACTTTCTTTATACCAGACATCACTCTTGTTAGTTGGACTTTGCAAGCAGTGTGCGATGGAGTCTGCATTTTGGTTACAAAGTTATGAGTTACATATTAAAACACCAAATAGTGAAAGATTAAGTAATCTGCCTAGTATTGTGCAGCTGAAATATACAAGCCCTGATAGGAAGCGTTTAACTATTATACCATATTAAAAGAAATTGCTTGGTTTAAAATTAAATGACAGTCCGGGCACGGTGGCTCATACCTGTAATCCCAGCACTCCAGGAGGCCGAGGATGGTGGATCATGTCAGGAGTTCGAGACCAGCCTGGCCAAGATGGTGAAACCTCATCTCTACTAAAAATATAAAAATTAGCTAGGCACTGTAGACGCCTGTTCCCAGCTACTCGGGAGGCTAAGGCAGGAGAACTGCTTGAACCCGGGAGGCGGAGGTTGCAGCGAGCCGAGATCGCGCCACTACACTCTAGCCTGGGTTGACAGAGCAAAACTCTGTCTCAAAAAGAAAAGTAAATGAGAAATTATATGTATTTCTTTCACACAAATGCAGACCAAGAACCAAGGAACATTTTCCTCCTTGCTTGACACATTAGATCATTAAAGAAGAGCTTCAGTGCTCAGTTAACCCAATATCTGGCAGTCCTATCAAAGATAACTCAAAATAGGTTGGAAGTCCTTTGAGATATATTGCATTTCCACACCATCATTGCAGTTTCTTCTCCTTTAAAAAAAAAAAAAATTGTTGGCCAGGTGTGGTGGCTCACACCTATAATCCCAGCACTTTGGGAGGCCAAGGTGGGTGGATCACGAAGTCAGGAGACTGAGACCATCCTGGCTAACATGGTGAAACCCTGTCTCTATTAAAAACACACACACACACACACAAAAACTAGCCAGGCGTGGCGGGCGCCTGTAGTCCCAGTTACTCGGGAGGCTGAGGCAGGAGAATGGCGTGAACCCCAGAGGTGGAGCTTGCAGTAAGCCGAGATTGTGCCACTGCACTCCAGCCTGGGTGACAGAGCGAGACTCCGTCTCAAAAAAAAAAAAAAAAAAAAAAAAAAAAAAATTGTTTATATTTAGAAGATGGTTCCACTGGTCTTACCTTCACAGATCTATTATTCTAAATAATTCTTTAAATATCTATCTTTTCCTTATCTGTACTAGGCATCCTAGTACCATTTTCTTTTCCTCTTCCCCAGCTCAAAATAATGGTTATACTCAGCGATTCAAATATTAATGTTCCAGTCTATACCCACAAGGAAAAGAAAACATGCAAGAAGAGAGAGTTTCATGAAGAGGAGGGAAGGAAAAACCACGCTACGTAGTTTATCCAGGCACAGCAACAGCCACAGGTGTGCACACACCTCAACCAGAACCCCTATGATGATTACAAATCTATCTAGTGGGACTTCTCTGAGAAGTGCTGCAGCCTATCATTTGAGAACATTCTTTATTTAAAGTCCATCTTCAAATAACAACCATAACTAAGGTGTCTTTGTATTTTCAAATATAACTCTGTCATCATGATTAGCAAGCTTTGCTGAGATATTTACGAGTGTGAGCTTCAAGTGACCCTTCAGTGCTGCCTGGTCTTTGTAGTATATTTTCATAGTTCATTCACTCTCCTACTCTCCTAGAGGATAATTTCACGCCATTTGTTCTTTCCCCTCAAACCCAAGAAACTCTTCCAACATCCTCATTCTCCACTGATAATCTTGGTCCCTACTTTACTGAAAAAAAATTAGAGAACCTCCACAGACTCAACACCACATCAACCCACCTACATGTATCTGTGCCTACTGACTCAACCTTCTCAGATGCTTCTACTTTAACCTAATGTATCCCCATCCTCTCTCACCTATTCAGAGACAATCTTGGAACTCTTTACTCTCTTCTATATCGTCAAATTTTCCACCTCTACTGGATTAATCCACATAAAAATATTCTGTTACTTTCTCATTTCCTGACCCAATTTACGCCATGGATGAACACTCCTTTCTACTGCTTCCCTTTATAGCAAAAATCCTAGAAATTTTCCATAGTTACCACTTCTAAATCCTCTCTTTCCATGCTCTTTTAAAAATCCATTCTAAGTGGGCCTAGAGACCCACCACTGCACTGAACTGCTCTTGCTGAAGTCACCAATGACCTCCTCCTTGATAAATAGTCATCTCAATTCTCATTCAACACATTTATCTCTATCTTCTTCTCCACATGCTTTCCTCACTAGCACCCAGGACATCACAATCTCCTGATTTTCCTCCTCCACTGCTGCTCCTTCTCAGTCTTTTTTCCAGGTCTACTTCTTCTTCCCCAGCACTGGAAATCCTAGGCCTTAGTACAGATCATCTATCTATGCTTTCTCCTTTGCTGAGCTCATCCATGGTTTTTGCTATTACCCATGTATTGAAGACTCCTAAATCAATATTTCTAATACAGATTTTCCCCCAAACTCCACATTCAAATAGCCAGCTAGTTTATTCTCTCTCTCAATTTAGAGACCTAGCTAACACCTGAAACTTAACTATGTTCAGAAGTAAACTCCTGAATTCTCTGCAAACCTGTGCCACCTTCACTGTTCCCACTGTATGTGAGGTCAAATCCATCATTTTCTCAGGTCAAAACCTGGGGGAGGAATACGTGACTGCTTTGTTTTTCTTCTCTTTTTTTTTTTCTTTCTTTCTGCTCCTTAACACCCACCCCATCATATTCATTAGGAAAATTTGTCAGCTCTACCTTTAAAGTATATACAGAATGTGACCACTTCTCACCACCTCTATCACTACTATCTTGGTCTCAACTACCCTATTTCTCACCTGAATCATGGCTATAACTTCCTAACTGGTCTGCTTCCAATCTTGATATTCCAACAGTTTGTTCTCCACGTTCTAGCTGGAACAGGTCTCTCAAAATGTAAGTCAGATTTGTCAAATCATTGCTCAAAATCACTGATCACTTCTCATTTCACTGGGAGTAAAAACTCTAGCCCAGAATTAGAGTAAAAACTCTAATACTGAGTAAAAGCTTCTAAGATATCATATGATTTGGCCCCCATTATCTCTCCAAAGGCATCTCCCATATATTCTTCTGTTGTTCATTCTATCCTATTGTCTACCTAGATATTTCTGAAATATGCAAAACAAGTTCGCATCTCAAGGCCTTACTTTCCTGCTTCTTGGAATGCTATTTCTCCATGTATCTGCATTACTAACTCCCTTACCTCCTTCAATTTTTTACTTATCTTTGTCATCTTCTCAGTGAGGCTTACTCTTACCACCGTTAAAGATTGTGACACATCCCCTCTTTGGCACTTCTGACTTCCTTGACCTGGCTTGGCATTTTCTTTACTCTATAGCACCTGTTACCTAATTTACTCTACAGTTTACTCATTCCCTACATTCATGTTTATTTATATAGTTTTTACCTTCTGCTGATATGTAACATAAGCTCCACGAGGAACTGAATTAAATTACTATAGCATGTAGAATGGTGGATAATGAAATAATGTAAAATTTTAAAAGCGTACTGAATTCAATCAAGTCGAAAAGATAAAATCCAATCTGGGTAATGCCTATACAACCTAGTAAGTCAGTTTAGACTAAAGTTGCCTGAGATAACAGGAAAATAGTGAATAAAATAACATGGGATGCAGTAGGGTGTAAGAAAAGGAGTGGGCTTTAGAAGTCCCACTAAAAGAAGGGACTTGGATTGCTATCTTGTGTTTAGATAGAATTTTCCTAGATATATCTTTGAGAAGCCCTATTCTAGAATTGCCATCCACAACACAAACCTATGGTCATAGTTGCTGTTGTAGACTGGAGATGATGATAAAAGTCTCCTTAGTCAAATAAGCAACTTTTCACCCCAGGAAAGTATACCATAAGAGTGTAGAGATGATGAAGAAATAACCATTATTCAAGTTGGGTTTATAGAGGAACAGTGGGTTTTTTAATTGACATGATATTTAAATTATGTTTTGTCTCTTTATAAGTTTAGTTTTCATTTTTATCGAAGTTCCACATAAACTAAAGAAGCAAATAGCTAGTTCTACTTGACTTGTAAAACAAAGCAATCCCCCCCAATCCCATCCTTTTTCCTACTCCCCAGAGCTAACCACTCTGAATTCTTTTCTCTGACCTGCATCAGCCTAGACTGTTTTCATGTGGCATAGCTGTCTTAGAATTACCCTGTGTGGGATTCCCTTCACTTCTTCCTTACAGATATCTCCTATTTATTGGGTTCCATTTTTTTCTTTCTCATATTGCTGTAGCACTTGAGAAACTGTAATGAGAGGGAAATTTTTAAAATGTGCCTATATGAAAATGACTTTATTCTACTCATAGTTGATTTATAATGATAGTAAAACTATTGATAGGAAATAATTTACCATTCAAATTTTAAAGCATACTCTATGACTTTGTAGCTTCTAGTATTGCTTTACAGAAGTCCTATGTCATTCTGATTCTTGATCCATTGAATGAATATGTCTCCCTGACGATTTAAGAATCTTTTCTTTGAAACAAGTTTTCTGAAATTTCATGATAAAATGCCTGAGTGGGAGACTTTTTTTCATTGTTCTTGCTACTGGGCTCTTTCAATTTGGAAACTCATGTCCTGCAGTTCTGGGAAATTTTCTCACATTATTTCTTCGACTTTTCACCCCCCTCCTCCCAACTCCTCTCTCCTTTTTTAAGTCTGGTATCTGTTTCTGGAGATCCTGTTTGGATGATGGAGTTCCATGACTGGCCCTCAGATTTCTCTACTTTTTCTCTATTATTTTCATCCCTTTTCTACTTTCAGGAAGATTTCTTTCAAAGCTTTTACTGGGTTTTTCATTTATGCAATTATACCTTTAATCTCCTAGAGATTTTTGTTTCCTGAATATCCCTTTTTGTATCAGGCTATTTTGATTTCCTGGATACAATATATTTTATTCTTTTGAGAATGCTAAGAATCTCTTTAGACGGTTTTCTTTCTTCCCAAATATTTTCTGTTCCTTCCAATTTTTCTTTTCTGTGTCCTTGGTTTAGTCAGTGTTCTCATATTAGGAGTTGAACCTCAATACATTCCCATTTAAGAATGGGACACTAAAAAAGCAGATTGGAAGTGATGAAGTGACTGCAGTCTTGACTGTAGTATGCTCTGATTGAGCTGTTCCTAAGAGAATTCTTAATGTCAGTCACATTAAATCTTCTCTCCTAGGTCAATCTGCTTTTTGAAAAGATACTTTAGTTTTATCTTTATTCCTACTTTTTAAAATACTCAACATCATCAACTACTTTCAGGAGTTCCACACTGTAAATTGGGTGCTTCTCAGTTATTCCCACTGTTAGCGTTAGCTTTCTTGGGTCTGCTAAATTATCTGCCTTCAACCTAAGAAATTTTATTGCTGTTATCTCCTCTTCTGGTTTGGTCCTTTTGGCATATGTCTCCTTAGAAAATCCCTGTACTGTCATTTTAGTTGAGGATAAAAATGGAACAGACCTTAATGGTTGCATTTAATCCACAATCTTTTACTGGAACTCTTGCTTCCAGTCCTGATTTTAAGATGTTTGAAATGCTTAGGAGACTCTAATTTACTACATTTATAGGTTTGATTTATTAGCTTTACAGAGGTTAAGTGTTTAGCAAGCACTGGCTTATTACATTTTAAGTTTGCCCCATCAGGCATTTAAAGTGTTTGTTAAAAGTCATACAAATTTGAAACCTAGTTTGAAGTATTTAAAGAAGTTTAATAGGCTTGTAAATGAGAGTAAATTTGGGGGGAACTTAATCCATTAAAGTCACGAGTCAGTGGAATCAAGTGACTATATTTTATATAAAAATACTTAGACTTATGAATTGTCCTTAAAGCTTAAGGAAAAACTATACTTTCTAATTAATACTCTGTTTAAGAAAGTTATATATTTAGATACAAATACCTTTAGTCTTAAAAAAAAAAAAAAAACCTCCTAACAACTACAAACTTAATCAATAGGAATAAGTTTAAGATAGCATAACTACATTATGTCATAGAAGTGGAGAAGCTATGGAAATAGAACTTTGTTTCAGTTTTGGCTGAGAACCCCAAGGCTGAATACCATGGGGAGGGTGCCAAATATATTCATATCCTAAAAGTGGTGCCAAGAGACTGTGACACTGGTTTGTTCTATCACATCCCTGAAACGTATAAGACAATTGACAAGGAAAATGCTTCTCCAAAGTCTCATTATTTTATAAATTAGTAAGTTCTTTGCAAAATAAGTCTGCTTTTCAAGTGATAAGCTTCAGTGGTTATTTTCTAAAAACAGGAAAAACAACACTTCTGTTGCTTAATAAGATTTTTTCACTACTTTATAAAATGTGGTGGGTGTTTTTCCTCTAACTTCTTTATTATTAAGCTTTGCTCAGAAATTCAATAAGGAATTTGTCTCTTTAACATTAACAAAGACTAAATTAAAATGTTGTAAAAGACTGCCTATTTTTATCCAATGCTCTCCATTGTGGAATACTACCACCAAAAAGAAATAATTGTAAGCTCTACAATGGCAGGCACATTTCTGTTTTTGTTTTGTTTTGTTTTGTTTTTTTTGTTTTTTTTTTTTTTTTTTTTTTGAGACGTAGTCTCGCTCTGTCGCCCAGGCTGGAGTGCAGTGGCCGGATCTCAGCTCACTGCAAGCTCCACCTCACCTCCCGGGTTCACACCATTCTCCTGCCTCAGCCTCCGGAGTAACTGGGACTACAGGCGTCTGCCACCACGCCCGGCTAATTTTTTGTATTTTTTAGTAGAGACGGGGTTTCACCGTATTAGCCAGGATGGTCTCCATCTCCTGACCTCGTGATCCGCCCATCTCAGCCTCCCAAAGTGCTGGGATTACAGGCTTGAGCCACCGCACCCGGCAACACATTTCTGTTTCAGTCATCATGCTAGCTAACCAGCATAAGGAATACGGGAAGAAAAACCTTCTTGTCCCCAGGTTTGCTATTTTCAGCTGCCAGAAAGAACAAGTGCTTTGTTTTTAGTTTATTCTTAACTCTTACTCCTATAATTCCAAATAATCTTGTTTTACCTAATAATAGGTCTTTGTAATTTTTCTCTCCAAGTGAGCTGCCCTGGATTTTGATCAGTATTTACCTTCACATATATAATATATGAACATATATATGAATATATGTATATATGTGAATATATATGAATATATGTGAATGTATGTATATATGTGAATACATATATGAATATATGTCATATATATGTCAATAGAAAAAAATCTGTCTTGTTGGTTTTTTAAATCCATTATTGTTATAAATTATCTGATAGCTTTAGAAAATTTACTAGTCACTGGCTAGAAAATGATAATTTTCTTTTTGTTTTTGTTTTTTTAGTTTTTTTCCAAGACAGAGTCTCGCTTTGTTGCCAGGCTGCGGTGCAGTGGCACGATCTCGGCTTACTGCAACCTCCACCTCCCAGGTTCAAGCGATTCTCCTGCCTCAGCGTCCCTAGTAGCTGAGATTACAAGCACCCGCCACCACACTCAGCTAATATTTGTATTTTTAATAGAGACAAGGTTTCTCCATGCTGGCCAGGCTGGTCTTAAACTCCTGACCTCAGGTGATCTGACTGCCTTGGCCTTCCAAAGTGCTGGGATTATAGGTGTGAGCCATCGTGCCTGGCCCTGAAAATGATAATCTTCTTTTCTCCATACAAGCAATATTTTGAGAATCTCAATATGGGTGTCTCACAGTAAGTGTGACATTAAATGTATTAGAAGTTCATTTTCTTCCTCTGCTTTCATGTTTAAAATGAAAAAAGACATTTAATTCTAGAAGGTTCTATGAATGAAACAGGAATTGGAAACCAGACAAATCAAGTGACATTAATAGAAATAAGACAAATGTTTTAAAGGTTTTTTTTTTAAAAAAAAACATATCACAGAATCAAAATATTACTGACAACACACATATTAATATTCTTTTCTTAAAGTCAAAAGTTGGTGATTTCTAATACTCCATAAAAGGGCCACTAAACAAATATCCAAATGTACTGTTATTTACATAATACTTTTCTTTGGTTAATTTATATGTTCCAGTAGCAAGATCCTGCTTGCCTCAACAAGTGGTTGACATTTTTTAGGCAAATGAGAAATTTAAAAAAAAAAAATAGAAAGGCATGATTTCAGAAACTTACTTCTCAGCTTCATGGATATTGGGCATACTTCCTTGGAATTCAGCTTTCTGCAGCAGTGGTTTGTCAAGTTCTCTTTCAAACGTTCTTGCTATTTCACCGGGTTATTTCCATCCAAAACTCTAAATCTTTAAGTATAGACTGTCTTTGAATAGCACCATATTTTTTCTGCATCTTTAGCAGACTATTGAAGTGAGAAGTCTACACCTTCCCACTTGTCTTCCTCTGACTAAGTTTAAGAAGGTTTCAATGCTGGGTAAGACAGTGGTAGTCACAGGAATGAAGAAACAAGTATGTGTTTTAGGTTCAAAAGAGCAAGTTATTCATTTACTTAAGGAATGTTCAGGAAAATATTTAGCTTCTGAAACTGAACACACTTAGAAGCCTGGATAATATTTAAATATATTGGCCCTGCATTTTTGCTCACAAAATATTAGCTTAAGTCATATATTTTTTGAAACAAAAATTATAGTGCATCATTAAAAAAAGGAAAAGATACAATGTTTCACAGATAATAGCAAGTGTTGGTGAGAATGTGGAGAAATTGGAACTACCATGTACTATTGGTGGGATGTAAAATAATGCTACCACAATAGGAAACAGTATGCAGTTTCCTCAAAAAATTTAAAAAAATATACCATAGGATCTGATAATCTCAGTTCTTGATATAAATTCCAAAGAAATGAAAGCAAGGTTTCTATAAGATATCTGCATATCTATGTTCACAGCAGTGCTATTCACTATTGCCAAGAAGTGACATCAAGCTACTTGTCCACCAATTAATGGATATACAAATGTGGTATATATGTAGAATTAAATATTATTCAGTTATAGAAAGAAAACCCTGTCATGTGCTACAGCATGGATGAACCTTGAGGATATTATGCAAAGTGAAATAAGCCAGTCACAAGAAGATAACTACTGTAAGATTCCATTTTTCTTAGGTATATAAAGTGGTCAAATTCATAGAAACAAAAGAGTTGTAGGGAGGGGAAAAGGAGAGTTGTGATTTAATGGGTATGGAGTTTCAGATTCACAAAATCAAAACAGTTCTGGAGATGGGTTTCACTATGATGTGAATATTCTTCACACTACTGAACCACACACTTAAAGATGGCTAAGATGGTTTTAAAAAGATATAATGCTTTAAAGGATACTTGTTGAAATTATTCTCATGCCTATAGTTCTGTGCGTTTAGAGTCACAGCTGCCAGTCAATCACACACAGGAAGAAAATGCTGGCCATCAGTATGCTTTCCAATCTAAATCATGAATAGTGATTTTATGCAGCTGGCGGGAAGTGTGTGGTCAATCAGAATGCACATGCTTCTGCTGTGAGCCTAGGAAGATAACAGCACTTGCTCTGCTGCCATGAGACCAGTGAAACTTTTTGGACTTGTAACCAATCATTACTACCCCAAAACTCACTGAATTGCAGAACTAGACAGATTGTGAGGGCTCAATTATATGAAATCAAGCACATATAGCACAGTGATTAAAAAAAAATGGGACCAGAAACGGCCTGAATTTAATTTCTGGCTCCCCTCCTTAGCTACTGTGTGCCTTTGAGCAAGTTACTTAACCTTTCTAAGCTTTAATCCTTCTTTTTTATGTCTGGATGGTGAAAGGGTGATGCCTGCCCTGTGGGGTTCTCATGAGCAGTGCATGAGATGAGTCAAGAAAATGCTCCGGAGCCAGCAAGCTTAGTCCCAAGGCTTTGCAACATCCTTCCCTGCACTCTCGCAGATAATCAGACATGGAGAAATAGTCACCTAATTCTCCCAGTTCGGCCTATTCTTTCCAGCTCATTTTCTTTTGCTAGAAATAGCTTGCTCATTTATTTAAGCAGGCCTGGAAAGCAGCAAGGCCAGAGCTAATCCAGGGCCTCAGGTAAGATGAAAGGACACATAGGAGAACCAGAAGTTTGAGGCAAATCAGGGATAAGGAGTTTCAAATGTCAAACACTAGCAATTACAGGATTTCAGGCAGGAAGCGATGGGTTTGAAGTGATCACTGTACAACCAACTACAGCCATAAATAGGGAATTACAGTGAAAGTCAAACTGTAAGCCAGAAATGTGGCCTGAGGCAAGCCAGAAACCCAGAGTCAGTTCAGAAAGGTATAATCAAAATAGTCCAGCTAGAGAAAGGCAAAAAAAGGGAGAGCGTCAAGAATTTTAGGAGCTTTGAGAGGACATTCCCAGTCAGCAATAAAGAACATGGTATTGGGTATATTTTCATACTAGGCAAAAAAAAAGAAAAAGAAAAAGTGAGGTTACCTAGGTGGTCACTAAAGTCAAAGATGCCATTATAGCAGTGGTTGGAACAGTGTGGGAACAGGGTAAAGAGTAAATAGGAAGCCTGGATAAACTTGGTAAGAGCAATGCAAACACCATGTAAATGCCACTGAGATGATGAATATATAAGCAGCTGTGCTGAGTATTTTGCTAACTAATGAATTTAGTGTCCAGAGTCTAGAACTCAGATGCAAGTGGACTAGAAATTAATCTATTTTACAAATTAAAAATTGTTGTATTTTACAACCACATTAAATCTGTAAGTTGTTTTTCTTCTTGTCTTCCTGTCACAATTTTACAATCACACACACAATATACATAGTAAGTCCTGAATTCCTTAAGATGTTGATAAAGGAGATAGGCTATGCACAAGAATTTACTATGACTTATGTCTCTGAACCACATAGAACTACAAATATTATATATATGAACTCATTTACCCCCAGGGTAAACAAAGTTTGGATAGCTTCTATCAGAGTTACCA
Organism: Rhinopithecus roxellana; assembly: GCF_007565055.1. NCBI lineage: Eukaryota > Metazoa > Chordata > Mammalia > Primates > Cercopithecidae > Rhinopithecus > Rhinopithecus roxellana. Next base: position 70,678,666 of record NC_044557.1, on the reverse strand, counting down.
TATAAGTATCCCTATTAACTTACACATAGGAATATTAACTGGTAGGAAAATTATCTTGTCAATCCCAGTATCTGCTTTAAAAAACTCTACTGTATCAATCAACATTGTCAGGAGACAGGACAGAATATAAAGAATAATGTGGGTATCAAGTTGATGACACTAAGTTATTATAAAGATAGCAATAGCAGAAAACAGCTTCTCAGGGGCTAGGGAGTAAAGGGAAATGGTTGAAATTATTAAAATACAGAAGCTTAGAGTAGGGACCCTGCACACAGCTGCTGATAAAATACACTAAACACAGTTAAATATGCAATATCAGAAACATACTTCTACTAAATGTTTATTGATTGTTTTTCTGAGATTCAAATTGGGTTTCCTATAATTTTATGTTAAATGTGACACCCCTAGTCCTGTGAAGCCATAACCCAGATTTCTACAAAGGGGCACCGGCCAGCTAATGCTGGCGTCTCTGAAGAGGAGGGTACAATGGAGCTGGTTCTGCAAATGTTAGAAAAACTGCAAACTAAATTCAGTAGTTGCTACTGGAATGAACCCTTGTTGCCACAGCAAGGAAGGGTAGCTGGAGAGGAGATACAGGAACTACAAGAGTGCCTGAAGTGAGTTTCTCCTCCCAGTTCCGGCCTTGCAGCTTCCTTCTGGAGGCCCCTACTGGCAGAGCCTACCAGGTGGCTGCTGGCAAAGCAGAAACTTGGGTTGCAGGAACTCAGCCCCAGCATCACGAGGCTGAACAGAAAAGGGTAGCTTTGGCCGGGCGCAGTAGCTACGCCTGAAATCCCAGCACTTTGGGAGGCCGAGGCATGTGGACCACCTCAGGTCAGGAGTTCGAGACCTGGCCGACCTGGTGAAACACCGTCTCTACTAAAAATACAAAAAACTAGCCGGGCGAGGTGGCAGGGGCTTGTAGTCCCAGCTACTCGGGAGGCTGAGGCAGGAGGATGGCATGAACCCGAGAGGCGGAGCTTTCTGTTAGCCGAGATCGTGCCACTGCACTCCAGCCTGGGCGACAGAGCGAGACTCCGTCTCAAAAAACAAACAAAAAAATACAAAAATTAGCTGGGCGTGTTGGCGACGGCGCCTGTAATCCCAGCTACTTGGGAGGCTGAGGCAGGAGAATCACTTGAACCCGGGAGGTGAAGGTTGCAGTGAGCTGAGATTACGTCACTGCATTCCAGCCTGGGCGACACAGAGACTCCATCTCAAAAAAAAAAAAAAAAAAAAAAAAAAAAAGGATAGCTTTGGGTCTGTGAGACAATAATGTAAAAACTGACATATATATCCATTGTAATTTATAATTTCATGAAGGAAATAATGTAATTTAATTGTTCATGTTATTAGTTTAGAAAGTCTGCCAATGACTATTATTAAAGCTCATACATTTAATAATTTCCTGGAAAATACTATAAATTCTTCTAAGTAAAGGTAGTTGAAAGTTACTCCTACAAAATACAAACAAAAAAGTTCGAATTGAGAGATGCTACAAAAACAATTTACATAAACATGCCACTCTCATATGCAAGATGAGTGTATATAAAATTTAAAAATATTTTGATTGAAATTGTTGGGGTTCTACCAACTTGAAATGTAATTTTAGTTTCTATAGTGTTTTCAATATTTATATAGCATGAGCACTCTTTCTAAATATATGATGATGTTTGACTTATTGAATTTAAGAATTTTCTTTCTAATGCCATCATAGTCACTATGATCATTATTTTATAAAACATAATTTAAATATTACTCAAGAGACATCCTCAATAGACTAATGCCTAAATAATGATTTTTAAAATCACCCCTAATTATGAGTTTTGAATCTCTGTTGTTTACTTTTATGTGGTTACATAGACTGTATATTTATTTTTACTTTGGATAAAAATCTTCAGCAACAGATAACTTTCCCAGGTCTTCTGCAATAAAGCCTGTGGCTCTATTTGATTTTTTGAAAATAACTGTGCTACCATTATAAGCACAAATAATTGTATAATTCTATTTGTTAGTAACATACAAAAGAATAATTTCTACTCCTAAAATTTCCAGAATATTATTCTAAAAATAACAAACATTTTCTTTATTAAAGTAATACATCATATACATTTTAGAAAATTTACAAGATATAGAAAAAAAGAAGAAAATAATCTTACTGTTCCTAAGAACAGTACTTCCAGGATATCTCTTCAACTTTTAAAACCATATTTGTAATTATATTCTATCTGCAAAGTTATATCCAGCTTTCCCACTTAGTATAAAAGCAATTTTTTTCTGTGACATTAAAAGTTCTTGTAAAAATAATATAAGGACTTCTTAATAATCTTTAAATAGATGAGCTATAATTTACTTAAACACTGTTATTACTAAAAACATCACCATTTTAAAAAACATAATTTCAGGGTTTTGTGTGTGTGTGTTATGAACATTTCTATCTCTTCTCTTTGTCATTTTCTCAGCGACCATTATTTGTTGTTAATGTGTCTGCTGCTCCTTTCTACTTTGCTGTTTTTAATCTGCTATGTATTTGAAAATCGTATCATCAAATGTGTTAGGATTTTATATAGGTTCAGAATTAATGTGCTTTGAAATAAGAATTTAAAGTCTTTTCCTCTGAGAAAACTGCATGAGCTTTGGCACATAAGTGAGGTACCATTTATTTCAGTAATCAGTAATTCAATGTCCTTTCTCTTTTTTTAAAAAAAAAAATATATATTCTTCAAGATTCTTGGATGGATCAAGTTGATTGCTGTCATTAAATTAATTGTATATCATTAAATGTAGGGGTCATTAAATGAGATATCTTCATTTACTCTGTACCTGCTTTCATGCTTAACACAATCAGGCAGGACTGTTCATATTTGCATTAAAACAAGAAATGAATACATGATAAAAGTATGAGAATTTAATCATGATAACATTGCAGGTACATGTGAAACCACAGTAGGTCTCATCAGTCATCAAGGGGCTGTGAATGTCCATTTTCATTTAATCAACTGAGTCAAATTTATTTAATTGTAATAATGCTAGGAGGGTGATACAAAAAACTAGTAGAACTAGTTTAAGAGGAAATTTTCACAACACTTTTTGGAAAGTGATTTAGCAATATAGATTAAGAGCCTTCAAAATTTCCCTACCATCTGAGTCCATTTCACCTTTAAGATTCTTTAGTAATAAATACAAAATCAGACAAAATGTGTGCATAAAGATGTTGATAGTAGCGTCATTAATACTAATAAAGACTAGAAACTCTAACAATCTAACATCAGCAATATGTTGAAAAAATTCTGGAACTTCTACAGGTTAAATTAATGCAAATGTAAAATTATATTGAGAATCACATTTTAATGTGTGAGAAAAATGTATATTATTAATATCAGGTTAAATAATGCAAAACTGAGTCCATTTATGTAAATGAAAAGTCACATGGAGAAAAGCCACAGAAGAAGCAACTAAAGATAACGTAATGGTTATCTCTGGCTAACGGAATTGTAGTTGACTGTCATCTTCTTTATTTATTTTTAGTATTTCCCAAACTTTTTAAAAACGGGCATTCAGAAAAATCAGAAGTAAAGAGTACATGTTATAATTTTTTACATGCTGGAATCTAGAAGCCATGGTAAGCTGCATTAGGAGCACTATTTTCATAAGTGTATAAGAATCTTATGTTCTTTTCATAGTCATTTCTATTTGGACAACCTGGCACACTTACTGGAAGATCTGGACACATGTCCCTTACTTAGCTTTGGTGGATGGGACATAGCTCCTGTGCTTCAGAGGCTCTGTGCCAAAGCCTTCTTGCTTTCTCCCTCCTATCTATACTCACCTTTTTCTATAAAGATATAGGGTGTAACTGTGCCCAATGCTGTCCAGCAAAGGATCTTATCTCTTAGACTTACTTGGTGCTAGGTGTGGCCATGTTTGTGGCCAATGAGAAATAAACAGAGGTGATGTGGCAACATTTGGGTCATGTTTCTACAAGGATTCTGTGTCCATCTTTCATTTCCCCCCCTTTTTTTCCACTGGCAAATGTTGGAGTGGGAGAGAAGTTACCAGCAAAGCCTTCTTAGACCTAGAGATTGGAGTTGAATATTAAGGAAGCCAGAGGAATTAGGAGAATCTACCCTTGATACCAAAAAATCTGCCCAGGAGGTTACTTATCTTCAGACTGTTGTGTGAGACAAAAATAAACATTTTGGGGCTTTATTACAGGAGCAAAATTAGTATCCTAACTGTTACTGCTTCTATCTGGCAGAAGTAGCTGGATTTTGTTGATTATTCTTAGAAGATTAAGCCACCATTAATTACCCCCAAATTAAAATCACTATATTTAGTAGCCATTTCCCAACATTTAAATAGCTAATCTTAAATAGCCCATTCTGTAGGCCAATTAATATAGCAATTTGAGAGTACAGAGTGCCATGCTACTTGAAACCAGATGTCCCAGAAGCCATCTAAATTTCTTCTAAGAATGAATGCTTTCTTTCTTTTTTCAAATTAAAAATTACCTATTAAATGCCACATGACCCAGAATTAACTGATGGAGAACATTCAAAGAATTTACTTATTGAGAAAATGTTGTGAATACTTTTAGGTTACATGGTTTCCCATTCTAGTGTCCAAATAAAAAATAGGTTCTCAAGTCTTCACAATAGAAAGCTGGGTACTTCAGATCAGACATCTTAAGCATAAAGAAATCTTGCTTTATTTATCTTAAAATGCTGCACTACAGTCCCTTCTTAGAGAACTTAAACATCAAGTCACAGCAATAGAATACTGCTCAAGCATTTACAATGGCTTTATTTGAAGAGCTAATGGATATATTAGCAATCTAGTCTAGATTCTTCAAATCATGTCTCTCATTAAATTAAAACAAATATATATACAAAAAGGCAGTATTTGACCAGTGTTTCTGAGCTTTTTTAGCAGAATCATTACTGAATACGGCATCTCTGCTTTTGGCATTTCACTCCATAAACTCTTCCTTGAATTTATTTTCTGAAAGTATAAGACACACTTCAAGCTTCCCGTGTGTGTGTGTGTGTGTGTGTGTGTGTGTGTGTGTGTGTGTGATGGTTAATTGTAGGTGTCAACCTGACTGCGCCATGGGGTGCCCAGACATTTGGCCAAACATTATTCTGTGTATGTCTGTGGTGGGGCAGGGGTGGGGTGGTTCTTGATGAATTTCACATTTAAATTGATAGGCTGAGTAAACCATATTGCCCTTGTTAACATGGATGGACCTCATCCCATCATTTGAGGACTTGAATACAACAAAAAGATTTAGTAAAAGGGAACCCCTCTTGCCTGACTGCTTGAGCTGGGACAATAATCTTTACTGGCTTTCAGACTCTGACTGAAACACCCACTTTTCTTAAGTCTCCAATGTAACAATGGTGGACTAAAACTTACATCATCAGCTCTCCTGGTTCCCATGCCTTTGGTCTCAGACTGAAACTACACATCAGCTCTCCTGGGTCTCCATCAGCTTGCTTGACTACAGATCTTGGGAGTTCTCAGCCTCCATAATTCCATTAGCCAATTCCTTATAATAGATTCTGTACTAAGAAGAAGCGGCTCCTGTAACAAATACTTAAATATTTGGAAGTGGTTTTGGAACTGAGCAATGGTTAGACACTGGAAGAATTTTGAGATGCATAGCAGAAATGTAGATGTAAAGGGTGATTCTAGTGATGTCTTAGACAGACATGAAGAAAACGTTACTGGAGACTAGACAAAGAGCAGTTTTTGTCATGTAGAAGGAAAAACAATTGGCTGAATTTTGTTCTAGGGTTTTGTGAAAGTTAGAACTTGCATGTGGTGAAATTGAGTATACAGCAGACAAGATTTCCAAGCAAAATATCAAAGGTATGCCTTGGGTCCTCCTTACTGCTAATAGTAAAATGCAAGAAGAGAGAAATAAATTGTAGAAGCAATTGTTAAGCATAGATGCAAGAGCTTGAATATTTGGAAAATTTTCAGGCTACCTATATTGTGAAAAAATGAGAAAGCTTTTTCTGAAGAAAACACTAAAGATGTGGCCTAATAATAACTTGATAAAGAGATGGGGGAAACAATGGATTTAATCAGCCATCCTGGCAGAAGCCAGAATAGAGATCGGATTATATCATAGGGGTCATTACCAGTTTGAATTGAAGGGATGAAGGCCAGGTAAAATGAAGGAAGGCTGTCAGACTTTTTGGAATCTATAGGATGGAACCATCGAGTTATTTGGTTGTGAAAATGCACTATTCTTCAAGAAAAAAGAAGGATGATATTGAAGGTGATTTAGAGATCACCAGGGCTGCCATTCCCATCATAGGCAGAAGGGGAAGAGTTGTTTCTTACTCCATTTCAAAGACTGAGTACTTTCGGAGAGCCACAGGGGCAGCAATCCCAGGCCAAATGGGCAGGGCTACTCCGTCAAGTCATGGGAGTGACATTGCCATCTCTGCCTGGAGGGCAGGGCATCAAACCAAAGAGGATTATTTCTGAGCCTTAAGAACTGATGATATTTGCCTTGCTACGTTTTGGACTTGCTTGGGACCCATCATGCCATCCTTCTTTCCTATGTTTTTTCCCTTTTGGAATGGGAATGTCTATTCTATGCCTGCCCACTCTTGTATTTTAGAAGTGTATGATTTGTCTGGTGTCACATGTTTATAGCTGGAAAGTAATTTTGCTTCAGGATGAATTCAAATTCAAGTCTCACCCGCATCTCATCCCTATGATTTACATGAGAGTTAGATGAGACTTTGGACATTAGAGTTGATCTTGGAATGAGTTCATACTTTGGGGGTTGTTGGGATGGAATAAATATATTTAGCATGCAAGAAGGACATGAATTTTGGAAGGTCAGGGGAGGAATGCTGTGGTCTGAATTATGCCACACCCCTTGCCCCCACCCAGTTCATATGTTGAAGCCCTAGCTCCCAGGGCAATGGTATTTAAGGAAGGAACCTTTGAAATATAATTAGGTTTAGTTGAAGTCATGAGGGTCAGGCCTTCATGATGGGCACCAGAGAGGTACCACAGAGCTTTCTCTCTCCCTCTCTCTCTCTCTCTGTCTCTATCATGTAAGACACAGTGAAAAAGCAGCTGTCTCCAAGCCAGGAAGAGAGCCTTCACAAGAACCCAACCATACTGGCACCCTGATCTCTGATTTCCAGACTTCAGATTGTGAGAAAATGCATTTCTCTGGTTTAAAACACCAGTCTACAATAATTTTGTTACAGCAGCCTGAACTAACTAATGTAAAACCCAATGTTTCATTTAGTTGTAGCTACCCTGGTGGATATCTGCCTTTTTGGCCACCTAGTATATATTCCTCTTGCTCTTGGTGGTAGCACTTCCATTTGTTTACTGGTTCCAACCCTTGGAACAATGTGTCCCTTGTGCTTCAAGGGTAGCTGGCTTGATCTCTGAATTAGAATCTTTGACTCAAGTCTAAGCTAATTGGCATGACCCCATACCCAGCTGCATTACTGGTATAGAATGGGCAAGTGCTCTAGCATGATTCGTTTAGGTCAAAACTCAGTAATTTTGTTTGAGAATGAAAAACCTGTGCTCTTGTTTGCTGAATGTGAATAAGACAGCATGTATGAGATTTAAGTTCCCAACTGTTCACAGTAGAATGCTGGCTATTTAGATTGGACAGCTTAATCAAGAAGAAAACTGAATATCAACAAGACAGGCATTTGGGGACAACGAGGTAGGAAGCCTGCACAAAATGGAGTCAGCATGAAGGAAGCAGAGTAAGGAAATGAAGAGAGCATGAAAAAGGGTCCTTCTCACAGGATGGAAAAGGGTTCTTCTTGCACTGTTTCAGAAGAGAGAACAATCTCAAGTCAGCTGACCTCTGTACTTCAGGCACATGTGCCTGTGAACTTCTCCTATTATTTAAATCAATTTGAGATAGAGTTTCCGTTACTTATCTTTCTAAATTCTCAATTTTCTCCCCTCCAATCTTCACCCTATCATTCAGCCTCCTTCCTAATTGTTCATGTTGGTTACTTCACAGAGTGAAATCATATCTAAAGCTCTTGGTAATCATCATTTGATCATATCAAATTGTGCTCTATGCAATACGGCAAGTACAAGGTGGAGCACTATGCAATACAGCAAGTACAAAGTCATTGGTTCTGGACTTCCAGGACTATGTATTCTAAAATATCTTCAAAGGGGAAAAAAAAATCTCAAGTATGGAGATGTAGACACAGTGGCAGCAGCATTAATGATTTTTCTGAATGTCAAAGTCAGAGAACATAAGGAAGCACTACTGGATATTATCAGATTTATTGTTCACATTAAGAGTGGATGATAAAAACACCAGCAAGAATCATGGCCAGGGGTCAAACTCAGATCAAAGCATCAAAGCCGCACCATGACAGTGCACTGACAAGAATGTAGCAGCTGTGAAAATTATGTAAGGGCACATTCAGATGCTATATGTTCTGGTTATTTAAAAGCATTTGCACCTAGAGATATAAATAATAATCTATTTACCTTAGGAAAACGGCTCCCACATAGACATTTCACATTTCATTCCATAATGGGAGACTACTATACAAGCTACAAATGTTCCACAAGGGTTTTTATGGATTTCATAACAGTTTAGAATTAATTTAAGTGGGCATTGTAAAACTATCTGCATGTAAAACATTATTTACTGAAAGTGATATTGATGTAGAATGGTAAAATGTCAAAGGAAGAGAATTCATGTGAATGTCAATGGACAATTTATAGGAATTTTCCTGTCATTTCTCCTAAACTAATCAAATTAGTAAGACAAGACAGAACTCTATACCATTTTAGTGAGACTGCATCTTTGCTGGGTTACAGGATATTGTATATCCAGAAAAGGGTTTGGAAAGGTGTCATGGGCTGGTTATATAGCATGAAGAATGGATATTCTTGCCATTCAACACTTAGGATGTGATGACTTGCTTTTTAAATGTGTTTTTTATTTTTATTTTTCAACATAATACCTATACCTGGAATTGCAGGAAAATGGTCAATCTCAGTTGACTGGATTTGTAAATTGACATAATCTTTTAGAGAACAATTGGCAGTATGTAATGATTCCCTAAATTGTGAGTAGATTACTTGAACTTGGCAACTCTACTTTTAAGAATTTATCCAAACAAAATCATTGAGAAGAAAGAAGAAGAGGGGCATAGATTTGTTTGTATGGGTGTTGATTAAAACACTGTTATGGGGGGAAAAAAACACAGAAAGCCTGACAAGTCACAGTAGGAAATAAATTAAGTTTTCATTTTATCTATATTGCAGAATACTATGTGATCATTAAAAGTGATGCTACAGAATTATATTTATTGACACAAAAAGATATATGGAATATACTAAGTTTAAAAGGGTATCCAGTATGTACCCTGTGTCCAGCATGTTACTGAAAAACAGATATCAAAGCAAAGCACACCTCAGCTTTTATAGAACACTTATTCTCATGCTTACATTAGAAATATATAGTATTAACTTGTTTTGTACATGTTTTACATAATGTTTACATGTAATTAGAAAATATAGGAAGTTATATAAAGTAGCTCTCCTTGGAGGGTGTGTTTATGCTTAATGTCTTGCATTTATTTATTTTCTAGTATTTTTTATAATGAACAAATAATCATGATGGTATTAATTTTAAAAATTGGGATATAGAATAGCGAAAATAATTTAAAAATTGTTGGAAAGGAGCAATGAGGAAAGGTATTCTATCATACAGGAAGCATGCCACTTTCTCATGATTTGGATGTATTTCATTGACAAAAGCAAACCCAATGTGAGACTTCAGTGACAAAAAGAAAAGGGAACATCAGGAGGGTCAACTCTCTTCAAGAGCTGCCATCATTCTTTTTACTAAGATGACTGAGGAGGGAAAAAAATTGTCTTTTAGGTTTTATCCGCTATAATTCTCATCTATATTTTATCATCTGTCTAGTACATTCTCCAGAATTGTAATCTTTTCTGTTGGGACCAGAGGATGGAAGGTTTCAGAGAAAAGGCAGATTTGAGAATTCTAAAATGATGGAATATAAGAAAAGAAATACAGCTTATTGAGGACTTGATAAGTGAAAAATCAGTATTGGAACTTTAAATACTTCCTTGTTTATTTGTCATAATCCCATGAGGTAGGTGTTCTCCATTTTTTCCATATGAAGTAGCTCAGGAAAAGGTGTCTTGTTCACGTTCATGCAGCTAGGAAGTCAGGAAGCAATATTTAAATTCATATCTGAGTCCGTAATCAGTCTTCCTTTCGTTACTTGATTGTTAATGCAGAAGAACACAAGATATAACAAAGTCAATGACCTAAAAAGTCATAGAATTTTAGATCAGGAAAGAATCTTGTATTCCTGAGGAAATGTGTTTCCATTTCCTCATTTTGTAGATGGGAACACGGAGACTCTGGAAGGCTAAGAAACTTTTCCAGGCTCACATTCCTCTAGTACTAAAGAGGAATGATTATAACATGTCATAATTTGAATCACGAAGCAATGATTCTACTTTATTTTGGACATTGTTCAATGGCTGTTAGTAAATTATTCAATGATGACATATCATCCAGAGAGATTGCTTCATACAATGAATCCCATTTACATTTTAATTGAAGATATTCTGTATTTATTAACAAACTGGAATGGAGAGCTGTAGAAAATTATTTAAAAATTATTTAGTTTTCATTACCTTTATTTGGTTTGCATTACCCTTATCAACTCTTCCTGAAAACTTCATGTCCTAAAAGGATGCCTAAAAGATACAGCCTTCAAATTATTTACTATTTTGACACACCAATGTAAGCTTCCAAATGTTCCTAATTTTAATAGCATTTGTATTTGCTATCACAATGAATCTTGGCAAGCCAACTCCAGAAAAGTAACTCCTTATTTAGGTAATTATCTGGCCATCTGCTCATAGAAAAAAATGTAAACAGATGAGGCTAAAAAATGAATTTGAACTCATTCCTCATTGAAGTAAGCACAAAACAAAAGCCATGGCATTAAACTAGGCATCTCTCCCTTTTCAGGAAGCATTTGTATAAAGCATACAGTGCTGATAAAATTTCAGAGCATCTGGTGAAGCGATGAGTAATCATTTTAAAACCTGAGGAATTTACCTGAAGTGTTTGGTCCACCTGTCTTGAATCTAAATAGATTCAATATCTCAGAAATCTCTATGCACACAGCCAGCATGTATAAAAGGCAAAGTTCTTCTCTTCTCTCTCCTCACTGGACCAAATGGAACAAAAGTTTGAAAACAAAATAATTCCATGAGGGGTAACATAAACACATTCTTTTATTATTATTTTTTAATTATACTTTAAATTCTAGGATACATGTGCAGAATGTGCAAGTTTGTTACATAGGTATACATGCGGCACGGTCGTTTGCTGCACCTATCAACCCATCATCTACATTAGGTATTTCTCCTAATGCTATCCCTCTCCTTGCCCCCCATCCCCCAACAGGCCCCAATGTGTAATGTTCCTCTCCCTTTGCCCGTATATTTTCATTGTTCAACTCCCACTTATGAGTGAGAATATGCAGTGTTTGGTTTTCTGTTCCTGTGTTAGCTTGCTGAGAATGATGGTTTCCAACTTCATCTATGTCCCTGCAAAGGACATGAACTCATTGTTTTTTATGGCTGTATAGTATTCCATGGTATATATGTGCCACATTTTCTTTATCCAATCTAACATTGATGGGCATTTGGGTTGGTTCCAAGTCTTTGCTATTGTGAATAGTGCTATAATAAACATACACATGCATGTGTCTTTATAGTAGAACGATTTATAATCCTTTGGGTATATACCCAGTAATGGGATTGCTGGGTCAAATGGTATTTCTAGTTCTAGATCCTTGAGGAATCACCACACTGTCTTCCACAATGGTCGAACTAATTTACACTCCCACCAACAGTGTAAAAGCATGTCTATTTCTCCACATCCTCTCCAGCATCTGTTGTTTCCTGACTTTTTAATGATCACCATTCTAAGAGGCATGAGATGGTATCTCGTTGTGGTTTTGATTTGCATTTCTCTAATGACCGGTGACGATGAGCTTTTTCTCATACGTTAGTTGACCACATAAATGTTTTCTTTTAAGAAATATCTTCATATCCTTCGCCCACTTTTTGATGGGGTTGTTTGTTTTTTTCTTGTAAATTTGTTTAAGTTCCTTGTAGAATCCGGATCTTAGTCCTTTGTCAGATGGATAGATTGCAAAACTTTTCTCCCATTCTGTAGGCTGCTTGTTCACTCTGATGATAGTTTCTTTTGCTGAGCAGAAGCTCTTTAGTTTAATTAGATCCCCTTTGTCAATTTTGGCTTTTGTTGCCATTGTTTTTGGTGTTTTAGTCATGAAGTCTCTGCCCATGCCTAGGTCCTGAATGATATTGCCCAGGTTTTCTTCTAGGGTTTTTATGGTTTGGAGTCTTACACTTAAATCTTTAGTCAATCTTGAGTTAATTTTTGTATAAGGTGTAAGGAAGGGGTCCAGTTTCAATTTTCTGCATAAGCCTAGTCAGTTTTCCCAACATCATTTATTAAATAAGGAATCCTTTACCTATTGCTTGTTTTTGTCAGGTGTTTCAAAGATCAGGTGCTTGAAGTTGTGTTGTATTATTTATGAGGCCTCTGTTCTGTTCCATTGGTCTATGTACCTGTTTTGGTAGCAGTACCATGCTGTTTTGGTTACTGTAACCTTGTAGTATAGTTTGAAGTCAGGTAGCATGATGCCTCCAGCTTTTTTCTTTTTTCTTAGGATTGTCTTGGGTATATGGGCTCTTTTTTGGTTCCATATGGAATTTAAAGTAGTTTTTTTCTAATTCTGTGAAGAAAATCAATGGTAGCTTGATGGGAATAGCATTGAATCTATAAATTACTTTGGGGAGTATGGCCATTTTCACAATATTGATTCTTCCTATGCACGAGCATGGAATGTTTTTCCATTTGTTTGTGTCCTCTCTTATTTCCTTGAGAAGTGGTTTGTAGTTCTCCTTGAAGAGATTCTTCACATTCCTTTTAAGTTGTATTCCTAGGTATTTTATTCTCTTTGTAGCAATTGTGAATGTGAGTTTGCTCATGATTTAGCTCGCTGTTTATCTATTATTGGTGTATAGAAATGTTTGTGATTTTTGCACATTGATTTTATATCCTGAGACTTCGCTGAAGTTGCTTATCAGCTTAAGGAGTTTGGGTTTTCTAAATATACAATCACATCATCTGCAAACAGAGATAATCTGACTTCCTCTCTTCCTATCAGAATACCCTTTATTTATTTCTCTTGCCTGATTGCCCTGGCCAGAATTTCCAATACTATGTTGTACAGGAGTAGTGAGACAGGGCATCCTTGTCTTGTGCTAGTTTTCAAAGGGAATGCTTCCAGCTTTTGACCATTCAGTATGATATTGGCTGTGGGTTTGTCATAAATAGCTCTTATTATTTTGAGATATGTTCCATTAATACCTAGTTTAGTGAGTGTTTTTAGCATGAAGGTGTGTTGAATTTTATCAAAGGCCTTTTCTGCATCTATTGAGAAAATCATGTGTGTATGTTGAACCAGCCTTGCATCCTAGGGATGAAGCTGACTTGATCGTGGTGGATAAACTTTTTGAGGTGCTGCTGGATTCGGTTTGCCAGGATTTTATTGAGGATTTTCACATTGATGCTCATCAGGGATACTGGCCTGAAATTTTCTTTTATTGTTTTGTCTCTGCCAGGTTTTGGTATCAGGATGTTGCTGGCCTCATAAAATGAGTTAGGGAGGAGTCCCTCTTTTTCTACTGTTTGGAATAGCTTCAGAAGGAATGGTATCAGCTCCTCTTTGTACCTCTGGTAGAATTCAGTTGTGAATCTGTCTGGTCTCAGGCTTTTTTTGGTTGGTAAGCTATTAATTACTGCCTCAATTTCAGAACTTGTTATTGGTCTATTCAGGGATTAGACTTCTTTCTGGTTTAGTCTTGGGGGGTGTATGTGTCCAGAAATTTATCAGTTTCTTCTAGATTTTCTAGTTTATTTGCATAGAGGTGTTTATAGTATTCTCTGATGATAGTTTGTATTTCTGTGGGATCAGTGGTGATCTTCCCTTTATCATTTTTTTTATTGTGTCTATTTGATTATTCTCTCTTCTTTATTAGTATGGCTAGTGGTCTACCTATTTTGTTAATTTTTTCAAAAAATCAGCTCCCGGATTCATTGATTTTTTGAAGGGATTTTCGTGTCTTTATCTCCTTCAGTTCTGCTCTGATCTTAGTTATTTCTTACCTTCTGCTAACTTTTGAATTTGTTTGCTCTTGTTTCTCTAGTTTTTAAATTGTGATCTTAGGGTGTCGATTCAATGTCTTTCCTGCTTTCTCCTGTGGGCATGTAGTACTATAAATTTCCCTCTAAACACTGCTTTAGCTGTGTCTCACAGATTCTGGTACATTCTGTCTTTGTTCTCATTGGTTTCACATAACTTATTTATTTCTTCCTTAATTTTGTTATTTACTCAGTAGTCATTCAGAAGCAGGTTGTTCAGTTTCCATGTAGTTGTGCAGTTTTGAGTGAGTTTCCTAATTCTGAGTTCTAATTTGATTGCACTGTGGTCTGAGGGACTGTTTGTTATGTTTCTATTCTTTTGCATTTGCTGAGGAGTGTTTCACTTCCAATTATGTGGTCAGTTTTAGAATAAGTGCTATGTGGTACCGAGAAGAATGCATATTCTGTTGATTTGAAGTGGAGAGCTCTGTAGACGTTTATTAGGTCTGCTTGATCTAGAGCTGAGTTGAAGTCCTGAATATCCTTGTTAATTATCTGTCTTGTTGTTCTGTCTAACATTGACAGTGGAGTGTTAAAGACTCCCACTATTATTGTGTGGGAGTCTTAGTCTCTTTGTAGGTCTCTAAGAACTTGCTTTATGAATCTGGGTGCTCCTGTATTGGGTGCATATATATTTAAGATAGTTAGCACTTCTTGTTGCATTGATACCTTTATCATTATATAATGTCCTTCTTTGTCTTTTTGGATCTTTGTTGGTTTAAACAATGTTTTACCAGAGACTAGGATTGCAACCCTTGCTTTTTATTTATTTATTTATTTATTTATTTATTTATTTATTTATTTATTTGCTTTCCATTTGCTTGGTAAATCTTCCTCCATCCCTTTATTTTGAGTATATATGTGTCTTTGCATGTGAGATGAATCTTGACACTTTATCCAATTTGCCAGTCTGTGCCTTTTAATTGGGGCATTTAGCCCATTAACATTTAAAGTTAATATCTTTATGTGTGAATTTGATCCTGTCATTATGTTGCTAGCTGGTTATTTTGCCCATTAGTTGATGCAGTTTCTTCATCACGTCAATGGTCTTTACATTTTGGGTTGTTTTTGCAGTGGCTGGTAGCGGTTTTTTTCTTTCCATATTTAGTGCTTCCTTCAGGAGCTCTTGTAAGGCAGGCCTAGTGGTGACAAAATCTCTCAGCATTTGCTTGTCTATAAAGGATTTTATTTCTCTTTCATGTGTGAAGCTTAGTTTGGCTGGATATGAAATTCTGGGTTGAAAATTCTTTTCTTTAAGAATGTTGAATATTGGCCCCCACTGTCTTCTGACTTGTAGGGTTTCTGCAAAGAGTTCTGCTGTTAGACTGATAGGGTTCCCTTTGTGAGTAACCTGACCTTTCTCTCTGGCTGCCCTTAACATTTTTTCCTTCATTTCAACCTTGGTGAATCTGATGATTATGTGTCTTGGTGTTGCTCTTCTCAAGAAGTGTCTTTGTGGTGTTCTCTTTATTTCCTGAATTTGAATGTTGGCCTGTCTTGCTAGGTTGGGGAAGTTCTGGACAATATCCTGAAGTGTATATTCCAACTTGGCTCCATTCTCCCTGTCACTTTCAGGTACACAGATCTAACATAGGTTTGGTCTTTTCACATAGTCCCACATTTCTAGGAGGCTTTGTTCATTCATTTTCATTCTTTTTTTTTCTCTAATCTTGTCTTCAAACTTTATTTCATTAAGTTGATCTTCAGTCTCTGATATCCTTTCTTCTGCTTGATCAGTTCAGCTATTGGAACTTGTGTATGCTTCATGAAGTTCTTGTGCCGTGTTTTTCAGCTCTATCAGGTCATTTATGTTCTCCTCTAAACTGGTATTCTAGTTAGCAATTACTCTCACCTTTTTTCAAGGTTCTTAGCTTCCTTGAAATGGGTTAGAACGTGCTCCTTTAGCTTGGAGGATTTTGTTATTACCCATCTTCTGAACCCTCTTCTGTCAATTTGTCAAACCCATTCTTGTCCAGTTTTGTTCCCTTGCTGGTGAGGAGTTGTGATCCTTTGGAGGATAACAGGCATTCTGGTTTTTAGAATTTTCAGCCTTTTTGGGCTGGTTTTTGCTCATCTTCATGGATTTATCTGCCTTTGTTCTTTGATGTTGGTAAACTTCGGATGGGGTTTCTGTGTGGACGTTCTTTTTGTTGATGTTGATGCTATTCCTTTCTGTTTGTTAGTTTTCCTTCTAACAGTCAGGCCCCTCTGCTGCAGGTCTACTGGACTTTGCTGGAAGTCCACTCCAGACTCTGTTTGCCTGGGTATCACCAACAGAGGCTGCAGAACAGCAAAGATTGCTGCCTGTTGCTTCCTCTGGAAGCTTCGTCCCAGAGGGGCATCCACCAGATGCCAGCCAGAGCTCTCCTGTATGAGATGTCTGTTGACCCCCGACTGGGAGGTGTCTCCCAGTCAGGAGGCACGGGGGTCAGGGACCCACTTGAGGAGGTAGTCTGTCCCTTAGCACAGTTCGATTGCTGTGCCGGGAGATCCACTCTTCTCTTCAGAGCCAGCAGGCAGGAACGTTTAAGTCTGCTGAAGCTGTGCCCACAGCCGCCCCTTCCCCCAAGTACTCTGTCTCAGGGAGACGGGAGTTTTACCTATAAACCCCTGACTGTGCTGCTGCCTTTTTCAGAGATGCACTGCCCAGAGAGAAAGAATCTAGAAAGGTAGTCTGGCTACAGTAGCTTTGTGGCACTGTGGTGGGCTCTGCCCAGTATGAACTTCCTGGCAGCTTTGTTTATACTGTGAGGGGAAAACTGCCTACTCAAGCTTCAGTAATGACGGATGCCCCTCCCCACACCATGCTCCAGCATCCCAGCTCGACTTCAGACTGCAGTGCTGGCAGTGAGAATTTTAAGCCAGTGAATCTTAGCTTTCTGGGCTCCGTGGGGGTAGGATCTGCTGAGCAAGACCACTTGGCTCCCTCGCTTCAGGCGTTCTAGCTGCTACTGCGGTATGAGAAAAATCTCCTGCAGCTAGCTTGGTGTTTGCCCAAATGGCTAACAAGTTTTGTGCTTGAAACCCAGGGCCCTTGTGGTGTATGCACCTGAGGTAATCTCCTGGTCTGTGGGTTGCAAAGACTGTAGGAAAAGCATAGTATCTGGGCTGGAATGCACCATTCCTCATGGCACAGTCCCTCATGGCTTCCCTTGGCTAGGGGAGGGAGTTCCCCGACTACTTAAGCTTCCTGGGTGAGAAGATGCCCCGCCCTGCTCTTGCTTGCCCTCCGTGGGCTGCACTCATTGTCTAACCAGTCCTAATGAGATGAACTGGGTACCTCCATTGGAAATGCAGAAATCACCCGCCTTTTGCGTTGGTCTTGCTGGAAGCTGCAGACCGGAGCTGTTCCTACTCAACACATTCTTAAGTCAAGCTTTTTGTACCATATTGTGTAAAAATGAGATGGCTGAAGTAGAGTGGTTTCATCAGCGAGCGGGATCTACTTGTCATGTCCCCTAGAGAGTGTTCTGTGCCTTCAGTGCTATCTGGAGCCAAAGTCATTCAGGTCAACATTCCTGCTCAGCAGATGGGACTTCTAGGTCTTACAGATGCTTCAGAAGAATGTCTACTGGTTATCTGTCAACGTTCAGGATGGGAACTACATCTGGATGTCTGCTTCGAGCAGTCTTAGCCAGCTTTACACAACTCCCATAGAAGTAAAATGAGTAAGTAGGGAGTGTTAGTGCTATCAAGATGGACTTAAGGGTGGATTTATGCACAAAAAAGCACAGAAGAAAAACCCTACCCAGCTTATGAGGCAGAAATCCATAACCAATGGATATCTTGAACTTGCCTTAGCAAGCTGCAGTCCCTCTCTTTATTATCCAGGTTAGTGCCCTTTTACTACTGCATTTCCTCAGTACAGTGAATAGTTTGTAGCCAATGGTTTTCCAACTTTAGTACCAGTAAGAATCATTTGTTTAAAATATAGGCTCCTGAGCTCTACCACAGAGATTTCTCCATATTACCATATTTCCTCTAGCTTTCTCTATATTATTTCTAGTTTCATGTTTCTCGATGTTTTAACTCATGATGTCTTTTGAAATGGGGTGTGTCTCTTTTGCTACTTCAAGAACTGCGTGTCTGTGCAAATATCCACTAGCTTATTTCCTTTTATCTGAAAAAATGGGGATTTTTGTCCCACTTGACAAATATAATTGCTATATTATTGAAATGCTGAATAAGTTTTATCAAGCTACCCATCTGTCTGTGCCCCATCAAAACTCATATGTTGAAATAGAATACTCAGTGTGTTGGTGCTAAGAGGTAGAACCTTTGGGAGTTGACTAGTCATGAGGTTTTGCTCCATAAATGGGATCAAGGCCCTCACGAAAGAGGTTAGGGAGCTAGCTAGCCTTTTTGCCATGTGAGGATACAGCAAAAAGGACCCACACCGTCTATGGGTCAAAACCCTCACCAGGTATCAAGTCTGCTGGTGCCATGATCTTGGACTTCTCAGCCTCTAGTACTGTAAGAAATAACTTTGTCTTATCGAGTCTATGGTTTTACAGCTTATGTAAAACCATAGCTTATGTCTTATAGTTTATTGTTTTTTATAGTCTATGATATTATGTTGTAGCAGTCCAAGAGGACTAAGACAGAAATTAGTACCAAGAAGTGGGAGATACTGTAACAAATACCTAAAAATATGGAACCAGCTCTGGAACTGAATAATGAATAAAGGCTGGCAGAGATTTTTATGTACTTTACCAGGAAAATAGTGGTAAGGATGATTTTGTTGAGGGCTTAGAAGAAGAGGAGAGCTGCGGAGAAAGCCTCAATCTTCTTAGTGATTACCTGTGTGACTGTGATCAGAACGTTGTTAGAAACATGGACAGGACACACCTTTCTGATGAAATCTCAGATGGAAATGAGGAACACGTTATTGGAAGCTGGAAGAAAGTCCATCCTTGCTATAAAGTGACAAAGAACTTGGCTGAATTGTGTTCGTGTCCTAGTGTTTTGTGGAGGATAGAACTTCTGAGTGATTAAATGAGGTATTTCAGAGAACAAATACCTAAGTACAGTGTTGAGGGTGTGGCATAGTTTCTCTTCACTGATTATAGAAAAATGCAAGAAAATAAAAATGAATTAAAGGTGAAATTTATAATCAAAAGGGAAGCCCACTTAAAGATTTGGAAAATTCTCAGCAAAAGACACCATCACTACCACCTTTTCTCCTAAGAATTGTTGCCCTATTTCTATGGAGTATGTATATAATGTGTGCTTGTTCTTGATGTGGGTTTATTGGAGTTTGGGATAGGAGGGATGGACAGACACATGGATATAAGTGGTATACTTGTTGTGAAGATACAGGGAATACCAATGCTAATTGGACCCTCATATCTCACTTGTTGAATTCATCATCCTATGATTTTGGAAAAGATTTTGGGTTGTCTTGCAATAAGGTTGCTCTTAATAAAAAGGTAGAATTCCACAAAACAGTAGTTTTACTGTGCTTTCTGCTAATTTGTGGGACTATTAATGATGGGATACCAAGATACTTAACAGGAAAAGGATTGTAATATGAATGGGACAGGGCTAACTTTGCCAACATTTAACCATTGTGTATCAGAATACTTTGTACTGGCTAATATATAGCTGCTGCCTTAGCCTTCCAATGGCCCTCTCCCTTGCTGTCCTGGATCCTCCATTTGGCCTGGCAGGCCATCTGATTATCTAGGAACTAAAGGACTGTCAATCACCTGGCAGGGGGAATCCAGGGTGGTGATTCTGTACCAGGGCAGTGGCCTTGGAATTGCCAGCTCGTAGAATTCTGAGTTTGATAAACAGTTGTTGTTTTAAGCTGCTGGCTTTTGGGCTGCTTTGGTGCATAGCAATACCAAAGGGTTATGCACTTTTACTCTCCAGAGCAGCCTCTTCAAGAGGGAAGCTTTTCCTATGCATATGTCCTAGAATTAGGAGTTCATTATTCATGTGATTCTGACAGCAACTCTATGAAGCCATGATTGTTATGCCCACTCTGTACATGGTGAAACAGAAGTTTAGAGAGATAAAACGACTCCTTCCAAATTAAAAAAATCTAATCAGTGGTAAAGCGGAAGTTCAAAGCCAGTCTGACTTCAAATCATACAGATTAACAATCACAGTAAAATGTAATATACTTTGGTTTGCTCATATGTCTGCAATTTTCAATTCAGTTTCTGAGTTATGTTTAAATTATTACTTGATTTTTCCTTCTTTATTGAGATGGAAGTCTCTTCTTAAAAATAAAAACAAGAGAAACAAGGCAAGTCTCAACAAAGAACCCACTTCAGAGAGAAAAATTCTGTTACCAACATGTGTGGCGTTTAACGCTGCATATGACAGCAGATTTTACGTATGACTGTAAGGGCTTGTTCTTGTGGCATTTCAGCTAAATTCATCATTAGATGCCTGCAGAGAGAGAGAATAAATGCTAAGTCCCAATATTCCTTTTTATTGCCAAAGTAGATGAATTCAACAAGTGGAATCTAGGAAAACAATTGAGTTGCCTTGCAGTAAGGTTATTCCAAATTTATTTTAAAAAGTAGAATTATAAAAAACAGTAGTTTTACCATGCTTTCTCTAATTTATGGGTATAGAATTTTGTGGCTCAGATATACAAGCTAAGAAAACACTACTTACCTGCGTTGGCTGTCAATCACCATCATTATTTTAAAAAACCTTAGTCTAGAACTCTAAGAATAACATAACCCCAAACTACATGATTTACATAATTAAAATTTCATTTTAACCTGAACATTACCTTAGAGCTACGTATGGAATTATTTCCTATGCTCCAGCTTACCTTATAAAGAACAGCAAGAAATGAAAATGGTTTTAAGTACCAATAAAGTGGAAAGATTTCTTTAAATCCTATTGATCAGCTTTTCACATATATTTCCTCAATTAGAACCGGAAAAGAATCTTAATTAATTGGACGGGCTCAATGTAGGAAATATTTTATTAAACACAATTAGAGCAAACACGAAGGGAGAAAGGAATTTGAGTTTGTATATTATGTGTGAGAAGAAAAAGAAAGAATTAGATTCATATAACAGTTTGGAAAAAAAAAAAACTCCAGGTGAGTACTTGTTCAAACTGCTTAAATATCTTCAGGGTTACAAAATTAATGAGGGAAGGGAATTGCTTAGTCTCGGATGATGAGAGCAAGAAGCCATGGCCCAAATGGGAGGAAAGCTCAGACAAGCTGTTAGGAAACACAGTGAGTTAGAAAGAACACTTAGTGGTGAAGCATATACACAGAAAAGTGACTGTGAAGCAACACCAGCAGAATCATTACATAATCAGTGAGGAAAGATTATGTAAAACAGACTTGGCATTAGCTGGTCATCTTGCATAACAAGGGGCTTCTGATCGGCTTTTGCTGGAGTGAGTTTTCAATTGCTTTTTTGCCTTTTGATTCTTAAGGACATATGACTTCCTACTAAGCTCAGTTTTCCATGCATGATCTCATTTAATTAGAACAATTTGCGAATTAGATCTTTTTATAATCCTGTTTCCCAGATGAAGCAAATGAGGCTGAGAGATATTAAGTATTCCACCCAGCTCACACATACAATAAAGGCAGAGGCAGGATTCATTTGGGATTCTCTACTTCTTGATGTTTACATGACTGTCTTCTTATCATTTAGCTATTAAATTAAAAGCAATTTCCTTGGAGATGCTTTCCCTGATGGCCCAATCTTAAGTACCCACCTACTGTCCCACATCTCTCTCTGACAACATCATAAGGAACTTTTAAAAATTATTAGTAGTAAGGCAAAATGTGCATAACATAAAATTATTATACAGTGGACAGTTTAGTGGCATTTAGTGCATTTGTAACATGGTGCAGCCACCACCTCTATCTAGTTCCAAAATATTTTCATCACCAAAAAGGAAATGTCATATCCCTAAAGCAGTTGCTCCACATTTTGCCTTCCCCAGGCCCTGGCAACCATCAATATGCATTCTGTCTCCACGGATTGAGCTTTTCTGAATATTTCATAAATTGATTCATACAATATGTGACCTGTGTCTGTCTTACTTCATTTAACCTACGTTTTTTCGTGTTTTACTTACATCATAGCATCTATCAGTACTTCATTTCTTTTTATACTTTAATAATATTCCATTGTGTATATATATGTATACCTACACACATATATACAGGCACACATATATATACACATACACACACACTATAATTTATCTGTTCACCTATTTATGAATATTTGGGCTCTTTTAAAATTATTTTTAATAGTAATTTATCTGAAACTGTCATATTCATTTATAAATTATTTATCATATTCATTTATACTTATTTATCATTATATCCCTCTACCACTGGAATTCAAGTTCTTTAGGTCAGGGACTTAATTGTCTACTACTCTGCCTTTAGTAATGAGCACAAAAGTGCTTAGTAAATCATTAGTGAATAAATAATGGCCACAATTACTTACATTCCATTGGAATTGGGGATTTCTCATCTATAGAATCTTCACTTTCCTGCTACTACCAGCTCAATGAAAGGTCTCTTAGTAGGACCTTAAACTTCACTGTCACAAGCTGGACCACACCTAGAATTTCTAGACAGTTTATAACACTTCCCAGACTTTTCTGATGATAAAATTCATCTTGAATGAATGTTAAAATACTATCTTCCCTGAATATTGATTCAGTAGGTTTTTAGTGGGAGCCTCTACATTAAAATGCTCATGTTCATGGACTATTCCACAGTATACTTATTATCATGCACATTTGGGAACCTTAGCTTGGAGCAGCAGTTCTCAACCATGACTTGCATGGAATTGCCTGAAGAGCTTTTACAAAATATAAAACAGTAGTTTCCAAGGGTAAGGGTAGAGGAAGAAATGGGGAGATGTAGATCAAATAACACAAAATAGCATATGTAGAATGAAGACATCTAAGGATCTAATGTACAACATGAGGACTATAGTTAGTGTATTGTATTCAGGATTTTTGCTAAATGAGTACATTATAACTGCTAATGCCACAGGGACTAAAACTGGTAACTGTGAGATGATTAATACATTAATTTGTTTTATTATAATAACCATTTTACTATATAGATACCTTATCCTGTTTTATACTTTAAATATATACAATAACATTTTTTACAAAGTTTAAAAAAATAAAAATATCAATTCCTTGGTCATACTCTTGGACATTCTGCTTTAATCTGGGGGTTAAGAATGAGCATTAACATTTTAAAAAATCTTCCCTGCTGATTCTAATGGACAACCAAGGTCAACTAACACTGACTTAGAGCACTGGTTCTCATATAATTTGTGGGGATTTTTTAAAGTCTCAATGCCCAGGTTTCAACTTAGAGGAGTTAATATAACATCTAGGGGTAACATAAGTCACTTTGTAAAAATCCTTAAGTTTCTATTTAAAAATAATTGTAGATTACAGTAAGTTGAAACAATGGCATTAAGAGTCACCATATACACTTCACCCACATTCCTCTAAAATTGTCTTACCTAACCTTAGTGAAATTATCAAAATTAGGACATGTAACAGAATATTTTAACTAATCTACAGGTCTTATTTGAATATTACCAGTTTTCCTAGTAATGTCCATTTTCTAGTTCAGGGTCCAATCCAGGATCCTGCATTAGATCCTGAAAATGGAGGTGAAATTCATATAACATAAAATGAATCATTTTACCCTTGAAAAATCCCTCGCAGAAAAAAAAAAAAAAAAAAAAAAAAAAAAAAAAAAAAAAAAACCATTTTGAGGAGTGCTGGCTATTTTGTAAATGTCCTTGAATTACATCTGTCTGATGTTTTCTCAGGATTAAACTGGGTTATGTACTTTTGAGAAGGATCCTGCAGAGGTCACGTTGTGGCCCCCTCTGTACATCACATCTGGGGCACATGATGTTGATATGTCTTATTACAAGCATCCATCTATTTTCAAATTCTCCAGGTGACTCTAATGTTAAGAACCACAGGCATAGAGGATGTTATGGTGAGGGTCTCCAGCAACCCATGGTAACTTAAATCCTGGGATCTGGATGTTACAGAGAGGATAATAAGAGAAAAAACATTCCAGGATAATTAAAACTAATGATATAAATATAAATGACTGGCATTTAGGTTTACAATTTTAAATTGAATATTTACTACACGCTAGGCATTTTGCTAGGTTTTTGGAAACAATGATAAATGGGATATTCACTTGGCCATCAGGGAGCTTAAGGTAATTGGTAAGAAAGTATTTTTAGCATAAAATATCAAGTGCCAATGCAGAGGCACTATGAAGCCTTCCTGGAAGCGATGCTACTTGAGCCAAATCTTAAAGAGGAACTGTGTGGATAGAAAACTGGAGGCAAGAAGTGAAGTTTATGGTAGGAGTGGTGGAGGTGGATGTATAGATTATATACATTTTGCTCTTAGTATTATATAATGTTTTGGTGATTTTTAAAATCTAATACTGGAATATAAATTATGTAAGAATAAAATTGCAGCTGGACATGGTGGCTCACACCTGTAATCTCAGCACTTTGGGAGACCAAGGCAGGTGGATGGCTTGAGCTCAGGAGCTCAAGACCAACCTGGGCAACATGGCAAAACCTGGTCTCTACAAATCATATAAAAAATTAGCCAGGTGTGATGGCACACACCTGTAGTCCCAGCTATAGGGGAGGCTGAGGTGGGAGGATCTCTTGAGCCAGGGAAGTTGAGGCTCCAGTAAGCTGAGATTGTACCACTGTATTCCAGCCTGGACGACAGAACAAAACCCTGTCTGGAAAAAAAAAAAAAAAAGAAAAGAAAAGATAAAGAAAAAGAAAAAAGAAGGAAATTACGTGAAAAGTTTACTTTGAGTTTTGATTTTTAAAGTACAAGATTTTAGGCTTTTCTTTTCCACTGTATGAATATATTTCTAATTATGCCTACAATTTTTTTTCTCTCTTTGGTTTAGAAAAATTTTCTTTCCTAAGATGCTGGCAAATACTTATAAAATCCTACCGCACACCCAGCACTGTGATCAGTGTTGAGGGGAATAAAAGAGAAGGAGAATAAAACAGTCTTTGTTATCCAGGATGATATTATTTATTTGGAGAGACAAGTTGAAATCATTGACCACTATGACCACACTTGGCCTGACAGAAAACATGTGGATTTAAGTAAACTGAGAACCCACCAATGTCACTATTGTTAAGAGAATGAAATATTCATACGAATGAACTTAACTGCATTTCAAATGAATTTCATATCTGAAAATCTAAGCATAAATATAGTCTTCAGCCACCTCCGTCCATCAGAAAAGCTATCTATTTTATCTTTTGCAAACGCAAGAGTTACTGAATCTTCTCTCAGGAAGACACAGAGAATAAATGAAATCATCATGCACTTTTGCTTTGTGGCTTTCCATCAATATATGTGGCCAACTAAGAGCTAAATTTACAAAATAATCTCTATCAGGAGGCCTTAATGTTTAATGTCTCTAAAGTTTCTATGGATCTAAGAAGCTTGAATGTACTGAATGCAAATTTGGTTTTTAAATGTTGTAATAGTTTAGGCCCGAGAGCCACATATTTCTGCCTAAGAATAGAAAGCATAGCTAGCTGCCCACACGGAATATTCATATAGAGGTGGGGGACAAGAACAAAATTTATTCATTTGATACATAGAAATGGGACTACTTAGAATAGACTCATAATAGAAAGCATCATCCGGTTTCTCATCTCAGCTGCAAGTCTTCCAACAACATGGATTTCTGCCATATACTTGATCTACAGGCAAGCGCAAAGGGTGATGGCAGCTTTTACCAGAGGTAAAATTTCAGTATCTCAAACTATGAATAAAACCTCCCTGTTCTCTTTATACAAGTATTCCCCTAGTATGAATGATTACCCTAGCTGCTTTGGTACAAATGATTATTTACTGAACCCTGCCCTCCTTTTATTTTTACTTTTATTTTTTGAGAACAGGTCTTGCTCTGTCACCCAGGTTGGAGAGCAGTGGTGCAAACATAGCTTACTGCAGCCAGGACCTCCTGGGCTCAGGCAATCCTCCTGCCTCAGCCTCCCATGTAGCTGGGACCACAGTATGCACCACCATGGCTGCCTAATATATATATATATATATATTTTGTAGAGACAGGGTCTCACTTTGTTGCCTAGGCTGGCCTCAAACTCATGGTCTCAAGTGATCCTTCCGCCTCAGCCTCCCAAAGTGCTGGGATTACAGGTGGGAGCCACTGTGCCCAGCCATACCCACTCCTTTTAAGTCAAATCTCCTTAAAAATTTAGCTAGCAGAAAAACAAAGAAACATCCCCAGGAAATCCCTCTCACTCTCTCTCCTCTTTCTCTAAGATATTAAACTAAGACTTGGCTTCAGCATTTGAAACTGAATTGTTATCACAACCAAAAGCCAGCATTCAATTAGCTAATAGGCTACTTTATTTTAGCCTATATAAGGAAAAAAGTGAACCATATACTAAAGCAAATAGCTAATTAAAAGTTTATATATTTTTGTATTTATACCCTAAGTGAATAGAACTTTAAAGTGGATTTTCTGTGGTTCATTTAGTTTCTTAATCATTATGTTTCAACCAAATTTTGCTCATTTCAACAAGAAATATTCCCT
Organism: Rhinopithecus roxellana; assembly: GCF_007565055.1. Taxonomy (NCBI): domain Eukaryota; kingdom Metazoa; phylum Chordata; class Mammalia; order Primates; family Cercopithecidae; genus Rhinopithecus; species Rhinopithecus roxellana. Next base: position 70,651,742 of record NC_044557.1, on the reverse strand, counting down.
AATCACAGCAATTATTGAACCCTATATGGTTGGTTGTTGGTTGAATAGGATGTCTAATTGACTATTTCCTAAAATAGATATAGTGTTCTGGAATGAGTGAATTTTCCAGATAATTTACGTACTTATTTTACAACGTAACTGCTCTTGATGTTAAACTCTTTTAATTATATTACTCCAATTAAATGCCTAAATAAACAAAGGTATAACAGAATGGAAGCGCTGAGGAAGGAAAGATTTATTTGGGATAGGGAGTAGGTTTCAGAGGACAGGTAGCATTTAAATTAAGTTTTAGAACATTAATACGCTCTCAGGTCTAGGTAGCTGAAGGATAAAAGAAAGGGCCGTTCTAGAATAAACAATTGAGTACTTAAACATTTTAACAGTTCTTTTCTGCATTGCTTGGTTATCACTTAGTTTGGACTGTTAATTGTTCTAGACAGGGTGTATAAGTCCATTTTTACACTGCTATAAAGACATACCCAAGACTGGGTAATTTACAAAGAAAAGAAGTTTAATTGACTCACAGTTCTACATGGCAGGGAGTCCTAATGAAGCTTACAATCGTGGAATCATGGTGGAAGGGGAAGAGGCACATCTTACATGGCAACAGGTGACACAGAATGATCAAGAGCAGGGAAAACCCACCTCGTCCCCCCGTCAACATGTGTGGATTATGGCAATTACAATTCAAGATGAGATTTGGGTGGGGACACAGAGCAAAACCGTATCACAGGGGATTTGTTTCTACCATAGGTGAAATCCAAATGAGTAAGGCTTCTGGAGGTCTTGTCCCCTTCCACCATGATTGTAAGTTTCATGAGGCCTCCCCTGCCATGCAAAACTATGAGTCTATTGGATGGAATGCTGTTGTGTGAATACACTGTGATTTCTGCCCTTGCTCTTCTTTGTCTAGTGTATACTCTGTGTTTTGAGAGTAGTGGTTATAACATTTTTCTCCATTGGAATCCTCAGAGAGAGCACTCTGGGACTATCTGCTGGTGAACATCTGATGAATCTATTACCAGTAGGAACCAAAATTAACACCATAGGTGACTGAATTCCACTTTAGTGGCATCATGACTTTGGGTAGATATTTAAGCTCTTTAAGCCACGGTTTTCTCACATGTGGCATAGGAATTATGATAGCATCTGCCACACAGGATTGCTATAAGAATTAAATTAGATATCCAGGAAATGTTTATTAGTACAATGTCAGGCAGACACTAAGAGTTGAGAAGTATCAGTTATTTTTATTCAAGATGACCTCTGCTAACCAATGTTCTTCTCCAAAGCAAGAGATAAAATAGGATTGTTTGTGTTGTTCAAAAATTGTATGTTGATACTTAACCCATGAAGTGATGGTATATGAAGGTAACACTACTGAGAAGTGATTAGGTCCTCAGAGCAGAGCCATCATGAATGGAATTATCACCCTTATAAAGGAACCCCGGAGAGCTTCCTCATCCCTTGCATATGTGAAGACATTGTGAAAAGACAGTCATCTATTAATCAGGAAGCAGCCCTCACCAGACATCAAATCTGCAGGTGCATTGATCTTGAACTCTCCAGCCTCTAGAACTGTCAAAAATACATTTCTGTTGTTAATAAGCCATCCAGTCTACAGTATTCTGTTATAGCAGTCTGAATGGACTAAGATAGTGATCATTTTAAATATAGATATGAGGAAATTAGTAAGAAAAACCCTTTGTGTCCTGTGCAGAAATAAAACTTCAAAGCTTTTAAAAGTTAGAAGTTTCCAAATTGTGTTCATACATATTTGCTAATATTCAATATTTATTCACAAATTCAAGAAGTGCTTACTGACTATTTCCTATATGTCTAGTCTCAAGTAAAGTGCTGGGGAGATAGTAATAAAACAAGTAGGCATAACTCCTGCCTTCCTGGAGCTTATGGTCTAGATAAGGATGCAGGTAACCACAAAAACAAAAAAAGTTTGATGTTTGTGATGGGAAAATACAAGGAGGTTTTGCAGTAGGATTTGTGACATGAGAATTCCCTTTGTTTCAAGGAGCATTGCTTCTATTTAGGCTGTTTCAATTCTCTGGAGGAAATAACCATAGCTTAGATTTATTTCACTGTTTTTTTTTTTTTTTTTTTTTTTTTTTTTTTTCCCAGTGATCATGACTTTGAGGCAGGTGTAATCTTTGCAGGCAACAGAATTTCTTCTTTATGCCACTTTAATATATTCACGGATGTGCAGAAGTTATTTTTGTGTTGTGATCAATTTCAGTGAAAGGGAAGGATTGTGTGATTGGATGTTTAGACAAGCAATTCTTTTTCTACAGCTGGTTTTAGGCTGCCAGAAATGGTACACTTTATAATATTCACAGACTACATTACCTCTGAATTCCCAAATATTTTGAGAACTCTAAAAATCAAATCCAAATCTCTTCATATTAATAGAAAATGACAAAGCAATAGCCAATACACATCCCACTAATACATTGAGCACTCCTTTATATGTAGCCATTTCCTCCAAACTACTTCATCGAGTTCCTAAACATACAGCATACTAATAAATTAAAACAACTTGGCTGCTTATAATTTATTGTTGAGCAAGAGTGTAAACTACTCTTTAATTCACCCTTACTTAATAGTTTGTGGAGGAAATAATATTTGCTCATGTTTCTTATTGAGCTTTTTATATATTATAACATTTTTATAGTTGTTTCTTCTGTAGCCTTATAATTTTCTTCTCTTTTTTATAGTGAGCTATTAGAAAATGTTTAGCTATAAAGCAAGAGGGAGGGAAAGATAAAGTTAAAATGGAAAGTTTCTGGCCTGTTCCTCTTTATGTCTACTTGTATGACCACACGGATATTTTGGCTTGTTGGAAGGAGCACTGAACCAGGGGTCAGGAAAGATATTAAGCGGTCATTTAACCTAGAGTAAATCCCATGAATCTGAGTCTAAGTTTGCTTAAGGTGTAATGAGTAAGTCAAATGAGACAACTGCTGAGATCCACTCTATTTATAAAAATGAAAGATTCATAGCATTTCCCACTCATTAGGATGACTATTATTAAAAACAAATACAACAAACAGAAAATAAGAAATGTTGGCAAAGATATGAAAAACTGGACTGTTGTGCATTGGTGGTGGGAATTAAAATTCCCACCATGAAAAACAATATGTTGGCTCCTCAAAAAATTAAAAATGGAATTGCCTAGGATCCAGCAAAGCCACTTCTGGGTATACACCCAAGTGAATGGAAAGCAGGGACACAAACAGGTATTCGGATGTTTATGTTTATAGTAGTATTAGTCACAATAGCCAAAAGATGAAAGTAACCCATGTGTACATTGACGAATGAATGGAGTAAGCAAAATGTGACACAGAATGGAATACTATTCATTCCTAAAAAGAAAGGAAACCTGGCCAGGCGCAGTGGCTCATACCTGTAATCCCAGCACTTTGGTTGGCTGAGGCAGGCGGATCACCAGAAGTCAGGAGTTCAAGACCAGCCTGGCCAACATGGTGAAACCTTATCTCTACTAAATATACAAAAATTAACTGGACGTGGTCATGTGCACCTGTTATCCCAGCTGCTTGGGAGGCTGGGCAGGAGAATCGCTCAAACTCAGAAGGCAGAGGTTGCAGTCAGCTGAGATTGCACCATTGCATTCCAGCCTGGGCAACAGAGTGAAACTCTGTCTCAAAAAAAAAAAAAAAAGAAAGAAAGAAAGAAAGAAATGAAATTCTAACACATTGTACAACATGGATGAACCTTGAAGATATTACACTAACTGAACAAGCCAGTTACAAATGAAGAAATGCTGGGTGAGTCCACTTATATGAGGTACCTAGAATAGTGAAATTCAAGGACAGAAAATAGAATGGTGGTTGCCAGGGTCTGGAGGGAGTGGGAATGGGGAGTTTAATGGGAAAAAAGTTTCTATTTTGTAAGATGAAAATGTTCTGGAGATGAATGGTGGTGATGTGTACTTCATGACACTGAGCTGTTCACTTAAAAATGGTTAAAATGAGCCAGGTATGGTGGCTCACACCTGTAATCCCAGCACTTTGGGAGGCTGAGGCGGGCGGATCACGAAGTCAAGAGGTCAAGACAATCCTGGCCAACATGGTGAAACCTGGTCTCTACTAAAAATACAAAAATTAGCTGGGCGTGGTGGTACGCACTTGTAGTCCCAGCTATTTGGGAGGCTGAGGCAGGAGAAGTGCATAAAACAGGGAGGCTGAGGTTGCAGTGAGCAGAGATTGCATCACTGCACTCCAGCCTGGCAACATAGCGAGACACTGTCTCAAAAAGAAAAAAAAAAAAAAGGTTAAAATGGTAAATTTCATATTACGTATGTGAAAGGAAAATAAAAACTTGGGACCCCAATTCACTATGCCAAAAGGAAAAAATTAAGCTGAAAGCTGAGTCACACAAGCAACTGCTTTTCCTTTTGTTCCTAAGCAAATAGCTGCAGATGAAAGGTTAACTACCTGCACAGGTAGCTTCTCTGTGTTCACCTTACCTTATGTAGAGTGCTGATTTACTCACCATGAGGGGAATACATCATTGACTGTTCCCCTATCTGCTCCTTTTCTCTTGCAACATTTTGATTGGGTAACGTGACCATACCCTCCCTCTTTCCCCTCCAGCTGGCTTTTCCCCTTTAAATACCTAAGGTCTCAAAATCATCTTTGGAGAAAGATACAGACCTCTCTTCCGGGCATGTCCTTTACCTTGGCAAAATAAACTTCTAAATTGATCAAGACCTGTCTCAGATACATGTCGGTTTACATGTATGTTTGCCACAATTTTAAAAATGAATGATCCCTTTTATAAGTGTACTTTTAACAAATAACAAGTCCACTATGTTAGATCCTGGGAATGCAATGACAGAAGTCTCTCCAAAGTGAGCACAGTTTAGCAGAGACAACAGCTAAGGGACATTCATGATGAAAGCTAAGCATATCCCCATGTGGGATTACATGCCAGAGGTATCTAACAGAAACTGAGTCAGAAATGACTCAGCTGCGCCCTGGAATGAGTGTCCTGTAGCCTGGTGAAAAAGACAAGACAGGCTCTTGTAGAATGAGACCCTACAGAATGGCATGTGACAGTCAACATTTATTTTGTTGAAATGTACTGTGTGAAGTGTTTAACATTTTTATTCCAAATGATTAACCAATTATACTAGCATCATTCAATTTTTTTTTTTTTTTTTTTTTTTTTTTTTTTTTTTTTTTTTTTTTTACAGAATCTCACTCCGTCACCCAGGCTGGAGTACAGTGGTGTGATCTCAGCTCACTGCAACCTCTGCCTCCCGGGATTCAAGCAATTTTCCTGCCTCAGCCTCCGGAGGAGCTGGGACTACATGCGCGCACCACCACACTCGGCTGATTTTTGTATTTTCAGTAGAGACAGGTTTCGCCATGCTCACCAGGCTAGTCTCAAACTCTTGGGCTTAAGTGATCCACTCATCTCAGTCTCCCAAAGTGCTGAGATTACAGGTATAAGCCTATTTTCCTTCCTTTACCTTTCGATCTGTGGGGCTACCTTTCAAAACTAACTTTGTTATGTAAAATAAAGTCAGTTTTGAGGCAATTCTGTTCTACTTGTCTAATCAGATATACTTTAAAGAACATTTCATGAAGGTCTAATGGTTAGTTACTTCATCTGTGTACCACCGTTTTAATTCTTATAGATTTATGGTATGCTTGAGTGTCTGGAAGACTGAAATGATTTTCATTCCTTTCTTCTTTATAATGTCCATGCACACTTTGCTCGTGTGCTTCATAGTTTTTTCTTTTGTTTTTGCTACCCAGTATAAAACAGACTTCTAAATGACCTTTTCTAACTTGTTATTGATAGTTACTGATTTTTGTACATTTATGTTGTTTTGGCTACTTAAATCTTTTTTTTTTTTTTTTTTTTTTGAGACGGAGTCTGGCTCTGTCGCCGGGGCTGGAGTGCAGTGGCCGGATCTCAGCTCACTGCAAGCTCCGCCTCCCGGGTTCACGCCATTCTCCTGCCTCAGCCTCCAGAGTAGCTGGGACTACAGGCGCCCGCCACCTCGCCCGGCTAGATTTTTGTATATTTTTTAGTAGAGACAGGGTTTCACCGTGTTAGTCAGGATGGTCTCGATCTCCTGACCTTGTGATCCGCCCGTCTCGGCCTCCCAAAGTGCTGGGATTACAGGCTTGAGCCACCGCGCCCGGCCTACTTAAATCTTTAAATCAAAAAACTTTCCAACTGAATGTCTTGTTTTCAGACAATCGATCGCATTATCTAAAATAATCATTTTATCTCCCTTTCAGTACCTTTGTTTCAAACTCCTGTTATGTATTATACTACAATGTCTAGAAGAGTAACTTTCAACCAGGGGTGACTTTGCTCCCAGGGTATATGTGGCAATTCCTGGGGACATTTTTGGTCACCACAACTGGGAGTAGTGCTGTTGGCATCTAGTGGGTATAGGCCAGGGATGCTGTTAAACAGCCTGCAGTGCACAGGACAGCTTTCACAGCAAAGAATTCTATGGCCCAAAATGACGTTAGTGCCAAGGCCAAAAAAGTCTAATGTCAAACTTTCAGAAGATGTCAAATAACAGTGGTAAAAGATGGGAATATTATTTCTGGATAATCACTTTCGCAGTAATAAACTCTAATAAGCTAATCCAAATTTGGGCGGCGAAATTCCAATCTATATCAGTGTGCTGGCCATTGTGAAGGTTCTTATAATAGGATAGTCACAAAAAAATTAATTAAACAATAGGAGATACTTTGGAGCTAATTGAGAATATTGTCTTGTTCCAAACTTTACAAAGTGTTCTAACACAACCATATAATCTTTAATACAAACTTTCAGGGAAAATCCATCCCTTGTGATGATGAGATTCAGCATTATATATTTTTCTATTATTTTTATTTGCAGGGGAAAACAGAATATTTTTTCGTAGTTCTATGTCAGTCAAAAAGAATTAAACACCGCAAGAAGAACATTGCTCTTTTCCCCACAGCTCTTTTCACTGATGTTATAGACTTAATTGCTTTCCAATAGACAACAAATCAGATATACCGCAAAGAACATTTCCATGATGTGGTGTAACCTTTTAGCTTCCAAAGCAAGATAAAGTGAAAACACTGAAATAGGTTTCTGCATGCTTCACCTTTTAATGTGATCAGATTTTCTAACAAAAATGCTCATACAGGCAAAGAAAAGCTGGATGTTTCAAATCTTGTTGATTGCTAAGTAACTCCCTTAATTACCTGTGTGTTGCATATCTGCCTACCTTTGGATTTACGCCTTGACAAGAACACCATGTTATAAATGAATAAAAAAAAGAAGAAGAAAAAACTTATCCTTTCTACAATTAAGAGACAGGATCAGAGTGGGTATATAAACATTCAGAATGTTAATTTATTCAACATTACTCAGGCCAGTGCTTTGGGGAAAAAAATAAAATTCTGCATAAGATTTATAGGAGCTGACCAGTGTGCTCTTTATTGTATGTATGCCAATGCAGTGTCATCTCTGACCTTTTATGCACAATGACCCAAAGAGTTAGAAGCTTGAAAACATTTTACAAATTCTCCTAATAGTAAGAGTTCCATTTAAATTCCATCAAGGAGAGGTATTCATAAAAGATTTGGAAAGGAGATGATATGGAGAAGTCGTTCCTTTCCTCCATTTGTGACATGGTAGACTTAGGGCTGGATGGCAATGGGAAGTTTTCAAAGGCTTCTTGGTTAGGTCTCAACAAATTATTCACTTTAGCACTGTAGACAGCTGAAAGTCTGGCTCCAGCTTCCTGCCATATTGACACTCCTGGGTTTGTCTAAAGTCAGCAATAATTCTCTTTGAACTTGACCCTCAGCCCTTTCCATAGCTTTGTAGGCATATAATTCCCTGTATTAAGAAGTTCTTTCTTGCTCTAATATCTAGAACAGTTTCAGTTTTCCTAAGCAAACCTTAGCTGATACACAGTGTCAGCTTATCAATGAATATTCATCTGGGGAAATTCACCTTACTTGTATCTGAAGAAATCAACTCTCCTTTCTAAGAAAGGCAGTAGCTTTTCATAAAATTGTAAAGATACCATTTGTAGTTAAGAATGGCACAATTTCTATAGGATTTTTTTTGTCTTATCTTTTGTTTGATGTGAATGTAATGTCCAGAATGATTAACCTCTAACTCCCACAAAAATGAAATAAACATGAAAGAAAAAGATGAATAGACTGCACTTCAGGTGGGCAATTGAAAAAAGATGAAAACACAATGATATGAACACACATAAATTAAACTAGTTACATTAATTCAAAGCATGGTACTTAATCAATGAAACATTCATGGAATTCTATGAACGATGAGTGTGGTGCTCATTAGAAAGTCTCTTTCTCTTTCCTCAATTCTGCTCTCTAGAATCCTCCAATATACAAATTCGGAACAAGCTACAGTAGGTGCAGCCCCCTTTATCACAGAAAACTCATAAAAATAGGAGGTCAGACTTGTATCTTAAGTCAAAAGCTAATGGACTTACCACCTAAATTTGAAATCAGTTATGGGCAAAAAATAATATAGCATACCCTCAACTCTTTGGGGGCAATCATTGACACAAACCATCTATTCAAGGAAAACAGAACAAACCAGAGAATGGTGAGGGTTTGCTAAAAATATTAAAGTAAGACTTTTCTGAGATGCCAGAACTGACACATAATTTATACATTTTTTTCTTCTCATGACCCCAGGCCTCAAGCTAAATGATGAGAAATTTAGTTTCTTGCAGTAATACTACTTTGTGGTTATTGCTAACAGCATGATATATTTGAAACATTTAAACCGAATCTATTTTTATGCAATAATGCTACCACAGTTTTACTTAAGGGAATGGAAATTAAAAAAGAAAAAAAAAATAAGTGCCTAACCCACACTGGAAATTTACTAAGATGGAATAATTTTATGATTGCATATATGTGAATATATGTGTACATATCATTTTCTTAACAAACATTGGCAGAAATGTAGATTGGGAAGTAAAACAAGTCTTTTCTTAAGAACTTTTAAAGTTCTTAATAAGAGTTTCATTTTTAGGAAGCTCTGCCTCCAAATTTTCCTAGAGTTGCTCTTTGAAAATGAACAAAAATCCATCTAGATGTAGTAGGGAGTGTTTCCTCAGTGAAGTGCATCACCAGTGTAATAAACACTAGTTTTAGGCTACTTGCTGTTTTGTTTTGCTTTCTTGTAAACTTGATTCATTTTAGGATTTTGATATTAATAGTAATCTCCAAGTATAACCTTAGCTGCTGAACACTTTGCCTACATCAAAAATGGTCTCTAGGTCTTGGGAAAATAATCTGCCTATCTATTAAAATTGTGAAATAATTGTCCCTTCTTTGTAAAAGAAAGGGTCATTTTATCCACTGAAGGCAGTAACATGGAGCACAGCTTTTGTACAGAAGCTAGACTCAAGTCCTTACTCTCTACGTTACTAACTGGGCTCTCAAGGCAAGTTACTTAACATGTCTGAGTCTTAATTTTGTCCATTTGCTAAATGAAGATAAAAAACACATAAGTTAGATATTTGAGATTAAACAAAATGATACAGGTAGCCAGGATCAAATACACGCAATAAACACTGGGCCTGGGTAAAATGTTGGTATCTTATCCCTACTTCATTTTATGTGTTTCTTCTCTAGCACTTTTGAAGATCTCTGCTTCCTCCCTAGGTTCCCCTAGGGAACTATTTTTAACCACTTTAAGTCTTCTCCCTGCTTCTCCAACCCTCACTGAAATCAACTGTTTCCACAGCTAATCACACCCTGGGGAACTGCTTCCTTGCTTCTCAGGTATCAGCCACCAATTTACTAAACTCAGTTTTGGCGAGGTACTGGTAAGCAAGAATAAAAAGTTTGGTTTGGGATCAACCTAAAAGAGGAAATATTTGCAGGGTATATGTGGTTTTATGATACTACTTGAAACATGCAGTACATGCTAGCACCAATGTTTTCAATGAATCGTTCCTTCATTTCTTCACCATTGTATTTTTCTTGGTAGAGGTTAATGTAAACAATATAGTGCTTCTAAGAAGAACATATAACATGAGTTTATGCTTGTTGGTAGAGGCACACGAAGTGAAAATAAATGATTTGTGTCAGGTCCTCACACATTTGAAACACTGTTTAAGGAGTAGAATTATACGAATTTGTTTTACATTAACATAATAGTTATTCACTTTTATTGATTTACTTACTATGTATCTTACTATGTGTCTGACACACTATTAAATGTTTTAAAGCATGAATTATCATACTTTTGTATACTGTTACTTGCAGGTATTGTTTGTTAAGTATTTAACATATTTTAAAGGATATCCTAATTTATAAAGCACATTGTCCATTGTCTATTGTCCTGAAACAACATAGTGATATAGAGAATATCTTTTTACCGATGTAGAAACTGAGGGTCAGAGAAATTAAGCAACCTTTCCAACATCACATAGGACGTGGTAAGCCTGGATTTAAATCAGGATATATCTGGCTGTACACCTGATATGGTTTGGCTCTGTGTCCCCACCCAAATCTCATATTGAATTATAACTTGCACAATTCCCACTGTGTCCTGGAAGGAACCTTGTGGGAGGTGATTGAATTATGGCAGCTGGTTTTTCCTGCACTGTTCTTGTAATAGTGAATGAGTCTCACGAGATGTGATAGTTTTAACAAAACAGGAGTTTGCCTGCACAAGCTCTCTCATTTTGCCTGCCACTATCCATGTAAGCTGTGACTTGCTCCTCCTTGCCTTCCACCATGTTTGTGAGGCTTCCCTAGCCATGTGGAACTCTGAGTTCTCCATTAAACCTCTCTCCTTTGTAAATTGCCCAGTCTCCGGTATGTCTTTATCAGCAACATGAAAACAGACTAATGCAATAGCCATGGTTTTTAGCCTCTTTTATACTGCCTAATTGAGGGCAGAAATGCAGAAGTACTAGAGGGAAACGAAAACAGAAGTGTATCAAAATGCAAACAAGTTCATTGTAATGTTGTGTATTCTAAAAACTGGAATGGTGCAGATATTAGTATGGTTTTGTGTAAAAATGAAAAATGTTATTTTAAAAGAATAAATTAGATTCACTCTAGGACAGAGTTGTCTAGAATCCCTTACATATATTTATTATTTTCATATAGTCTTTTTTTACATTAAGCTAAATAGTGATCTTTCTGGAACTTTTACCCATGGGTTTTAGATTTACCTATGGGACCTATGCAAACAATGGTTGATCTTTGCTTCTTGGGTGTTCCACAGTTAACACGTATCTCTGTGCTCCTGATTCTTTAAGTTTATTTTCCTTTTTTGGCTTGCCATGTCACTTTATGCTATGTCACTTTATTGACAATTCACTCCCAAAGAACAAACTTCCAAATGAACTCATTGGATCTTTTTTACCCAAACTGCTGCTAGACCAAGTGTTCTGAAATCTGTATATGTATACTTGACTTTTTCAAAGACAGAAAAGAAATAAACATTTAAATTTCTTATATGTTAACTTTTCCATTTGAGTCAATTTCATAAAGTTTGAATCAATTATTTAAATATTATTTTTTCTATTTACAGCTATCATTCAAAGTGAACTTATCCTGTCATATGTTGATCTCACTCATCATTGTGTTGGTTCTTTTCTGTATGAGTCAAAGATATGAATGAATTCTGGATGAGACACAGCCCGAAACTCAGGCCCTTTGGCTCAACAGTAGGGACCACTCTCCCATCTGACCCCTCATTATTAGTCTTCAAAACTAGGAGTATTATGTCATGTGCATTTCTCTTTCTTTCTAAATGACAATCACATGTTTGTAAAAGGGTTCTGTTAAAATCAACACACTTCTCTATGATATTTTCCTAATCCTAAGAAAAGTTGTTTGACATGATTCACTCAAATAATTCATACTATATCCCACTATGGATCCTAACCTTTTCTTTTTCTTTTTCTAATTTACCATTTCCTTAGCAATATGTTTACTGAGCTTAATTTTGATTTTCATCAAAAAACCACTGTAATTTTATCAGTTCATAATTTACTAAAGAGTTAAAATATGCAAAAATTATAGAAGTCTTATTTAGCTTGTACTAAAGAACACACACACACACATAAAGAACACACACACACACACACACAAATTCCCTTGCATAACTAAATCATAAAATGAGTTTTTAAACTGTGACAATATGGAAAGGGCATGTTCAATGCTTCAGTGGGAGTAATATATTGATTACAAAATACTGTTTTAAATATACACATGAGAAGTAAATTTACTGCAGTAAGACTAAGTGCGTAATTGGGCTTATCAATTACTTATTTTTGTTACTTAGGAAGTTTAAATGGCTTATCCACTTATATCAACTACAGCAACATAAGTGTTAGTTATGTAGCACTTTACGGTTTCTACACAGTTGATACAGTCATTATCTCATCTGATAAATAAGTGGCCACAAGATAGTATGACATGTACCCAGAGAAAATTTAATGGAAGGAAGACAGGCTTTGAAGTCAAATGCAGATTTAAAGCCTTACTCTACCCTTTTACAGGTCGGCAACCTTGGGCAAGCCATAGAATATCACTGAAATTTACGTGTAAAACGAAGATGTAAAACACCTACGGCACAAGGTTTTTAAGATGATTAAATGAGATGATAATGCACAGCATTCAGCATATGTAGTTCCTTCCTTTTTTCTCTTCCCCACGTTGAAGAACTTCATTCTGCATGCATTTTTGAGCAAACTTTAACTTTGGTTTACTGCATGCAAAAATCCTATTTTTATGCATTCACAATTGTTGAGTTTGTCAGAACTATCTGGAGGCATGAAACCAAAACAAAGAGCATATATGCTGAGAAAAGATCCCTTTCTATACAGATATTTAATTATCACGAAGGTTGCTCATTTTAATCCAGCAATAGAGTTGTGCTCAATAAAGAAGTTTATGAAACTGCAAAACAACAACATGTGATGAATGGTTAGAATGATGAATGAGCAATAAACAAGTTCAACCTTAAATTTGTACATTTTGGAAAAAGAGTTAAGCCTAGATTTAGAACAACATAACTTAATAGGCAAGAGCAAAAATAGCAGAAAAGAGATGATAAGAGAAACTGAACACGTTTTTTATAAACAAATGTTATTTTTAGCTTTATTTAGAGAGGTGTTGCGCTGAAAAATCAAATCAATGCTGAAGATAATTTCATTTTTACTTGTATCCAAAAATTAAAATTAAAAAGTAATAATTTCACTTTAATACAGCACTAATAAAATGAACTTCAGTTAAAAATATTAAAATTCAAGAATTTGAGGCCTAAAGGGGTCTTTGGGATCACAGGATATTAAATCACATAATTTACCAGATGTGAGATTTAGAATCCTAGGATAATAACTACATTGCTGCTATAGACTGAATATTTATGTCCAGGACCACACATTTGGCTGGGAGTAACTATTTCTCACTATTTATGCCCAATTCAGCCAGGACAAATAACTTAATCCTGTCATCAGTTACCACAGAAACTCCAGTCACAGCCAGAATTTCATGACTTGTATAAACTTTGCTAAAAATTCAGGAGTCACAGATAGAGGAGGTGGGAAGGTGGCATAAGGTCCAGCATTCTGCTAATTTCACCCTCCCCTCTTTTTCCTCTCTCCTTCTTCTCTTCATTCAGGGTTCTACTCCAAGATCCACTCTTCTTTTTTGGGATGGAGAGTATATTGCCCCCCTCTCTGAAGCCTGAACCTATCTCTCTACATCAAGTCTCCATTTGGAACTCTTTCATTACCTTCACTGTGGAAATCTGTGCCTGGCTGTCAATAGTGGCCACTAGGATTTTATTTTTTTATATACATTAAGTTCTAGGGTACATGTGCACAACGTGCAGGTTTGTTACATAGGTATACATGTTCCATGTTGTTTCGCTGCACCCATCAACTCATCATTTACATTAGGTATTTCTCCTAATGCTATCCCTTCCCCACCCCCCCCACCTAGGATTCTTAACTGTTACTGAAATCCTTTCCATAGTTGAAGGCCCACCTCAAATTTTCCTTTGTTCTGGAGCCATGCTTTATTCTTCCTAAATTACATGTGAGCGCCTCAATTTTTAAACTCTCATGGCATTTTGCACTTGCCTTGGGACATTGACATCCTGTGTGTTATTAGAATCACTGCACCCTCACTGTCTTTGCTCCACTGTACTAGCATTCAGGTTCCTAAAGAAAGGGGCCTTGTCTTACTAGCTTTTGCATCACCCAATGCATTGCTGCTATGGACTGAATATTTGTGTCCCCTCAAAATTCGTATGTTGAAGCTGAATCCCCAATGTGATGATATTAAGAAATGAGGCCTTTGGGAGGTAGTTACATTATGAGGGTGAAAATGGAATTAATGCCCTTATAAAGACATGAGGATACAAGGAGAAGATGGCCATCTGCAAACCAGCAATGTGGGCTCTCACCACACACTGGGTCTGCCAGAATCTATTCTTGGACTTTCCAGCCTCCAGAACTGAAAAAATCAATATTCATTGTTTAAACCACCCATTCTAGGGTAATTTGTCGTAACAACTCAAACTGGCCAAGATAACTGCTTTTCAGATAACAGATATGTTGTGGATTTGAATTCTCATGAGGATTGAATGTTTCCACTGGTGTCAGGGTCCTTTGTGAGTTTGGCTGGAAAAAGTACAATCAAAAAACAAATGGCCCACAAATCTGAGGAACAGAGACAGTCTCAGAACCTGAAAGCATTTGTTGGGCTTTTGTCTCTGCTTCTTTCCCTTTCATGTTTGCAGATTATTTGCTTTGAGTGACCCAGTACCACCTGTTTAAAAATGGCTGGCTAACCCAATAAATATATACACCTACAATGTACCAACAAAAATTTTAAAAAACATTTTAAAAAATAAAATGGCTGGTGAGATTGCTCTGTAAATGCTATTTCCTAGTAGCCCTTAGCTGAGTCAAGCTACATCTGACTATGTTCATGCAGACACATGTCCTTTAGCAATAGCCCTTTAGCAACTTTCCTTTAGCAATTGCTTGGGTATTATTCTTCAGTCATTTCTGGGCTTGGCAATGACCATGTGTTCTCAGTGATGCTGATGGTAGGGACAGTGCAAATCCACAGCCTTGCTACTTAAAGCCGATGTGGTTTGTACACTGGTGAGAGCCATACAGAGCATAGCCACATCATTTGGTCAGGTGTTATCTGCCTTGTGGTCAAATTAGAGAACTGCTTCCTAAATTTTTGAAAATGTATTTTCTATATTTATAACTACTCATGCAATGACAAGGAAAATAGTTCACACACTAGGAATTATTTAGGAGATATGGAATGAATGACACACACTAATAATGAAAACTTTGAAGGAAAGTTATAGAAAGCCTGGGTTTTTCTCATTATTATTATCAGAAATGAATATGGAGTAGGGGAGGATTTGCTAGGGATGGTTTTACTTTTTTTCTATTATATGAGGTAGTTAATAATTTTTTTCTCCATTAATGTAACTTTATAATAGGTTTATAACTGTCAGGAAATGATGTAAATTTCATATTGCTACAGGGTCAGGCTTTCTAAGCAAAGAAAATTGGCAACTGGGTGAAATGGTGATAGAATAGATAGCTCAGGAGAGATACAGAGATTTATCTCCTCGGGGCTTTGCGTTTACACTTCAAAGGAGGCTAAATCCCTGAGCTATTTTTCTTACATTCCAAAGGACTGTAAAAACTTAGGGATCTTTCCCAGAGAAGATTCTTTCACATTAGAGACAACAATTTCTCTCTTTCTTTCCAGAGGGGGAGGATGGCAGCTGTCCAGCTCCTATATAGATGTCCAGATTCATAATTTCAGGGGTTTTGCAGTACAAACCCCTGTAGGTACAGCGGACATCTACTTTCACGCATGGCCTTGAGGGACTGAGGAAGGGGGAGCCAGCCTGCTGTTATTGCTGCAGATCATAATTCTGATCTAAAAACTTCATGCTTACTTTCAGGATAAAAAAATGAATATAGGTATTAAAAACTTATCAATAATGTATTTTCCCAAGCTAAAATCACTTACTATTGATTAGCTATTACTTTCCCCTATTAACCTCTTTCCATTTTCTTCCTGCTTCTTTAATGAAATTACAAGTATTTGTTAAGTACTTACTAGTCAGATTCAGTACTAAGAGATTTACATGCATTATCTTATTTAATAATCACAAAAATCCTATGAAGAAAGTGCTTTTATTCCCATTTAACGGTTGAAAAACTGACCAACAAACTTGACCAACACAGCCAATGACTGATAGAGCTATAATAGCCAGTGAATTGATAATTCTAATGTTTTTGTGTGTGTACATCTGAACCTGTGTTATTTTCACTGCTCTACACTACACTAAACTGTCACAGCCAACTGCTAACATGTCTCAAATGCTCTAATTTTAGTAAAACAACTTTATTACTACTCTATGGTCATTTGTGTTTTTTATTTTTTTTTTATTTTTTTATTTTTATTTTTTTTTAGACGGAGTTTCGCTCTGTCGCCCAGGCTGGAGTGCAGTGGCCGGATCTCAGCTCACTGCAAGCTCCGCCTCCCGGGTTCACGCCATTCTCCTGCCTCAGCCTCCCGAGTAGCTGGGACTACAGGCGCCCGCCACCTCGCCCGGCTAGTTTTTGTATTTTTAGTAGAGACGGGGTTTCACCGTGTTAGCCAGGATGGTCTCGATCTCCTGACCTCGTGATCCGCCCGTCTCGGCCTCCCAAAGTGCTGGGATTACAGGCTTGAGCCACCGCGCCCAGCCATTTGTGTTTTTTATAGTATAAAAGCTACAGGGATGTCTCTGTAATAATATCCATATTCTTTTTCTTATTCTAAAGGTTTCTTACAGGTGCTAAGGGCTGGGAACTGGGTAGTTTGTTCTGGGAAAGGAACACACATGTTAAGATAAATAAATTCTTGATTCAGGATGATAACTTGGGATCAAACTGTGAAAAGGATTTTATATGTGTTGTTCGATGATGAAAGCCTTCAGCCTCTTTAAATTAGTCTTGCTACCCAGGATTGGCAGCATCAGCATCAGCATCATCTAGAATCTCGTTACAAATGCAGAAAAAATTGTAGGCCGCGCCCCAGATCTACTGAGTCAGCATCTGTATTTTTGTAAGATCCCCAATGCACATTAAAATTTGGAATGCAATTCTTTGGAATATATTTCAGGCTTTAAAACTTTCCCCTCTGAGTCCCGCTGATAAAAGGTAAACCCGGCTGGGTGCGGTGGCTCACGCCTGTGATCCCAACACTTTGGGAGGCTGAGGCAGGCAGATCACCTGATGTTGGGAGTGCAAGACCAGACTGACCAACATGGAAAAACCCTGCCTATACTAAAAAAAATCAAAATTAGTCAATCGTGGTGGCATATGCTTGTAATTCCAGCTACTCCGGAGGCAGAGGCAGGAGACTCACTTGAACCCAGGGGGCGGAGGTTTGTGGTGAGCCAAGATGTGCCATTGCACTCCAGCCAAAAAAAGAAAAAAAGGTAAACGCAAACTGCTGCCCTGTTCAGGTAGCATATCATAAAACTGCCTTCAAGTCCTGAGTCATTCACTATCTGCTGCCTTGCCTTCAAGTCTTCTACAAGTCCCAAAATAATATAGGAGAAAGCTCTCAGGCCGTGTGATGTGGTATGACTCTGCGATACATAGGTGTTTACACAGAATGAATCCTAAGTGTGATTTACACTAAGTGCAAAAACTAATAAATGCCAAAGCTATGTGCTGCTCCCTCTCTCTCTTTGAATAAAGAATCTCCCACTACCACCCTCAACATAGCTTTCGTAAACACCTTTACTCTAATTCCAGGATGTCAAGGTCCCATCCGAATCGTCTTCTTTTGTACTTTTCATCATACGAGTGACATAGTTTCATTTGTTTTCCTAATTCCTAGCAGAGGCTAAGAATTAACAAATGTATTGGATTATAGAGCTGGAGGAAACAACAAACATTGCCTTCTATGACTCTGATCATTGGTTCTCAACTTCCTTTCCTATTAGGCTCTTCCTATCCCTTTAGGGCTCTGGTCCAGAAATAGTCAGGGGCAGCCAAGAGCTCAACTCTAGCATTGGAACAAGGAAAAGGACACCATAAACTGTCACAGCTGAGAAAAACCCAAGATGTGACAACTAAATATAATGTGGTACCGTGGATAGGATCCTAGATGTTAGGTAAAAAGTAAGCAAATACGAATGAAGAATGGATTTAATTAACAGCAACGTATCAACACTGTGCCTAACAGGCTGTCCTCCATATGCTCAATGCATGATGTTTCTGATATTTATAATAAGGTTCTTTTAAATTCAATGTATATTAATGCAAAAGGCCTATGGCTTCAACACTCATTTATTGTTATGCATTTTATCCTTTTTCTGGCCCAGAGAGATACTTGTTTTGTTCATGAAAGAGGATATAGTTTTTTAATTGAAAAGGTTAGCTTCTATGGCTTCAACTATTTAAAGTCTGAAATTACAGCATTGACTAGAAAATCTTCCTCTTACTTATTTCTAGCTGGTCATGAATTCATCTAGATTTATATACTTCATCTGTCTGGAATCTTTTGCTTGTCCTGTTGCCTCTTAGTTTTGGTTCTTGTTACTCCTCCTTATTTTTATTGTGATAATTTGCTTTTTAACTAACATTTATTGTGTGCTTACTGTGTGCCAGGATCATTTAAACAATTTATACACATTGTCTCATATTACAAATCTGAGTAATACCAGGTAATATCCTTAATTTCATGAAAATCAGAAGTCCAGAGAGATTAAGTGACTTGTCCAAGGTCACAGAGCTGCCCAGAATAGCAGAGGTAGGATCCAAATCCAGTTGTATGTAATTCCAGAGCCAAGGGCTCTTAAATAACACAACATGCTATCTTTTTAGCCCCTACACTATATGGCTAAAAGATTCTTCTCTTTGTAGGCACATAAGTTCCCAACCATTCTCCATGTGATGCTAGAAATATCTCTCTATAAAGCAATCTCATCAAGACACTGCCTTAGGCAAAGCCCTTCACAAGTCCCCAAGATGCCAAGAATAAGCCCAAATTCCATGGTGTAGCACACAAGACTCCCTCTCCTCTCTCTCAAGCCTTGTTTCTAACTATTTGTAGTTGATAATGTAGGCATTCAATCATGTTTTTAAATGAATGAGTAAGCATTCTTAAAATTGTCCACTGAATTGAGGTTTACATAGGCTTATATAGGGGTGGAGGTGAAAAAGAAAGATGACAGTATGGAGAGAGAGAATTATTATTTATATTCCCCTTTTCCTTATCTTTTTGGCTATCCCCATTCCATCCCACTCACTATACATTTATTTACAAGAGTGTTTTTCATATCACAAAAAGATCTGTAACTTGAGAGAATTATTTAAAGCAGGAAGTAAAAACTCTGTACCCCAAACAGCACACCACATACCTTTTTTCTTTACTTAGACTAAATGTTATTGTGCTGATTTTGCCACATCTTGCCTCACTTGAAATAGTACTTGAAAAAGACTTCAAAATGGAATCTATCTAACTGGAAAAGAAATTCTATTGAATTGTCCTATAAGACACTCAATAAATCAGAGTCACAAGGTTCGACTCTCTGTGGGCACCTATGATATTTTATCTACAATATGTTATCAAAGATAATTTTTGCCCCCTCTAGCTCAGAGAACTATGAGAGGATATTGATGCCCTTTCTATCAACATGTATGAAAATTTAAGCAACACAATAACCTCCAAGGATCTTTGAGTACAAATCCTAGCAAATAGAAAACACTGAAATGCAGCAGGGAGGCGAATACTGTTAAAAGTCTCACTGATTTGTATACTGGGTTGGACTGCCTCTATATGCATAATGCATAGTGTTTTTCATAGTAAGAGGGTTTATAGATATAATAATTCATTCATTAAGAGAGTTTATATTGCATTAGTTAACAGAGTTCATTTAAATCCAATGCATATTAGTTTTTTTTCTATAAAGCACATTAGTCTTTTTCTATAAGACAGAAGATTCAAATTTATGAAAGAGACTTACCAAATTAATGATCAAAAGAATGGAGGAAACAGAATGCTAAGATTTGTTGGTCATGATTAAAGACACATGGGTTTTCTTCCTCAAAAGATACCAATCTAAATTAACTAAACTTGTTCATGTAATATGTTGGAGGAATTTCACTTTATTATTTTCAAACATATATGAGGTAACATAAAATAAACTAATGAATAGATAACCTTACTTTAAAACCAGCATATTAATTTCTCTTAGTACATATTTTTCCCTACCAAAAAGCAGTTATCTAAGCTAAATGGCTGAACCTAATATTTTCTGTGTCCTGAAATCATGTTTCAGTTATAAACCCACATATATTTTTTTCATATTGTACTAATACAAAGACTTTTTATCTCAGTTGGTTCAGATGATCACAAAATTTGAGTTAGTGAATTTTAAAGCTGTTTACTAGTAACTTGCTTGTATGTAGACGTACACATAATACATAGGGAATGTATCATGAATGGTCACTGTAACATTTATAATCTTCAGTTGGATTCACAGCTTTTAACTATAGTAAAAGTAGTTTCAAAACTTTGGTAAAAACAACAATAGAAGCTTTTCCCCCCAGTTGTGTCTGGTTTTTACCTATTTTTCCATTCTCATAAGTAATATTCTTTCAGTCATAACTGTGAACATGCTCAAAATTTCACTGACAAGCATAAATCCTGTAGTATTTTTACATGTAAAGAAATACCCTGACTCGGTATGGTTATGCACACCTGTAATCCCAGCTACTCCAGAGGCCGAAGGCTCACGTGCGCCCAGGAATTCAAGGCTGTAGTGAGCTATGATCGCACCACTGCTCTCCAACTTGGATGACACTGAGATCCCATCTCACAAAAGAAGGAAAAAAAAAAACTAAGAAACTATATATCCTTAGGTACAAAGTGGGAAGAAAAGCAAATTTTAAAAAATCAAGAGATACCAATAGTTTCATTTCTGAACGTGAGCAAGTTCCTAGAAGTTCTTTAAATTCCTACTCTTAAAAAAATGAAAACATCGGGAAATGTAGACATATTACTTCACTGTTCAAATCGCCATTAATTCTATCTATGAATGTTTAAAATAGAGTAGGTCTTGCTTAATAATTTCTCATTTTCTTCCCCTCATCATTTTTCAGTGAAATAGGAAGCTCATGGTGGTGTTAGCAGGTTAAAAGGGCAAGTTTTATTTGCTAACAGCAGTGAAAGACTAATTTTAATAGGGATTTAGGAAATTTCAAACAGGATCATGCTTATTTCTCAACGATGAACAATGTCCATTTTAATTATTCCATGAATTAAACCAGTATAGGTTTAATTGGGCAGTTTAGAAATCATTAAATAAATTGACAGATATAATTTGTTTTTTAATACGTTGTAAGACTATTATGCTGCAGCTCAAACGTAATACCAAAACCATTTGCTCAAAGAAACCTCGATGTTACTGACATTTCTTAATCCGTTTATCATGGCCATGATGAAGCTGTATTTCTTGATTCTGGGTTGATTCCTTCCGACAGAGAACAATCACAGAAGCAGGGCAAAAAAGAAGAAAACAAGTCTATAAAATAAGGTGCTAATGCTATAAAACTAGAGTTGGCAAGCTTTTTTATTTAACAAATTATAGACACTACAAATCTATAGGGATATCAAGCAAACACATTTTTTTCTCGTTCTGAGTATACCTCCGGTTGCTTGGTAAAGTTTAAAGTTATGTAAATGATTGGTTAAAAAAAATCTAATTTCTCAAAAGAAATAAAGCTTTCATATTAATTTTAGAGTTGAAAGTAGTTTCAGCCTGTGGGATTTCCTTAATCTTATGTTTTAAAGTAGATATTAAATGAAATAAATGAAAAATGTTATAAAATAAAATCCCAATCAAATATCCCCCCAACAAATATGCACACGGAGATGTAGACTGTCATAAACATATATTGAATCCCACGGTCTGATTAATACACAAATGAACCAAAAAATTAAACTTGAAATCTTGATGTCCTCAAATTCCACTATCTTAATAAAAAAACTACATATTGGGTACTTATACAAACTTTGAACCACTCTTCAAAATCTGTGAAATGCCCAGCTCCATTTAGGGACTTTTAGTTTCCATGTGTAACAAGAAACCTCAGCAATGAAATAATTTTCCCTAAACATTTTTGTGACCCAGAAAATGTAAAAAGTCATCAAACTGTCAAAACAAATTTCAATTCAAAACAAAGTCGTAGTTCTCAAGAATTTAATTAGAACCCTCAGAGCAGCTATCTGTTTTAGTTTCTGTGCTTACAGACAGTGACCTGCATGCCAAGATAGTTTTGTTGATTAAATCGCAGAGACTTCCTGCTTTTCCATGAAGAACCTTCCAGCTTGGAGAGAAGGTTCCAAGTCAGTGGTGACCTAGTTTCACACTGCAGAGTGTGCCACCTCTAGCAAGATTCATTTTTTCCTTTTAGTTTTTAACCTCCTGTTACAGTATTTTTACTTTAGAGTTATCTTTTTTATTAAATGAGAGGTGTATAAGTTATGTGATGATATTTTAAAGTGTCTGGTGTGCTGCAATTAAAAAGCAGTTAAGTATGTGTCTTGCTTTTCTCTTTAGAGCTTCCAAACTAGTTATTACTGTTTTAATTTTGCCTACTACTGAGAAGAATTCCCAGGGAACCCCTAGTTCTATAGGCTCTCTTTTCAATATGTAAGCAGCCTGGGGTTAGTAAGATACAAATTTATATTTAACTGTGCATCATTAAGTTTGGAATGTTGAAGGTATTCTATCCTGCAAGCAGGGCAAAAGACAAGATCATTGCATTGGATTTTAGAATTTGTAATTTTACAGACCATCACAATTTCAAGAGAATATTTTAGGGACTATTTCCCAACTTAATATTTTGACAAGTAAAAGAATTTTAAAAGAACAGACTTAAACAAAAACCCCAAATTGATACCATATACTAAGCAGTCATTTCACAAAAGACCATTCATTTTAACACAAGGAGGGAAGGAAAGAAGGAAAAAGGGAGGAAAGAGGGTGGAAGAAAGAGCAGAAGGGAGAAAGTAAGAGGGAGGGGACAAAGGAGGAAGAACGAAAGAAAGAGAAAAGGGAAAGGACAGTCACTTTAACTAAGTATAGTCTTATGAAAAACTACTGTTCTTTTATTATTGGATCTTTTTCTATCTTTTTCTATTGGATCTATACCATCAATGGTATAGACTAGCACTTGGGAAACCACTCAGTGAGATCTCCATCAACCATCTAATTTCATTTTTGTTTTTGAAAAGACAATTTGACCTGAAAATAAACGTAAAGGATGGGCTCTTTACTATTGGCCAGTTTACTTAGATTCTTCCCTTGGCTTTGACACTATTTACAGTATGACCATGAATAAGTCATTCAACTTTCAGAGACTTAATTCCACTCACTCTATAGAAATGTTATAAGCATTTATTAAATTTATTAAATCCAATATGTTAGTCACCTAAAAGACAGACAATCTGTATATTAAAATGCTTGAAATGTATTCATATTAATCAGATTTAGAGAAGTTGTGGCCAGGTGTAAAGGATGTTTGGATTGAATCCTGGCAAATGGGTAGCTAATCAGAAGGCTAAAAGAGGTGGAGGTATCACTATTCTAGGCAGAAGGAAAAGCCCATGATACAGCACACAGAATTACAACTTTGGGAAACCACAAAGAGTTTTTAGCTTGGCTAGAGTATAGGGCTGAGGTCTGCAATAAAGCTGTTTGAAAGGTCTATAGAGTAACAACCTTATTTTGTGGAGAGTGGGGAACCACTGCCGGGTTTTAAACAGGGGATGATTTGATCAGATCCACAAAGGTCAAGACAAGAGGCTTGATTCATGTAAGTTCCATTAGAGCAGGAACCGGTGCTTCATTCATACTCTATCCTTAATTCACAACAACAACAAGCTCACTAATATTTACTGAGAACTTGCAAGTTCTAGGCACTAATATAAGTACTTTAAATACATTAGCTCACTTATACCTCACCACAGCACTTTCAGTAAGGAACAGTTTTATTTCCTTTTATAAGGAGGGATACTGAGATTTGAGATTCTAACTACTTTGTTTATGGTCTCATATCTAGCAGGAGGAATGTAAAGGTCCAACTTAGACTTTAGATTCTCAAGGCCAAGTTCCTCACCATTGATTCACCTGCCTTCCTGAGCAAAAGAAGGAGCTCAATAAACACCCACTGAATGACTACGCAGCTTTCATGGCCTTGATCAAAATAATTTAGGATCTTTGAGTGCTAATTTTCTCTTTCCCTCTGGCAAGTTGAATCCTAAACCACTCTGAAGAGACAACAGCTATACACTTTTTTTTTTTTTTTTTTTTTTTTTTTTTTTTTTTTTTTGAGACACAGTCTCGCTCTGTCGTCCGGGCTGGAGTGCAGTGGCCGGATCTCAGCTCACCGCAAGCTCCGCCTCCCGGGTTCACGCCATTCTCCTGCCTCAGCCTCCCAAGTAGCTGGGACTACAGGCGCCCGCCACCTCGCCCGGCTAATAGCTATACATTTTTAAAAACCAGGCTGGGCGCAGTGGCTCATGCCTATAATCCCAGCACTTTGGGAGGCTGAGGCAGGCAGATCATGAAGTCAGGAGATGGAGACCATCCTGGCTAACACAGTGAAACCCCGTCTGTACTAAAAATACAAAAAAATTAGCCAGGCATGGTGGCGGGCGCCTGTAGTCCCAGCTACTTGGGAGGCTGAGGCAGGAGAATGGCGTGAACCCAGGAGGTGGAGGTTGCAGTGAGCCGAGATCGCTCCACTGCACTCCAGCCTGGGCGACAAAGCGAGACTCCATCTCAAAAACAAAACAAAACAAAACAAAAAAACCCAGCTTCTCTGTATATACTAAAACTTGTTACATTTTCCCTGATATTTAATTTCAATATGCTGAATTATAGCTTAATCCACATTCCTTGTTTATTCTTGGTAGAAATGAACATCTGGATACCTCCTCTTGAAAACAATGTGGGGAAGCATGAGGGTCAATAAATTTCCCCTTAATCATTTTCTCCTTCATGCTGCAAATATCAATTCCATTAGTCTTTTCATAAGCTAATCTGATTCCAAGGAAGGTGAAAAACAACTCTGAAAAATCTATTACTAATGTATCTAATGTCCTGTAATCGAATCCAGCCAATTGATTTCCCAGTTAGAGCTGAGACAATTCATCATCTAGAATGTTCATAAAAATTGTATAAGATTTAAACATATTTTACAGGCATAACATATTACCTCTCTCAATCTATTTTATTCTTTAAAAACGTATCATTACTTGACAGTGTGTTAAATACCTGATTGTATATTTATTGCCTGCCTTCCCCACTAGAATATAAGCACCTGAGGGTGGCCTTAGTTTAATCTTTTATTCACGGGACTTTGAACGTAGCCTGGAACATAGTAGGCATTCAATACATATTTATTTAATTCATTTATCTGAATCTAAATGACTATACATGGCTGAGTAAAGAACAGTGGATGATTAATCACAAACTGTGTCTTACAAGAAGGTGTTACAGTGAGATTAGTTTAGATAGGATAAAAGGGAGAGGTTGATCCATGAAGACAAACAAGATTAAAAGGGACGAATAGACTGTCAATTCCCATGACAAGGTGAGAACCTGAGAGGGAAAGATTTCAACTGAAGGAAAGTTCCAGAGGTATTATTCAAACACCTGTTAGCCATGGAGCCCCCCTATTGGACCCCCTATTCAGGAGCCCTGCTGAGGAAAGGCTAAACTGAAAGCTTTTCTGGCTTCTCTACTAAGTTGCATAGAGCATTTACGTGGCATAACTCATAAAAGAGGACTTTAAAAAAATAAACATAAAGGTTGTAATTATCTTACTCATTGTTTTCTACACCAGGTATTCCAATCCTTCTCTAATGGCCTATAGATAGAAAATCTTTTAGCTGTATACTTACGCTGGGGGGTAAACAGATAGCATGTTGTGGTGTTTAAGAGCCTTTGCTCTGCAATTACATTAAACTGGGTCTGGATCCTATCTAGGCTATTTGGGGAAGCTGTGACCTTAGACAAATCTCCTAACCTCTCTAGACTTCTGATTTTCATGAAAGTGAGGTCATAACCCTGTGTCACTGAGCTTTGTATAGTGAGATAATGTGTAAAAATTGCTTAAAGATCCTGGAACACAGTAAATGTTAAGTTCATCCTCCAACTGAATTCTGAGTAGATTCCATCCTCTCCTCCTCCACTTCAAAGGACAAGATTCATAACCCTTTCTAACTCTCCTCTCTGCCCTCCACAGTTATTTGGCACTTAACTGTGTGCCTCACACTGCACTAAATGCTGGGATTAATGAGATTGCAGGCACCATTCCCTCCTCCTAAGAACTGAGAACCAGTATGGAGACAGACATGCCAACACAAGAAAACAGGAGGCAGAGGGAAGTGCAGATGCCAGGGGTGCTCATAAGCAAAAACAAAGGAGAGTGGTGAGGGTGTCTTGCTCTATGGAGCCCATAAAGGGCCTCCGAGCATCTACACCATCTGAGGAGATGTCTCCTTTTGTGGATGCCAGGGCACTCTGACTCTCCCTTGTCTCCTGCTGCCCCCTCCCTCATTCATTACACACCACCCTCTCCCCCACGTCCATGGCATTTAGGGCATTCTGTGTTGTCTATTTTGCTTACCTGTGTGCTCATTTCAACCAGGCACGCTCTTCCTCAACACATAGGATGGCTGCCTTGAAAGCAGGGCTCTCTGTTTCATTTTTCTTTCTATTCTGAGCAGCATCTTCCATGAGGGCTTTCACACAGCAGGAATTGATCAGGGACTAATCAGTGTTCGGTGTTTCACTGAATGATTCCCATTGTGGGGATATTCATTCAAGAGTGGTCCTATTTCCTAACTGTCCAGCGAAAATCCTCCGTATAGAAAGACATCAGGAGCTTTTACTAATAGTCGCAGAAGCTGGACCGAGATATATGAATTCTAGCTCCAGTTCCCTGAAGTGAGGAATCAATATCACATAGAACCATACGCCTTAGGGAGCAATGGTACATGCTTGGCTCCTGTGTGCACAGTTTTCTTTACTACCTCCATGCTTAATTTACAATATTTTTCAGATGTCCTTATATGTAGTTCTTTGAATTAAGGGTATTGAAATAAAATGATTATCACAAATATCTGAGTCTACTATTTGGCTTCATTGTATCTTTAAGTAGGGGCTGTGGTTTTGAAGGATATGTTTCTTATGCACCCTGTCAAACTCAAATGGTTTTATCTAACACAAACAATAATTGGAGTAGTAAAAAATTCCACTCCATTTTCTTCTATTTACCTATTAGTGCTACTCCACTAAGTTAATGTTTTTTATTCTAGCTCTAATTAACAATTCTATTTTTAAAAGAATAATAGAAGTTTAAGTATCTGAAGGATTTCAAATATCAAGTCCAGTGATTTTTCAAACTTCAGGTCATAGCCCATTAATGGACTATGAAATAAATTTAGTGAGTTGAGACTGTATTTAAAAAATGAAATAGAATGTTCCATTCTATTTCATATTCTATAGAATATTCTATTCTATAAGTAATCAAAATAGATAGTAATAGAAATGCTTTTAAGCAATTTCATCTGAGATATATTGGTATTTGCATGTGTATATATCAGGTGGTGCTGTAAAATGTGGTAGGCAGAATTCTAAAATGGTCACCAAGATCTCCCACCCCTCTGGTGTACATGTCTGCATAACTCCAGGGTCTGGAATTTATGATGGACTTTATTCCCGCAATTAGGTTGTATGGATCTTAAGACAGAAAATCTGGGTGATCCTGACTCAATAACATGAATTCTTTAAGAGCAGAGAATATTCTTGGTTGGTTGAGACAAAGAATCCAAATGAAATAGATTTGATGTGAAGTTCTTTGCTCAAAGGTGGAGGGGGCCACATGACAAGAAAAGCAAGCAGCCCCTAGGAGCTGAGAGTGGTCCCTGGTTGACAGCCAGCAAGGAAATGGGTAGCTCAGCCCTACAACTGCAAGGGACTGAATTCTGCCAACAATAAGAATGAGCTTAGAAGCAATTATTCCCCTGGTTGAAACTCCAGATGAAAACATAGCCCAGCTAGTACCTTGACTTTATCCTTGAGACAGCCTGAGCAGAGAACCCAGTCATACCGTGTGGACTGACCTACAGAACAGGGAGTTCATAAATCGGTGTTATTTTAAACTGCTAACGTTGTGGTAGTTTGTTTCATGGCAATAGAACACTTGTACAGTGCTTTCTATGGTCAGCTGTGATAATAAAAAGAGAATAAGATGAAAAACAACTCTGAAAGACATGATTTGGTTTATCTCTTTCATTGTATACACGTAAAAATTAAGGTCAAATGATGGTAAATAACTTGTGCCAGATTACACAGTTAGTGATAGAAGCAGGGCAGAAGATACTCTTTCCTGAACCACAGTCTGACATGGTGATTACTTTCCTTTTACCTGAAGATTCATTTATTTCACATCAATAGTGACTAGCTTTCCCCTACTTATCCTAAATCAATGGAATTTTATTATACAGCCATCCCTCCATATCTGTAGGCTCTGTGTCTATGGACTCAACTAACCACTGATTCAAAATATTCCAGAGCAAAAACAATGAACAGTAACAACACAATATAAAACAATACTGACTACAAATACAGTATAACAACTATATAACTTTTATATTGTATTAGATATTATAAGTAACCTAGAGATGATTTCCAGTATACAGGAGGATGTGCATAGGTTATATGCATATACTATGCCATTTCATATCAGGAACTTGGGAATTGCAGATTTCTGGTATCTGTGAGGGTTCTGGAACCAATCCCCTCTACTCCCTGAATACTAAAGAATAACTGTACTTCTAAGAAAATAATTCTAGAAAAGCCACTGCAGCCACTAAAAGACACTTCAATGGCTGCAACATGTTTCTAGTTATTATTTTTTATTTGAAAATCCTTTAAGCCCTAAAATTATTGCTTGAATGTCTGTAGTAACTATAGTATAAAACTTCACTGCTAAATTTAAATGTACTTGACTTGGCCACAAGAGGGCTCCTAGAGTTTTCCAGGAGAGTAAACTCTAAACAGATATTGAAAGGTATCTTTCAATGAATGAGCATATCGGTTTGTAGATGGGTTCGTTGGCAAGGCTTCCTTCAGTGAGATTCTCTAGAACTTGTGGTAAAAATATCACTCAACTATATTATCCATAAAATCTCCAGCTGGCCGGGAGCGGTGGCTCACGCCTGTAATCCCAGCACTTTGGGAGGCCGAGGCGGGCAGATCAAGAGGTCAGGAGATCAAGACCATCCTGGCTAACACAGTGAAACCCCGTTTCTACTAAAAATACAAAAAAATTAGCAGGGCATGATGGCGGGCGCCTGTAGTCCCACCTACTCGGGAGGCTGAGGAAGGAGAATCGCTTGAAACCGGGAGGGGGAGGTTGCAGTGAGCTGAGATGGCGCCACTAAACTCCAGCCTGGGCAACAGAGGGAGACTCCGTCTCAAACAACAACGACGACGACGACGACGACGACAACAACAACAACAACAACACTCCAGCTTATTGTTGCGCAGAGGGGGGATGGCAGCCTTTGAGAGTCAGAGAAAGCCTGATTCTGACAGGCCACAAAAGAAGGTAGATTTAATTTGCAGAGCCTGCTATCTACAGCTCATGACCCCATCTTTAAATGATCTATGGCTGTATCCTCATCTATAAAAATAGCGTGTAACACCTACCTGTCCGAGCTGTTGTGAGGGTGAATTGAGGATAGAACCCAGGAGCTTAAATTGCCCCTGGCATATGAAATTATCAAAAAGTGAAAATTTTTATTGTTTATTACTAATACTTTTACTAAGAGACATTGAAGTACATTTGTTTTGTAAAGGGAACTTTCAATACAGGTGATTACACGGTTGCTAATATGTCAGCCTTGAAAGTAATGTTTCCAGGTCTAAATTACTAAAAGGGTTATGTAGAGTATATTTAACAGTTCAGAGGTCTCTTTTAACACAATAGACATGCCACTCATACTGATTATGAAGCAAACTGTTACCAATTCAACAGAGAAGAATTCACAAGTGGTGGTATTATTTAAAATAACTCATTGTTCATCTTTCTGCAATCCACCTCTTTTGAGACTTCTATTTTCTAGGCTTAGCCTATATTCATGGTGGCCAAGCTGGTTACTATCGTTCCTTTTTTTTTTTTTTTTTTTCTAATTTTTAAGGACCATTGAGTTTGTAGGATAAGCTTTATTTGCTGAAGGAAAAAATACTATGTCTTTTTAGCCAATTAGAGAAGCAATAGAAGGAGACAGATATGTTGCAGAGGAGAAGAGGATATTGGTAATTGGACAGAGTTATATAGACTTTGTGAGCTTTTCTAGTCAATTGATTTGAAGAACTGTGCTAGCATAAGTTTTTAGAAATATGTGCTTGTCTACACTTTTATTAATTCTCATTACCTGACTATGAACAATCTCACTGACACCCTGCTTGCTGCCTTTCAGAAAATGAGACTTGACCGTCTGGAAAAAGGAAGCCTGAGAATGAATATATAAGAAGAGGACATAAAATGGGGGGAAGAGAAAGCATGGTTTTAGCAGCCAAATTCTGAAATAAGGCTAGCCCTACATGGAGGCATTTCTTCAGCTTGAAGGAAAGAATTTAACCCAAAGACATTGGAAAATGACTTGACAAAGTCACACAGGAAATTGGTGTAGGAATTAGAACTAGAAATCTGGTCTCCTGATGATCATTTCTAGGAATGGCTACTAAAATATCAAAGAAAAAGATTCAAATAATCTTAAAACAAACATTCTCATATTGGGGTGGTGAGGATGGTAAATTTTAAAGAAAACAGGCCCTCTTTGATGTAACACTGGTTAACCCATTAAGCCACAGTCTCTACTATTACAGCTTTTGGATGTGACCGAATCTCTCCAAATTGAAGTAATAAGCAAGGCCAAAGCAGCCATTCTCTTTTTGGGTGGATTTGTCTCCCCTACTCATCATTCTTTCCCATGTATTAGATGTTTAGTAACTTTTGTCTCAGATAGATTGAAGACACTAAAAGCTGCTATCGTTCATTACAAAGCAAGGCTAAAGACACTCTGGGCTAATACGGTACACAAAAGTTGGTAATTTGATTTGTTTGGACTGATTGCCTACAACTCTCTGGTTAAATGTTAAAGTACAAAATTACAGGATATTATTATATCTGGGGGGAAATAATGTAATGCCTGCAAAACCCAAGCCGTATCTTCTTACTCTTCCCTATGACGGGCCTGGATGCCATTCAATTTTCCCAAAGTAAAGCAAAGTGCAAGGTCAAAATAGACCCACAATGTAATCTGTCCTCTCTCAGAATGTAATAACTTTACTTTCTTACTGGCTTTGTTAGTTACAGGCTGACATCAACCACAGTCTTAACAATCTGACAGAACAGGTTCAGAGACCTGGGAGCCCGAAGGGAAAATGAAATAAAACAAAAACCAAAAAACAAGAAAGGCACTGGCTGAACAATGACTGAAATGAAAATAGTAGCACACAAAGTTAAAAACTGAAAAACCTAAGAAGGTTTTTCTACACATATGTAGTACATGTGTATGTATATGTATGTATACGTACATTTACTTCCCTTAGGTTAGGATATAGAAGGTCCTCAAGCCTGTTTTATTTAACTTTGCTGAAAGTTTTTCAGTAGTTTTCCATCTTTATGTTCAGACCACATAAGAAAATGTCCAAATATATCATCAGAAAGGTTTACATGTTTTATAACAAGGAGCCATTGAACTAAACAGACCCAGAAATTCTCAATGCCATTTAGGTAGATTTCATCTATTCACTTGTGTAAAACATCTGGTGCTCACCAATTGTGTAGAACCTCTTCAGTTCGCTCCTTCTGGAAGGATGTTTCTGAGTATTTGCTGCATTGTTCTGCTCTTCTTCAATGATGGGGGTCTTGGGTGCAGGGGGCTTACTGGCTTGTGGTGTTTGCTTTCCTGCACCAGCAGAAGGGTTGAACCCCGGAGCATTAATATCCACCGACTGGGCCTTTTTCTTCAGCCTACAAGTAAAGAAGATCACATGCTGTGAATCCCGTTTCTAGAGACACATTTGTTCCATGTTTATCACATTTTTTTTCAACAATTGAGTTATATTTAGCCTTGAGATAGAACCACATCTATTCAGAAATGACAGACATTCCCTACAGTATTTTAAGAAAAATTCTACAAATATTTTTGAGACTAGAAGGAAAAATATCTTGTCTAATCATTTTGAAAGATTTCATTAAAATATAATGTGATAAAGAATTGTTATTTTTCTAATAACCAATTAAAATATAGTGTCAAAGATAATGGATTTGACTATAGTATTTAGTTCTGAAAGGAATTTTTTAATACTACAGTGAAACATTAGTTAAAAATAAATGTTAACTCCAAAAAGAATAATAAAATCATTATTTTTTAACCAGAGGCTGCCAGGGTTTTTCTGCTTAATGTATAACAGCATCTTAGCTGTAAAAATGATAGAATTCATGTTATTTTACTATGCATTCTCAATAACAATAAATGTGTTGCTCACTTCTACATTTTAGACAGCTGACATAAGGCCTAACACAGAAAGCAAAAAGCTATCCAGGAAATATTTCCCTGCTCATGCATATTTCATTTGGCATAAAAATCATTGTAAATGATGCTGAGTTAACTTCAAACATTTCAAGCTACACAACTAATGTCATTAAACCCTAAGTCCAATTTACTATTGGCCCTTGGTACTTCTGGAGGCTAATATTAAGTGTCAATTCTTCAAGTCTTCATTCCCTATAAACAAGATGGTGGCAATTTTCTTTATTATTTCTGATAACCACACCTGAACCCTTGCAATTTCCTAAAAGTTTCATACTTCTTCACACCTTCAAATTTTATTTAGGTTTTTCTAGTACGTTGGCTTCCCTTTTCTGCCTTACTTGCAGACCCTGTTCATGCTTGTTAGACATAGCTTCAACGTAACATCTGAGAAGCTTCCCATGACGTGGACCTTGGTAGCCTCACACCATTCAGCATGGAGGGTTATTCATAATTAACCCACAATTAGCTTCTATTGAATTGAATTTTCCACAGCAAAAGCTTTGTAAAGGGAATACAATCTATCAATTAGTAAAAGAGTCATTAATGAAAGCAATGTTTACTAAATTTTAGCCATTAAATTATGACCTATATGATTTCTACCTTATCCATATATGATCTATATTATCTTAATATCCATGAAAATAGATTCACGTAACTCAAATTGGCAACAAATATATTTTAAAGTGTTCCACAGCACTAGTCCTGAGTAATACAAATTATAACTACATTGAACTCATACCACACCCACCACAGTGGCTAAAATGTAAAAGACACGATACAAAGTGCAGTGATGAGAAGTGATTGGAATTCTGCTGCCCTGCTGGTGATGGTGCACACTGGTAAGGCTACTTTGAAAAAATGTCTCGCAATACCTAATGAAGTTCAAGGCATGCATTTTTATGTGTTAACCAAAAGATGCATTCAAGGATGTTCATCTCAGCATGATTTGTAATACACAAAAATTGGAAAAATTCTCAAATGTCTATCAACAGTAGCATAGAATTTTATACAGAAATGGAAATGCATGAACTATGACTATTAGCAGCAACATGAATGATTTCATAAAGATAGTTTTGAGCAAAGAATCCAGACATAAAAGAGTACATGCCCTATGACTCTATGTATATTAAGTCCAAACACAAGCAGTACTATCTACGATATTAAAATGGTAGGCTAAACATTGGGGAGTTACTACATTGATGACAACATGAAGGGGTTTATGGGATTCTGGTAATGTTTTGTTTCCTGATCTGCACACTGGGTACCAGGATGTATTTACTTTGTGAACATTTAACCATCTATGATTTTTGGATTTTTCTGGGTATATGTTATACTTCAATAAAACATTTTCATGAGAAATTGACTTTTACCTTATGGTAATCACTTCTTATCTGCAGGGAATATATTTCAAAACTTCCAGTAGATGCTTGAAACCACAGATAGTAACAAGCCCTATACAGTACATACCATGTTTTTTTCAATACATGCATAACTATGATAAAGTTTAGTTTATAAATTAGGCACAGTAAGAGATTAACAATAACACGGAACAACTATAACAATATACTGTAATAAAAGTTACATGAATGAGGTCTCTCTCTCTTAAAATATCATATCGTACTGTATTGCAGGTAACTGAAACTGCAGAAAACAAAACTGTGGATAAGGGGGTACTACTGTATTCATTTACAATGAAGATTATATATGGTGCCAATGGCTACTTGCCACAAAAAGGTGACAATAAAAATAGACTGAAGCACTTTTCATTCCAGCCTCCTAAAAACTGACAGAGTAGAGTGACATCTAATGAACAACCCTTTCTCCCTATCCAGCACCCTACTTCTCATGAGCTGAAATGAACTGTTCATTCATTCCTGGAATGGCTACTCACCACCCCATACTGTTCTGGGCACCAGGGATACACAGTGAACAACACAGGCAAAACAACTGCCATCCTGGAGCCCTTATTCTTATGGAGGGAGACAGGTGATAAGTAAACAAGCCAATATATAACAAATTACGTGGCAAAAAATGCAGTGGATTACAATCAAGCACAGTAAAAGACATAGGGAATGAAGGTATGCATTTGTACTGCTATGTATGGGAGAGCCAAGTAGGACTCATGGACCATTGGACTTTTGAGAAGAGACTGAAGGAAGGAGCCATGATCATAACAGAGGGAGCAGTTACGAGGGAGCAGCAGTTCAGGAAATAGACTTGTATGTTACGTTAGTGGAGCAGGGAGGCCACGATGGCTGGAACAGAGAAAATTAGGGGGTGAGAAGCTGGAGATGAAGTCAAACAAGATGGTGCTGGGGGCAGGGGAGTGAGGCCAGATCATATAGAGCTTCAAGATCGTTAAATGAGGCCAAGAGAGGATTTGAGCAAAGGAGTCATCACATGGTAAAAGAATCACTCTGAGCTGCTTTGTGGAAATTAGGGTGAAAGCTGTATCTCACAGCTAAGCAAGCTGAATGGAATCCTTCAAGCAGTAGTAACCAAAAATCACCTATGGCATTATATACTTGAGGAAACATGGATTTACACTGTATAGATTTATCTACTTTTTCCTAATGCCTTGTTCTTCCTAATAACACCATTCTTAGGTGTTTGTAGACTAGAGTTAAAGGCTACAGAAGGACTATATGTACCTAAGAAGGCATTAAGATTAATTAAAAAAAAAACAGTTTAAGAAATAAGTTGCATGTATACACAATGGAATACTACTGAACTTGAAAAAAAATCCTGTCATTTGCAACATGAATGAACCTGGAACACGTTAAATGAAATAAGCCGGGCACAGAAAGACAAATGCCACACGATGCGACTTATATGGAATCTAAAATAGTTCAACTCAGAAGCAGAGTAGAAGGGTATAAGGAGTTTAGATGGGTACAATGTTGATCAAAGGATATAACATTTTATCAAGAGAAGTAAGTTCAAGAGATCTACTATGCAACATGGGTGACCATAGTAAATACCCATGTATTGTATTTTGAAAATTTCTGAGAGTAGGTTTTAAGCGTTGTCACAACAAAAAATAAATATGTGAGGTGATGCCTATGTTAATTAGATTAAGCTATTGCACAGCATGTACATATTTCAAAACATCATTTTGCACACTATAAATGTATATAATTTTTATTTTTCAATTCATAAAAAAGAAGATAAATAAGCTGTAGATCACCAAGGCAACAAAGTTTATTTGGACTAGCATGGCTTTTCAGGAGAGCACACTTACACACACCACGATTTAGACCGCACTCACAGTATTATGTTGAACCCTATGAAATCACTAATATTCAACCATTTCTGACATTCAAAATGTCAATATTCTATAGTTGATCCTATAAATTTTATTTTAAAATTAAATTTGAGTTTCAATATAAAGCAAGTTATTTTGGGGGAAGGCAGTTTCAGAGGAGTAGAGATTTAGAGGAAAGGTGTTAAATTATACAAAAAGCCAGCTGCTCTTTAGTTCTGAGCAATAATTATTATCATTATTAACAATTATTTACATTTTATAAATATGTTTGACTTTCAATTCACATAGTAGATTATTTTATCACCAGGAACTGTTTATATTTTACATTGGCCCATTTTAGAATTGATCTAAAGTCTCATATTGGCTTATAGGATGGCTTATATTTGATAAAGGGATAGATACTATAATTGATGATGTTCTACCGACACTACAAAATACGTAAGCATCTCATTGCCCTTTTTATGTTCTCCTTAGAATGAGCAAAGGACATGGCACTGAACTCCAGACGGCCAGAGACAAACAGAAAATGACACTGTTATTCCCCTTCTTCTTTCTCCCCCTCCTCACCACTCTTCCCAACCAAGATTTGAAGGGCATCACGTTTTTGTTCTAAGTTTAGAACACTGCTAGTAGGTTTTCTGGCTTGCATAAGACGAGACTTCCATTTTCACGTTCTTAGAAAGCAGAACTGTGTGGGTAATTGAATTACTGGCTAACAATTCTAAAAATGAGTATTGTGGTTTACAAGGAAACCTGTTAAATGCTACCTTCAATTTCCAAATTTCATGAAAGGGGAAGTCTTGTTAAATTTTTAACAAGGTTCTTCATTAAATGCGTTAAACAAATGTAAATATGGCATAATGGAATATGTAGGTGTGCTGCATGAGATAAAATACCCTATTTGATAATAAATGAAACATTAAAATGAAGACAAAAATAAGCTCTTAGTAGGTACTGAGAGGTTCTTCGCTGAATGTGCTTTGTATTCCCAAAGGAAAATGGGTGCTGACGCCTTAGATAAAGACTAGGAAATAAGGAAAAGAAGCCATCTTTCTTGGCATGGCCCCTATAAGCAGACGGTCTGGTTTGTCTTAACTTTTGCTTTTTCTTGTCCCTCTGCTTTTGAGAGGTAAAGAACTATCCTATTCCTCCGCACATGTATTCCAATGCCTTCCTTCAGCATAGTAACAATGTTAGGTGCTTTTCTGAGACTCACTCTCCTCGTCTATAAAATGGGTATAAAATATACCTGAAAGGTTCTAAGAATCAATAAACACCATATGTGAAAGTGCCTAGCACAGCATCTACACAGGAAGCTCTCTATAAATGCAAGTTCCAATCATTTTGTAAGAGTATGTAAGATGCTATAACTGTGTTCTGCACAATTCCCAGGGATGCTGAGGAAATTATATCCACTTCTCAGGCTCCTTTCCTCCTGTACCACTTTCAATTAACACTGAGCCTGCAGGGACTGCACTACATTTAGAAGGAGGCTTGACTCATTCTGGAGTGTGGGTTTTGAGGGAAGAGTGAAGGATAACAAGAGAACTAACTGAATACGAGTCCCTTATGTGGTACGCAATGTGATATTTCTTCCACGACAGTCCCCAAATCTTTCAGAAAATAACTAAACCCATCAGATAAATCACCTGTGTGTGTGTGTGTGTGTGTGTGTGTATGTATGTGTATATATATATGTGTGTATATATATACATGTATATGGGTGTGTGTGTGTGTGTGTGTATACTCCTCACATATTTGACCTAAGACAGCAAACTCAGGAGCATAGATGGAGACCAGAGAACCATGAAGAAGTAAGGACAAGAAGCGGCAATGCAATTTGAGGAGGGCTCTTGACTTTCCTACTCTATAAAAATAGGGTTCAATACCATTTCAACCAGTTCTCCAAGGAGCAGGAAAGGCCTGGTAGGTTGATAATGAAATCCGAAGTGACAGAAACTAGTGAAAAAAAGAACTGGCAGAAAATATCCAAAACTCATCAATTTTAACAGAATGATTCTTATAGTAATTAGCTATATTTTACTCTTGCATAATTTATTTCTATTTTACTAGAAGCATAGGAAATCTAACACTCATTTTCTAAATCACTTTTTGAGTAGGATAAATGCACTTTGTGGCTTAAATGAATGAACGTACATCCCAAAGCCCAGGGCTTAGGCCAACAGTGACTGAATGTGGCTTTACACTGCTCACTGTGGAGGGTTTCTCTCAATATCTGGGTCAATTCTCTATTTCAATAGCTTTTGTTGTGGAGAATCTTTCTTCAAGCTTCCTCACTTTTAACCCTTATAAACCATTATGTATCACTTGTCATATTGTTTTTGTCTTATCTTCCCTTTTCCTCTCACATCTGTGGGGTTTCCACTTTCCTACTATCTCCACCCTTCTATCATCATCCCCTCACATCATAACCAAGGAATGCTTTTCATCTTTCTACATCTATCATGCTCTGCATCTCTTAATAGTTTTGTAATCTTGCCTAAATACTGCATGATACAACTCTACATTGAGCCTAAACGACATCATGATATGACTGAAATGCATAAGAAAAATATGTTTTTATTTAATTGAGTTCTTCACTGGAATCACCTCTCCCATCAAGTGGAATTCAAATTGTGCCTGGATTATAACTAGTTGGATATGTTCCTGAGTTCTGTAGTTGTCTGGGAGAAAAAAAAATAGATCTTCTACTATCCATTTACTATAGTCCTAAGATATTGGTGGTAACAGTAGCAACAGTTGAGAAAACCCACTATAGCATATGGGAATATTCCCTAGGTCTTAGGAATTTAAAGCAGTATAAAATTAGCATATAAAAGTCACATTTCCATATATTCCACTGTGTACCTTGAGAATAACAGAATGGCACTTAAGACTATGGACATGGGGACTGGATTATCTGGAACTGATTCCATAATGTGGCATTTACTAGCTGTGTGACCTTGGGCAATTGGGCAATTTTCCTAACCTTTCCTTGCCTCCATTTTCTCATCTGTAAAATGGGAATATTAGCAGTATCTGTCATAAAATTGATATGAAGATTAGACTAATATTTGAAGAAGTACTTAGATTTGGCATAAGTATTGTATGAATGTTTGCTTTAAAAAAACAAACATGAACATTCATTGAGCATTGATAATGTATCAGGTACAAGGCCACATGTTATACATGCAGTATTTCATTCACTGATCACAACAAGCTTATGAGGTAGGTAGCATATGTCCTATTGGTAGAGGTATCAACTGAGGCTTAAAGAAAGTAATGGAACTAGAAATTAGAAAAGCTGAAATACAACCAGGGCATTTTGAACCAAAGGCTACACTCTGGAATTAGGAGGCAGAGATAAACTTTAGCTCTTACACTTGGGCAAGGACCTGGACTATCTAAGTCTTATCTTTAACAGTGGTATTCATGCTATATCTGCCTGCTCTACCTAAGAAAGCTATTGTAAACATAAAATGTGTTCATTTCTATTACAGCAGTGTATAAAATTCCACAGAAATCTATATGCTAGTAGTAGCTATACACATTATCACTTTGCCCTATTCATTTGTTGTATGTTCACACAAGTGTGTGTGTGTGCGTGTGTGTCTGTGTGTGTGTGAGAGAGAGAGAGAGAGAGAGTGTGTGTGTGTGTGTGTGTGTGGTGTATGAAGGTATGTGAATGACTGTGCCCCAAAGGCCCAACACTTGTAGTCCTTTCCAGTAATTTCCAGCAATTTCCAGCAAGAAGACCATCTGTGGTTTGCACATCTTGTTACTGTTAGGGAAGCTGTCTCTTTGCTTCCTA
Source organism: Rhinopithecus roxellana (assembly GCF_007565055.1). NCBI lineage: Eukaryota > Metazoa > Chordata > Mammalia > Primates > Cercopithecidae > Rhinopithecus > Rhinopithecus roxellana. Next base: position 70,611,934 of record NC_044557.1, on the reverse strand, counting down.
AAAGAGCTAATGTAAGAATATTATTTAAAGTAGGAAAGCTGCTGAGAATGCAGGTTTTCCAAGTTGGATACTGTGGCTGCTGCAAAAGTCTCAAGTTACTCAAAAATAAGCTTTCGGGAGCAAATGCATAAAGAATTTTCACATTGCAAAATTAAGGGTTTTTGTTACCCCTCCTATAGAGTCTGACTAAAAATCAGCAGCTAAAAACAAACCATAAAATCAGCAAAACCCAAACATATTCAGAAACTCAACCACAGAAGAAATGATAGATTGGAGACTTATGCTTCAAAAGAAGAAAACAATCCCTTGGGGGTATAGAATATTCCAATTCTAGCCCACTCAGTGATTGCAGTGGCCATACTATTCCTTGTGCCCTTAAAGAGGAAGATTAAGACAGAAAGTCTCATTAATGTGGAATCGGGAATTACACAATTTACTTTTACAATTGCAAACCAAAGCAAAAATACTTCAACAGAAGTATCCTTTGGGAATTCAAATTGGTGTTGGAACAGTTAATGGGATGCTGAAACTAGATAGTTTGTTATAACAGGATGTATTTCTAACCCTGTATTCATTCTAAGAAATTTAAGGTTTCCTATCTTGGAAATTCATAGAACAGAGAATTTAAGAATTAAGCCGCAGGTGCAAATACATGCAGAAATGGTTTGCTAGAAATTCTAGCAAAAACAAGAAATTCTCTCATTAAATGCAGTTGAAATTAACTCTGTGGAGGGCTAGGCCAGTAGAAATAATAATAATTATATAGAAGCATACACAGATTCACTGCTATTATACCCAATTTTATGCTATGAATACTAGAAATTAAACCCCAAACTAATTCTGCCTCTTCAGAGTTTAACAAACCCTAACATAAAACGTTAACATTTCTTACTGACCTTTCGTGAAAAGGACATCTAAATCCTCTAAGTTTGCCAGCTGGTTTATTTATATTCCAATTCTTGCATCAGCTCAGAGAAAGAAGTAATATGAGAGAAGCATTTTCTATTAGAAGTGAACACCACCAGATCAACTTAATTACTACATTCATGGAAATTCTAGTCTGTTCATCATTTCATTCCTAGCATTTAGCATACAGCTAGTCATAGAGTAGGCACTTAGGAAATAAATTGTTGAATGAATCAATGGTTTCATTACGGGGGAAAAACCACAAGAAAACAAGCAAGTCTACATTTTAAAACCTATGAAAATAAACTAAAAAAAGACTTGTGATATTTAATAGCAGATATAATGATTAAATTAATGCATCCACATAACATAGCCTCCTTCCTATCCCATTATAAGAATACGTGTTGGGGCCGGGTGCAGTGGCTTACACCTGTAATTCCAGCACTTTGGGAGGCTGAGGCAGGCAGATCACTTAAGGTCAGGAGCTCACGACCAGCATGGCCAACATGGTGAAATCCCATCTCTACTAAAAATATAAAACTTAGCCGGGCGTGGTAGTGTGCACCTGTAGTCCCAGCTACTCAGGAAGGAGAATTGCTTGAATCCAGGAGGCAGAGGTTGCAGTGAGCTGAGATCTCGCCACTGCACTCCAGCCTGGGCGACAGAGCAAGACTGATTAAAGAAAAAAAAAAAAGAATATTTGTTGGAGCATAGATAAAAGAAACAGTTTCTTCTCCACCATTAATAGTATGACAAATCCAAATAATACCTCAATTTTTTATTCACTAAGTCATTTTATAATTTCTAAATAAACACTCCGCAGTTTTGATAAATCAGTATCATTATGCAAAAATGTTCCATAGTGCCCTGGTGGACAAAACAGGGCAAGGGCTCTAAAATCAAAGATCTAGATTTAAGTCCAGGATCTAGTGCTTTCAACAATCTAGTAATAAGATATTTTAATTTTATTGGTTAGAAATATGTAGCATGTGTTTTTGGAGCAATCTTTAAGAATTCTGCATATCACCTTTCTACTATAAAGTTTCAAATACTGAGTTAGTAGCAGCAAAATTTGTATGGGTTTTACCCTATGTACTTTCTGATTGTGTCACTATATCACAAGCGTTCGCTTTGAAATTACACAAATTTCCAATTTCAGTTTTTGCCTTGGAACTTCAAAGTTTTTCAACTGGAAAAGGCTGAAAGTAGGAACATATTATGTAAATCCTAAGATTAGGGCTTGAAGGATTTGGAAGTCAAATTCTTGTAAATGTTAAACAGTCTTTTGCAGTAACTTGCAGAGATGAAATTTAATTTCATTACCTTTGATGAAGTGATTTGTAACACGCTATTGCCACATCGATTTCATTCTGTTTATTCATTTTAGGAAGAAGGAATCAGAATAAATAAGACTATTTTAAGACTTTAGGCTTTTATCCAACATTGCTGATTAAAGAAACCTATTTTTAACAAGGCCTATTACAAACTATCTCTATAAAGCATATGGACAAGCTGATTAAAATGTAGTTTTGCTTATGTACAACATAAGGCAACTCCAAACTTAATCAAGATAGCTTCTGCAGGTAACAATAATCTGGGCCAAAGCCCAGTGGTTTATAGTTAAAATGACAATGTAGTCCAACAATCTACCATCTTAAATTTCCCAAAAAGAAGACACAAAAGACAGGGAAAGAAGGTATAGAAAATATGTTTCTTAGCTACATTTTAAATCAGGAATCGGATGGAAAACACTCTAGGTAACCCATTGTTTCTTGACTTCTTCAAACTAAATCATCCTATTGATGAATATAAAACATTAAGTCATTATATATGTTTTAAATAAAAATGACATTTTGTGGTTTTTTAAAAATGTACAATTGCATTACTGATTACGTTGTTGATTGAAATGATTTCTTTTGAAAACTGCCCTATCTAAATTTGGATTAGCTACCCTAGACAGGGCATGCCATGTCCTCTTCCTCAGTTTGAGAATCACTGGGTGTATCTGTTCTAGTTTTCTTCTGCTTAGATGATAGTGGCTTCACACATGAAAGCTATGTAGTGCTCCCAATACAACCAAGTTGGATTTCAGACTTTATTCAGAAAAAAAAAAATCATAAAATCTTAAAAATTACGTTACAGAAATCACTTTTCTTCTTCTCAGCAGCGACTCTATAAACATTATCTTTCCCCATTACTTTAAAACTTTTCTTTCTATTACAGAAGAGAACATGATCCTCTTCTTGCCAAAGCCAAACTCTCCACATGTTCTCTAAACCTAATTGCATCCTCTCTTTACACTAGGGGTTTTAATGTTCTAACCACTCTCTTTAAACCTAATTGCATCCTCTCTTTACACTAGGGGTTTTAATGTTCTAACCACTCTCTTCCCTCTGTAAGTCCTGAACTAACTGAGAAATAGACACAGGGGGCAAGGACCCCACCCCAAGCTGGCACTTGGAGAAGCAGTGTCCCGGTGAGATTGCCCCAGGGGCAGCAGGAGTTAAGATGGACATGCTGAGGGTCATCAGGTCCCAAAGGGAGAAGCCAGAGGAGGCTGGGTCATGCAGCCAGAGTCCTTCCTTTTCACAGCCTCAGAAGTCACTCTTCTTCCTTTGGGGAGGCATGAGTTGGGGAGAATGAAAGAAAAGCCAACATTCTCTTTGAAATCCTTCAGAAAAGAAGAACATTACTATTTTATGTACAAAGGAAGGGATGCAGGAAAGGGATAAAAACTTCCTCTACACTCTCTTTTCACGGCTTTACTCCGAGGTGATCTCTCTTATCCCGTTCACTCCCTCCCTGCTCACTTATTCCTACTAGCATTCTCCCAGCGCAAACACTTCACATCACTTCAAGTCTGTTTCTCTGTAAGGCCACCCTTCCCTTCCTTTAATTTCTTCTCTCCTTCCCAGCACACAGCTTCATCTCCCATTCCCTGCACAACCCTCTCCAAAATACTGCTTTGTACTCACTGTTATCACAAAACAACTCAGGTTTCCCTAACTTCATGTGGTCAATTTCAGAGGGTACTTTTCGGCTTTTATTTTTCTCAGTCTTTTACTTGCTGGGTGTATTTGTGGAAGAGAACGGCACAAGGGTTAAGACTATGGACTCTGAAGTTAGAATGCCTGGCATTTAACACTTGCCTCTTTATGATGGAATCTTGGGCAAATTACTTAATCTCTCTATAGTTTCCTCATTTGTAAAATGGATCTAATAACAGTACTCAACTCAATAGTCTATTGAATGGATAATATAACACCATGCAGATAAAGTATTCAGCATGATACACACTGCCAGATATAAATACTCAACTTTTTTTAACCATTCCTTCTATCTTGGAACATTCTACTTTCATAGATTCCCTGACATAATTCTTTATTCCCTTTTTCACTGTTTCTTGAATGACCCCTTTTCTTCTCTTTTTTTAAGAGACAGGCTCTCACTGTGTCTCCTAGACTGGAGGGCAGCTGTTATCGCTCATTGCAGCCTCTGAACCCCTAGGCTCAAGGGATCCTCCCACCTCAGCCTCCCAAGGACCTGGAACTACAGGCACACACCATTGTATCCAACTTTTTTTTTTTGGAAGACACAGCGTCTCACTATGTTGCCCAGCTTGGTCTTGAATTCCTGAGCTCAAGCAATCCTTTCATATCAGCCTCCTAAAGTGTTGGGATTACAGGCATAAACCACCACACCTGACCCAAGTCCTCTTATTCTACTCAACCTCTAAATATTTTGCAATTTTGATTCAATCCCTAAGTATTTTGGAATATCCAGGAGCCTAATCCACTTGGTCCAGTTGGGCCTCCCTCTGCTCTATTTTCACTCTTTCCCTAGATATTGTAGTTTATTCCTTTGGGATTAAATATCTATATCCTGCAAACTCTCTTTTTTTTTACCTCCAAAGTTTTCCTCAAAACTCTGAACTTAAATATTCAACTAGCTACTTGGCATTATCCATTACATGCAACACATTTTATACTTAACATGTCCAAAACAAATTCTTGCTTTCTAAACTCGACCCCAACTTTCCTCCTCATCTTCCCAATCTCTCTGTAAATGGCACCAGCATGCACTCACACAGTCACGCACGACAGAAGCCTTGAAGTATACTTGATCCTTTCCTTTGTAACACTTTCCAACTCTGATTCATCAATAAACTCTCTCTATTATACCTCCAAATTATATCTTAAGTTTCCTCATTTCCTAGTCATCACTTCTCTGGACTGTTGCCAAAGCCTCCATGTTGTTCCCTCTGGTTAGACCTTGGTCCCCTACTACCTACTCTGCTATAGCAGCCAGAGCAAGCATTTTTAAACCTCAAGCAAATGGGTTGTTCTCCCACTTTAAAGAACTGAATGGCTTTCCCTTGTGGTTGGATGAATTTCTAAGCATCTTTCAACGGTCTGTAGGGCCCTGATATCTCTGTCTTGGGCCATTTTTCTTGCCCATGTCCTAGCTGCCTTGATATCCTTCAAGATTCCCAAACATATGAATCTCTTTCTGTCCAGAGGGCCTTCACATATGCTCTTCCCCCTACTGGAATACTCTTTGAATTGCTGATTACTTCTTATTTTTTAAGTCTCCTCTGAAAGACTATCCCTACAATTTTAAGTAGGTTGTCTCTCATCCTCCTTCCCTACCCCCGACTTCACTCCAGGTTACTCTTTAGCACTGCATTCTGCTCATTTGCTTCTCATGGTGTTTATCATAAAGTCTAACAATAGATTTGTTCATGTCCACTTTGTTCTGTTTCTCTCATTTCATTAGACACTCTGATGGGGAGTGTCTTTTAGAAGACACTTCTAAAAGGAAGTACATTTCTTTTATGCATCTAATATAGTGCTTTGCAATTATATGCACACAAAAACATATACTACATGAATTAATAAATGCATGAATCAATCAATTCATGAATAAATGATGCCCTCCTCATAGGCTTCACACCTGTCTTCATACAGAAGACTTATAGGACATGTGGTTATGTGTATTTTCTCCATGTTCTTTCATTCTTAGTTTGGCTCAGTCACAATGTTCCAAATATTTCACAAGAAATTACTGTAGTATCTCTCTGGTTAGAAAACCACAGCGTACCTCATAGTTATGTAAAAATAGAGCTGTCTCCTGATCTATGACCTGGACCAATTTTGAAATTCAAAAATTATGATTGAATACACATTTAAGGAATAGGGTTGGGTAGAAGATTCTTTTAAACATGTGTTGATTTATTGGTATTGTGCTAATGAGCATTTTGCACCTGCATTTTCCAGGCCTCATACTTCTGCAGGTGGTGAATTACATTAGAAGAAAAATCAAATGGAGAGTGAATGTAGAAAAGCAATATATTATACATTAACAAAGCCAGGAAAAAAGGGGCAATAGAAAAATATGTCTCCATATATGTATTTCTAATTGCATGACTGACAGAAATTATGACATAACTACTTAAAGCAGTATATTTTTCAATCCTCATTAGTATATTTAGTCAATCGTCATCAAAGAATAATAAAATTGGATGATAAGAAAAAGTATAATCTTTATTTATCTCTAGATTAGAGGGCTTTTACATCCATCAGGCAGCATAGTTCAACTATTAATATTATAGTGACAGTACTGTAACTAAGATTTCTTGAGCTCATGCTATACATTAAGTAAATGATAAATAATTGTCTTTAATCCATTCACTATAAGCCACTTGAAGTCAGGGATTGTCTTATTCCTATCTGAACCTCCAGTGCCCTGTATTCTGGTACATAGTAACTACCACTTAAAGCTTGACTTCACCTAAGATAAACTGAATAACCTGGAATGTACAAACAGCACAGGAAAGATTACCTTGAAACCCTCTCAGAAACACTTAGGTGCTCTACATCACAAACTTGATATTAGCACTACAGTTTCAAGGGTGCTCCTCTGGACTTCTCTTCACTGTGAGTGTAGTAAAATTAAAACAACAGTGGTCTGGACTAAAAATTAAATTTTGAAGTGAGGCATCTAAACTGAACCTCATAATTCCTTCGTGTGTACAAAGCTGAGAATCATTCCTGCAATATTAGCCTAACAAGGGTACAGGTCTTTGCGTTCACCAACATCTGTTGAGTCCCTTCTATGTTCAAAGCACTGTACTAGATTCCAGGGATCTCACTTGCTGGCATCAACTCTCTGCATTTTGTTAGGTGTTTAAAGCTGACTCTCTCTTGTTGGGTGAGATATTTTAGGAGTTCTTTGTCTTCTCACTGGAGAGAGATCTTATCTGCAGTTTGCTCTTTGTGACTGAGAGCAGCTTTTCCCACTGGTCACTCATAGCTCATTCCCAGGGCTCTGACAGTACACCCCCACGTTCTTTCTCCCTCCCTCAGGTAGAAGAGATCTAAGATTCTTGCAAGACAGTTCTGGACAAGATCCAAGACTCTTTCAGGCCAGTTCTCTCTTGCATGGCCACATCTTGCCAACAGGAAACATTCTTTGCCCTGCAGGTTTCAGCATACTCACTGGATGGCAGCTCTTTACATCCCCTTGTCAGATCTCCAAGCAGCTGTAGTCTCTCCCCCTTTTCATTTCTCAGATTTCACTCAAATTCTAAACCATTCTTTCCCCGAAGCTCTTTGGTTTGTTTCAGTGAAGACTCTTAACTGTTTGGGATAAGGTAAAAGCATTCCTCACCCCTTCCCCTTAAGGCTTAGGATAAGACAGGACTCCCAGAACATCAACAATAGCCCTCTCTGAAAATCTTGCTCTAATCTCCACACTGTTGTATTGGCTCCACACTGTTGTATTGGGTGGTCAGTCAAGGGTCATGAAATCAGTCCCTGACTACCAGCTTTTCAAGGCTTTATTTGGTGGGCTCATGCCTTACTTTGAAATGAGGGAGTAATAGGTACCTTCTCAGTTACAGCTGAAACAGATTAAAATTGTCTAATTTTAACTTCCTGTTATAGATGTAATGTATCTTTATTAACGTTTCTTATGGTCATTATTGTTCTCTGGCTAAGGAAGGGTTGAAACTGCCAAAGAAGGTATAAATGGAAGGGAGACATCCTTCCATTTCTAGTTTAAAATTTTTATTTTTATTTATTTCTATTTATTTAGTTTCTATATATTCATCGAAGGGTTATTGAATACAATGCCCTGTGCTAAATGCTGGAGACACAGAGATGAAAAGAAAAATGTTGCTATCGTTTGGGGCATAAAAAAGGATGGATTTATAAAATAAAACTATAAAAAAGATAAGCAGTTTGGTTGCAAGAGGGTAATCCTTCCCTAATTTTAATTTTGCCTTGCCAGAAGTTCTAATATTCATGTGGATTTGTTTCTGGTTACCTTTTACCCAGTTGTACAAAACTGAGTTTAGGTATTTGTGAATGGTGAGCCATTGGTATTGAGAACAATTACAATAAGAGAAAAGTGAGGCTGGGATCAGAAAAAAGAGGTAAAGGTACAGGAGTGGGATAAAGCGCTTCTTCTTTTCTGTCAAGAGGCACTGAGCTGAAATGAGGTGGTCAAGTTTTCTTTTACAGAAGGTACTTTAAATACAAAGAAAAAGCTTCTACCTATTGCCAACATGTTATTATACGAAACAAAAATATTTGTAGAGCAAAAATTACCAGTGAGTCTAACCTCAGAATAAAGAGCAGATATTTGAGCTGAATAAATTTAGCTAAAAAAATAAGAACCCAATGGCATCATCATTCTTGTGATTTTGCTATGGAGAGGTAAAAACCAGGTGGGCATGAACTGTACACAAGCACATGAGGCAGACTAGAAAGTCTCAAATTCTATAACTGATGAATTTGCTTTTCTGAGAATTTCTTTATTCAAGTCTGCTCCTTTCCTGTCTCTATCTTTCTACGTCTTATAGCAGATGAACAGATTTTCACAGAGTGTTTTGAGCCCTGAATTCTGGACTGGCTACATAATTTGTGGTGCCCGGTACAAAATGAAACTGTGAGGCCCCTTGTTAAAAAATTATTAGGAATTCAAGACAGTGACGGCAGAGCCTTAAAGTAAGTGTGAGGCCTTGCTAAGCACAGGCCCTGGGAGACTGCAGGGGTTGTACATTTATGAAGCTATTGCTGCTGTAATTCCTGACACAATCCCCCAAGCTGATTTACCAAAGCACAGCTTTTTAAAAATGATGTTTCAGTATCTAAGTATCTTATGAAAAGAAACATTTCTGGAATGAGGTTCCAGCTAGGTGGATTCTTTGCTACTGGTCAGTAAATCATATCCTGCAAGTCACAGCTTAACCCCAAAGTACTATAGATTATGAATTTAAAATATTGCCATAATCTCCTGGCAGTTAACATTTCTTTAGTCAGTTTATGTTAATCTTTGTATCTGTAGGGTTATTATTGGAGCTTAAGAATAATATTCTAAAAATATATGATTTGATCAAAACCACCTGGATGTTTCAAAATAATCTTCATGTGGAGAAAAAAAAAAACGGACAGTCTCAAGCCCTGCAACAGGAAACAGCTGTGGAGGAAGAACACCATCCTTCCCATTTGCATTAAAACAGGAAGCATTTACATGGAAAGGATTTTGTTCTGCAGAGGCAGGAGGCGTTTCAGAACAAGGATCTTTGGGACAGTCCTAAGAAGAGTGCTCTGGCTATCACCCTAAGCTAACCCACTTTTCCTCTTTTGGATACCATTGTGGCTTCCTTCTCCTGCTTCCACTCTTTCCTCTCACTCATTCCATTCTGCAAAAGAAGAGCAAAGTGCTTTTAAAAAAACATAATTCAGATCATGTCCATCACTCCAGTGGCTTCTCATCCCACTGAGAGGAGATTCTAAACCACTCACCCATACTCTGCAAGATCCTATATGACCTGGTCCCTGCCTACTTCACAGTCTTCATCTCTATACTCCTCCTCCCTCTCTCTGTTCTGTTCACACTTTCCTTTCTGTTCTGAAAAACTGCACTAGCTTCAAGCCAGGCGTGGTGGTGCATGTCTGTAGTCCTGGCTACTCGGCAAGCTGAGACAGGAGGATCCCTTGAGTCCAGGAGTTTGAGGCTGCAGTGAACCTTGATTGTGTCACTGCACTCCAGCCTGAGCAACAGAGGGAGACTGTCTCTAAAAAAAAAACAACAAAGAAGAAGCAGTTGTACGAGTTTGTACTAGAAGATTTTTCTGCTTGAAATGCATCTTCCTTAAAATTTCATATCTGGCTTTTTGTCATGCTGGTCTCAACTTCAGAAAGACCTTCCTTGATCACCCAACTTCAATTTGTCAACTCTCTCCATCACCCAATTTTATTTGTGTTTTCTTCAGATGATTTATCAATGATATATTTTCTTGTGAATTATATGTGACCTTAACCCTTTTTACTAATGATGTAAGAGTTGAAAGTTTGCCTGCTTTGTTCACTGATTTATCCCCAGTGCTTAGAACCGAGATTTAGATGATATAACAATTTTGTTGCACATTCACATATTTCACTCTGCATTAACTAAAAGGGTAACATTATACACTTGCTATAATTTTAAAAATGGCAGTTTCCCTGCAGAGATTTTAAATGTACAGAGAAAGGAATGACATCTTGAATATAACACTTCAATGTATAATATATACTATACTTCTCCTTGATGACTATACTTATTTTATCTCTTTGGTAATTTCACAGGAGCTCCTTTAAGTAGTCTACACTTGATGACAATTTGTAGCACAAAAATCCATACAGTGTACAGCCAGCAGCTAGACAGTAGTCACTTGTGATTCCTGGGTCACTAGCTTTCGGCACAGTAAGCAAATGAATGCTCAGTGACTACATACTTAGTATTCACTTCGCAGTATCACAGGCCACAAAAATGCTGTTTAATTATTCAGGCAATGATTTGCAATTGCAAGTCACTGCTGAGACAGTGACAAGCAAGTCAGAGCTTTAGGGGAAGAACATGTCTTTTTTCTACCACATATGCTCCCATTTGACTTCAAGGGTATTGCTGGAGTCAGAACCCAGATATTGCTTTATCTCATATTAGTTATATTTTTGTGGTTCCTTTCCCCGTGACATGAAACATAGAATAAGACTCTACCAGTTATTCAAAAGTCAAAGAAGAAAAGAGAAAACTGTGAAACTTGTTCATAATTTCTGTTGATTAATGGCAATAGCAGTTTTGGAGGTGGTAGTGGGTCTGTTGTGTGTTTTCATCATTCCTACACAGTAAAAGCAAAGTATCGCAAGAGTTTGTGGAAAAAAACCCTCTATATAGAGAAGAATCTATTGTGCTATTTGTACTGCTGTCAACATAGACTAAGAAAGAGAAACCAAGATATACAAAGGTTTGGGTTACAAAGAGGAAGTATATTTTACATGAAACATATATGCTCTTTCCCCTGACTTAGCAGGACCCTCATCAACTGGTCTTCAATAAAGACCACTAGAAATAACATTTTTCATGAGAATAAAATATTAGACCAAAACAAAAATAGCAATTTAGCAGTCATTCTGGTAATCATCTCTCAAGCAAAATTATACTTGTCAAAGAAAACAGGATGTAACATTTAAACATCTCATAATTCTCTAGCTAAAAAGATAAAACCTGCATCAGTTGGTTCCTCGTTATATAAGATGATGAGGTGAACTAACAGCACATAAAATTATCTTGGCAAAAAATTAACTCTAAACATTTTTTTAAACTTTTTAAGGTGTTATACTGCAATGAGTGCCCAGATGCATCATGTAATTGGCACACACACATGCGTGTGCACACACACACATGCCCACAATCACACACACTCACACACAAAGCTTAACATGTGAGTTGAATGAAAAATAAAGATGCAATCATGATTTAAAACAACAGTCTTGAATTAAAGTCTCTTAAATAAACCACATTTCTATGGTCCATGCTGCGATTTAAAGGATTTTAGGTTTTGTATAAAGTTTTTTGATCAAAACTACAAAACTACAATATGTGGGCTGCAAATTGTCTCATGAAAATTTCTTCATAAGTAAGCAAAATTTTTACTATTTATCACATATAATATTTCCCTCCATATATTTTTATTTTATCTAGTCACATGCTTGGTTGATTTATTTGCAAGACAGAATGGTGTTGGGATTTATGTTTAAAGGAGTACTCCATGTCTAGATTTATTATCTAGGCAGTAAACCTCAAAAATACATTTGAGAAAAATGTTTGGTGTTAATAAGTGTAGATACTTGATGTTCATGCAATTGTACCACTTTCCTTAAATTATATTTTACTACAATATTGCAAAATGGAATTTATAGCAAACAACTTATGCATATTTCCAGGAGTCTCCATAAGAACTTTTGGTGGCTATTGCTTAAGGACGACCATAAGCAAATTTCTAGCATGGAATTATAATGAGAAGACAAAAGTCAAACATACAAAAGTCAGAGATGAGACAGTACATTGGAACACAGTTAAAAGTACACTAATTAATCCTATAAATCAGTTTTCCTGAGCAATACACACACATAGTAAGAACGGGGGAAAAAAGAGGGCCATAAGTGGGCAGAAATTAAAATGTCCATATTTCATAGTGAGAAGGTGAAACATATGTTTGGCTTCACTCTCTGACATGCAATGAAGACACACACACACACACACACACACATGGTGACCACATAAATTTTTCTACCATAAACCTTTCCCCCAAGGAAGAGGGGTTTAATCACCTACTGAAACAAACATCGAAGTCATTCAATACAAATGTGCATTTCAGAGGTAGATTTTGATCTTCATCAAATACACATTTATGGTGGTATAGTGGCTAAGACTCCAGTAGATATTTCCAAAAGTGTGAAGTAATAACCCCTTCACCACATGAGCCAGACTTTTTCCCAAGACTGTACTATTTCAACTTTTACTATGACTGCTTTCTCATCACTGCATGGCTAATACCTTCTCTTTATTTTGAGATGAAAGCAAGGCAGGCAGAGAAAATTATATAATAGAAAAATACCAGCTGAATGTGTGTAAAATTTTCTAATAGATAAAAATGAATTACCTGTCACAATCACAAAAAGTGACTAAGTACCAATGACTCATATTTCTCCATTAATTGAATCCCCAATATGAATTTAGAAAAATTATAGGTCTCAGGCGTTTCTAAGTCAATATGTCAATTTAGTGTTAAAGTATATGAAGAGTTTATTTTATCATCTTCCAAGCATTTATGAAATCTTCCTCTAAACTGCCCTGTGTTAAGTACTGAACTAGTGCAGTTTACACAGATAACAGCTCTAGTGGACATGAACTTTACTCCCTATGTTGAAGTGTGTCAGAGATATCACATTTCTCTGAATCAACTTAAATCTAACACTGAGCATCCTCTGGCAGGAAATTCAATCTTAACCACTTTTGTGCTTTCCTCCCTCGTCCAGAATGGTGCAAAATTCCCAGGATTCTTAAGCATCTCTAAAGCAAAAGGAAGTGCCCCCTTCCTTGACCCTGCCAGTCTTCGGTTTACATTGGTCTACCTCTGTCACAGATTGCATGGAACACATTGGTCCACACTAATCCACCCACTGTCTCAGCTGATCCTTCATAGGCTGTGATTCTGCTGTTTCTGTGCCTGCTGCAAGCAAGGGAATCGTAAGCGCGACTGCAATAGTCTCCCTAGGGATATTAGCAGACCAGCCTCTTGAGATCTTGCTGTATCTTGATAGTGTGTTACTCATCATTAGCTCCCTGGCTTCCAGGCCCTTCCTCTCCTTGTGGTTACTGGCTGGAGCCATGGAACTAGCTCTGGCCAATTAGATGTTAGTAGAAGTGATATGTGTCACTTCTGCCCCAAGAATCACCAAGGTGAGACTCTCCAGCTCTCTTTCTCTCCTGGTATGCTACTAGTAATGCTGGAGATGATGGCTGTTCTGTCAACCAGGTTCCTAGATTGAGGAGACATGGAGCAGAATAAGTCCATACTATCTGTGATGAAAATGAAGATCAAATGGAAAATAAACCATATTTTATATACTACTGATATTTGAGGATTTCTTTTTTATTGTTTGTTTGTTCACAAAAGTATAATTTAGCTTAGTGTTTCTAAAACTTGAGCATGTATCGGAATCACCTGGAGGGCTTATGAACACATACATTGCTTGGTCCTGCTCCCAGAGTTTCTGCTTCAGTAACACTCAGATTGGAACTGAGAATTTCTATTCCTGATAAGGTCCCAGATGATACTGATATTATTGGCCCAGGGATTAGACTTTGAGAACCACTGACCTAGACTATCCTGACTGATATGCACTGCCTCAAAGTGATGTACAAGTCCTTCTTCCAAACTTGGGGTCCATCCTCAGGGGTCCATGGACTTGAGTAGGAAAACAATAACGTCTGTTTTTTAATTAACCTCTAACTGAAAATTTAACATTTTTTTATTATAAATGCAGATAATGAACCACATTAGTAGTAGTAACTATAAAACTGTAGTAAATAAAAAGCATATTTTTATATAATTTTATAGTTAAAATCTGTGCTCATCACTATATGAAGGTTAATTACTTGATCCGCTGCTAGGTCTTAAAATTTTATGAATAAACAAACACATAAGTTACTTATTCCAATCTTTAAAATATTTTATAAACAATTTTTAATATAATACTTCCTTTGACATCCTCATCAAACTGTTGAAGGGGATCGTGGTGTAGAAAAGATTAGTACTTGAAGTATAATCCTCTCGCTCAGACTGAATTCTCCGCTGTCTTGGGAAAATTCTCTTTCCACTAGCTGTCTGCAAAAGAACCCATCTCTCTTCTATCCTACCCCAGGACACACAGCATAATTTTAGCAAATTTTGGAATTTACAAAACGTAGAAAGAACAAACTTCCAGTAACTTCTGCTTTTTGCACTCAAAATTCCCTACAACAGGAAAACTAGGGAACTGGATAATTGATCAGAAATATGGAGATGTCAAGAGGAATAAAACTTAAGAATAAAACCTCAAAAAATTATCTACTACATTCCATCTACATGGAATACCCTCTTCTCCTTCTCTCTCTCTATTTATAGAATTGTCTGTCTTCTTCCAGGATGAGTGCAACTTCGAGATCTTCATTCCTAACACTTTCAATCGTTACCTGATTTCAATAAGTTTTATTGTATTTGCACATAATACTAAATAGACACATATTATTGCATATTTACAACCTGTGGTTGATTATAGATTCCTCAAAATGTTATGAGGATTTTGTAAACAATATATAAATATTATGTATCTATGTATGTTAAACAATAGATAACTATTATATACCTATGTATATTACCAATACCTATATTCATTTACGCATGTATTGAATCACAAATATTACTGAGCCGTGGTGTGCAGGGGTAAATCGGCTATCAGCTCCACTACCCTATTGTGAGTACCTCCATGGGTCTGGCACTATTCCAGGTGCTGAGAACACAGTGATGATCAAGGTAGAAAGGTCTGTGCTCTCATATAACTTAAATTCTACTGGGGGATGTAAGTAATAAATAACAAATGAACAACGAAGAAAGGGCAAAAACTATTACACAGAGATTTAAAAGGCAGAATGGGACACCACAGCGTGTCTCAAACTTATATGTGCATAAGAATCACCTCGTCCACAGATCAGCAGCTCTGCTGTCATCTAACAGCTTGTTAGAAACGCTCAGGTCCCATTCTAGACCTGCTGAACTGGAATTTACATTTTGATCACTTCCCACAAGATTTGTTGATATATAAATGAGAAGCACTGTTATAAGTGACTATATAGTCCCACAGAGTAGGTATTCAATATTTATTCATTTAGTCCCAGTCAATATTCATAAGCCAATATATAGTCCCAGTCAATATTCATAAGCCATTTACATACTGTAGATGCAGGTGGATAAGTCAGGATACTGATGGAAGTTGGGGAGGGTTAGGACTCATAGACACCTGTCTTCAGGCTTTAAGGGAACTGAGATCATTTTCAGGGCTCATCTCATTCCTTACAGTGCATACCTACTGTGTGTGGTGAAAAGTCGTCAAATATATTTTTTTCTTTAAAAAAATAGGGAAAAGCCATTGTTTTTAGTGAGACCATACACAATATAAACAGCTTTAAGTTTTCATCAAGTGCTACAAAAACTGAAAAAAAAGAGCTAAAATCTTAATACTGCAAAAACCTGATGCTTCAGAATCCTCAGTTCCTAGAAGGCAATGAATTATCTGGCAGGAAAAAGCCTGTAGAACGGGCCAGGGAGGGGTGAAAGGTGCCTTCTGGTACTGTGGTTTATAAGCCATGAACTGCAGCATGTTCTCTTACTTCCTCTGTCCTCGGTTGACTCATCTCTAAAATGGGGCTAATAATAATAATCGTGTTTATGATTTTCAGAGATTTAAACTCTTTCAAACAGTTTCTGATATAAATCTCATAATGACTATGTATGGTAGGTATAATCATCTCCTTTTCAGAGAGAAATAACTGAGGTTTAGAGTGGTTGAATATATTAGTCAAGACCATGTAAACTTGCAGAGCTAGAGTTTGATAACCAGTTCAGAAAGCACCCCTCTAAGAGTGTGTCCTTATCTTTAGCCTACACTGCTTTATAGGGCTATTTTGGTAATGTAATACTAAATTAGCCTTCATTCCCAGCTCCATTTTTCTTTCAATCTCCTCTCCCATAATAACCATAAATATAAATGTAGAATGTAAAAAAATATGACCTTGATATTCAATTAGCCAACCTTGAGTCCCCAGAAGACATAAGCATGGCTTGGGAAGATACTGAAATCTCAGGAAGGGAGAGAAACACATTCATGTGTAAGGAGTTCCAAAAGAGCAAAAAGTATATTTTATTTTAAGTGAAGAAATTCAGTGTGGCCTGACATTTTTAGTTAATATAAGCATGAAAGAATCAAATAGGAAATTAATTAACACTGCTCATTCCTGGAGCCCATCCTCAGAGGTTCTGATTTGATGGGAGTACATTTTAAATAGGCTCCCAGGGCCATCTGGTTCAGATGGTCCATAGACCATGGTCTTGGGTACGGTGCTAACGAAGTGTGTAAAATGAGGTGAGAAGGGACAAGGTAAGAGATAAAAGCAGGACACTCAAAGGAAAACGAGGAGGAATGAGAACACACCTGCAGGGAATACAGGTATGTGACAAATGTACATTGGAACCCGAGAGAGGCAGCATGCTATCTTCTGCATGTCAAGCAATACGGTTCTGCAGGCTAGAATAGCTTTTCTCTAAATTGTAACTTAGTTGCAACGTTGCTTAACCCAAAAGGTCTCCACCAGTTAGCTACCCATATAGCTGTAGCTTTAACATTTAAGAATGTATAACAATTTATAATGCATTTTAGAAAAATTTACTATGAATAGTAGTTCAGTTTTTAAAAAAAGTCTCCTAGCCTGAAGGTCTACTCCAGGTACTTCTGTACATGTAACTACAGCTTTCCAGAATGTGGAAAAATTCACAATGCATTTTAGAAAAAAAAAATATTTTTTAACATCAGTTCATATATAAAGGCTTTTTTCCCTGTCTATCCCCCAGATCTTCATAAACATAGACCCTCCTTGTTAGGATTCTGGACTGGTGAAAGTTTGTTAGTCTTAACACAATTCGGTAAGCATTAATGTGGAACATACACTATTTGAGAGGTTAACTGGCCTGAGAGTTTAAGGTGTATGAGGCATAGCTTCTTATCCCAAAGACTTAATCAGCTTCTTATGCCCCAAATACCTGTAGACAGTAACTCAAAAGCTTGTAAAAGATCTGAAAGACAGTAAGCAGACAATGTTATATTGCTGCCTGTTTCCAGAGGCTGGAGGGAGGCATGGTAAACATAAGACATTCCTTTTACACACATCATTATGCAGGTGACCTTCATTATGCAGGTGACCTTCAGGTAGCTCCTGCTTGGTACGCCTGCGAAGAACCCCAGGGAACCATAAAAGCAGGCATTCCCAGGTTTTAAGGGCAACTGTAATTGATACAGTGAACACACTGAAGAATGTAGTCTCTTATTTTCCTCCCATTTTGCTTTCGATTCTGAGGCTGTTGGACCCAAAACAACACTTTACCCGAAATCTTAGCTTTCTTTTTAAAGGTTTCCACTGAGGGCTTCCTGAGCTAACTATCTAAAGAGATCAAAATGTTTTGGAGACAGGGAAGTCATGAATTAGCAGCACATAGCACTTGCTAAAAGTTGGATGAGTTAAATAGCAGTAAGAAGGTAAGACGTGAACAAACAAGTTCCTCCGTCATTCCCAAACTGTGCCCCAGGCACCTCAGGGTATCAGGGGAATTTTAAATTTTCAAAGAAAACACATTGACATCAGATGGACACCAGGCAAAAGTTAACTTTCAGCTGTCTGGACCTAATTATTTCATATACAAAATATTAGGTATTTATTTCAGTCTGGAGGCCCCATACAAAATTCTGAGATAAGGATAAACCCAGAAAGTTTGAGAACCTCTGGTGTGTCCCATAAAATATAGCCAGAGAGCATTTTATATCAGTTTTCTTTTTTTCATTTGTTTTTCATTGTTAAATTGAGAGGCAACATACTAAAGGTGACAACTTAAAAATAACTTAGCATGTGTTAAGCACTGATCTAAACACTCATGTAAACCACCTCAATTGATAACTGCGAATTTCTCATTCCTAGCTTCATTTTACAGGAAAGAAATGAAGCACATGAGGTTGACACACTTGCCAGAGTCACACACATTAGGAGTAGACCATGTGCCCCTGGAGGTGGTTCTTCTAACCACCATATTGCTGGTCCTTACCTGGCAGAAGCGTATCAAAGTGTGTGACATGTAATTCAACTAGTCACCGCTTGCTTTCACAGGCTTGAAAACTAGAAATTTCACGCTACCAATATTTGCACACTTCTAAAATGCCACAGATCATATAGGAACTTTTTATGGGGATTAGGAAGACGAGATATATCACCACATTAATGGTATGTATTGGTTAAAAGAGTTCTACTTCAGATTAGTTAAAATGTGAAAATAAACGTTATTTAAAAACAACATGCTCACACTGGTGTGTGGGTATATGTGTTTGTTTGTAGGCAAATGAATATGTTTGTTTGCACATACATATTAATTACACGTGTGTTAAATGAAATAAAAGGTCAACTCAAAACTGTTGAGAGGAATACTCATGGAAGAGCAAAGATAAATTACAAATGAGAAGAAAATGAAAAAGAAAGGAAAGCAAGGCCAGTATCTAAGCAAGATTGGCAGAGATAACTCCTCCCAGAGAGGAGGCAGACAAGGGAAAGTCTGTGGCTATCGCATTGCAAGTCAGTAGAAATTAGGATGCCTGCATATTGAGCAGAGCATCGAGGAAGCAGATCTGAAAAGAGCAGAGGGAGATGAATGATAACTCCAGATTGAGATTACACTAGTCAGTACAAAGGCAGATAGGACACCCAGGACGAGCAAAGGGGCTGAGCACTATCATTTATTTAATAATAAATAAATCATATATATATATATATATATATATCCCTCACATTGGCACACCAAGCCTCCATAATGCTATAGGACATTATCTCCTACAGTTTCCCCCTCCACGCACGCTAAACACGCCAAATCCATCTTATCCTTCTCTTGTGCCTTTCAAGCCGAGGTGACAGAATAGAAGGCTTACTCTTGGCCAGGGCTATTTCCCCGGGGTGCTTGCCCACTTACATTTCCAGCTTGAGTCCTTCTCACCATCCCTCAAGGATCATCCTAAAAAGTGCTCTTTTAAAGCAGTGCATCCAGCTGGGTTCAGTGGCTCAGGCCTGTAATCCCAGACTTTGGGAGAATGAGGCAGGCAGATCATTTGAGGTCTGGGGTTTGAGATCAGCCTGACCCATGTGGTGAAACCCCTTCTCCCCTAAAAATATGCACACACAAAATTAGCTGGGTGTGGTGGCACAGGCCTGTAGTCCTAGCTACTAGGGAGGTTAAGGCAGGAGAATAGCTTGAACCCGGGAGATGGAAGATGCAGTGAGCCAAGATCACGCTGCTGCACTCCAGCCTAGGCAGCAGAGTAAGACTCCATCTCAAAAATAAATAAATAAATAAATAAATAAATAAATAAATAAATAAATAAAATACTGCATCCTCCCACCTTCCACAAGACATGCTTTCCTTTACTTCTGTTTATCATAGCATTTTAAATCTCTCTCATGACACTGACCACATTACTGCACTCTAATCCTTCACTGGCTTTCAAATACTTAAAGCAGGTAACAGATTGTTTAAAGGAAAATAAATAAAGTACTACACCAAAGCAGAACACTGCTGGCTGGTGGTGAAGAAGGCTGGTGAAGGGGAAAGTTATTTCTTTTTAAAAATTTGTGGTCTGAAACACAATGTCTTGGAAATAACAGTACTCAATAAGTATTTGTGGTATTTAATGAAAATGGGGCTATGGTTGGGTGATCCCACATCCCAATTTGCCTGAGACAATTTAATTTAAGCCAGTTGTCCTGGTATAGTTTTTAATAATACTTTATTCTCTCTCAGCTATTTCAATCTGGACAAAAATTATATGATCACCCTACTTATAGGAAAAAAGTTATGTGATAGGTGAGAAATATATTTAGTAGAAAAGGTTAAATTATTTTCCCAAAATCACAGCACATGAAAGGACTAAGAATCCCCTGTGTAATAAAGCCCATAAAACTCAAGCCAACAAGATGCAAGTATTTTTCATAAAACTAAACATCATAAGTACAGAAGACTATTTCAAAACATGAAGTACTTTTTGAATTTTTTAAAAAACCATATCAGAACAATTCCCTTAATACATATAAATATTTTATGTTGTCTATATCATCACTAATTTATTTAACATTCCAAACATATCAATACAGTCCTCAAAATTGCAAAATCAAACAACCAATAAATATTTACTTAGTATCTACTACATGCAAGATATAATATATGTCAGATATGCTAATATCAAATGTTTGTATTTTTGGCACATATCATAGTTATTAAAGAAAATCTATCTCTGGGAAAACTTACAATACTAAGCTTTCCTGGCAATTGCTCAAACTCATCCAAGTGAGTGCACTGCTGGGGTGTGCTCTCTCAGGGCTTAACCTGAGTCTGCCAAATTGCACAACAGCATTAGAAATACTTGGTTTAGGCCAGGGAGTGGTGGCTCACACCTGTAATCCCAGAGCTTTGGGAGGCCAAGGCAGGCAGATCACCAGAGGTCAAGAGTTCGAGACTAGCCTGGCCAACATAGTGAAACCCCATCTCTACTAAAAATACAAAAACTAGCTGGGTGTGGTGGCACAAACCTGTAATCCCAGCTACTCAAGAGGCTAAAGCAGGAGAAGCGCTTGAACCAGGGAGGCAAAGGTTGCAGTGAGCTGAGGTCCTGCCATTGCTTTCTAGCCTGGGTGACAGAGCAAGACTCCGTCTCAAGAAAAAAAAAAAAAAAGAAAGAAAAAAAAGAAGCGCCTGGATTAATATTCAAGGAAGGCTTCACAATATTTGGGATATTTACCCACTATTACCCAAAGCTGTTGTTTACTTGAACTTCAGAATTTTTCAGGTTAAAAATTACATTGATGTTAAAGGTATAATTACCATATAATTATTATAACTTATAATAAAGTGACATCTATCTTGTCATTTCAGTAAGTTATTCTGCATATGAATTTAAATCCTGTACTATACTGGAAACCCACAAATGTTACTTCTTCCTAAATAAAAAATGACAAGATGAAAAGACTGATTTTATGCATATAAACTAAAAGGAATATAAATGAAAATTGAAACAAGAAATCTCAAAAACTCTTAATATAAACAAAATAGGCCTATTTTCCACAGTTTCAGGCAACTTAACATATAAACACACATTTCACTACTTATGTAATTGAAATTCTGCAAAAAAGACAGGAATTGTTAAAAATTCACAAAACTACCAGTATTTTTCTCTAATTTATTCCATCTGATTAAACACATTTAGAAAAGACAGGTAGGTAGGTTTTGGAAATTTTTAACAACATCAGGTTCCTTAATATGTCTTACTTCCTGACACAGTGGACTCTAAAACCTGGAAGGTCGTATCTGAGAAAATACACACATGCACAATTTGCTAGAAGAAAACCAATTTGAAACCTGGCATGCAACTTGTGAAATTAGCTAAATATAAAAGTGGAAGCAATTAGAGGTTGTAATGTAACATTTCTTTTAAAAATGTTTTATTTTTTTTAAAAAAAATCACAGATAAAATGTTATATACTTACGATGTACTACATGATGTTTTGAAACATCTATACCCTGTAGAATGGCTAAATCAGGTAAAATAACGTATGTATTACTTCACATACCTCGCTATTTTGTAATAGAAAACCAATAATCTACTCTTAGCATGTTCGAGAATACAATATATTATTAATTATAGTCTCCATGTTGTACAATAGATCTTTGAACTTACTTCTCCTAATGAAAGAATTTGTATCCTTTGAACAATATCTCCTCAACATCTACCCCCACCCTCCTTGCCCCAGCCCTTGGTAACCATTATTCTTCTCTCCACTCCTATGAGATCAACTTTTTCAGATTCCACATATCAGTGAGACTATGCGTATTTGTCTTTCTGTGCCCGGCTTATTTCACTTAACATAATGTCTCCCAGGTTCATCCATGTTATCCCAAATAGCAGGATTTCCTTCCTTTTAAAGGTTGAATAGTGTTTCATCATGTATATATACCTCATTTTCTCTATCCATTCATCTGTTGATAGATCATATCTTAGCTATTGTAAATAGTGCTGTATTAAATATGTAAGTGCAGATTATCTCTTTGACATACTGATTTCGCATCCGTTGCATATATACCTAGTAATGAGACTGCTGGACCATATGGTAAGTAACATTTCTTTGAAAAGTATAAAACAAAAAGCTGAGACTAACACTATGAAATAGGTGAACAGTTTTCTTTTGCTTGATGAATCCATGCAATAACTATTTGATAAATGAACTAAAAAAACATTTATTGAGTGCTCTGTTCTAGGTCCTACAAAACAAAAACTGTAAGTGAGGTATGGCTCTTCTGCTAAAGAAGCTGAACATTTAGGAGGAGATAAGAATGTTACATTTGTTACACTTGACAAACTTATACTAACACATCATAATAATGCAAAGTCCATAGTTTATATTAGGATTCACTCTTGCTCTTGAACATCTGTGGGTTTGGAAGAATGCACAGTGATGTGTATCCAACATTGTAGTATCATACAGAGTACTTCCACTGCCCTAAAAATTATCCATACTCTACCTGTTCATCTCTCTCTTCTTTGAACCCCTGGTAACAATGGATCTTTTTGTTATATCCGTAGTTTTACCTTTTTCAAATGTCATATAGTTTCAATCATACAGTAGGTAGCCTTTTCAGATTGGCTTCTTTAATTTAGCAATATGAATTTAAGTTTCCTCCCTATCTTTTCATGGCTTGAGAGCTCTTTTATTAGTGCTGAGTAATATTGCATTGTTTGGGTGTATCACAGTTTATTCATCCATTTATCTAC
The DNA here is from genome assembly GCF_007565055.1 of Rhinopithecus roxellana. Taxonomy (NCBI): domain Eukaryota; kingdom Metazoa; phylum Chordata; class Mammalia; order Primates; family Cercopithecidae; genus Rhinopithecus; species Rhinopithecus roxellana. Next base: position 70,588,532 of record NC_044557.1, on the reverse strand, counting down.
TGAAGGATATCTTGGTTGCTTTGAAATTTTGATAATTATAAATATACCTGCTATAAATATCAGCATGTAGGTTTCTGTGAGAACTCATTTGGATAAATACTAAGGAGTGTGATTGCTGGGTCATATGGTAAGTACATGTTTAGTTTTTTTAAAATAAAACAAAAGAAAACAAAAAAAACACCAAACAGTCCTCCAAAGTGGCTGTACCATTTTGCATTTCCATTAGCAGTGAATGAGAGTCCCTGTTGTCACACATCCTTATCAGCATTTGGTAGTGCCAGTGTTCTGAACTTTGGCCATTCTAATAAGTCTGTAGTGGTATCTCAGTATTATTTTAATTTGCATTTCCTTGATGACATACGATGTGAAGCATTTTTCATATGCTTATTTGCCATCCGTCTATTTTTCTTTAGTGTGGTGTTAAGATCTTGACCCATTTTTAACTGGTTTATTTCTTTTGTTTGCTTTCTTAAAAGAATTTAATTATTATGGATACATAATAGTTGTATTAATACACGTTTATGGAGTGCATGTTATATTTTGGTACAAGTATACAATGTGTAATGATCACATCAGGGCAATTGGGCTGTCCATCACCTCAAGCATCTATCATTTCTTTATGGTAGAAACATCCACTCTTTTTGTTATTTTGAAATAAACAATAATTGTTAACTATAGTTGTCCTATTGTTTCCTTATACTTGAGTTTTAAGAGCATTTTGCCTATCTTGGATAAATGTCCTCTACCAGGTATGTCTTTTGCAAATATTTTCTCCCAGTCTTTGGCTCATCTTTTGATTCTCTTGACAATGTCTTTCACAGAGCAGCCATTTTTTCATTTTAATAAAGTGCAGCCTATCATTTTTTTTCTTCCTTGGATCATGCTGTTAGTGTTGTGTCTCAAAAATCATCACCATGCCCAAGGGAATCTAGATTTCCTAGACATACATTTTTACAAACAGAATGAGACTAACAAGTGAATCAAATTCCCTTGGGCTGAGTTCTTCAAAATCAAATGTACATTCAATCATTTTATTTGAGTCTAGGAAATAATAGCTTCATTTTGAATGAGAAGGTTTTCAGCAAGGTTATCTGGGGGAGACTGGTTCTCCAGATAGTCTCCCTTAGCTTATAATGACATCACTATTTCTCAGAATCTGATCCTCAACTCTGTGGGCTTGGAAATTTGGGTTTTCATCCATGGGAGAAAATCTGCATATAACCAAATTTCTATAAGACTAATACATCAAGATCACAATGCCAAGTTAATAATTTATAATTAGAAATGTTTTCAAGTGGACCAGATACTTCATTGGACTATATGTAAACTAATAATTCATAACTATATTATAATTGGAAACTTCTTGATGCAGATGGGATTAAGTGGATTTTTTGTTTGTTTTGAGACAAGGTCTCACTCAGGCTTGCCTCAAACTCCTAGGCTCAAGCAATCCTCCTGCTTCCCAAATTCCTCAGCTTCCCAAATAGCTGGGATTACAGGTACATGCCACCAAGCCCAGTTAAGTGGATGGTTCTAATGGCTACTCTCATGACATTATTAGGAAATACTTTCTAAATCCAATGAAGTTTAAATGGTCATATCCACCCTGTCCCCCACTCCAGATGGCACTGGAGGTCGTGTCCCTCACAAAGTTGCCATTTTGTCTTTCCATTGGTATTAACTCTCTACTGACTGACACTTTCTTTTGTTTAGAAATGCCCATAACCTCAAGTCAAAGCTTGCCCCGTGAATCCTTCTCAGCTGACTACTGTGATACATGATACTTACTTTACAGTATACCTATTGGCAAGCAACCTTATTTCTTTTCCCCTAGTGGTTAGAGCTAGCTGTTGCTGCCATGTTTTCCTATTGGAGTCAGATGACCAAATGACCTAGTATATTGCTTGACAGTTTCCAAAGCACTTTCACATGTTCGGTGTCATTAACTGTGAAGATTATTTTATCTTCATAGTAACTTAAGGCTCATACAACTAAGTGTTTAGGAAATGATATCCGGTGAGACACACTGTACTCATCACTTAAAAAAATGATCTAAATGCCTCACATCATGACATGTGTAAAACCACTGCTCATTTGAAAGAGTTTTTGAAGCCTGGAACAGAAGGTCCATAGTTAATCGGAATCAAAATGAGTGAAAAGAAATTCCACAGTTAATAAGATAGATGAAGGAGATGTTAGCATTTTGTCTGTTATTTAAGTCTATGGATGTCCGATGCCCATCAAACTATACTACTGATATTGTTGTGTCAATACAGTAATAAGGAAAGTCATATTTATTAATTACATATTTATTAATTACTTACCATGGGCCAAAAACTATGCAGGACTGTGTGCAAGCTTGAGAAGTAGGTATTTTTTAATATCCATTTCATAACGAAGAAATAGTGGTTCAGAAAATCGATGTAACTCTCAACATCACAGAGCCTGCAGGGGCTACAGATGGGATTTGAGCCTTGTTTTTTTATTTTATTTTATTTTATTTCTAATTCCTAACTCTTGTTCTTCCCAACATCCCACACTGCCTCATCATCCCACTCATTCATTGCTAAAGCATTTACTTGACTGGATCCCTTGGGGAGGGGTTTTAATTCTTGCTCTTCATTCTCTTCTGCCAGATAATCTGGAGGCTTGAAGCAGGCATGTCCATACCACAGCCCTTCAGAGCCCCTATCACTAATACTTCCTCCACCAAGATGTGGAAGTATAGAGAGGCCATGGGGGCAGCCTGATTTTACTTACCCTAAGTTGTTTTGGCAATTTCATACCTTTTTCCTCAATAAATACCCATGATATATTTAAATATAAATGCAGAATGGGGTCTGTCTCAGATGTGGCACCCAATAAATGTCTGTTTAATGAGTGAATAAAGGCTTCCTTGAATACTATGTACATTTTTTCATGTGTACTCTCCTATCCCCAATTTTCTGACAACAGTATCTCAAATGTATTTTCTTACATATTCTGCTCATGAAAACCCAAGAGAATTATAAGCATATAAGAAAATTAGAATCACTTCATCTACCCATAATTCATTTGCATCACTATTAGGAGGAAGATGCTACAGAATACAACAAAAATTAATGGACTTAACTTAATTCTGAGACACAAATATTGACCTAATAGGAATCAAACTATGAGTCCATTAAGTTATGTTTCAGCATTTTTTTCAAAATAAAACAGGTTAAAATTTTAAAGTAACAGGTGGCAAAATTGAGTTGGTCCACGTATAGAATGATTCATACTTTTCCTTCTCAAAAACTAAATTTGAGTGCAAGCTCTCCCCGATTCCCCATAGCTGATTTTAATAATTTACTCTCCTGGCTCTCTAGCCTAAAGATGCCTCGTCTTTTCCTCAATTTCAATCAAGTCCTGCTCACATAGAAAGCAGTCAGTCAGATGTTCTTACTGGGGCTATTAAAACACTTTATTGGAGGACCATTCAATACGGCCTTAGAAAGTTTTGTTTATGTTGAAAAAATCAATATGCAAAAGCCTTCTGTATCTGGCTGTGTTATATTTCTGATATCAGCCTCTCCTTATTGTTGAAACTCTTTAATATGATTTTCTAAAAGCTTATTTGTTCAAATTTAACATGCAGAATTAAGTAGGTAGCAGAAAACCATGTTATATAGCTTCATGGTAGGGCCTTCCCATTCAATATCCAGTCTGTAATATTAAGGGTCTTATGTGTCACAAAGGCCCAACTATTCAAGATTCTAAGATTTACTAAAGCACTTGCCTGTCTTATGATCAGCACAACATAAATTTTTCAAAGAAATGAGAGGCTACTGTTACTCACCTCATCATTCTTGCTTAGTTCTAGCTATGGTCTGGTTTTCTTTCTTTACTCGGTAAACCATATGCTGTCCTAACTGTGCTGGGGATAGTTATGTAGGAGTCAGAGTTACCAACTTATTTTGACTCAGTGACCTGAAGCAAAGAAGCTTTTATATGATAATTGTCACCTTAATTCATTTGAGAAGTATTCAATCATTCCCTTCCTTGGATTCATATGGCATTTTATTGGTCTAAAGAGTTTTTCATGCACATTAAATAATCTGATCCACACAACCTTTTGTGAGATAGGCAAGGCAGGTATTTTTTATTTCTATGAGGAATTTAAGGCTCGGAAATCTTACATGACTGTGTAAGTTTACATGGCTGGTGATTGGTGGAGGGGGGATGCATAAAGCCAGACACCTCCCCCAGTGCTGGAGCACATTTTGCTATGCTACAAAATAAGGGTTTACTGAGGGCTCACAGCAAATCCCTTACTGAGGGCTCACAGTAAACCCTTATCATGTAGCATTATCTAGTCCATAAAACCATATAGAAACACATGAAAGAATGAAGCAAAGTTATTACTCAAGTGGTATGAAATACCTCTATAGTTAACACTCAGTATCCAGTCAGCCAATCAAAGTATATTAGTAGTACAAAGGAAATAGCATTTTAAGGGAAAAAAGGAGAATTACTATACACATAGCAGTTAATATTTTTCCATAAGCCAAGTTAAAGACTAAAGTAAAACCTTCTCACACAAGGCCTTTACACTGAAATGAGAAAAAAATGCAGAGAATGAAATGGCTGTAATAGGTTTGAATTTTAGAAGCAAGATAATTGGATAAATATCACAACGCAGAAAAACAAGAGATCAGAGCTGGGTCTGCATATTGGTGTGTGGCATTAGCAAAGTCAATTGATCTTTCAAGGTTTTTCCTCTTTTCCATCATCTTTCCATCTTCCCAATTATTTATCACATATAGTTTGAAGATTAATGAAAAAATAATCAGTTATTCTGGAACCACTGTGGGGAGGATCCCAGAAATTTGAGGCATTGCTACCATAGTTGTTAAAAACATAGAGAAATCAGGGAGTTGCAAAATTCTTGTAATATACTGACTATCACAACTCCTACAGCTCCTGCCTACATAACTAACCAACTTCACAACTGAAAACATTGCACTGTAAATATGCCAAAACTATTTACATTCCAGTAAAGTCTCTTATGTTTGTTCTTTAAATCAAAGTAAAAACTCTATTATCTTTTGGTGAGTAAATTTAAAAGTCCAAATCTTTATGTTCCCAAGTGTTGCTTCCAATTTAGGAATAACTATGAACTGCCAAACAAAAAAACAGACGTGAATATTGATTACATTTATAGCAACTAAGTCATGTTATCAAATTCTGGATCTTTATAAAAATGCTAGTTTATGTAAATCCTATGTCATTTAATTGTCTGTCTCTAAATAGTAAAAATAAAAACCTCAAATTGTATTCCTCTGCGCTTGTGCAAAGAAGGTAATGCCATGGCTGCTTTGGATGGTCAGGCAGACTGTGTACTGCACAATACCAGGGGGATTGGGGTGGGGAGCAACGATGCAATAGCGCTCTCTGGAATTACACAATGCAACAGTGTAAGTGAATTTAGTGGAAGTAATTATTTCCTATTAGCAGTAGAGAAAATCTGAAGTTATACTACAGAAGGCAATAAAGACTCATTAGGTAGATGAGACAGTGCATAGACTTATGTTAATGGGAATTGAATGAAAGAGTTTTACTTATGATTCCATTAGGTATCATAAAATGATGGCATGCATTAGGTTGGTACTAATTTCCAAAAGTAGTTTAAACAGGCACAATCCTAGAGAAACAGACAATACAAGACAGATACTAACACTATATTATTCTAAATATTTAGGGCAATATTTAGATCCAAAAAGCTAATTATTGCTGTTATAGTTTTTATGTTAATGTAATATTTAGTTAGGATGGAATTGTAAAAGTGATACAACCTATTGAAAAGTCACACTTTTTCTCCTCTGAGGAAGTCACACTGTTTCTCCTCTGGGTATTGAATTGCTACTGTATTCAATGGAGAATATCTATAAATTATCAAAAGTATAGGACTGGAAGAGAATTGGATGAGAAACAAACTATCATAGATTATTTAAATGTAGTTAAATTTAATTTCCTACTGTAGAACAAAGTATACACACACAATCACATATACATATATATACATTGTCCAATTTTTCTTAGAAACCTATTCTAATTTTTAGATCTTGCTTGCAGGAAAACCTTTTCTTACTGCTAAAGTTCATAATGGGTTTATAATGAAAAACAATCAGTAGGAAAAATTAAGTTATAGTACAAATTATTTTTTAGAATTAACCATATTTATTATGATAAATTTAATGATTACCTAAAAGGCACTGACATCTCACTCTAACTTACCCAACTGTCATCCTAAAATATTCTGTTTTTCTGGATTTAACTAAGTTCAATGTTTATCTCTAAACAAAAAATTGTCTACCAGCCAAGCACTTCACTTCATCCTTTTTTATATAGGTACTCTCTTTGCCAAGAACTTCCTTACCTACTATTCTGACACAAAAGAATTCAAACATGAGATTTTTTTTTTTATTGTCCTTCTATTCTGCTTTGCAAGTGTGAATTAAAATGCAATCTCTGTCAACTTCTGGTGATTTGAGAAGGCCTAAAATACATAATACAATAAAAAGTAATCTACATTGACTCCAGTAATTTTGAATTCATGGCAATTTGGCTAGAATGTTTACCAATTTATTTTTTTCAATATATTAAGGATAGTGTGCTTTGTGAAATAATGATATAAACACAAAAAGTTAAGGACTCCTTCAGTCACACTCAATCTTTGTAGAATGACCAGTTACATAAAATTCATACACTGATAATAAACTATTCTCAACTATTTATTTAACAAGGTCACTTAAGGACATTAGCACTAGTTAATAATTATTGTCAAGTTAAGGTCGGTGTCACCGATGATTTTAAATGTAGGGATAAATACTGTATCAACCATATGGAAGGCCTTTAAATTTACTTCCCATTTACTCCCTTTTATTCTGACAGCCATTCAGTCCCCAGGCAACATGAGAATCACAGATACACCTGCACATTACAGCTGGAAATGACAAACAGTAACAGCTAACATTTATCGAGCCCTAAGTTTCACATGAATTATCACATTTAATTCTTATAATGATCCTATTAGGTAGATGAAAACAATCACAATACTATCACCAATAATAATAAAATTACAGTATTAAAGCCAGGCACTACAGTTGACCTTCGAACAACATGGATTTGAACTGTGAGAATCCAGTTACATGTGAATTTTAAAAAATAAATGTATCTTAAAATATTTTTGAGATCTGTGACAATTTTAAAAAACTTGCAGGTGACTTTGTAACCTGGAAATATTGAAAAAAATAAAAAGGTTTGTCACAAATGTATAAAATATGTTTATTTATTTATTTATTTTTGAGCTGGAATCTCACTCTGTCACCCAGGCTGGAGTGCAGTGGCGCGATCTCGGCTCACTGCAAGCTCCACCTCCCGGGTTCACGCCATTCTCCTGCCTCAGCCTCCCAAGTAGCTGGGACTACAGGTGCCCGCCACCACGCCCGGCTAATTTTTTTGTATTTCTTTTAGTAGAGACAGGGTTACATCATGTTCACCACAATGGTTTCAATCTCCTGACCTCGTGATCCGCCTGCCTCGGCCTCCCAAAGTGCTGGGATTACATGTGTGAGCCACCAAAATATGTTTAGATACTAGTGTATTTTATCATTTACTGCCATAAAATATATACCATCTATTATAAAAAGTTAAAATTTATCAAAACGTACACACTTGAAGACTCTACAAAGAGCCATTCAAAGTCTAGAAAAAAGTAAACAAACATAGGGATGCAGTATTCAATCATAACTGCATAAAATTAACAGTAATAAACAGTATGTACTGTATGATTATAATTTTGTACCCACCTCTTGTTGCTATTGTGGTGAGCTCAAGTGTTGCAAGTATTAAGTATTGCCTTAAAACACCATATGATGCTAATCTTCTCTGTGTCAGCAGTCTGTCTCTCCAGTAAATTACATATCACAGGGAAAAAGTGATTTCTCATGGTTCTAGTGCACTTTTCATCGTGTTTGGTGTAATACATAAACTGTGAATAACACCACAGGACCCATATAAAGTGTAAGTAGTGATGCTGAAGTGCTCCCAAGAAGCAGAGAAAAGTCATGACATTAGAAGGAAAAGTTTAACTGCTTGATATGTTCTGTAGATTGAGGTCTGCAGCTGGGTTGCCCACCATTTCAGGATAAATGAATCCAGCATAGGAACCATTGTGAAAAGAGAAAAGAAAATTTGTGTAGTCATGGCTGCAGCTATGCCGGCAAACACAGAAACATTGCACTTTTTATCTCCATTGAAAATGAGGCTTTTATGTGGGCACAGTATTGCTATAAGAAATGCATAGCTACAGATTCGAATAGGATTCCAGAAAAAGAAAAGCCATTACATGACAAATTAAAGGAAAAGGAGGGTGAAGAATCTAAAGTTGGAGAACTGAGGTGCCGGGAAAGGACAGTTTGATAATTTTAGCAAGAGGTTTGGCTTTAAAATATCAGGATAACAGGAGAAACAGCTTCTGCTGACCAAGAGGCAGCAGACAAGTTCTCAGACACCATTAAGAAAATCACTAGGGAGAAAGGATATCTGCCTGAACAGTTTTTAGTGCAGATAAAAGTGCCTGATTCTGGGGGGAAAAATGCCACAAAGGACATTTATTAGTAAGAAAGAGAAGTGAACAGCAGAATTAAAGGCAGGAAGGGTTAGGCTAACTCTACTGTTTTGTGGCAGTGCAGTCAGGTTTATAATCAGGATTGCCTTTATCTATAAAGCTGCTAACCTCTGAGCCTTGAAGGGAAAAGACAGACATCAGCTACCAGTCTTTTGGATGTAAAACAAGAAGGTCTGGACAATGATAACCCTTTATCTTGATTGGGTTCATCAATGCTTTGAATTGATGAATCAAGAAGTATCTTGCCAGGAAGGGACTGCTTTTTTTTTTTTTTTTTTTTTTTTTTTTTTTTTTTTTTTTTTATTATTATACTTTAAGTTCTAGGGTACATGTGCATAACGTGCAGGTTTGTTACATATGTATACTTATGCCATGTTGGTGTGCTGCACCCATCAACTCGTCAGCACCCATCAATTCATCATTTATATCATGTATAACTCCCCAATGCAATCCCTCCCTCCTCCCCCCTCCCCCCTCCCCATGATAGACCCCAGTGTGTGATGTTCCCCTTCCCGAGTCCAAGTGATCTCATTGTTCAGTTCCCACCTATGAGTGAGAACATGTGGTGTTTGGTTTTCTCTTCTTGTGATAGTTTGCTAAGAATGATGGTTTCCAGCTGCATCCATGTCCCTACAAAGGACGCAAACTCATCCTTTTTTATGGCTGCATAGTATTCCATGGTGTATATGTGCCACATTTTTTTAATCCAGTCTGTCACAGATGGACATTTGGGTTGATTCCAAGTCTTTGCTATTGTGAATAGTGCCGCAATAAACATACGTGTACATGTGTCTTTGTAGTAGACTAATTTATAATCCTTTGGGTATATACCCAGTAGTGGGATGGCTGGGTCATATGGTACATCTAGTTCTAGATCCTTGAGGAATTGCCATACTGTTTTCCATAATGGTTGAACTAGTTTACAATCCCACCAACAGTGTAAAAGTGTTCCTATTTCTCCACATCCTCTCCAACACCTGTTGTTTCCTGACTTCTTAATGATTGCCATTCTAACTGGTGTGAGATGGTATCTCATTGTGGTTTTGATTTGCATTTCTCTGATGGCCAGTGATGATGAGCATTTTTTCATGTGTCTGTTGGCTGTATGAATATCTTCTTTTGAGAAATGTCTGTTCATATCCTGGCTACAGTAACCAAAACAGCATGGTACTGGTACCAAAACAGAGATATAGACCAATGGAACAGAACAGAGTCCTCAGAAATAATACCGCACATCTACAGCCATCTGATCTTTGACAAACCTGAGAGAAACGAGAAATGGGGAAAGGATTCCCTATTTAATAAATGGTGCTGGGAAAATTGGCTAGCCATAAGTAGAAAGCTGAAACTGGATCCTTTCCTTACCCCTTATACGAAGATTAATTCAAGATGGATTAGAGACTTAAATGTTAGACCTAATACCATAAAAACCCTAGAAGAAAATCTAGGTAGTACCATTCAGGACATAGGCATGGGCAAGGACTTCATGTCTAAAACACCAAAAGCAACGGCAGCAAAAGCCAAAATTGACAAATGGGATCTAATTAAACTAAAGAGCTTTTGCACAGCAAAAGAAACTACCATCAGAGTGAACAGGCAACCTACAGAATGGGAGAAAATTTTTGCAACCTACTCATCTGACAAAGGGCTAATATCCAGAATCTACAAAGAACTCAAACAAATATACGAGAAAAAAACAAACAACCCCATCAAAAAGTGGGGACTGCTTTTTAAAAGTTCTTTTGATATCAGACAATGCCCCGGCCACGCAGACCTCTATGAGTTCAGTGAAGGTGCTCTACTTGCTCCCAGATACATCTCTAATTCAGCCTCTAGATCAGGGGGTCATAAGGACCTTTAAATTTTATTTCACACAGTACTCTACAGAAAGAGCTGTCAGTGAGAACCCTAATAAAGTCAATGTCATGGAAATCTGGAAGGAATGCACCATTGAAGCTACGATCGTTGTTACAGAAAAAGTTGTGAAAGCCATAAAGCCCAAAGCAAGAAATTCCTCCTGGATTAAACTATGTTTAGATGGTGTGCACAACTTTATAGGATTTATGACAGAGTCAATCAAAGAAATCATGAAAGAGATTGTGGATATGGCAAAAAAAAAAAAATAGGTGAGAAATAAAAGGTTTCATGATATGAATCTTGAAGAAATGTAAGAGCTAATCAACACCACAAGACAGGAATTAACAGAAGATGACTTGATGGAGATGAGTGCTTTCGAACCAGTGCCAGACAATGAGGAAGCAGGCAGAGAAGAAGCAATGCCAGAAAACAAACTGACATTAGAAAATCTGGCAGAGGGTTCCAATTATTCAAGACTTCCTTGATTCATTTTCAAAATGCACCCATAAGATACAGGCACTGAAACTGAAGCAAACAGTGGAAGAAGGATTGGTACGGTACAGAAACATTTTGAGAGACTGGAAAAGCAAAAACGTCAGACAGAAATTTTGATATAATTCCATAAAGTTATACCAAGAATGCCTGCCTCTCCTGCCTCCCCTTCCACCTCCTCCACCTCTTCTGCCTCTGCCATGCATGAGACAGTAAAACCAACCCCACCTCTTCCTCCTCCTCCTCAGCCTATTCAATGTGAAGACAAGGGTGAAGACCTTTAGGTTGATCCACTTCCACTTAATAAATACTAAATATATTTTCTCTTTTTCAGATTTGCTTAAACATTTTTCTTTCAATTGGCTTACTTTATTGTAAGAATACAGTATATAATACATATAACATACAAAATATGTGATAATATATGTGGTAATGGGCTGTTTACGTTATAGGTAAGGCTTCCGGCCAACAGTAGGCTATTAGTTAAGTTTTAAGGGGAGTCAAAAGTGATACATGGATTTTTGACTGTGTGGGACATTGGCACCCCTAACTCCCACGCTGTTCGAGGGTAAACTGTACAAGAGTCACCTATGTTAACTCATTTGATTTTACAGAAATCCTATGAGGCAGACCCTAGTACTATATTTTCCTCATTTTATAAATAAGGAAACTGAGGCACAGAAATATTATGTAACTTGTCTAGGCCAAAAGCTACTAAACAGAGGACTAAGATTTAAACTCAGACAGTTTGGGTTTCAGAATCTATGTCTGTGATCATTACACTATACCGTCTCTTCATTCTCTTATAAAAATTCTATAAAATAGATACAGTTTATTATCTCCATTTTGCAGAAGAAGAAACTTGAGGTACAGAGAATTTAAGTAATTGAATAAAATCACCTTGTTCAAGTGTTAGCACAGCTTTTCTGGAAAGGGATAGATAGTAAATATTTTCAGTTTTGCAGACCATGGGGTCTCTGTCATGACTACTCACCTCTGCTGATGTAGCAGAAAAGCAGCCATTGACAATACGCAAATGAGTGTGGCTGTGTTCTAATAAAACTTCATTTATGAACACAGAAATTTAAATTTTATGTAATATGTGTCACAAAATATTATTTTGTTTTTTTTTTTTCAACTTTTTACAAAGTACAAACCATTCTTAGGTTGAAGGCCATACAAAAATAGTCAATAGGCCAGATTTAGAATTGTAGCTATCATTTGTCTACCCTTGACATACCTTGCAATTATTGGAGTTTATATATTAATCTCAGGTAATTCACCTCTAGTGTTTATATCCCAAAACACTGTAATCTAAAGAAGTATACCTCATACTTGAATGTACATAGGCGTCTCCTTAAAATGTGCTTCTTTAGATTACCATAAACCTTCCTAGATAGTGGAAGCTACACATCCAGTAGTATGCTACTGTTCATGATCAGATGTTCAAAAGCTCATGACTTCCAAGCATACTTTGAGAAATAAGTTTTATTTCTCAATAAACAATACATGGGGATGTCAATTTACCTGGTAAATTAAAAAAAAAAAAAAAAAAACTTTAGATTACTTAGTCCATATACTGTCAGTCCTAAGGGAACATTAGCATGAAATTCATATGAAATACTACATATATATATGTATGAATATATTTCTCACTAGATTCTTAACAGCATAGTACAACTAAGTAATTAAACTTTTGCTTTTACATTGGACAGCCTTTCTGCCTTCCATTCATAAGGGCTGTAGTACTTACAATGGTGGCAAAAAAAAAAAAAAAAAATAGAGGAATAGACAGAATATGAAAGAAAATGAGGCTCCTTATCCGATTTTTCTTAAGAGTATTGAATAGGCAAAACTAAAACTACTCTCCCTGACAAGACCCCAAATGCTCAAGTTTATATCTTAATAAATGAAAATAATTCTCTTAAGAAATCTTCACTTTCCACTAGAAATTATTCACAGTTAATTCCTACTTTAGTAATGTGGGTTTTTTCATCCTATAGATTTGAGATTATATCTCTTTTTAGAACCTTTTAGCAAATAGACATACACTTTGTGTCAAAATAAAGCCTTTAGGGTTATCTTAGGAATTTTTTATTTCACATAACAAAAGGTTACATTTAGTTTTCTTTTAAACCTACAATCTAGTACTCAGAACCGTAACATTTCTTTTATTTTTCTAAAGAAACCATGAGATACTTAATGAGAGCATTTTCTGCCTAAACAAAACACATAGATTTTTTTAGACTTTTCAAGTGGCATTTTCAAAGGCACCAGGAGAAAGGCTGATGTTATGTGAAGACTACCATTACGATGCAGTGATATTCTTTGACCTCTATTTAATCACCATCATCAAAAGGCATTTTCCAGGTGCCCAGTTGTGGCAACAGCTGATTTGTGCTGTGCCATTAAGTTCCATCCTGACTTAGAGCTGAGAAAAACACTTGAGTGGTCATTTTATCCAACACGAGCTTCCAACCAAGAATCCACTTACCCCATTCAGAGAGTTTTCTCTCCTTTTCCAAATACTGTAAACAAATTTTTATATCCTTCTTTGTCAATTATTTTATGGTAACCTCATCTGAAAGGCAGTAAAAGGCAGATTTGATACTACATACAAGTAATGTATAATTTGGGTAATGCTAGGGGAAAAAATGATGGAGAAACTGGTTAGGAAGTTTGCAACATGGCTTACTATTAGGAAAAATAACCAACAAAACAAAAAAACTCAGAGCATAAGGTTAAGAAGAACAGCTGTAAAAATTCAGCCACCTGTAGTCCAGAGTAGAAGACCATATGGAGTGAGACTACTGATTACTCTGGCTTAACAAAGAGAAATTCCCGAGACAGAACAACTGGACACTGATATTTACGTGGAGGGCAAATGTGGATATTAACATTAGAAAGAAAAAGATTGGAGTGACAGGAATGACAGAATAATGTAATTTAATTGTATAAGTCTTTTCCTTGACCTAAGCATGGGCTACCAAGTTGTCTGCATGTAGACGTATCTTTTACTGTAACAGTGATTTCTTCTCTTTTTTTTTTTTTTTTTTTTTTTTTTTTTTTTTTTTTTTGAGGCGGAGTCTTGCTCTGTCTCCCAGGCTGGAGTGCAGTGGCCGGATCTCAGCTCACTGCAAGCTCCGCCTCCTGGGTTCCCGCCATTCTCCTGCCTCAGCCTCCCAAGTAGCTGGGACTACAGGCGCCCGCCACCTCGCCCGGCTAGATTTTTGTATTTTTAGTAGAGACGGGGTTTCACTGTGTCGCCAGGATGGTCTCGATCTCCTGACCTTGTGATCCGCCCGTCTCGGCCTCCCAAAGTGCTGGGATTACAGGCTTGAGCCACCGCGCCCGGCCGATTTCTTCTCTTTTAAAATGCTTTTCATTTAAACTTTTGTGCATATACATTTTAAATAGTGAAGACATTCATTAACAACAAACATATTCTCTATGTCTTGTCACCTTAGACTGACCGTACGGTATTTGAAGTAAAAGATTATGTCATATATTTCCTTGTATTTCCTGAAGCACCTAACAGTATGTTTTTACTGTATACTCTCAAGCATTTTTTGCTTGATTTACCGAGTCACCTTTTTATTTGTGAATAGGAAATCCTCAGTAGATTTAAATTGGGGGAAAAAAACCAGCCCAAAACTGTTAAGATGTCATCTTTAAGATTATATTGCTTGTCTATAAGATATTACTACTTTTTGCACAAATGCATCCTGGCTTATATATTCCAGAGAGTATTCTCCTACATATCCTAAATCCCATCATGTGGAAACATCATTCAAACATTCTTTAAAATAACTGACCCTTACTCTTCGAAAATGGCAAGGTCATGGATGATAAGGAAAGACTAACACAGATTAGGGGATACTAAGGAGACATAACAACAAACTGCAATGTGGGATCATGAATCGGATCCTAATCCACACAAAAGATAGTAGTGGAAAAACTAATGGAATTCCTTAGGGTCGGTAAATTAATGAACAGTATTTCATCGATGCCAATTTCCAGGTTTCAATAATTGAACTATGGTAATGTAAGATATTAACACTAGGTGAAATAGGGTAAAGGGCATGTGTCAATGCTGTGATTACTTTTGTAACTTTCCTCTAAGTCTAAAATTATTTCAAAATAAAATGGTAAAGACCAAAAAAAAAAAAATAAAACAAAAGTATGTAGCTTGAATATACCCCAATGATTCTGTTGTTGTTAGAAATATTTTTGGAATTTATCTTTCAGAATTGCCTTCTGAGCAAAATTTTAAAAATCTCTTATTACTTTAAAATCAGAAGCACTTGTCTGGTGTGCTGCCTTATATACATGAGACCCTTGAACATGGGAACGACATTGGGAACAATCTAGAATGGAATCTAGCTGTATTATAGCTTCAGCACCAGGTCTATGGTTACTGAATAACCTAGTCTATTGCATGCAATACACAAAGAAACAAAGATTAATGTGAAAGTTCTTTAACTTAGGCACAGGTGGGAGAACTGAAGGAAATGAAGCCAGTAAGGTACACTGAGGTCAGAGTACAACCATCTTGCCTGCTGGGCTGAGGTTCCTAGGCTGGATTGAGTAGGCAATGGGCTGCTACAAGAGGTTTTTGAGCAGAGTGATGAAAAACTCTCTAAGCAATTAATAGAGAAACACTTTCTCAAATAAATTATGGCTAATTATTAACATTAAAGTTATTAATCATCTACTTATGTACTAGAAAATATTTCCTATCATCTATTCAAGCCAATTGCTCTAACAATTTCCCCTCTCTCCTCTGTAATTCACCCTTCCCTTTCTACTAAACTGTTACTATCAGCATATAAACATGCTGTTTTTACTTTCATAAATACTTCCTTTTGATCCCACTTCCCTAGCCAGCTACAGTCTCATTTCTGGGCCTCCTTTGCCAAAAAACACCTCAAAAGCATGGACTCATATTTATTGTCTCTAATTCTCTTTCATTCTCTTTTAAATACACCCTGGTCAAATTTTCACTTTACCATACCACCAGAAGTGCTCACATCAAAGTCATCAACGACCTCCAATGGTCAGCAATGACCATTGCTAAACCTAATGGTCAGTTATCAGTCCTTACCTTGGCAGATGGCACAGTTTATCAGTCCCTCTCCCTTCACTTAATATCTAAGATGTCACACTCATATGTCTTTTCACATACCTCACTAATCACTTCCTCTCAGTCTCTTTTGCTAGATCCACCTCTTCTCCCTGACCTATTAATGTTGGATGCTCCAGGGTAAACTTTGGCCTTCTCTTTTCTATCTACACTTAAGGCCTCAGTGAAGCCATGGCTTTAAATACCATTTATATGTGAACGATTTCCAAACTTCTATCTCCAGACCAGATCTCTCCAAAAGTCTCAAAAACCTATTGGCATCTCCATTTGGACACCTAACAGACATCACAAAGTTCACATGTCCAAACTAAACTTTTATTTCCCTCCAACTGTTCCACCCCACAGTCTTTCCCATCTTGGTTGATGGGAAGTCCATTTTTTCAGTTGCTCAGGCCAAACTACTTGGACTTTTTCTTGATTTCCTTCTTTTCTTCACACCCACCTCCAATCTGCCACCAAAACTTAGCTCTATATTCAAAATACAGAAATAACTGGAAGAATGGTTTCCATTATATTTTTCTGGTAGTGCATCTTCTGGTTCTTAATATACAAACTTCATAGGATGTATGTACTTTTAAGAGGTTTATATGAGAAAATGTAGTACTTACAGATGATGTCTTCTGCTCAAAGTCCTGCAATGGCTATCCTTTGCTCTGAAAAATAACCAAAGTCCAGGGAGCCTACAGGCCAATCACAAGATACTTCCTCCAACTCCATTACCTCACTGACTTTCTTTCTTACTATTCTTTCACTAATTCATTCCACTGTAGCCACTGTAGATTCTTTGCCACTCCTCAGACTGATCAAGTATATTCCTACCTAAGGCGTTTTGTTCTACCTACTTGCCCTGCCTAAAATGCTTCCCCCACAGATACCTGTCTGGCAAATTCATTTGTGTCTTCTATTCGTGCCTTTGTTTCACTTCATTTGCACCTTTGCTTAAACTCACCTTCTTCAATGAGGTCTACAGACCTGTCTGACCAACTTCTTCATTACTGCAACCTGATTTTACCCTTGTCACTCCAGATGCCTATTTCATGTTTTACCAACATACTGTAAGATATATCTGTTGCCTGTTTTTGAATATCACTTTTGTTTTAACCTTTCTACATGTGGGAACACCAAAGGAAGCCTTGAGGATCCCTAATTTATACAACTCATGATACTGACACTGTTAATCACAAGTTGCCCATTTACTTGACTAAATTGTACTGCTTACTCAAAACCTGTTATTTTCTGTTTACCCTAGCCAAACATTCAAGACTACTAACAGCCAACACATTTGTTCCTTTATATTTCTACAGCTGCAGCAGAAATTAATTGAGCTATAAGCCAATACTGTACATGCTCTTGTATGTATAACTGTGCTCTCACAGCTCCTGCGATTCCAATTTAAGTCCTCTAGCTCAGCTCATTTCTGGCCAATTGGATCAGAAGTGGACATATGGCCCAAGACAAATCAAGTGAAGAGTTTCTTCAGTGAAATTTGAACATAGATTCGGAGAAGATATATAACTATTCTCATGCATTCAAACTGGGAAATGATGTAAAGTGGAGCTCAAAAACTTCTGATTGGTCATTGATTACCAAAGCAGAGAAAGTCTGTAGGCAAGGAGGGAGGGAAAGAGGAAGGGAAAGAGGATATGAATACGAATGAAACCCTTGGTTCCTGATAGTTTCTGTTGACTTTGGTTATCATGTTCACAGAAGACTTCTCTGAGGTGTTAACATTTGAGTGAATATGTAATTATTAGAAGATATCTATACATATACCACACACACACACAAACAACAACAAACAAACAAATAACAACCACAACAACACTTCAGGATGAGTAAGTATTCTAGGCAAAAGGAATATGCAGTCAGTTTCTTATGGCAACTGACTACCTTTCTGCCCTTCGTTTTCATGAGCTATCCTGACTTCTTACAATAAATTCGCTGTTATTTCAACTAACTTCAATGTATTTGTGTCTCTCATGATGAAATGAGCCCTAAAAATGTACTCTCTCGGCTCAAGTTCTGCAAACATTATTAGACTCTCTGTGTTCTTTCTTGTCCAACTACAATCTGTTCCACAATCCAAGCCATAAGGAGCCAGTGTAGCCCATATTAACCATACATCCAAATATATCACACCATAATTTAAAACTTTCAGTGACAAACAAAATTCCTTGCCATGACTTCCCCAAAGATACTACCTGACCATCCCCTTGACTACTACTTTGTCTCCATGGCCTCTTAATCTTACCCATGTTCACCCTCTCTCCACCACTTGTTCTCCTTCAAACATACCCAGCTTACTTCTGCTTTATGGTCTTTGACTATGTATTCCTTTTGCCTAGAATACTTACTTATCCTGAAGTGTTGCTGTTTTGGGTGTGTGTTGGGGGGCGGGGGGGGAGGGTGTAGTATGTGTATAGCTATCTTCTAATAATCACATATTCACTCAAATGTGAGTGCCTCAGAGAAGTCTTCTGGGAAAATGATAACTAAAGTCAACTCAAAAATTGTTTAGTTTTCTTCATAGCACTTGGTCACTTTCTGATCTTATTTACTGTTTGCATGTTTGTTTCCTTACTATACTCATTAAAATGTAAGCTCCTTGACGGTGAAGACCTTGTTGGTCTTGTCCATGGCTGTTCTCTCCAAGACCTAGAATGGGGGCTAGTATTGGACAAACATTTGTCATTAAACAGATAAAGAATGAATAAATACACATTGCTACTTATCTTCCTATTTCATTCCCATAATCATTACCACCACAGACTAATGGATCAAACATTTATCCATCCATCTCCATCTCTGTCACTCTCTTTTTAGCTCTAAACACACTTTTCCCTCATACTTTAACCTAATCTAAATTTTAATTACTCAGGCCATTTGGGATTAATATCTAAACACAAAGAAATAATTAGCAAAATGTTATTGTTTTCCATTGGTAGTTGTACTATTTGGATGTTTGAAATTATGGTTTTACCAATCTGTCAACATTGTCTCTAAGAAAGATTAGATGCTTGAAGTTCAGAAATACAAGAATCCAGTTGGGAGAGATATCCTCCATGGATGTCTTGTGCTCCTACACATCTCATTGGGAGTACAAAGCATGTAAGTAAGGCCTTGGCTTTTCTTTCCCTGGCCACTTCTCAGAGTATATTTGCCATGAACAATCTTGATTAATGAGATAATGTCACCCTTCAAGACAAAGAGCAGGTTTGCTTACTGCTTACTATAAAATGAGTGGATTCCCAAAGCTCAATATTCTTTTGTAAGTATAGCTTCCATCAGTATCATCCCTGTGAGATATAGAGGCCAAAAGCAAGGACTTAGGCTGAGGGTCATGCTGCCTATCAAGCCACCAGTAATAAGCAGTGACAGGCTAACTTACAAATAGGGTAAAAGAAACACGATGAATCCCACTACTATATTTGTTAGAAAGTATTCAAGTTCAGTCAATATAGTCACAGAATACAGCTTACATCAAAGACTAGCCCTGAAAATACTAGTACAAACAAGCCCACTCTTCATGAATGTGATAATAATTGTTTGTTGTTTGCTAAACTAGACAGAATGAAGGAAGCAAGTGAAGAGTGGATTTCAGCTGGTGTTGACCTGACCCTGAGGAGTCCTGGTCATCTCATCTCTCAACAGTGAATGAAATGCTCTGGAAAGTAGTTTGGAAGTGAAAAAAACGTCAGGCTTTGGGAACAGACTTGGGCTCAAAACTTGAAATTATCACCAGCAGCTTTCTTTAACTAAAAATTGGACAGGATATTCCTTAGTTTACAGTGTTGTGAAATAAAGATGCAAATATAAAATACCAAGTACTATATCAGGTATGTTGTAAGTAATCAGTAACTATCATCATTTATCAGCTGTACAATATCAAATAAAAATATCTATTAGCCATCAATAGTATAAGTTATATTTTAATATACCTAATCAGGGTTGTATTTTGCATATATTTACATATATTCAATATCCATTATGAGGATATCATCTGTATACAGAAAAATGACATCTATTGAGGTTCTTCCATGATGCAACACTGTGGTATGTGTTTTCTAGTATAACTAAATTATATGATGCAAACTGTAGATTTTCTTAGTGGCAGGCCTTGAGTCTTTCATCATTATTCTATTTCCACATTTATACTTATCATAAAAATGTATTTCCTCTAGGGGGGCATCAATAAATGTAAGTGAATTGGAAATACATTACATTCTTATGAATTAAGTTTATAAGAACATAAATTCTTGAATTGAGAGCAAAAAATCGAAAGATAACCATGTAATTTAAATGTTTAACTTCTGAAGAATAATCAAGAGCATGATCAAACTACACTAGTTTAATGTAAACTATTAGGGATAAAAGAATTGACATTGAAAAAGGAGTCCCTCTTGTCTGCCACACTCTCTCCACAAAAAAAGTGACTCTGGGTGGTATAATCCATATTTCAAAACAATATACTAATATTTCCTTCCTACTTCTATAATATTTTCTAAGATTATACTATGAACACTGAATTTCATGAAACAATGACAAATGTTCATCTTTTTATTAAATTCAGAAATCATGTAAAGTAAGATTTTAAGTGTCTAACATGTGTTGCTGTACACAGGAGGCAAAAATTTATAAGACTCAATTGAGGACCAGATGGTATAGTAAGGAAAATAGATATATCAAGTACAAAATATGTGGACTATTAGAAGTTTATACAAGGTATAGAAGTAGGTCAGTAGAGACACTGATGAATACTCTTTGGACAATGATATTAGAGAAGGCTTCTTAGAGAAGATAATGTCTGAGTCAGTCTCGTTTGCAAATAAATAAATTTGAGACTTACAGTAAGTGGTTGAATCATACATCACATGGCTAATTCATGGAATACTCTAGAGTAGAAACCAATCTCAAAATTCTCTCTTGGATAAAGTACTATAACAGTATCCTGCCACTATGTTCAAGTTGGTGAAGTCATCCACTCTTAATCTAGTGATATAACAGAAAGGATGTTGACAGGTCATGATGTTTCTCATATTGCTAATGACAGCTCTAGTCTTATAGCTACTCAAAACAAAAACCCTGGTATCATTCCTGTTCTTTCTCTTTTTATTACACTCCACACCTGGTCCCTCATCAAATCTTGCAGGGTATACTTTCAAAATTTATCAATAATTTGACCACTTCTCATCCTCCCATTACCACTACTCTAGCCCAAGTCAACAGCATCTCTTACCAAGTCAACAGCATCTCAACAGCATCTAAACCTGGTCTCTCTGCTTTGCCTTAGTCTACTCTTAAACTAGCATCTACAATGATCCTGTTAACATGTAAATCTGATCACATCACTCTTCTGTTCAGTACCTCTAGTGGCTTCCCGTCTCAATCAGTGTTAAAGCAAAAGTCTCTGCAATGAACTACAAGGCTGTACACGGTTTGACCTCTTATTGCCTCTCTGACCTCAACTCCTGTTACTCCTGCACCCCTCCTGCCACCTTGATAACACCACTTCAATCACATTGTCCTCTTCATTGTTCTTCGAGCACATCAGGCATGCCTCCACTTCAGGCCTTTGTACTTACTTTCCTTCCATTGAGAATGCTCATCTCCCAGACATCCACAGCTAACTCCCTCACTTCTTTCCAGTATTGACCCCAAATCATCTTCAACTGAGGCTTTCCAGGGCCAATCATTTAAAATGTCACCCCACCCAACATTTTATATCCCCCTTCCCTTTTTAATTTTTCTCCTTAATACTGAAAATTATTTAACATACTCTATATATTAAGCTGTCTTGCTTATCTCCCCTTTCCTCCTGGAATGAGGGCAGGAACTTTTATCAAACTGTTTTCCTTTCTACTTTATCCCTAGTACCTAGTATATAGTAACTACTCAATAAACGCTCATTGAATGAATGAATAAGTATAGATGTAGTGACAGCAAAGAAGAGGCCCATCCTCAGTGATACAGAACAACGAACAGATAAGAGATGACAATCCACGGTTATTGTGTAATGAAGCCTGAGATATGCTTCGTGCTCAATAAATACTCATCAAATAAATGAACTTTAAAAAAAAAAACATTTCTTCCAGCTACAGGATAAGCAAGACCTGCCACTCAACAGTTATGAAATCAACAACAGAAAAGGCAGATGGATTGACTGCCAAGGGTTGCTCTCATCGCTACTTCTACTACACTAGTGCCAAGCAACCTGGGGATATCTCCTAAGGATAGCTGTGATAGGCTGACATTTGTCATGTCGAAATCTCCTGCCTGCACTCAAGGAAGAAGAGAAAAAAAATTACCATAATAGAAGTCAGGAAGTGAATAGTTTCTTCTTTATGTCTTTTTTCAATTTTTGCATTTTTTAATGCCAAAAAATTGTCATGGAGGCAATAAGCCTCTTCTCACAGATGTACATATCTAATTAATTAATATTTTCGGTCTAGGAATAGACAACTTAGGTTTTCTTCCTCATAGCTTGACTTTACTCAATTAACTATGGTATCAGTTTTCTCATCACAAAATAAGAATAAAAATATCTCCATCACAAGATGTTTTGAGGATTAGTGCAATATTGGCCATGAAAATGTTTTTAAAGCATAACTGCTATTATTATTCCAAAGGAAATATTTGTGGAATACAGTACCTTTATATGACGATTCTGGGTTCAAGTCAGTAGGCTACAATAAGACAAAACTATGAGAATATAATCAGAGATTTTTAGAAATTCATAGGCTAAAATAAAATTAGTAAATAAGTAACAGAAAAAAATAGGTAAGTTCACTTAACTATAGAGAGAAATAGATGAAGCTGTATAACTACATTCTGCAATTGGAAGGATCTGTAGTTTTGAGTGAAATCAACTGTGTATCTATGAAGAAACTGAGGCTCTGAGCAATAATTGAGTCTGTGCTACACAGATAAGTCAGGCTTAGAGCTCAGGTTTTCCTATTTCTAATTCAGGATTCTATAATATAGCAAAAAAGCATTTATTGAGCTCCTAAATGCCAGTGTTGTCCTAAGCACTTTATATGAGTAACAACATGATGCTGCTGCTCTTACAATCCCTACTTCACAGATAGGCACGTTTAGACAAAGATCACTTATGTAATTTGGCAAGGTTACATAGCAGGTAAGTGGCTAAACTAGGATTTGAATCAAGACAGACTGATACAGCCTTGCTGTGCTCCCAACATCTATGCCACTTCTCTAAGCAGAGATACATTGCTCAGCCTTCCATCATGTATTCTCATCATACCAAATTAGGTCTTGGGGTGAAAAAAATCTTAGCACAATGATTCAGGAACTCCAAAGGACCAAAGAACATAAACAGACATGCAGTATATTTGTGTTAACATTTTATTATGCGGAGATTACGAAAAACATGTCTAAGAACTCTTCTTATTTGAGAGGCATGAACAATTATTAACATGTTGAGAAATACTACCTTCAACTGATACCTGGCTTAACTGAGAAAAACTAAATGTTTATGTATTACATTGAAAATGGATTCAATAAACCCCCTCCAATTAAATCTCTTCCTAACTCCACTTAGAATACTATTATAGTTGAAGGTCACATGAAAGAGTCATTTAAGTAAGGAGAGCATCAAACTTTATTAAGGATGACAACCAGCCTCTCTCCCCACAATTCTTTCTGTGTTCTCCTTCACTCGCTATTCTGTTTCTCCAAAGTATATAAAACACCAAAGGTATTCATTCAAAAGAGTGAAGGTAACTTATGTGTCAAACATTTACTGGTATCGACAGATCATTTTAAACCCTCTGAACCTCAGATCTCTCACCTATAAAATGAAAATAATAAACAATGAGAAATAATAGATAACAAAGAATTATAAAAATGTTAGATATTGTTATTGGAAAGAATGTAGGTGGTTTCACTTACTACTACTGAAATACAGAAATAATTTTTTTTCCTGATCTTTTTTTTTAAGTATTTATTTATTTTTTTATTATACTTTAAGTTCTAGGGTACATGTGCATAACGTGCAGGTTTGTTACATATATATACTTGTGCCATGTTGGTGTGCTGCACCCATCAAATCGTCAGCACCCATCAATTCATCATTCATATCATGAATCACTCCCCAATGCAATCCCTCCCCCTCCCCCCTCCCCCCTCCCCATGATAGGCCCCAGTGTGTGATGTTCCCCTTCCCGAGTCCAAGTGATCTCATTGTTCAGTTCCCACCTATGAGTGAGAACATGCGGTGTTTGGTTTTCTCTTCTTGTGATAGTTTGCTAAGAATGATGGTTTCCAGCTGCATCCATGTCCCTACAAAGGACACAAACTCATCCTTTTTTATGGATTCATAGTATTCCATTGTGTATATGTGTCACATTTTCTTAATCCAGTCTGTCACAGATGGACATTTGGGTTGATTCCAAGTCTTTGCTCTTGTGAATAGTGCCGCAATAAACATACGTGTGCATGTGTCTTTGTAGTAGAATAATTTATAATCTTTTGGGTATATACCTAGTAGTGGGATGGCTGGGTCATATGGTACATCTAGTTCTAGATCCTGGAGGAATTGCCATACTGTTTCCCATAACGGTTGAACTAGTTTACAATCCCACCAAGAGTGTAAAAGTGTTCCTATTTCTCCACATCCTCTCCAGCACCTGTTGTTTCCTGACATTTGAATGATTGCCATTCTAACTGGTGTGAGATGGTATCTCATTGTGGTTTTGATTTGCATTTCTCTGATGGCCAGTGATGATGAGCATTTTCTCATGTGTCTGTTGGCTGTATGAATGTCTTCTTTTGAGAAATGTCTGTTCATATCCTTTGCCCACTTTTTGATGGGGTTGTTTGTTTTTTTCTTGTATATTTGTTTGAGTTCTTTGTAGATTCTGGATATTAGCCCTTTGTCAGATGAGTAGATTGCAAAAATTTTCTCCCATTCTGTAGGTTGCCTGTTCACTCTGATGGTAGTTTCTTTTGCTGTGCAGAAGCTCTTTAGTCTAATCAGATCCCATTTGTCAATTTTGGCTTTTGCTGCCGTTGCTCTTGGTGTTTTAGACATGAAGTCCTTGCCCATGCCTATGTCCTGAATGGTATTCCCTAGGTTTTCTTCTAGGGTTTTTATGGTATTAGG
Organism: Rhinopithecus roxellana; assembly: GCF_007565055.1. NCBI lineage: Eukaryota > Metazoa > Chordata > Mammalia > Primates > Cercopithecidae > Rhinopithecus > Rhinopithecus roxellana. Next base: position 70,563,266 of record NC_044557.1, on the reverse strand, counting down.
TCTAACATTTAAGTCTCTAATCCATCTTGAATTAATCTTCGTATAAGGAGTAAGGAAAGGATCCAGTTTCAGCTTTCTACTTATGGCTAGCCAATTTTCCCAGCACCATTTATTAAATAGGGAATCCTTTCCCCATTTCTTGTTTCTCTCAGGTTTGTCAAAGATCAGATGGCTGTAGATGTGTGGTATTATTTCTGAGGACTCTGTTCTGTTCCATTGGTCTATATCTCTGTTTTGGTACCAGTACCATGCTGTTTTGGTTACTGTAGCCTTGTAGCATAGTTTGAAGTCAGGTAGCGTGACGCCTCCAGCTTTGTCCTTATGACTTAGGATTGTCTTGGCAATGCGGGCTCTTTTTTGGTTCCATATGAACTTTAAAGCAGTTTTTTCCAATTCCGTGAAGAAACTCATTGGTAGCTTGATGGGGATGGCATTGAATCTATAAATTACCTTGGGCAGTATGGCCATTTTCACGATATTGATTCTTCCTATCCATGAGCATGGATGTTCTTCCATTTGTTTGTGTCCTCTTTTATTTCACTGAGCAGTGGTTTGTAGTTCTCCTTAAAGAGGTCCTTTATATCCCTTGTAAGTTGGATTCCTAGGTATTTTATTCTCTTTGAAGCAATTGTGAATGGAAGTTCATTCCTGATTTGGCTCTCTGCTTGTCTGTTACTGGTGTATAAGAATGCTTGTGATTTTTGCACATTAATTTTGTATCCTGAGACTTTGCTGAAGTTGCTTATCAGCTTAAGGAGTTTTTGGGCTGAGACAATGGGGTTTTCTAAATATACAATCATGTCATCTGCAAACAGGGACAATTTGACTTCTTCTTTTCCTAACTGGATACCCTTTATTTCTTTCTCTTGCCTGATTGCCCTAGCCAGAACTTCCAACACTATGTTGAATAGGAGTGGGGAGAGAGGGCATCCCTGTCTTGTGCCAGTTTTCAAAGGGAATTTTTCCAGTTTTTGCCCATTCAGTATGATATTGGCTGTGGGTTTGTCATAAATAGCTCTTATTATTTTGAGGTACTTTCCATCAATACCGAATTTATTGAGCATTTTTAGCATGAAGGGCTGTTGAAGTTTGTCAAAAGCCTTTTCTGCATCTATTGAGATAATCATGTGGTTCTTGTCTTTGGTTCTGTTTATATGCTGGATTACGTTTATTGATTTGCGAATGTTGAACCAGCCTTGCATCCCAGGGATGAAGCCCACTTGATCATGGTGGATAAGCTTTTGGATGTGCTGCTGAATCCGGTTTGCCAGTATTTTATTGAGGATTTTTGCATCGATGTTCATCAGGGATATTGGTCTAAAATTCTCTTTTTTTGTTGTGTCTCTGCCAGGCTTTGGTATCAGGATGATGTTGGCCTCATAAAATGAGTTAGGGAGGATTCCCTCTTTTTCTATTGATTGGAATAGTTTCAGAAGGAATGGTACCAGCTCCTCCTTGTACCTCTGGTAGAATTCAGCTGTGAATCCATCTGGTCCTGGACTTTCTTTGGTGGGTAGGCTATTAATTGTTGCCTCAATTTCAGAGCCTGCTATTGGTCTATTCAGGGATTCAACTTCTTCCTGGTTTAGTCTTGGGAGAGTGTAAGTGTCCAGGAAATTATCCATTTCTTCTAGATTTTCTAGTTGATTTGCATAGAGGTGTTTATAGTATTCTCTGATGGTCATTTGTATTTTTGTGGGGTCGGTGGTGATATCCCCTTTATCACTTTTTATTGCACCTATTTGATTCCTCTCTCTTTTCTTCTTTATTAGTCTTGCTAGCGGTCTGTCAATTTTGTTGATCTTTTCAAAAAACCAACTCCTGGATTCATTGATTTTTTGGAGGGTTTTTTTGTGTCTCTATCTCCTTCAGTTCTGCTCTGATCTTAGTTATTTCTTGTCTTCTGCTAGCTTTTGAATGTGTTTGCTCTTGCCTCTCTAGTTCTTTTAATTGTGATGTTAGGTGTCAATTTTAGATCTTTCCTGCTTTCTCTTGTGGGCATTTAGTGCTATAAATCTCCCTCTACACACTGCTTTAAATGTGTCCCAGAGATTCTGGTATGTTGTATCTTTGTTCTCATCGGTTTCAAAGAACATCTTTATTTCTGCTTTCATTTCGTTATGTACCCAGTAGTCATTCAGGAGCAGGTTGTTCAGTTTCCATGTAGTTGAGCGGTTTTGATTGAGTTTCTTAGTCCTGAGTTCTAGTTTGATTGCACTGTGGTCTGAGAGACAGTTTGTTATAATTTCTGTTCTTTTACATTTGCTGAGGAGTGCTTTACTTCCAATTATGTGGTCAATTCTGGAATAAGTGCGATGTGGTGCTGAGAAGAATGTATATTCTGTTGATTTGGGGTGGAGAGTTCTATAGATGTCTATTAGGTCCGCTTGGTGCAGAGATGAGTTCAATTCCTGGATATCCTTGTGAACTTTCTGTCTCGTTGATCTGTCTAATGTTGACAGTGGAGTGTTGAAGTCTCCCATTATTATTGTATGGGAGTCTAAGTCTCTTTGTAAGTCTCTAAGGACTTGCTTTATGAATCTGGGTGCTCTTGTATTGGGTGCAAAGATAGTTAGGATAGTTAGCTCTTCCTGTTGAATTGATCCCTTTACCATTATGTAATGGCCTTCTTTGTCTCTTTTGATCTTTGATGGTTTAAAGTCTGTTTTATCAGAGAATAGGATTGCAACCCCTGCTTTTTTTTGTTCTCCATTTGCTTGGTATATCTCCCTCCATCCCTTTATTTTGAGCCTATGTATGTCTCTGCATGTGAGATGGGTCTCCTGAATACAGCAGACTGATGGGTCTCGACTCTTTATCCAGTTTGCCAGTCTGTGTCTTTTAATTGGAGCATTTAGTCCATTTACAGTTAAGGTTAATATTGTTATGTGCGAACTTGATCCTGCCATTATGATATTAACTGGTTATTTTGCTTGTTAGTTGATGCAGTTTCTTCCTAGCCTCGACGGTCTTTACATTTTGGCATGTTTTTGCAATGGCTGGTACCGGTTGTTCCTTTCCATGTTTAGGGCTTCCTTCAGGGTCTCTTGTAAGGCAGGCCTGGTGGTGACAAAATCTCTAAGCATTTGCTTATCTGTAAAGGATTTTATTTCTCCTTCACTTATGAAACTTAGTTTGGCTGGATATGAAATTCTGGGTTGAAAATTCTTCTCTTTAAGAACGTTGAATATTGGCCCCCACTCTCTTCTGGCTTGTAGAGTTTCTACCGAGAGATCTGCTGTTAGTCTGATGGGCTTCCCTTTGTGGGTAACCCGACCTTTCTCTCTGGCTGCCCTTAAGATTTTTTCCTTCATTTCAAATTTGGTGAATCTGGCAATTACGTGTCTTGGAGTTTCTCTTCTGGAGGAGTATCTTTGTGGCGTTCTCTGTATTTCCTGAATTTGAATGTTGGCCTGCCCTACTAGGTTGGGGAAGTTCTCCTGGATGATATCCTGAAGAGTGTTTTCCAACTTGGTTCCATTTTCCCCCTCACTTTCAGGCACCCCAATCAGACGTAGATTTGGTCTTTTTACACAATCCCATACTTCTTGCAGGCTTTGTTCATTTCTTTTTCTTCTTTTTGCTTTTGGTTTCTCTTCTCCCTTCATTTCATTCATTTGATCCTCAATCGGTGATACTCTTTCTTCCAGTTGATCGAGTCGGTTACTGAAGCTTGTGCATTTGTCACGTGTTTCTCGTGTCATGGTTTTCATCTCTGTCATTTCGTTTATGACCTTCTCTGCATTAATTAGTCTAGCTGTCAATTCTTCCACTCTTTTTTCAAGATTTTTAGTTTCTTTGCGCTGGGTATGTAATTCCTCCTTTAGCTCTGAGAATTTTGATGGACTGAAGCCTTCTTCTCTCATCTCGTCAAAGTCATTCTCTGACCAGCTTTGATCCATTGCTGGCGATGGGCTGTGCTCCTTTGCAGGGGGAGATGCGCTCTTATTTTTTGAATTTCCAGCTTTTCTGCCCTGCTTTTTCCCCACATTTGTGGTTTTATCTGTCTCTGGTCTTTGATGATGGTGACGTACTGATGGGGTTTTGGTATGGGCGTCCTTCCTGTTTGATAGTTTTCCTTCTGACAGTCAGGACCCTCAGCTGTAGTTCTGTTGGAGATTGCTTGAGGTCCACTCCAGACCCTGTTTGCCTGGGTATCAGCAGCAGAGGTTGCAGAAGATAGAACAGCGAGTGTACTTGTCTGATTCTTACTTTGGAAGCTTCCTCTCAGGGGTGTACTCCACCCTGTGAGGTGTGGGGTGTCAGACTGCCCCTAGTGGGGGATGTCTCCCAGTTAGGCTACTCAGGTGTCAGGGACCCACTTGAGCAGGCAGTCTGTCCTTTCTCAGATCTCAACCTCCATGTTGGGAGATCCACTGCTCTCTGCAAAGCTGTCAGACAGAGTCGTTTGCGTCTGCAGAGGTTCTGCTGCTTTTTTGTTGTTGTTATTTATCTGTGTCCTGTCCCCAGAGGTGGAGTCTACAGAGACAGGCAGGTTTCCTTGAGCTGCTGTGAGCTCCACCCAGTTCGAGCTTCCCAGCGGCTTTGTTTATCTACTTCAGCCTCAGCAATGGCGGGCGCCCCTTCCCCAGCCTCACTGCTGCCTTGCGGCTAGATCGCAGACTGCTGTGTTAGCAATGAGGGAGGCTCCGTGGGCGTGGGACCCTCCCGGCCAGGTGTGGGATATATTCTCCTGGTGTGCCCTTTTGCTTAAAGCGCAGTATTGGGGTGGGACTTACCCGATTTTCCAGGTGTTGTGTGTCTCAGTTCCCCTGGCTAGGAAAAGGGATTCCCTTCCCCCTTGCGCTTCCCAGGTGAGGCGATGCCTCGCCCTGCTTCAGCTCTCGCTGGTCGGGCTGCAGCAGCTGACCAGCACCGATTTTCCGGCACTCCCCAGTGAGATGACCCCAGTACCTTAGTTGAAAATGCGGAAATCACTGGTCTTTTGTGTCGCTCGCGCTGGGAGTTCGAGTGGAGCTCTTCCTATTTGGCCATCTTGCTCCGCCCCCCCCAGAAATAATTTAAGTGTACTTATATATATTGTCCCCACTGATCCTTCCTCAAGATATGGTGGGTTGATCATTATTTGTTCCCTTGAACACATGAGAAAAATTGTGGTTCAGATAAGTGAATGCATCTCCCACGGTCACAAAATTAGCAACTATCAGAACCAGGTCTTCTAACTCCTGATGCAGTGCTTTCTGGCAAATGTTTCTGTTTGTTGCACGTTATTAAGAGGGGGAATTTTGTTGACTTTTGAATATATTAATTAGTTTTAGGAAAACAAAATAGATGACGATGCTGAGAAGAGTAGGAAATGTTTTCACCATGATAATGTTTCTGCTGACTGATTCATTCTTCAGCGGCTCTTATTTGACTTTTAAATAGCTTATCCAAGGTCTTGTGTTGCATTTGCTATTCATTCAGAGAAGCAAAGTGTTTTCCCAAAGTTCACTCAGGAATTGAAGAGTATATGAATGGGTAATGATTTAAACAGAGGTGAAAAAACAAACTTACACATTCAGTGCAGACAGAGCAATTAAGAGGAACAACATGATATCTCATTTATACATCTGTGTGCTGCCTAAAGCATAACAATCAGGTAAACCTTGTAACTTTTAAAGGTTAATAAAAACTATTGTAGGAATGTGAATACATAAATCTGGGAAATCTAACTTAATTTCTCTAAATGGTTTTAATTCTACTAAATTATTTGCAGAGGTAGGATTTCCTGGGACAGATTATTATCCTTTTCCATAATTGCTTTAATGTAAGACATACAAAACAGACCAACAGGCAAACAAACAAACAAAAACCAGTCTGCAAGGTCACCCATCATCTTAAACATATGAGAAAAAGAAGACATTAATACAACTGACTAAAATTAAATACAAAATAGAAATAAATCCATTAGTAATCCAAATCCCTTTAAAGTGAGTCAGTGTCCTTTTCTCTAAACATAGTTTCGAAAACACAAGTTCATGTAACATCTTTAGGGGTTTTAATTTGAATGTTTCTTATAGATGATAATGGATAACCTGTGGTATTAGTCACATCTGATTCACACTCATTAATGAGTAATTTCCTTTGGTGCAATAGAAATACTCATTCCTTATATTTTTGTGACACTGCGCATATTATCTGTTCCCATCTGCACAATAATCTGCAGGTGACAGGACAGGTAATATTATTGTCAATTTACAAATAAAGAAACTGAGAATCAACAGGAATCCTGTATTTCCAGGCTTAAAATAGTTTTAAAGGCCATGTATTTAAACTACATACCCAATGCTCGATTCCTCTCCAAAATTATTTTACTTATTTATTTTTATTTTGGAGACAAAGTGTCGCTCTATTGCCCAGGCTGGAGTGCAGTGGCATGATCTCTGCTCACTGCAACCTTCACCTCCTGGGTTCAAGTGATTCTCCTGCCTCAGCCTCCTGAATAGCTGGGATTACAGGTGCACACCACCATGCCCAGTTAATTTTTTTTATTTCTGTAGAGACAAGGCTTCACCATGTTGGCCAGGCTGGTCTCAAACCCCTGACCTCAAGTGATCCACCTGCCCCGACCTCCTAAAGCACTGGGATTATAGGCATGAGCCACTGAGCCTGGCCAATTCCCCTCTAGAAATCTTCTTTTATATTTAAGTACATCTAAGGAAAGAGAGAACTCACCATCTCTCAGGGGAGACTATTCTTACTCTAGCCAGATCTGAATTTGAGAAAAATTTCCTCAGAGTGAGCTCAAATCCATTCCCATAGTCTTAAACCATTAGCTCTAATTTACTTTTGAGGCCATACAGGAAAAATCTAACTGCTCTTGGATAAACAGATTCACAAATACGAATGCTTTGCTATTATGTCCCCTTAGTGTTCTTTCCTTCAGGCTAAACATCTGCTTGTTCAGCTCCTCATGTCTTAAATATATAAATATAAAATATATAACTAATATAGATTTTAATTTAATATACACATGTCCATTAACTTACTTGCACTTTATATATAACTAATATATAATTTGGAAATATATCATCCAATTACATGTAATTACACATATATAAAAATAGCTGTAAAACATCCTTTTCATATTAGTCTATGATTTTGGCTTATCCATCAGTCATCTGTCTTAGACCAATGTACATGGCTAGTACATTCTCAGTACAGGGAAGGATTTTGCCTTACAGAAAGTCTTTTCCTTAATGAGACATGTTAAGGAGAACATGCTCAGAACTTTTGAAACATACCATCAGATGGATGCTTATTAACTTACTTCTATAAAATGACAATATTCTACAAATTGTTTCACCAGCAGTGAACCTGGTTTTTCCCAGGCATGAGGCACGGTCACTTTTAGAGACTTTTAAGCCCCTAGCCACCATTAGAGCTGCTTCTGAAACCAAGGCTATAGGTGACCCTATCATTTTACTTGGTACAAATACTTTCAAAGTACCAAGCAATGGCATAGTAGGAAACAGAACACAGGTCTTTATGTCTCATTAGAATCCACCTCATTGTCTTCTGTACAGTCCTCAGATAATTGGAAGCAGAATATAAGGTACTGCGAGTCATGTTTCTCATATATGAAAAGATGAAGGCACTTAATCCTGTGCGTGGAAACTGACAATGGCAGCTTTTAATGGATAGGGCAGACTCCGATGGTGTAATGAAAGTCTTTACAGATATTTCTAGGTTTAAAGAGATTCTCGGTAATCTATTCTTTGGGTAACTGTCAACTTAGAAGTCAGTGACTGAGAGCAATGGTGTTAAAAGTAAATTTAAGGTGAGTTGCAAGTGATAAACTGAAATTCCTAAGGCTAGGACCATCTCTGCCTGGTCAACTATTGCATCTCTTGTACCTAGCACAGTGCTTCCACAAAGCAGGCACTCAGTAAACATTTTATTTTAAAACAAGTAAATGAATTAATCAATAAGCGACTGTGAGGACTTGACAGTCAGCAGTCAACTCTACAGCCAGAGGAAGAGAAATGTATGGATGCTCCATCTCCCCTTGATTGTAGCATATGCTGGCTTGTGGCACCTGATGAAAAATGGGGGTTACCCATGTATTATCTTTCTGACAGCCTTTAGTACAAGGAGTGTCTTTTACGAAATTAGTGAAGAAGCACAGTGTGGCAGTTGATGCAATAGGAAACACCAGAAATTTATAAATGAGGCTGTATCATGACAGACACATTAAGCAAAATGGACAACAGACATACTATGTCCTGGGCTTTTTAAGATTTGGGACTGCCTTCCTTCTAATGAAGAGCTCCTGTGTAGAACAGATAATGGTTAGCTTATTGTAGATGGGGACAGGAAGAGAGAAGATTATTCCTAACCTGTGCCAGAAGCTAGATAGTTAGAAGGAAGTAATTATTTTTTTTTCAGATAAGAGTATGCTAGCCTTATGTATAAAGTAATGTGCTTGTCTTAGCCTGCTTTGTATTGCTATAATGGAACAATACAGAGTGGACATTTAATACAGAAAATTAGCTTATTCCTCACAGTTCTGGAGGCTGGGAAGTCCAGTATCACAGGGCCAGCATCATATGAGGGCCTTCTTACTGTGTCATACCATGGCCATGGCAGAAAGCAGAAGGGGAAGAGAACATAAGAGAGGGCAAGGAAGGGGGCCAAATTCACCCTTTCATCAGGCACCCAATACCGCAATAACTAGCCCACTCCCCAGTAAGAGCATTAATTCTTTAATAAGAGATGATGCAACCACCTCTTACCAGGCCCTATCTTCCAACACTGTTGCCTTGGGGATTAAGTTTCCAACACATGAACTTTGAGGGTATGTTCAAACCACAGAATCCTACCCCAGGCCCCCAAATTGATGTCCTTCTAACAATGCAAAATATATTCATTCCATCCCAACAGTCCCAAAAGTCTTAACGCATTCCAGCATCAACTCAAAAGTCCAAAGTCCAGAGTCTCATCTATATCAGATATGGGAGACTCAAGGCATAATTCATCCTGAGATAAATTTCTCTCTAGCAATGAGCCTGTGAAGTCAGCAAATTACATGCTTCCTAAAAACAATGGTAGGACAGGTATAGGGTATACATTCTCATTTTAAAAGGGAGGAATAGGCAAGAAGAAAGGGCTAACTGGTCCCAAGTAAGTCCAAAACCTAACAGGGAAAACAACATTGCCTGATAGTTCCAGAATTAACCTGGGCATACTGAGGCAGGCATCGGGCTCCCAAGGCCTCAGGCAGTCCCGCCCTGTGGGATTGCTGGGCTCAGTCCACCAAGCAGCTCTCCTGGGTTAGAGTCTCATGCCTCCAGTTCTTCCAGGCTGATGCTGCAAGCTAGTAGCTCTATAGTTCTGAGATCCTGGAAGTAGCCCCACTCTCACAGCTTCACTAGGTATTGCTTTAGCGGGGGCTCTCGGCAATAACTCTATGCCTGTGAGAAATCTCTTCCTGGGCCCCCAGGCTATCCATAACAGTCCTTGAAATCTTGGTGGAGGAAGCCATACTTCCACAGCTCTTGTATTCTTCATGTCTGTAGAATTAGCACCATGTGGACACCCACCATGGTTTACAGCTTCTACCTTCCAGAGCAGCAGGTTGAGCCACACCTGGGCCCAACTGAGCCACAGTTGGGGCAACCAAAGAGCACTGCATCAAAATGCAGGGAACAGAGTCCCATGGCAGACCTGGGCAGCAAATACTGAGCTTTTAAGAGAAGCTCTCTGGAAATCTGGCCCTCAAGTTCCTAGCTTGAGGAAAATCTTTGAGATGCCTTTGGGGTCATTCACCCATTATCCTGATAAATAGAATTTGGCTTCCTTCTATCCATATTAATCTCTTTAGTAAACAGTTGCTTGGTCAGACCCTTAGAATTCTCTCCCGAACATGCTTTTTTATTCTTTATGTGGCCAGTCTGAGAGTTTTCCAAATATTTCTCTTCTTCCTATTTTTAGCTATAAACTCAGTCTTTAAATCATTTCTCTCCACTTGCATTTTACTATAACTAGTTATAAGCAGCTACACAGCTCTGTCACATTTTACTTAAAAATTTTCTTCCACCAGATATCCTAGTTTATTGCTCTTCAGTTCTGTCTTCCATAAAGTCCTCAGGCATGGACACAATTCAGCCAACTTCTTTGCCATATTGTAGAAGGATGGCCTTTCCTTCAGTTCCCAATACCCTGTTCTGCATTTCTAATTGAGAGCTCATCAGAATGGCATTTACTGTCTATATTTCTACCAACATTATGATACCAACCACTTAAATAATCCCTAAGAAGATTTTTGGCTTTTCCTACAGCTCTTGTCTTCTGTGCCTTCATCAGAATTGTCCTTAACGCTCCATTTACAGTAATCTAGCCTTTTCTAGCCTGCTCCTCTGAATTCTTCCAGCCTCTATTGGTTACACAGTTCCAAAGCGGCCTAAACATTTTCAGGTAGCTATTATGGCACAGCCCCACCTCTTAGTACCAATTTTCTGTCTTAGTCTGGCTTTTGTTGCTATAACAGAATAACACAGCCTGGGTAATTTAAAGAGGAAATATTTATTTCTCAAAGTTCTAGAGACTAGAAAGTCCAATATCAAGGTGCCAGCATCTTGTGAGGGCCTTCCTGCTGCATCATCCCATGGCAGAAGGTAGAAGGTAAAGAAAACAGGGCAGGGAAAGGGACAAAATTCATCCTTTTATCAGGAACCTATCCCAAGACAACTAACTAACCCACTTCTGGGACAACAGCATTAATCTTTTAATAAAAGGTGACCTAATCCAAAGTAATTATTTTGCACAACAGTGAATCCCAGTGCCTGGCACAGTGATTGGCACAATGACTGGCACATTGGAGGTATTTATCAAATGTCTTAACAGATAAGTAGGCATTCAATTAATAAATTCTAGCTTAAGAAGTGGAGAACTACTGAAAAATACTGTCTAAAAATAATGCCACTCAGATGTCTTAGCCACTTAATTAAAGGTCAATTTGATGATGTGTTTTTATGTACAATGCATATAATACATGCAACTGGAATTTACAGGAAGAACACACACACATACCACACACACAAACACATGCACACACGTTTCTTTATTTGGTCTTCTGGATTCCTGAGTCTCCATTCATCTCTCATTCCTTTGGTTGACATGGGACTTGATGCTTAATTTCATGACCAGTTCAAAGAACAGCTGGGCAGAGGAATTAACAAGGCTCAAAAGGTAATCAAATAGCTGCCAATGTATTGTTATGTTATCAGGGATGGATATTCTATAGGCTATGCAAGCTGCAAAGAAAACATGTAGGTGAAATCGTGATATGGAGAAAAGAAACCCACAATAGCTGCTCATCAAGACAGATTCCATTTGTTTCTTCTTCAAATTACATTGATGGCATTAAATAATTTCCAACATATTTATTTTATCAATAAAAATAAGACAGTGGTGCTAGATGAACCAAATTCCATTATTTGACCATTTTTACAAGTTTTGTGTTTATTTCATAAATAATCCAATGATTTTTTAAGATAAATAATGTTAATTCTGCTTCTGTTGAACATGCTAGAAGCCCAGAAAATCCTTAATAAAAACCTATTCAGGAAACAACAACACTATGATACAGTCATATGACTCGATGAATGAATTTGAATTGTCGGAGGAAGCAGGAAAGTGGGTATGGGACAGAAAGACAGTATCTTCGTTCTATTCCTAGCTACATCTTCATCCTCTGGGTGACCTATGATGACTCACATCTCTCTGAGTGCTTGCAGTGACTCAGAATTGTTTTAAGAAGTTCTTTATTTAATTCTATATCATAGATCATTTCCGCTGGAAAGCATACAATACAAAATGATCTATTTTTATTTCTTTCTTCTATCTATTCATAGGAAAAGTTATTAACTTCCTGTATAGATTGAAGTAAAATGTCATTAAGTTTATAGCAATTAATGGTGAAAAACTAGTCATAAAAATGTTATAGAAAATATTTTTTAGTTTTTGAATTACGTGACTAAACAGCATTGAATTGTACAGCCAAGAAGCAAGAGCTCTGTTGGAATGTTGGTATTAATCTAGGTCCATTTGGAAAACACTAAATATATCTTTCATAGTACTGGGATTCAATGGATCATAATCTAAAAACACAAACTTCCAAACTTCCTTTTCTTTAAGAATTGCTCAGAATCCTGGGAGTCAAAAGAGTCCAAAGGTATGAGTCTGACCCCAGGAAGCTGCATTTCTGTCCAGTATCCCAGGTGACTGATCGGACCAGACAATATTTTCAGCAGCACTGCTCTAGAGGGTCATCACCTGTTCCTTGGTTGGCATCTTTTTGAGAATTATATTATCACCTATAAATAGAATGACTCATGACTAACATTAGGAATTCAGACACAGACTCTTAAACACTCAGTAATGAAATGAGAAGACAGTTTTAAAGGACATGCATTTGACCTTGACTAATGTTTTTATCAACAGACAGTATTTCAACTGAAACTTTACACTTGCTCCTGAAAGTTCTATAATTGCTTTTAGTTTTCTTATTTAGGTTCTGGTCTCTGGGTTGATTTTAGTGTAAAAATTGTGAAGATGTAAATTATCGTTTAACAAATGATTGTTCAATCCTGATGAAATGCACAAAAATATTGGGTTATTGAGTTTTTTATTTGTTTGTTTTGTAAAACATAGGCCTTGGCCAACACAAAACTTAAATATTCTGACAAACTCAAAACAACAAATCCTTTGTTAAATGATGCTTGACCAAGGGCACCAAGTCATACAAAAGCAATAGTATCAGAAGTTCTCCCTGGACAGCTCTGGAACTCTAAATCACTCCATAAGCAAATAAAAGGAAGGAAATATATCAAACTATATTTAATCAAGTTTTATCAAATAATAGCTGTGTGCAAGCAGCAAGGGTACGGATAAAAGTACTATAGTGTTAGTTCTTATCTTTCAACATGCAATTACTAAAAATTGTGAGAAGTATTCAAATAAGCATACACAAAATGCTCAGAGGGTGGCAAGGCAGAAGAGACCCCATCCATCTGGGGAAGTAAGAAAGGCAATTACATTGGAATGAATGCAACAACACAGAGTCAAAAAAGCATCTGCCCCAGTTCACAAAATCTCATAGTTTGGAGTAAAAGTGTGAGGGATTGAGTAGTGGAAAGAGGAAACTGGAAGAGTATGTTGGGGGCAGACTAAAAATAGCATATATTCATTCCATGAATGAGATAATTAATTTCATCAATTCTGAGGTGGACTTTAGTTATTATTATTTTTTAACATTTTAACACCTCCGAAATGAAGATGCCATTGGGTGGGTAGCAGTTTTGATGATGTCACTACTTGTACATGGACATCAAAACTCGCAAAGTAGGTGTCAGCAACTTGAAATAAAATGACTCTTTTTCATTTTATTTATTTATACACACACACACACACACACACACACATACATACACACACACACACACACACACACACAATTTTTTTTTTTTTTTTGAGACAGAGTCTCACTCTGTCTCCTAGGCTGGAGTGCAGTGGCGTCATCTTGGCTCACTGCAACTTCCCCTTGCTGGCTTCAAGCGATTCTCCTGTCTCGGCCTCCTGAGTAGCTGGGACTACAGATGCATGCCACCATGCCCGGCTAATTTTTTGTATTTTAGTAGAGATGGGGTTTCACCACGTTGCCCAGGCTGGTCTTGAATTCCTGAGCTCAGGCAACCTGCCCACCTAAAATGACTCTTTTAAGAAATGCTTCAACTCTAACACTCCTGATGAAATGGAGAATGCTGTGTTGAGAAACACAAATATCAATGATTTTCAGGTAGAAAGAGATTCATAAAGGTCAAACTTAAAACGTAAGGTTGTAATAATTACCTTAACCAATATATTTTTTCTTATGTTTCCCTTTTATTTATGCATTAGAGTGACATATAATAAAATCTTTTTTCCTGAAATATAAAAATGATTTTTCAATAAGAATAAAATAAAAATTCAAAGAATAAGAATGTATTGTGCCTTAGTTTAATTGGCAGATTTTTTTTTCTTAGCAGAACATAAAATAATGGTGTGTTTTCTGATCACCACTGTCTTAGATTTGATGAAATGGGCTATTCAGCCCATGTGCATTGTGCACCTAGGCTATGCCAACTACTATGCCAGATGCTGGGGGGTAATGGTGGGCAAAACATGACAATGTGTCAGATCTTACAATGCTTACAGGCTCAGGTCCTGAATTATGGCTGAAAAGCCTGGACTATGTATTATAATTGGATACCACTGTGAGAGTTTAAGAACAGGAGTGATGTGATCAGATACATTTTGAGGGAAGTTAGCTCTAGCGGGGGCATACGGGAGAGAAGGCAGGACAAGGAACTGGTGGTAGGAGGAATAGTTAGAAAAGTCTTGCAATAGTTTGTGTGAGATATAATGAGGGCCTGAATTAAGGCATGGTCACAGGCAGAGAAAGAAAAAAGAGAATTTAATCAACATGATTCCTACTGCTCATAGTTCATGATCAAAGAAATCCAGCAGACAATTTCAACTGCCTTCACATTGATGGAAATACACTAAAGCATTTGAGAGCTATTCTATCATCAAACATACTTTTCATTTTCAAAGTGGTCCATATACTTTACCTTTGGTTAGCCCAACACTTAGGGCAAGGCACCATGCTAAGCCCAGGGAATACAAAGAAAAGAGTCTTCCCAGGTGAGGGAGAGAAAGAGATCCATGGGTGATGTGATGACACCAATGTGCTTATGTGCAGTAAAACTAACTGGGTGAGTTCAAAGTGCACAGCACCACTGGAGATGGAAAAGATCTCCAAGAGGCAGTCACATCTGACCGGGCACTTGAGGAAGTAGTACAAAGAAGTCATTGGACATTCTTGTACAATGCAAGAAAGGGCATTCTGGGCAGAGGTAAGCTTGTGCAAAAACAAGGAGGTGAGAAAGAGCAGAGCACATTTGGGGCAATTTTCAATATATGGCTATGGCTTAGTACAAGATGCCTGTCAATAGCGGGAGAGGTTTGGGGCAGATAATCCAAAAGGTCTTACATCTTTTAAAATGTTTCAATTTAGTCCTAATATACGACAGACCCACTAAAGGATTGCCTACATTTCATTTTATGTTACTTAAAAAGGCCCTTAAAATGTACTCTAAATTGGATTCCACATAGAAACAATCCTGGAAAGAATTTTCAACAAGTTTCAAAATAAACAACAAAAAGCAAAGGATGAGATTTCAAATGTGACCCTAGTTTAAAGATGCAATTAATTTGAAATGTTCTCACAAAGTACAATTCCAGGAGCAGTAAATTGGTGACCAAGTTAAACTTTTGTTTCTTTAAAAGTCCAATATCAAGTAGAATGGGTGGCCCTATTTTCAGAATTATTCCATGAGGCACTTTGATGTAACAGAAAGAAAAGGTATCCATAGATACAGTGTTGTTAGTGGTGATTGTTACTTTTTGGTAAAGATAACAAGAAATGAAACAATTTTCCTGTTAATTAAAACTTACTCTATTTCTAAGCATGATATTTTAAAGAAATTTTATATATATAATGAATATTTGGATATATATGTGGTTAATGGTTATTTTAACAAACATTTTGGTTTGCTGAAATTTTTATAGGTTAAATTAAAAGATAGTGCTGTCTTTAAGTTCAGACTTACATGGATTTCACAGATTTAAGAAAATGCAATGGAATAAAAAATTCAGCTAATATCACGTTTCTCTTTTGGATATTTGTGGAGTTCAGTATCCATCTTGTATCATATTTAATGTACCACTGAAGAATTAACCACTTCTTTGTTCTGAGTCTGTAATTACACATGAGCTTACCAGACAGAAACCAAATGCAGATGGAGTTAGGAGCTAGACTATGGTCCATGTGTCCCGCATACAATATGTCGGCTAGCCTATGGAACCCCAAACTTAGCACACAGTGGACATTTAGTCAAATATGCCCCCATTCCCCAAATCATCTCACGTTCTCATGTTTTTAACTTCCTACTGTTTGAGCAGTAGTAGCAGCCTTCCTGCTGTTACATCATATTTGTTTTTCAGCGTGTACCTCTCAGTCTCACCACTAACCTGTAAAATTCTGGAGAGCAGGAATCATGTTTTATTCACTTTTGAACATTCTTATTTTTAAAAAGCCAAGGGACATGCAAAAAGTAAAAGCTAAAGAAATGTATGTTGAACCAAATTGGAAATACATGCACAATACTTAAAACTTCTATTGCTAATCTCAACAGAGACGAGTGTTTCTAGAAAACAATCGAAATTTTATACTATATCAAGTGACGTAATGCCTCTGTCTCTGTGCTATTTTAAAATCATAATGTTTTCAACCAGCATACTTCAGCATAATCAAAACTAATATTTGAAAGAAAAAAAGAAAATTTCCTGTTTTTCTGAATTAAAAACAATCGTTACATAAATTGAAACTGAACTGACTTTCAAGTGTATGATTATGTGCATACAAAATTGCTTAAAATGGCAAAGCTAAAAGAACACATCCTTAACTCTATTCTGATCCATGTATGAGAATGAAAACTATAATGTATTCTACAGATAACTATTTTGTTTCTAAATGGGCAGAATTCATCTGTATAAATAAAACATATATAAGAGCCAGTATATATGCTTGTAAGATTTCTAATTGCAATGATAATAAGCCAAACTGTTTGCAAATATCACACACTCAGATGTGGCCCTTGATTCCAGGTAGTCTAGAAAGGAACGTTCAGAGTATCAACATGAAAACTCACATGCTCAGGTGACTGCCTTCTTGTCCTCACCTCAAGAGCATATTGTTTTACACTAAACCCTGAGGGAATGAGCACAATTTCCTTTAGACATTAGAATATTTGTTTCAGACACTGGAGCTGTGAAGAGAGTCAGGCTCAACATCTCTAGCCTTGAAAAGTTCTATAGGAGTGCAAAGAATGTGTTATATCCTTTCTCGGTTCCCAATTTGCAGTGAGAATTTCACTGAATATCACAGTTTGCAGCTTTACAGAATACTACCAGATTAGCAAATTTGCTTCAGTTCTAGATGCAAGAAAAGTTAGGGAAATGAGTAGATAAGCTGTTTGTTCTTAAGAAATAAGAAAATTAGGAATTACTTTTCTGAGGTGCACAGGCAAATTATCAATCGGTGTCAAAACTTTGCTTTGCCTTAAAACTAAAACTAAAGAAACAAACAAACAAAACACTCTTTCAGAGCTCTATAAAATGAAAATATAAGAGCATTTAAGGAATCATACTCCTATGCTCAAGAGATACTTAAGTGGCTTGAAAACGTCTGCTCTGTTTTACTTGGAATGCTAGTTGGCACTACAAGAAGTTTGGGACTGGCAGTTTGTTGTGGATGGTGCACTGCTGCTGCATCAGCCAAGAAGAGCAGACTCTTAGGGAGAACGTCCTAGGTGATGTGTTGATGTCAGAGCTGCCTCTCTTTTCCTGCTTCTTATTTTGATTGCTTTTGCTTTTCCTTTTCAAACCATAATTTAGAACAGCAATAATTTAGTGTTTTTTTCCCCCTTCCAACAACAAAAATTTAATATTAAATGTACCAAATTCCTTCCACTTTGCTACAAAGAATCTAAACTGAAAATACTACACGGACAAACATGAAAAGATTCACCACATTCTTTCAGGGGATATGGAGTGATTTAGGAAATGTGTACTTGGGAGGTAGCCAGGCATAATTTTGATCTTTTAATCACTAAGCAATTGCAGTGTTATGAGGAACGTCTTCATAATCAGACCTTAGCTTTGGTAAAAGCACCTGGCTCATTTCACTGTTTCTGTCAGGTGTCTATTTAAAACACTCAGGGAATCGACCACTCTCTTATTTGAACATCCATCATTGCATGAATAAATTATGGTTCATTCATCACATGAAAATTATGCACCAATGCAAAGCTCAGCTTCAACTCTATTGGCCTGGAGTAAGCACTATGATATACGACTTGATGAAATATCAAGTTTCAGAGTAATGTTTATATTTTTATTTTTGTTTAAAAGTGTGCATGCCTGTGAGAGAGCATACACGTGATAAGCATGAAGAAAAATGTGAACGTGCTCTCCATGCCCAGAGAGTAGGATTAGAAAGGGGATGTGGCCCCTACTGACTCCAAGGGACAGCAAAAAAAAAAATTAAAAGAAAAAAAAGTAAAACAAATCCTCTTAATGTGGCATCATTAAGATTTTTCTTTTATTTGTATTAATATGCACATATTTTGTAATGTGAACATCTAATGAAGGAAATGTAAAAGGAATTTTAAACAAGAAATTTGGGATTGGATTTAACTTTTAAGAAATCTATTACCAAGCGTCTGTGGACTCTACCATCATCATTTACTAGCTGGTTGACCTGGATAATTTGCTTTCTCTTTTCTTACCTCAGTATGCTACCAGTTACGATGGGAACTATAACAATACAAACTTTGCAGGAGTGGTTGTGATGACGCCATTAATACAGGCAAAGCATACAGAACAGGGTGTAGCCTACATTCAACAATAGCTTTGGCTTTGAGTAGAAGTGGTGTTGTATCTGGGACTACTTCTCGAGAAATAACTTGCTAAGGTTTCTGGTAACTCTATTGGTTTTGTGACTAAACCATATTCTATGTAGCTAGCTGCATTTGGCTCAGAGCTATGGATGGCTTTCCTTGTTTAAATATTGATGGAAGAGAGGCAAGAAGAACTGCAAGATTTTTTCTTAAAATTAAACGAAGAGTCAAAAGTGAGCAGAGGGGTAACATCAGCTAAGGCAGATTAATTCTTAACAAGGCAATTTCAACCCCTAAAATATGTCAGGCAAAATTTATATTTGTTAAATTAAGTTTCCAGATAATTGTTGTTTTCTGGCTTCCAAGATGCAAATTCATGATCAGCTATAAATGTCAAGCCAGGCAGAAGAGGGTGCTAATTAAGTAATCTGGTTAAGTACTCAACTTTCAAACATAGTGTTTTTCTCACCTGCCCACCTATAAACTTCATACCAGAGAACAAAATAGCTTTAATTATATAAGAGCATAACATAATCTTGAAATTTAAATGATGTTAACAATATCAATGATGTTATCTATGTCTGACAGAAATAATGAAAAAGAAAATGCATTCTTACAGTCAGGAATAATGAGAATTAATGAGTAAAGGTAGTTGCTTCTGGGAGCAGGAGATTTCTGCACTTTTGTTTTAACTGATGTTCTAAAAAGAGCACCTGGTCATCTACCAAGGCCAGTGAGGCCTATCCCTGTAATGAAGTCTATGCCGGTAACAACTGAAAAGCAAGAATTTCCAATAATTATTTTTTGTTGTTAGACCTATGGTATTATTAGTTTAAAATATTAAGTGGTTGAAACTATTATTCACAGAATAATGTAGACAACGTTTTTCATGATTCTGTTTTTTTCAAGTAATTTTAGATTATTTTAAATAATATATTTAAGCTGAATACAACATACTAAAATATATAAGTGCTTAATATATTTTAATTGAGAATACAAATTATGATTGTCTCCCTATGCCATTTAAAACCGCTTAAACCAAACAATAAAACTGTGGTCATAAATGATAGGTGGTGCCAAGTTGAAATCAGTAAAAACAGCATTTGAAAATACGAATAACTATGACTTTGAAATGGATCGTATGCAATGAATACCGCACAGCAAACATATCAGAAGGGTTTTCCCTTTCTTTAGTACCTATGTCTTTGGCAGTCTGCCTTGTTCACGGACCCACTTCGCCAGGAACCAAATGGCAACAGAAATCCATCTGTTTGGTCCCATAAACACAAAGATTTGATTTCTCACTTGCACAGAAATCAGAGAGCTATTTTATAATGGAATTAGGAAACGTTTTCTTCATAACACAGGAAGTAACAACAGATGGAGGCTGATAGATCCCACCTACCCTGGGCTGTTTTTGTCCTTCGTCATTTCTGTGCAGGCAGGCAGGCAGGCAACCTTATATCTGTGTGGGAGCCGGGGCGGATCTGATCAGAGTTCTGTTACCTGTGAGCCCCGTACTAGATGTCTCGCTAGCTCCACCCACTACCTCCACCAGGAGCCCGGCTGTTGGGGGGTGGTGCTAGTATCAGACCAACATCTAAGGCAAAAAGAGACCCAAATCCCACATAGCAAGCTGTTATCACCCAAAGAATATGCCGTTTGGTGTGTACAACGAAGGGAGGTACTAAATACGATGACTCTTCAGACATGTATGTGAGAAAGATCTTCTGGAAGTTTATTTTTCTTTGGGTGCTACGAGGAAAACACAGAAGCGATTTAGAGATAGTACCCATATCAGAGTTTTAACCAAGGAACACAAGAATATTGATATTGACACTGCTATCACTGTAATTCTTTGTGTTCTTACAATGTGCTGGCATTATGGTAAGTGATTTAAATGCATGACTTCGTTAATCTCACAGTGGACTCTAAGGGAGGTGCTATTCGTATTTCCATCGAACAGAATAACAATAGAAAATTACCAAGGTTTAGGAACTTGCCTAAGGTTAGGTAGCTAGTAAGTGGCAGAGATGAGATTTGAATTTTGTCCTGTAAGAACCCAGACACTGACTTATTGAGTGCTTTACCCTACTTCCCTCCCCTTCACACATTGCTTTCAGGAGATCCCTTTATATTACCAGACCATTTTCCCTTTATATTAAAAGAAAAATCAGATAAGGTAAATTAATGATTTCTTGTGAAGGATTCTACTAGCGATAAGCCTCAGTCACCAAAAGTCAAATTAATACCCTCAAAAATTTAAGATGTCCTCAAAGTAACGTTTGACTTTTAATTTGTTTTAGAAATAAGAGATGTGTATGATGATACACAAATTTGTAAACGTGGTCTTCAGCTATAAATTACGCAGCATTATAACAAATAGAACTACCAGAAAGAATAAACTACGTGTCTTTTAAGGAATATGTTGAGGGTAGGATAAAAGCTTATTAAGTTTTCTTCCACCAGAGATCATGACAAAAATTTGGTTTCCTTTCTTTGTTTTTTCTGTTTTGTTTGGTTTGGTTTTTGAGACAAGGCCTTGCTCTGTTGCCAAGATTGGAGTTCAGTGGCACCATCTTGGCTCACTGAAGCCTCAACCTCTCAAGTGATCTTCCTGCTTCAGCCTCTAGAGTAGCTCAGAGTACAGACACATACCACCATGACTGGCTACTTTTTGTATTTTTCAGTAGACATGAGGTCCTGCTATGTTGCCCAGGCTGGTCTTGAACTCCTGGCCTCAAGCAATCCTCCCACCTCAACCTTCCAAAGAGCTGTAATAGCAGGCATGAGCCACTGTGGCTGGCCAAAAATTTGATTTTTTATTTATTTTTTTGAGATGGAGTCTTGCTCTGTTGCCCAGCCTGGAGTGCAGTGGTGCTATCTCAGCTTGCTGCAAGCTCCGCCTCCCAGGTTCAAGCAATTCTCTTGCCTCAGCCTCCTGAGTAGTTGGGATTACAGGCACACACCACCATGCCTGGCTGATTTTTGCATTTTTAGTAGAGACAGGGTTTCACCATGTTGGTCAGGCTGGTCTCGAACTCCTGACCTTGTGATACCACTTGCCCCAGCCTCCCAAAGTGCTGGGATTACAGGCGTGAGCCACCGCACCTGGCCTCAAAAATTTGATTTCTAAGTGGAGAAGCTCCCTGTGGATTCAGAGAAGTCATGAAACAGGATAGCCCGAGGCTATCCTGTTCACAAGCTTAACTTGTAAAGCAAAGTAGAAATGAATTAGAGCAATGTTCTTAGAATACAAGTTTATTTGTTAATGAACCACATTTGAACACAAGGGTCCACCTTGCAGATTTCTAGAGGGTATCAGGGATGGGGAGACAAACCACTTCTCATCACCCTCATATTTTTCACTCTCATTCATCTGCCTGGACTAGAAAAGAAAACTTTCACAAAGTCAATCTCTATTTGATAGCCTAGTAAGAAAAGGTTCTTCTTAATTCCCTCTGCAGATAGTAGGGTCTGAAAAACATTGTAAGGCCCTGGTCTTGTTACTGCTTCTGTTAATCAGCATGTCCAACCCAGGTGAAATTAAAGTCAACTTGTTTTTAAGAAAGGACATAGCCTGGCTCCACAAGCATTACATTTTTGCCACTGTTCTCCAGGAGGAGCTGCGTTTTTCTTCACTTTAAGAGAAGTAGGAAGATACGATTTGCCATATCTGGAAACCCTTTCTAAAGCCTTGCAGTACGAATAGTGCTAAGCTGTGAATTAATTAGTATGAATGTCCTTTCATTTCTGCCCCTAACATTTCTATTCAGGTAGAATCTGATTAAGTGGACATCTAGAGTATACTTCAAAAGTAAATAAGGTCCAAAATAGGCATCAGATGAGGGACATGGATGGAAATGATGGTAAAAATGATGCTTTGGTAAGTAAGTGAGAGGGTGCATAGGAGACAGGCGTGGTAATGAGGCTAGTCTTCATTTAGCACAAGCTGGAAGTGGTGCATCTGGGGTGCTGTCCTGAATCATGACCCAGTTAATAATAAGCAGTTCTCAAACTGCAGGCACCAGACAGCATGCTTCAGTATCCTGCCGATGGATTCACCTGGCACTGTGAAAATGCTAATGTTTGAATGGGCTCTTACAATAAAGCTGTTAAGACTCATGGTACTTTTCACCTCTATATTGTGGTTTGGTTTATAATGATTCAGATTTCACCCTTCTTTGGTATTTCATGCTACATAAAGCTTCTTAAATGACTGCAAACTTATCACTAGTCCACGAGGTTATACTAGAAATAAAATAGGTAAGATGAGTGTGTTTGTCTACTTCACTGTACTGCAAGACTCTTTAATAATAGGACAGCAGGTGGAGATTATCAGGAGTGCTTTAGCAGTTTCCATTTAATTCCCTGTAAATAAATGGCTCTGTTGGTAGACTCATTAGACAAAGGATTTAGAAACACCAGAAGAAGAACTCTCCTTGAATTCCTAATGCCTATTGCCCAAGGTCATATCGAAACTATCCATATCTGTTCTTAAATACTGTGATTTATATTAAATTATCATAATGCTAATATCTGTGTAGTGTATATATATGGGGGGTGTGTGTGTGTGTACATATAAATTTTCTACAAGAATTTTGTAACTAAATTTTTCAGATGATACTATCCTTTTTTATAGATCTTCTTTTAAAAAAATGGGATACATGTGCAGAACACGCAGGTTTGTTACATAGGTATACGTGTGCCATGGTGGTTTGCTGAACCTATTGATCTGTCCTCTAAGTTCCTGCCCCTCAACCCCCACTCCCAACAAGCCCCGGTGTGTGTTGTTCCTCTCCTTGCGTCCATGTGTTCTCATTGTTTAACTCCCACTTATGAATGAGAACATGCGGTGTTTTGTTTGCTGTTCCTGTGTTAGTTTGCTGAGGATGATGGCTTCCAGCTTCTTCCATGTCCCTACAAAGGACATGATCTCATTTCTTTTTGTGGCTGCATAGTATTCCATGGTGTATATGTGCCACATTTTCTTTATCCAGTCTATCATTGATGGGCATTTGGGTAGGTTCCATGTCTTTGCTATTGTAAATAGTGCTGCAATAAACATACATGTGCATGAATCTTTATAGTAGAATGATTTATATTCCTTTGGGTGTATACCCAGTAATGGGATTGCTGGAACAAATGTTATTTCTGGTTCTAGATTCTTGAGGAATTGCCATACTGTCTTCCACAATGGTTGAACTAATTTACATTCCCACCAACAGTGTAAAAGCACTCCTATTTCTCCACAGCCTCATCAGAATCTGTTGTTTCTGGAATTTTTAATAATCCATTCTGACTGGTGTGAGATGGTATCTCATTGTGGTTTTGATTTGCATTTCTCTGATGATTAGTCATGTTGATCTTTTTTTCATGTTTGTTGGCCACGTAAATGTCTTGTTTTGAGAAGTGTCTGTTCATATTCTTTGCCCAGTTTTGATGGGGTTGCTTGTTTTTTTCTTATAAATATGTTGAAGTTCCTTGTAAATTTTGGATATCAGACCTTTGTCAGATGGCTAAATTTCAAAAATTTTCTCCCATTCTGTAGGTTGCCTGTGAACTCTGAGGATAGTTTCTTTTGCTGTGCAGAAGCTCTTTAGTTTAATGAGACCCCATTTGTCAATTTTGGCTTTTGTTGCAATTGCTTTTGGCATTTTTGTCATGAATTATTTGCCCATGCCTATGTCCTGAATGCAATTGCCTTAGAAAGCAAAGAAAAAAGCAGGAGTGGCAATCCTAGTCTCTTATAAAACAGACTTTAAACCAACAAAGATCAAAAAAGACAAAGAAGGGCATTATATAATGGTAAAGGGAACAATTCAACAAGAAAAGCTAATTATTCTAAATATATATGCACCCAATACAGGAACACCCAGATTCATAAAACAAGTTCTTAGAGACCTACAAAGAGACTTAGACTCCCGCACAATAATAGTGGGAGTCTTTAACACCCCACTGTTAGTATTAGTCAGATCAACGAGACAGAAAATTAACAAAGATATTCAGATCTTGAACTCAGCTCTGGATGAAGTGGACTCAGTAGATGTCTACAGAACTCTCTACCCAAAATCAACAGAATATGCATTGTTCTTAGCACCATATGGCACTTATTCTAAAATCCACCTCATAGTTGGAAGTAAAATGCTCCTTAGCAAAATGCAAAAAGAAATTATAATAAACAGTCTCTCAATACAACAGTGCCATCAAATTAGAACTCAGGATTAAGAAACTTACTCAAAACCACAAAATTTCATGGAAATTGAACAACCTGCTCCTGAATGACTTCTAAGTAAATAATGAAATTAAGGCAGAAATGAAGTTCTTTGAAACCAATGAGAACAAAAATACAATGTACCAGAATCTGTGGGACACAGCTAAAGCAGTGTTTAGAGGGAAATTTATAGCACCAAATGCCCACATCGGAAAGCTAGAATGATCTCAAATCAACACCCTAAAGTCACAAATAAAAGAGCTAGAGACGCAAAAGCAAACTAATCCAAAAGCTAGCAGAAGACAAGAAATACCTAAGATCAGAAAAGAACTGAAGAAGATAGAGACATGAAAAACCCTCCAAAAAATCAATGAAAGCAGGAGGTGCTTTTTGAAAAAAAATTAATAAAATAGATAGACCGATAGTTAGACTAATAAAGAAGAGGAGAAGAATCAAATAGACGCAATAAAAATGATAAAGGGGATACACCACTGACGCCACAGAAATACAAATTAACATCAGCAAATACTATAAACGCTTCTATGCAAATAAACTAGAAAATCTAGAAGAAACAGATAAATTCCTGGACGCAAACACCCTCCCAAGACTAAACCAGGAAGAAGTTGGATCCCTGAATAGATCAGGAACAAGCTCTGAAATAGAGGTAGTAATTAATAGCCTACCAACGAAAAAAAAGTCCAGGACCAGACAGACTCACAGCTGAATTCTACCAGAGGTACAAAGAGGAGCTGGTATCATTCCTTCTGAAACTATTGCAAACAATTGAAAAGGAGGGACTCCTCCCTAACTCATTTTGTGAAGCCTGTACCCTCCTGACACCAAAACCGGGAAGAGACAAAAAAAAGAAAGAAAGAAAGAAAACTTCAGGCCAATGTCCCAGATGAATATCGATGCAAAAATCCTCAATAAAATACTGGCGAACTGAATCCAGCAGCACATAAAAAACTTATCCACCACGATTAAGTCTTGGCTTCATCCCTGGGATGCAAGGCTGGCTCAACATACACAAATCAATAAACGTAATCCATCACATAAACAGAACCAAAGACAAAATCACATGATTATCTCAATAGATGCAGAAAAGGGCTTTGATAAAAATTCAACACCACTTCATGGTAAAAACTCTCAAGAAACTAGGTATTGATGGAACATATCTCAAAATAATAAGACCTATTTATGACAAACCCACAGTCAATATCATATTGAATGGGCAACAGCTGGAAGCATTCCCTTTGAAAACCAGTACACAAGGATGCCCTCTCTCACCACTCCTATTCAACATAGCATTAGAAGTTTTGGCCAGGGCAATCAGGCAAGAGAAAGAAATAAAGGCTATTCAAATAGGAAGAGAGGAAGTCAAGTTGTTCCAGTTTGCAGATTACATGACTTTATATTTTGAAAACCCCATCGTCTCAGCCCAAAAACTTCTTGAACTGATAAGCGATTTCAGCAAAGTCTCAGGATACAAAATCAATGTGCGAAAATCAAAAGCATTCCTTTACACCAACAATTGGCAGGCAGAGAGCCAAATCATGAATGAACTCCCATTCACAATTGCTGCAAAGAGAATAAAATACCTAGGAATACAGCTAGCAAGGGATGTGAAGGACCTCTTCAAGGAGAACTACAAACCAGTGCTCAAGGAAGTAAGAGAGGACACAAACAAATGGAAAAACATTCCATCCTCATGGATAGGAAGAATCAATGTCATAAAAAAGGCCATACTGCCCAAAGTAATTTAGAGATTCAATACTATTCCCATCAAATTACCACTGACATTCTTCACAGAATTAGAAAAAACAATTTTAAATTTCATATGGAATCAAAGAACCCCATATAGCCAAGAAAATCCTAAGCAAAAAGAGCAAAGCTGGAGGCATCATGCCACCTGACATCAAATTATACTACAAGGCTACAGTAACCAAAATAGCATGGTACTGGTACCATAATACACATATAGACCAATGGAGCTGAACAGAGACCTCAGAAATAACACCATGCATCTACAACCATCTGATCTTCAACAAACCTGACAAAAACAAGCAATGGGGAAAGGATCTATTCAGTGAACAGTGCTGGGAAAACTGGCTAGCCATATGCAGAAAACTGAAACTGGACCCCTTCCTTCACCTTATAAAATCATTAACCCAAGATGGATTAAAGACTTGAATGTAAAATGCAAAACCATAAAAATCCTAGCAGATGATACTATCTTTTTAGAAAACAATGAAAATTTTAAACAAAAGTTTATAAATTCAAGCTCAGCTATCAAAAATTAAGCAATGGCTAATACTAATACTGGGTATATGGTAAGAATGGGGAAGTACCAATTATTTTTATACATTTAACCTGGGAATACAAATTGGTGATAAAAAGCTCCTATCATCTAGGTTAACATGCTATGCTGATATTTTAATTTCAGTTTGGTGATGTTTTATATATTAGTATGTTTTCAAAGACTAAAGATAAATTATTACTTAAAAATCCCAACTGATGAATAATCTCTTCAATATTATTTTTCAATTTTCTGTATATAAGGAGATAATAATTACAAACAAATCCTATGCTTTCCTGAAAAGAAAAAATGAGAGTGGAAACTGTGGCTAGTAATCCATTCAACAGTGGCGTGATATGTTTTAGATGCATGCCTAGGGCTGTAGGCATGCATCTTTAACAATCAAATTTTGATGAACTGGAAATTGTTCTATCACCCAGAACTAGAAAGGAACGGAAGTATCTTTTTTTTCTTTGACTACATACCAAATAGTTTACCATGTAATAATATACCATATATTTTCTCTACTACTGAAATCAGCAGTACTTTTCAGTATATACAGAAAAAACATCACATTTTCATTAGAGATTGAGCCGACTGTCCTGTGACATTAGGATTGAGGACAAATTGTGCAGTCGTCCATATGGCAGCGTTGAGCACAGCTGTCCAGAAAATATTGCACTATTTTCTTCAAAGCAGAGCCTATTAGACCATAGCTTTTTGGGGTAGGGTGTAGGTGTGTGAATAAACCAATAAATTATAAAACTGTAATTATCTAGATAACATCCTAGAATTTCTAAAACTGCTGTCCACCTTGAAAATTACCAATGTAGTCCCGCTGCCGAGGAGCACCACTCTCAGTCCTCTCTATAATATGGAGCAGACTTTTTTCATTTAGTTGAAGATGAAATAAAAGGTCAATTAAGTGAAATTTTCTTCATGCCTCCAAATATCAGCCACAGTAAAACCTCACTTATCCAGCACTTCAGTTATCCAGAATCTAGTCACTCATTTAAAAATTCACAAATTCTCAAAGGTTTTATTCACATAAGAGCTTTAAGTGCAGAACCTAATTAGAACTATATCTAAAACTTGATTTCATTATTATTCTTCAAGTAAGTATTTATATCTGGTTTCTCATTCATTCAACACATTTATTGAATCCTTTGGTGAATACTTGGTGGCATGTTGCTAAGTACTAAGGATTCAATAGTAAGAAAAACATGATCTGCTCCATCTCCTAGCAGGTAGCAGGGCAAGATAAAACACACAATGTCTGTATGTCAAATAAGAAGGTGACTGAAGTGGGGTGGGCAGTGACTATTAAAAGCCAGCACATGCCTTTAGCTACATGGGAATTCACAACACATAGTGGTTTAGAATCTCTGAATTTAAAATAAAATATCAGAAAAAAGGGAAAGCAAATATCAGGAAAAACACAAATTGAGCTAAATTAAAAAAATTTTTTAAACTACAATAACTTTTATTTTGGGCTGCTCTAACAAACTATGATAGACTGGGTGGGTTAAAAAGCAAACTTTTTTTTCCTCACAGTTCTGGAGGCTAGAAATCTGAGATCAGAGTGTGACCGTGTGGTCAGGTTTTTGGCGAGGGCTCTCTTCCTGGTTTCCAGAGAGATACTTTCTTGCTATGTCCTCACATGGTAGCGAGAAAGCTCTGAACTCTTCAACTCCTTTTAAGGGCACTAATCCCATCAGTGAGGCTTTACTTTCTTGATCTAATCTAATCCTTATTGCCTCCCAAAGGCCCCCAACTCCAAATGTCATCTCATTTGGGATTAAGGTTTCAACATATGAATTTTAAAGGGACACAGAATCAGTCCATAGCAGTAACAAACACAACTAGAAATACAGTTTTTAAAAAAGTAATTATCTTCTGAATATGAACAATCACAGGAACAACCACACAACTATAATTTTCCATTATTTTGCTCCTGGCAGGTTCTAAGCACCTTTCATGGATCATCTCATTTAATTATCCCAAGAACAGCAACGGGGATGTCTCTCTTGATAAACTCAATTCATATGCAGGTGGGGCCTGAGGTACTAAGAGGTTAAGTAACTGCCCCAAGGTCATAAGGCTAGTAAATTATGGGAACCAGAGTAGTGCTAATGTAATTCCACACTTACTGGACAAGCTATATGGTCCTGCACCAACATGTTATGTCTGTATCGTAAACATACTGCTCTCATTTATTGAATCCTAACTGTAAGCTGGGCACTGGTAAGTACTTAATAAGTATCATTTGATTTAACACTAAGAACAAATCTATGAGAACAGCACTACTTTCATCCCCATTTTACAGATGATAAAAGTGAATCTCAGAGCAGTTAAATGATTTGCACAGTTCCAAAGCAGAAAACCCAGTGCCATTCAATAGCCATGTCATATAAGCCATATATGTAATTTTAAATGTTCTGGAAGCCACATTAAAAAATAAGTAACTTTAATTATGTTTTATTTAGTCCAGTATATCCAAAATATTATCATTTCAACATGTAGTCAGTATAGAAATGATTGAGATATTTTGCAATTTTTTCATATTAAATCTGGAAAATTCAGGGTGTGTTTTTCATTTACAGCATATGTCAATACAAACTAGTGACTCCTGTTTTGGACTTTATAACATAGGAAGATAAAACCATTTCTCTGGTTCGTGGTGGGTTTCCCAATCTCCTTCTTTCTTTATTTAGATGACTCTGGATTTGAATATAATTGTTTGACAATCTAGTCATTGTGTCCCTACCTTGATCTCCTACATTTACCTCTATGCTGATACCCATGGACACAATGAGATCCACAGTATTACAAGGTATGTATGAACAGTCCCTAAAGGTCTGCACTGGTCATTAGAAGCCTAACGTGTAAAGTGGTTGTTTGTCCTATTTACATGGCACATCACACATCATATATGCTGCCTTGGGTGTTTATTTATCTTTCTTTTTGCTTATATCACTCCAGCTAGAGTATAAGCCCCCAAATAGTTTTCTTTACATCTCTACAGTCCCAGCTTCTAGCACAGTGTCATGCACATATTAGATAATGCATTTTAGGGGATGACAACAAATTCCCAGTAGGAGGCATCTTGCAGCTTCACTGTATCTACCACAGCACCTTGCCAAAGATTCTCAATTCATTTTGTCTGAGTGAATAAGTTTTGCTTTATTGGCTAATATGAAAAACTCTACTGCACTTAGCATGAAAACAGCTATTAAAGAGAATATATAAGAGGGTTGTTGGAGATGATCTCAGAAATTTAGAACCCATTTGCCATCCCTTATTCACAGGGAGCCAATGTCAAATTGGAATCATGATCCTGGTTTCTTGGTTCCTAATAGTGTATTCTTTCCATTGTTTATATGATTTCTTTCTGCTTATATGCTTCCTAATTTCTCCCAAGGGGAGAGTACTGTCCTCTAAATCAGAGGTCAAAGATAATGAAATAAAGATTGTGAATTGTTGATAAAGACCAGTTGCATTGGTGTAAAAGGCAGAAAATAGTGCAGTCTTAACATGTAAGATAAGAAAAATTCCATTCTATGCTAAATATCCTTTATTTTGGAGATATGAAGAGGGACATTTTACTTAATGCAAAGATATCTATGAAATTAGATACTAAATCATATTACACTTTCTTACCAAAAGTTCAGAGTTTCTAGCTTCTAGAAATAGTATTCACCTGTATATTGATAGACTTGCTAATTTTAAAGAGATTAACCACAAATATGCTGATGCTTTTGAACATCACTTGCTTAACAAATTGTTGTTGTTTTTTTTTTTTTTAACAGAAGTATAAGAGCTTGACAAATAATCTCACAATGAATTTTAAAAGACAATTATATGGAGATAAAACACAGCATAAAGGATAAAAGAAAGTATTTTGGAGCCTTATAAATCTGGATCTGAATCCTGATTATGCCACTTACTGCTATTGCACTGGAGGCACATAGAATGGACAGATTTTTTTTTTTTTTTTAATTTTGTTTTGCTCAGTCAGTAGTCATCCCCCTTTCTTTTTGGGGAAGGTACAATGTACCACTTCTCTTCTTATGGGCTCTGAGTTGCATTGAGCTGAACTTCCTGCCCCAGGGGGAGCCTATGATTCAGGTCAAGCCGAACCCAAGGAAAATGACACTCAATTCCAGGAACTGTAGGAACTACAGGGAGAGAGGCATAGCTGGTCTTCTAAGGTGACCAGAGAGGATGTGAGCCTGTAGCTGCTGGAAGATATTCTGCCACTTCTGCAGGGAAGCTATGTGTGAAAGTAGCTAACAGAGAGAAATGTATAGTAAAGAGACGAAGAGAGGGAGATTATCTCCTTTAGGCTTAGGCATGACTGAAGCCAACCACACCCCTAGACTTTATATGAACCATTAAACCACTACAACTTAGGTTTTCTGTCACTTGAAATTGTAAGGTCCTGATGAAAACTTCTCATCTTCATTTTTGCTTTTTTTTTAGATAGGCACAAAACACTCATTTTTATTAGGCTGTGGTGAGGAGTAATTGAGCTCATATTCATAAAGCTCTTAGGACACAGTACAGTGGTGGCTATTTTGATTTTAAATGGGGCTGGAGAGTGAGGTGATTATGACTTTGGGCTATTGAGCCAAATAGATCTTGTTTGAAACCTGGATATGCTAATTACCAGTAGTGAAAATTGGAATGAGATTACATAACTTCTCAATTCCTGTTCCAAATCTGTAGACTGAGAATAATAATAAATACTTGATAGAAGCCTCATGCCGACCAGAAATGACATATGCAAGGGTCTAGCTGACTGTATGGCACATAAACGGGAGTCATGAAATGGTAGCTATGGCTTATGCTATTATCAATTTCAATAAGTACTAACTCTAATTTTTTTATGGAGAAAGGCTTATAAATAGTATCTGTTTTAGTTTTTAGGCTAAAATACATGATTACTTTAAATTTCTCCTTGGAGAGGAAAAAAAATGTGAAGTGGATTTCAAAAAAGCTAGGGTGACCTTAAATAGTGAAAATGGATGTAGCATCCAGAATGTAAAGCTCTACTTTACTCTTCATCCATCTGACCCACTTTTGATTGGTTAGATCACTTTTGGTCATATTTGTATGACCAACCACATCCAATAAAGTAGTGAGTGATCAGAGCACTGAAGGGTGAGGAAATATATCACACAAAGAATGGTTACTATAGCTGAGACTGAGCCTTGAGAAGACAGAGGGGCTTTGATAGGGCCTCATGCTATGGTGGTGAAGAAGGAATGTTCCGGAACACCAGACAGTAAAGGAAAACTGTGGTGAGATAGTATCACTCTTATCTCACGTCAAAATGTACCCACTTTCCACAGTTTAATGGTCACCCCTGTCCCATCATGTAGAGAAAGTGTACTGATTCTTTACATGGGACATAAAGTCATATTCACAAGTCCCCAATGTGCTTATAAAGTCACATGAACATATGAATAATTCGGGCTTTGAGTGTTTAAGTGATTAAACAGATGTACTGATAATTACTGGAACAGGCACTTGCCTTTCATAGCATCACAGATCCTCACAATTGAGGGTGATTAGGGAGAAGACCTGACTCAATGACTGACAACTCCAGATTCAAAAACAATTTTGTCGTTTTCTATGTTCAAGTAGAGACTCTGTCAAGAGCAATAAGGTCGGCAAGCAAGGTGTTGCTGCCAAGGAGAGCTCTTCGGGATCGGCTTTAGGAAACTCCTTATCAAGCCTCCACGGCCTGCTTCCTGTCACACCGACCTCATTGACCATTCCCTCCCTCACTTCCTCAGCCACACTGACCTTTGTCTTCCTAAACACAGCAAACATGCTCCCACACTCAGCACTGTTCACTTGCTGTTCCTTGGACCGCAGAGTCTGTCACCAGATGTCTGCACAGTGATCCCTCATTTAGCTCTTATCTCAACTGTTAGCTCCTTAGAGGTGACACCTGGCCACAGCTAAGGCAGCTCCTCCCCACCCCTACCCAGTTACCTTCAGTCATGCCGTCCTGTGTTATATGCTTCATAGCAACAGTCCCCTCACCATGGAATGCTGTCTCATGGAAACGTGTTTATTCTTATCTCTCTCCTCCACTAACAGTAAGCTCAAAGAAGAGACCTCAACGATTGTATTCATAATTGTATGCCCAGCATCAAGAATAGCATCTGATTCCTAGTAGGCACTCATTACTGAATTGCTGAATTAATGGATTGTATTTTCTGAATCCATTCAATTTTAACATTAGCTAATTTTTAATTTTTCTTAGCACAGATAAATGCAGAAGTAAAGTTTAGATTAACCTCTGTCTAAACTGTTACAAATTACAAATTAGTAAAGTGAACTCAGCTTTTTTGTCTCTCAGAATAATTTGACAATAAGCAAGGAAAAATTATCACCCCTGGAAAAGCAATTTTTTTTCTTATCTGTTTTAGTGACATTCATAGCTTCAGAGTCAAAACACATGACATCACCCATAAAGTACGCTGCTTCAGAGCACATAAAAGCTCCTATTCTTTTGGAAATTGTCCGTACTATATTCTAGAATTATAACCCTTAATGAGTTTTTCAATAGTTTCATTTCTTTCTCCTCATCTGTTCAGTTTAACAAAGTTTACAATTCTGTCACAAAATTAGCTTTTTCTTAAACTTTGACAAACAAAATGCAAAACTCTCTGAAAGGTTTCTCTATGATTTAGTGGAAGAGCAGTGTTGCTTATTACCACTGGGGACACAGTAATTCAAATGATCTTACTGCTACACATGCTCACGCAAACATGCATGCATATAACACCAAAACAAAATAATTTAATCATGGGTAACATTACTTTCTAGTTTTATTAGGAGAAAATATTCAATATTAGGGTGTTTTATCAGAAAAGTGTGAAATTTAAAGGATAAACATAATATCAAACCTGTTCTTTAAAAAAAAAGTGATATTATGTTTTCCCTCCTAAAATGACTTTTAGATTTGTATGAGAACATTTGCTGGTAGACCAATCATCAAAGCAAAAAATAATTTAAATGCAATTACGATTATCATGAATTTAACTGTTATGTGAAAGAAACCAAATGCTTATTCTGCTATACATCTACCAGGAAAAAACAAAGGTAACTATCTTTAAAAGAATGTTCCTTTCAGCATTGCTTAGAAAAGTGAAAAATTATAAGTAACTACAATCTAGCAATAGTGAAATGGATCAATAAACTGTGTGGGATAGTGAACCACAGTTAAAATAACTGGACTAGATAGATTAGATATACAGAAAAAGAGCTCAATCTGAAACCGCCTTTGCAAAATTGTAACAGAGAACATTATAACAGTGAAAGAAATCAGACCTAATTTGGCTCCCTCTTGCTTCTAACCCTTAAACTGTCCTTACTCATTCCTGGGCATAGGCGGAACTAAGTTTGGGAAGGAATTCAGTTCATGGTTTGTCTCTGAAACAAAATTGGTAACAGCCCTTTCCCAAAGAGACCCACTTCTTGCCTGGGGTCCAGTCTGCCTTTGCAGGACTAACAAATTAGCTACAAGACTAGAAATCACAATTTGGGAGTCATGCAGCCTCTGGCTCCAAGAGTCTGAACCTTCCCCAATTGCTCCTGGGAGTAACATCACTAATGTAAAACCTAATGCTTGAGATGTTTTGCTGAGATGTTTTGCTTGAGATGTTTTGCTGACCCTGCACTGGATGAATCAGCTGACACCACTCAGACCCAACCAGTTCTGCCATCACACCCAGGAACAGAAGACATTATGAAAAACTAACTTTGGCCCCCTGTGATTCTATCTCCAACCTGACCCATCAGCATTCCCCACTTCCCAAGCCCGCACCCACCAAATTATCTTTAAAAACTCTGATCCAAGCCCCTACCCACCAAATTATGTTTAAAAACTCTGATCCCCAAACGGGGCAACTGATTTGAGCAGTAATAAAACTCCCGTCTCGCACACAGCCAGCTCTGAGTGAATTACTCTTTCTCCATTGCAATTCCCCTGTCTTCATAAATCGGTTCTGTCTAGGCAGCAGGCGAGGTAAACCCATTGGGCTGTTATAAATCAATCTCAATATGAACATACTTTGACATGAGAAAAGCAAATTGCCACAAGATGCATCCAGTATGATAAACTTTATGTACAGTTTTAAAAGCAAAACACTAGATTCCTATATTTCTTCATTCAACACATATTTTGGGGGCACCTACTTTATGTCAGTCATTGTTCTAGGCCCCAAAAGAATAGAATAATAGAAGGTCCCTGACATGACAAAGTTTATAATCTAATGAGGGAATAGACAGCAAACAGATAAATGCATCCTACATGCATGCATACATACAAACATAAGCAAACTCTATCAGGTAGCAGTAAGTTTTGCAGAAAAAAATAAACCTTGGTATGGGTTAATGAAGGTAGTTCAACTATTAATCAGTTGGTACTGCCCATCCCCATTGGGAGGTGACTTCTGAACAAAAAACAAATGCAGGAGTCAGCAACTCACAGGAGACAAGACAGTGGAAGGATAAGCCAAGGGAAAGAACGAGCAGATGCAAAGGCCCAGAGGTGGAAATGTGCTTGGCAATGTGCTCCGTGTGCTCCCTAAACAGCAAAGAGGCCAGTGCACCAGGAGTGCCTGGAGCATGGCAGGAACAGGAGGGCTGGCACTGGAGCACTAGATGAAACAGGGCCTTGAACATGACAAGGATTGGTGTTGTATTTCAGGTACGATGGAGACCATGGAAGGGTGAGGAGAGGGGAGGATATGTGATCCAATGTTTGTTTTTGAAGGATCAATCTGGCTGCGGGGTGGAGAAGAGATGGAGTAGTGTTGCACTGATGCTGTGAGAGAGTAAGCAGAGAATGGTTAGGAAGATGTTGTAGTAATTCTGAGAAAAGATAGGGGATGCACTAGAGAAGTAGCGAGGGCAGGTGAAAAGGGACTGGAAACATATTTTGAAGGCAGAGCCAAGTAGACATATTATTTGTAGATAAAATTATATGTAGTAAAAGCATAAGAATATATAAGTCAAATATATAACAGTGTTGACTTTAGGACAAGGAAGAGGGAAATGAGAAATATACACAAATTCAACCTGCAACTCTAATATTTTATTTATTTAAGACAAAAGCTATGATGTGAACATGTATCATCTTAACATTTGTTATGCTGGGGTTTTAGGTTATCAAATGTTTGCTTTATTACCTTTGTAATATTCTGGTTTTCATATTTTCCCAGAAGAATAATACTCTAAACAGATAGAGTGATATTTATGCTTTATATTCTCTGAGAATCATTTTTTCATTAATTCATTCATTTATTCAACAAATACACTGTGAGTGTCTAAACATGCCAGATGCTAGTATAGGTGCTGTTGAAGCTACAAACAGCAAAATAAAGTCCTCATGGAGTCTATATCCTGGGAAAGAAAGAAGACAGCTGAATAAATAGATATATAACAATGCCATTTTGGATTAAGAGATATGAAGGAAAATGAAGCATGATGGCAGAGTTATTTTAAATTGGTTCTAGCTTTGTTTTCTTATGAGGGAAATATAACTCATTCCGTTTTATTCCTGTAATTCCTATAAATCATAAGTTTAATACAATATCACAGGTATATGGGCAGCTGACATTTGCAGGGAGGAAATTGAGCACAGGCACTGGAGTCAAAAGCCCTGAGTCAGAGTTTGGCAGGTGTTCCAGTTATCCACACCAGTTTAAAACAACAATTTATCATTATTATTATCTTCATCATCATCACCACCATCATCATTATCATCATTAAATCTCATGAATTTTCAGGTCAGGAATTTAGACTCACATGAGTGGGGACAATTCATCTCTGTTGCATGTTATCAGCTGGGATGGTTCAGAAGTCTATGGGCTACAACACCTATATACTGGCTTAGCACATCTTGAGCACATCTTACAGGACAGTGGCCTCAGAGTAGTTGGACTTCTATGTCAGCTCAAGGCTTCAACAGCAAGTGTCCCCTGGGTTGTGTGTAGAAACTGAAAGGCTTCTTATGACCTAGCCTCAAAAGTCTTAGAGCATCAATTCTCCCAAATACTTTTAGTCAAACAAATCACTAAGCCAGCCCAAATTCAAGGGAAGGGAAGAAGCATTAGACCTTACATCTCAATGAGAGGAGTAGCAAATAATTTACTTAACTAGAGCAAATCACTTAACTATTCAGAGTTGCATTACTCTAGTCCATAAGATAGACTAAAATGGGTTTGTCCCATCAGTCTTACCATGAACTAGCAAGGGGACTGCAAAATTATTTTCCCTTGAGATGAGGAGGGGCCAGGAAATCCTTGAAATCCACTGGTACTAGAGAGTTTAGTATTCATAAGAAGGCTCTATTATTTTCTCCAGCAACTGGAAGACCATGATAGGAAGGTAAACTGAAGTAATGGTTCTAAAATATCCCGAACTCTATGGATCTGTCTTAGTTTTCAAAGTTTTATACCTTCTACAAAATAAGCAGCAGCTTCATTTCAGTAGAGGTAGGGTATCATTTTACACCCAGCAGGTGTTTAGGAGAGTGTCAGGTAAGTGAAGTCTTTATTCTTAGGATTATAAAATCAATGAACTTTTCTTCCGAAGGCAGCTGTTAAAACCAACTCATTTTGAACACATTAATAAATATTCCTTCTCTTAGCTCTGAAATGAAATCAGATAGGTAAGAGTATAATCTACATTTGAAGAAAGCATGGGATAAACATAACATTCATTCCATCTGTGCTGTATACAATTGTATTTTTTAAATGCCAGCTAATTCCATTCCATTATTTCCCTTTTAAGACTATCTAAAACTTGGCCCATTGGTTTATATAACACATAAAGTTCCTTTCAATTTTTTGTAATGGGCCTTTGGATGATTAAAAAATACATTCATTTTGCAAGGGATTATGACTTTAGAAAAAAGA
Organism: Rhinopithecus roxellana; assembly: GCF_007565055.1. Classification (NCBI taxonomy): domain Eukaryota; kingdom Metazoa; phylum Chordata; class Mammalia; order Primates; family Cercopithecidae; genus Rhinopithecus; species Rhinopithecus roxellana. The sequence goes on along the minus strand of NC_044557.1, from coordinate 70,525,310 downwards.
CTTAAAGAGAAATAAAGATACCAATCTGTTATATAAATGAAAGCACTACAGTTCTACACACACACACACACAGGCTACAGAAATCCTTCTATTATTAGTTTCCATGTTAAGGGAACATTAGCCTGTATAATTGTCAATTCAAAGAGAAATTATTACAGCGATTACTGGAAAATATTTACACTGAAGATGTATAAGTTTTAAATATACTGAATAAAATATTGGAAGATATTCATAAATTTTACAATCATATTTTCTCAGAAAAACTGAGAAACTCAAAATCAGTCTGGAAAGAAACCAACCATCCTTGGTGGAAGAAGAAAAAAAAATAACGTTTATATATTTTTCTAATACCCCTCCAAAACTGGGAGAATTTTTATATCTATATCACCGATTATCTGATAAAGTAAGCATTTCTTTTTTTTTTTTGAGATGGAGTCTTGCTCTGTCACCCAGGCTGGAGTGCAGTGGCGAGATCTCGGCTCACTGTAACCTCCACCTCCAGATTCAAGCGATTCTCCTGCCTCAGCCTCCCCAAGTAGCTGGGATTACAGGCACACGCCACCAGGCCTGACTAACTTTTGTATTTTTAGTAGAGACAGGGTTTCACTATGTCAGCCAGGCTGGTCTCGAACTCCTGACCTCAGGTGACCCAACCACCTCAGCCTCCCAAAGTGCTGGGATTACAGATGTGAGCCACCGCCCCGGCCTAAAGTAAGCATTTCTTAAGTGTGTCAGATGCTCTTCTGGGATCTAAAGACAATTAGAAGAAACTGTTAACTCTGGAGGAACATATGATAGTCTCGGGCAGGCATTCTCCACTCCCTCATTGCAGGCTAGAGGGCAGAGAGTGAGGTTGAGGGGCCAACTTAGAGCAGCCACTGTTAACAAATTTCAAGCTGGGGAACAAGTGTGAGCAGATGTGGTCATAGAAGGATCACATAGAGAGGGGAAGAGGCAGAACGCGAGCCCAGGACAATAAAGCCGTGGCTTCCCTGCCTCCGCCAACTTCGGATCTGAATCCTGACTGTCACGTACCAGTTGAGGTTTTAGACAAGTAGCATTAACAGCTCCAAGCTTCAGTTTCCTATTCCGTAAAGTGAAATTTTAAATCTGTGTTCATGGTTGAGAGGATAAGCATTCGTGTGAGGGTTCCCAGGGTGACCCATGGGCTGGTGTTGCATCAGGCCGTGAGTCTTATACATCCTATAACAGTGAGATGCTTACTAATGTCAAGATTTTGGTTTTCAATTTCTAACTCTTATATCTTTATTTCCTCAGTATGTGCTTTGCTGTTTTTAATACTTCAAAAGACACTTACACTATCCAGTCATTAGACAGTTTTCCTTAAATGCAATACTCATCATCACTCCAATATCTCAAAGTTCAAATCCTATATTCTATGTGCTAAACAGTCTTCAAGCCCAAGGCTAGTGTCATTTACAGTTTGTCACCTAGATGTTTTGTGTTTTGTTTTGTTTTGTTTTTTAAAAAAGACACTGACAACTCCAGGCCCATGATTGTGGCATGATTATGGAATTCTACAGGATAAAGAGTCAAATGTCTGCTATGGCAAACACTGCAGACCAGTGGCCTCCATATCCATTCCAACCTCTTCCTCCTTTTGCTTTATCTACAACAGAAGCTGCTGAGGGAAATACTTGAACTCCCAGCCTCTATTGCAGGCAGGGATGGCCATGTAACAAGTCCGGGTCAATGAGAGGTTGGTAACAGTCTTTTTGGAAAAAACACAGAAGAGCCTTCTGAAAATGTCTACCTTTCACCCAATCCCCTTCTTCCTGTAGAAAATACAGATGAGATGCACCAGGGCACAGCCATCTTATGACCATGAGGATGAAAGTCAAATGTCAGGCAGGGATGCTGAGGAAGAACACTGAAGGAGCCCATTTCCTTACCACATCCTTAGGCACCCATGGTATCCCTGTGCTTCCCAGTTCTACATTTCTTCTTAGGTGAGGAAAATAAACCTAGTACTCATTGTAAGCCATTGCTTAAAACTATGCTTCCAATAGGGTAGCCACCAGCCACCCACAGCAACTACATTTTAAATTAATTAAAATAAAATAAAATAATTCCTTCCTCAGTATTAGGCAGCACGAGTATAGAATATTTGCATTATCATAGAAATTTCTATTTAAATAGCACTGAAGAAATTTTGTTAATTTGCATCCATAATTATGAAGGCTACAGATGCTAATATTTTCATCACTAAGCTAAAGGCAGAAACATTTCAGCCTCTGTCCCCCAACTAAGACCATGTGCCCCCAGGGATCTGACTGTTTACTCTATATTGAGATATCACATATTGATTTATCACTAGCCTTTCATCTAAGACATTTCTCACACTTTCTTAGAAGATTAGAATAGCCTGTCAGAACATAGTCTTCACATAGCCCCAAGTAATCAAGCATTTTTCATAGAGATAATGGAAGACTTAAGAAAATTAATATTCCTATGCTAGTATTTCAGGAAGAGAGGGAAAACAGCCACAATCATGTCACAATAACAGCAGCTGCCAAGTTAAAGCAACCGACGACAACCTACAGTGACGACAATGTACAGTGACACCCCTAGTGGTGGTTCTTCGCCCTTTGAGAATCTACCAGTCTCTTATTCTCTTAAAAATCAATTCATGCCTGTAATCCCAGCACTTTGGGAGACCGAGGTGGGCGGATCATGAGGTCAGGAGATCGAGACCATCCTGGCTAATGTGGTGAAACCCTGTCTCTACTAAAAACACAAAAAAATTAGCTGAGCGTGGTGGCGGGCACCTGTAGTCCCAGCTACTCAGGAGGCTGAGGCAGGAGAATGGCGTGAACCTAGGAGACTTGCAGTGAGCCGAGATCGGGCCACTGCACTCCAGCCTGGGCGACAGAGCAAGACTCCATCTTAAAAAAGAAAAAATCAATTCATGAGGGAGATGAGTCTGAGACCCATATCATTCACAGCTGCAAGCCTAAGAAACTTCACCCTGCGGTCTTTGATTGGCCTTCAGTGAATACAGTCACGAATCAGTCTACAAAACGTGCAGCCATAAAGCAGAATTAAAATCAATGGGAGGAAATATCTGATGAGTCCATTTCTTACCATTTTTAACTTAGTAACAGCAGAAGAGAAGGAAATTATAATTTCAAAAATATTTCTAACGAATTTCCTGATGCAGTGATTCTAATTTTAGTTCACTTATATACTTCTAAGTCACAAACCACTGATTATAATAATAGTATCCAATATTTATTGAATGTTTACTACTAGCCAGGCAGCCTTGCAAGTAACGTTCATACACCATACACTTTCATTTAATCCTAAAAAATGTACTGTGAGATAGGTACTATCATCATATTAATTTTATGAAGAGACTGAGGCACAAAGAGTTTTAAAAACTTGCCCTAGGTCACAGAACTAAGTAGTGAAGCTCAAATTCAAACCCACACAATCTGTATCTAGGGTCTTCACTCTTAATCACTATATGCTTTTAAACTGATCATATTCCTACAGAAAGAAGTCAGAAATTACTAAATGACACAATGGAAAAATATCACTTTCATTCCAGAAGAAATCTAAGACCACACTGAACCTTTTCTCCATCACTTATAACTCTACTTCCTGAAGAACAGAAAACAGCAATTATAAATACAAATATTTTTCAAGATGTAAGTACTGTAGATTCAGGCATGATCTTTCAATCAAGTGTTTAAAAAACAAAACAAACAAACAAAAAAAAGTAACAAGGCATCCCAAAGAGGCAAAGTAGAGTGGATATGCCAGAAATTAGAGGCTTTTAGAGGCAGGTATCAATTTTTACAATAACAATAACAAAAAACTACTTAAGTCTTACAGTGCCAGGTCCTGTTCTAAGTACCTCAGATCAACACATTTTATTCTCATAATAGGTCAGAGGGGGAGATACTATTATCCCATATAAGGGAGCAGCTGAGGTACAGAGACGGTCACACAGACAGTCAGCAGCAGTCCTAGGCATCTGGTCCCACAGCCCCTCCACTGTAAATCAGGGAAAACTGTCTGTCTCTCAGGTCTTTTGCGGTCCAGCCCTTGACTTTGTCTCTAATTTCAGCTCCTACGGCTCTCCCCTTCATTCACTCTGTTGCAGCTCCCTTGCTGTTTCTTACATACCTCCTCTGCAAGAAGTTTGCACTTGCTCTTTCCTCCCTCATCGGAGAGAACTTTCCCTAGCCTCCTAAAGTAACAATCCACATCCGCAATCCAATAACCTACCCCATATTTACTGAATGAAAGAATAAACAGACCTGTGTCATCTCCACCTCCTGCATTCGGTGCAATGATGATACCAAGAACTCACTTCTGCAGAGGTGTCTCTATCCGCTTTCCTTTCCTTCCTAGTCTTTGGCACAGTTTTTAAAGAGTGGAAGCTAAGAATTCCAAGATAAAAAAAAAAACTCACTCTGGAAAACAGAACAGTTCAGAGACAGAAACAGTCCACATAACCATGGTACTGCAAATGGTGTGTCCTTTTACCATCCCAGACGTTGCAAGAAACAAGACCAATAACCATGCGGACTTACTGATCCCTGCTTCTTTTCTTTGCTGATTATCTGTATCATCTTCACTTATTGGTAAATCTTGTACTTTCACAAAATGCATTCTGAGAGAGAAATTATATTCTTTATAAGAGTGTATGAAATAAAAGGTAGTATTAAAAACTAAATCATCTGTTTAGTTTTTAGTTTTACCACTGGGTACATTGGCTCATGCCTGTAATCCCAGCATATTGGGAGGCAAAGGAGGAAGAACAGCTTGAGCCCAGAAGTTCCAGACCAGCCTGGGCAACATAGTGAGACCTCATCTCTACAAAAAAAAAAAAAAAAGAGGCAGGAGGATCACTTGAATCCAGGAGGTCTAGGCTGCAATAAGCCATGATCACCATGCCACTGCACTCTTACCTTCCTACCTGGGCAATGGGAGTGAGATCCTGTCTCAAAAAAAAGAAAAAAGCAAAACAAAACAAAAAACCCTGTTAAATATCTACAAATTAGAGTGAAATTCAGTATTCAGCTTTCATAGGTTAATCCCAAATTTGTCTTCAATTTATTTTTTTGATCAGTGATGAAAGCAATACCTTGAAATAGGCTAAATTACTAAATCTTGAGGAGAGTTTTAAAAAATATGTCAAATCAAAGGGAAGAAATGTGAATACAAAAATGCATAAGAAAAACATCCTCACTAATAAGAAAATAAATAGAAATAAAAATAACACCATTTTTAACTCCTCAAATTAAAAAATTAAATTATAGTAATCAAAAATAGAGTTCAATGAAAGTAGAACCTCATAAAATTGCTAGTGGAGATAAGACCTTGCAATATGACAAGTTGACAAAATTCACTGGAGATTTATAATTTTACATACCCCATGGTCCATAATTTCTACTATTATGAATTCACACTGAGGAAATAATTTTAGATGTTGGAAGATTTTGTCAGATGAATGGTCACTCTAGTGCTCTTTTAAAAGTGAAAAATTAGAAACAATCTAAGTATGACCAAAATGACTGGTTAAGTACATAATAGACTCTATAATGGAAGGTTTACTCCCACTTACTAGGCAGCCATTAAAAATAATACTATCGAAGAATATTTCATGACATGGGAAATTATCATACTGTATCTTTTAGTAGGAAAAAGTAGATGATAATCTGAATCCATTTAAATATACAGAAAAATCTTAAGAAAATACACATAAAATGTTAAAAGTTTACTTGGATTACTAAGTTACAGATAATTCTGATATTTTCCCTTTTATTTACATGTATTTTCTAAGTTTTTCTATAAAGAATCAAGGCCAGGTGTGGTGGCTCATGCTTGTAATCTTGGTAGTTTGGGAGGCTCAGGAGGGTGGATCACTTGAGATCAGGAGTTTGAGACCAGCCTGGCCAAAATGGTGAAACCCAGTTTCTACTAAAAATACAAAAAATTAGCTGAGCGTGGTGGCAAATGCCTGTAGTCCCAACTACTCGGGAGGTTGAGGCAGAAGAATCACTTGAACTAGGGAGGCAGAGGTTGCAAACAGCTGAGATCATGCCACTGCACTCTAGCCTAGGCCACAGAGCGAGACTCTATCTCAAAAAAAAAAAAAAAACAAAAACAAAAACAAAAAACAAAAACAAATACAAAAATAAACAAACTAAAAATCAAGACTAGTTTAGGAAAGAAATGATTATTCTATTTTAAAAGACTGCTTGGAAGAAGGTTGAGAGTTCACATTTTCCCTATATTTTAGCTAAAGTGATATGATGGGGTTATATTTCTCTCAGCAGAGGTTCCTGAGAGAGGATAAGATTCATTACTCAGAAAAAGGAGAGCTAACTCTTACAAGATGTATGATTTTTCATTTTGTCTTTATCTCTAGTGGTTTAAATACTGCCCACATGCACAAATCAACACCAAGCCAATTTTTCCTCTACTTTTAAGATCTAGTTTTGCCTTATCAAAAGTTTAAATAATGTCACTAATCCACTGAAAAACAACTGTCTGGCACACTAATTAGCAGAACAGAGGCTGAGAGAACAAACTCTGTTTAGAACCATCTTTGGATTAGCTAATTTATCTGCCAGAATTCAGCCAATTTATTTTCTTCAAATTGCTTCTAGAGTATAACCTAGCTATAATTCCAGAAATACAGAAATCGCTCCTTAAATGAACCCCAGTCATTTACTTTGAATGACAGTTCCAAAAGTGAACACCTGGGACTGCTGCACTATAAAGTAGGATGGTCAAAAGCATAGTTGATGACTGCATTTTCGAACAAATCTTTCATCTGAGGGTATCCACCATGTGCACTTTGGGGATAATCTAAATAGTTTTGAAAGACTGAGCCTACAGTGATAAGAGCTGTAGTCATTCTTGAAATGTTTTTCTCTGTTAATATTTACTTAACTAGATGCTAACTTAATCAATTATGATAAGTAATAAAACTCCCATGAGGCCAGTCTATGTATTCATTATGGGAGCAAATTACAGCAAGAAGGTGACTTAGTTGAAAACACAGTCAGAGCCAAGGCTGTGGTCCAGTGAGCTGGGTCAGCTTGAGAACTAATGTTATTGAGCTATGGCAGTCAGAGGTCTCTAGAATGTCTGAGAAATGCTGGATATTTATGCTGGCCAGCCAGGGGATTGTCTCTCCTGGCCAATCCCAAAGACTATTTTGACCATCTCTTTTGTAGGCACCATTCAGACCATTTACCTCTTAAAATTTCTCTATAGTATTAATATCCATTAAGTGCTGTGAAATGTAATGGTGAAGAGCATTGGCTTTCATGTCAAAGAGAAAAGATTTCAAGTTCTGACTCTACAACTGACTGTGACCTTAGGCAGGCTACCTTTTAAGCCCTTCTTTTTCGAATCTGCAAATATGGGGTAATCAAAATACCTACCTTACAGAGTGGTGAGCATAAAATGAGTGCTCTAAAAATGATAGTTATTGCTATAAGGGTACATATGAACTCTGAGAAGTCATAGGGCTCTTTATGTGAAATGATACATGTGAAAAATAAATGGAAAATTATTAAACATGATTAAAATGAAGATACTATTACTATTAGTCTTTTTTACTATTTTATAGTGCTTTAGTAAGCAAATATTATTTAATATAATGAATAATAAGCAAATATTGATTGTCTTTTTCTAAGACAAAGCATGGAATCTAGGACATTTATATTATCTCAAAAATAGATACAAAGCTATCATTCAGAATTAACTTTTTTTCATTTTTGAAGAGAGGTGCTCTTATTTCCCATTGGGATTATGTGTCTTTTAAATAATAAACGTGTGTAATATATACTACAGGACACAGACTTTGTATCTTTGTAGTGGAGGTTATCAATTATTTAACTGACTTAGAGAATTTTAGCACATTTCCTCCTTAATTTTCAACCAGTGCTCCATGAAAGGAGACTTCCTTTCTCCACTGCAATGTCCTATGTAGAACTAGTAAGCTCTATCCACATGTGGAACAAATGGATGCATAATTATGATAGTCACAATTCTTCTCTTCTTCTTCCTTAGAGCCCAGACTACCCAAGGCAGTGATAATGAACCCCTTTAAAAATTCAATTTTAAATTTTAACTTAAACTTCCAATGAGCTGAATTACAAAGATGCAACTTCTATAGCCTCTATGGCTAGAGAATTACCCCAAACAGTCAAATAATCAGAACACTAGGGTATAATTAGCACTAGCCACTCTTACAACTATATAGAAATTATCAATTTGCATATATTTAAGGAAAAGAGACTTATTGCTGTAGATTGATTGCATTAATGACTACAATTCATGGCCTCTCATATTCATGCCTTTTGTTCTTTAATTTTGTGTTCCCCTCTCAGTCTAACACTGAACTCCATCACATAACTTGCTTTGACCAATGGGATAGAAGCAAAATTGATATAAATAGAGGCTTGAAGAAACATTGTTTCTTCACGTATTCAGTCTTCCCTCTTTGAGATCACCATAAGAACATAACCAGCCTATACTTCTAAAGGAATGTGATAGACAAGTATGTGAGAAGCATATGGAAGGGAGACCAGAAAAAATCTCAACTGAAACAATCCTGAGTTAGGCATGTGAGAGAACCATGAGACCAGTCCACAGTTAGCCATGTGAGAGAACCCAGCCGAGACTAGCAAAACTGCCTCTTCACCCTGCAGCTAACCACAGGCTTACAGTGGGCCCAGAAAACCAGCAGCCAACCTACAGACATGTGAAGAATTACAAATGCTTATTTTTCTCAACTGTTAAGTTCTAGGGCAGTTTGATGCACCCTACTATTTTGGCAATAAGTTAACTAATACACTTGTCAATTAGCAAAGCATTTTTAATCTTCCAATTTTAACTTCCAGTTATACAGCTCAGAATTATGTCAAGAGGTCTAGAGAAGAGCAGCATTCTTTATTAGTGTTCTATAGACTGTGTGTGGGTTGTAGGGGCCGGGGGACACAAACCCAAGTATTCTAAGAAATCATCTATTTGGCAGTGGTCTTACATATGTTAAAACTTCTGTTTATGTTAATAATTCTATTTTGGAACTATGTTTTACTATGTACATAGTATGTCCTTGTAGTAGTTCATATATAATTCATTAATAAATACACGCATACATATTGGAAGGACAGGTATTATTGATGGGGTACAACCTCAAAAACATTCAGAGACAGCTGATCTTGACTCTGCTTACATTAATTAATTTTCTTCTCTAGTAGCAGTTTCCCTTATAGTGTGGGTCTTCATCACAGGTCATCTATCCAGAAATTAAATAAAGACCAGCCAGATTTTACATTTCTGAATTGTCTGAGACTTTAAATATCTTTAACAATTATTAGCATTAAATTAAGGTAAACCGAAAAAAAGGCAAGTAACTATACACATACATACACACACACACACATACATATATATATATATATATATATATATATATATATATATATATATATATATAATATTTTAATGCATTGTCAGAGCATGGTCTCTTTGACTTGAGAACATTCCTAAAATATTAATACCTTAACTGGTCATACTAATTATGATGTGATATCTTCTTAATGCTTTAAGCTATTTTAGATATAAAATACTTTAATACTAAATATTTTATCAATAACTGCCAGTAGAAAAAATTATCTTAATGAGTATACAGATTTGGGAGTTTGTGATTTTATAAGAGATTGCATACAGCAATGTTTTAAAGTGATTTTAAAACATCACTTATTTACTTAATCAAATAAACTCTAAAATAACTGTAAAATTGGAACTAAAAAATAAAACTACTAGTAGAGTAAATATATTAGTAAAGAATAATATATTTATTTCTCATACATAAGGACATTTATACAAAAGAAATTTATAAGAAAAACATATTCTTCAGTACTTCAAACTAAAAATAAATGTTAGAACATGAATTCTATAAACTAAGAAATAAAGATATATGACCTCCAATTCATAACCAATTTTACAATGTGCTATAACTTTCAAAGAAAAGTAATTTAAAACTGTCAGCTTTGCTTCAGTGCCAGTTTCTTATATATTAAATTTCTGTCACAATCCTATAACAAATATTTTTCTTTTCCCCTTAGATTGTTCTGCAAAATTCATACATGTTCATACTTAAAGGTATTTTTGAGCACAAGTTATTTTCCTCCTCTTCACATAAAAAATGCTTTCCTGGGGCCGGGCGCGGTGGCTCAAACCTGTAATCTCAGCACTTTAGGAGGCCGAGACGGGCGGATCACGAGGTCAGGAGATCAAGACCATCCCGGCTAATACGGTGAAACCCCGGCTCTACTAAAAATTACAAAAAACTAGCCGGGCGAGGTGGCGGCCCCCTGTAGTCCCAGCTACTCGGGAGGCTGAGGCAGGAGAATGGCGTAAACCCGGGAGGCGGAGCTTGCAGTGAGCTGAGATCGCGCCACAGCACTCCAGCCCGGGCGACAGAGCAAGACTCCGTCTCAAAAAAAAAAAAAAAAAAAAAAAAAAAAAAAAAAAAATGCTTTCCTTCCAATCTGCCCCTAAGAAGTTAAATATTCTGGGCTACTGACTTTCTAAAAGCTCAGTTTCAGCCCTTTAAAAGAGGGTTAAAATAACGTGTATGCAGGATGAATTGTTCCCTTTTCTGAAAAAAGTCTGAATGCAGAGTCCAATTTGCATGTTGATTTCCATAGTGTTTGGAGTTATGAGTGATACCTAATTCCGTAAAATAAAATAAACCTGTCAGCTAATACTACTGCAGTGGGACTGGCAAAGAAAAACTTCCAAGTGACTAAGAAAATCCAATTAGTTACTGCCCAAATAAGAAACAAAGAGCCAGAGAGAAACGAAAAGGCTGTCTCCCAACAGTCCAGCAATCCAGAGGAACACAGAGCTGGGGACTTTGGTAGGCTCTAACTGCCCTATTGGGAGACCGTCCGCAGCCCAACAAAAGGAATGGAACATGATGCTGGATAACAAGTCTCACAGGCTCTTTGGCATTTCCACTCCTCATGCCTCTAGCTATATAATGAGCTCATCTATCATCTGTTTAGCTTTTGAGCCAACAACAGGCTATAGACTAGATCCAGACTCCAGGGACTGGGATGGTCTTTGCAGATCTGCTGACAGACTCATCATGTGACTTTGAACAAACCAATACACCATCCAGTGCTTCAAAATTCCCTGTTTGTAAATAGAGGATAAGAAATAGCCTGCAATGTGCCTGCCTCACGAGCGTTAGGAGGCAGAATTAGCACATCCTTTTAACTCACCGTGAGTTCTGAGGAAGGAAGATGCTTCGTCAGGATAAGATGCATGTTCGCACCCACAGCACGCACAGCAGCCACCGCTCTCAATTGCTCACAGTGCTCCTGTGCTTCTATTGCCCAGAACATGACATGCAAATGTGTATAAATAGAAAATCTGACATTTCAATGGAGTCAGTGATGCCACCAATGAAAAACGTAGGAGTGGAATATTTTGCTTATTATATTTTTCTGATAATAGTCCTATATGTTTAATGGTTATGAGCGTTGGTTATGAGCATTTTTATAAAATTAAAAATAACTTTTTTTCTGAAAACGAATATATGCTCATTGCTAAAAAGAATTTGAATGATACAAAAATGTAAAATGACTCTGAATCCCATCACTCAGAGATAACCACTGTCAACATTTTGGTGACTTGTAGACATCTTTGTGGATACATGAACACAATACATACACACATGCATACATATCTGGAGGTCTGGAGGTAGGTTCAAAGTAGCGCTGACCTATCTATTAACCCACCTAGGTAGCTGCTATTTTGCAGCCTGTTTTTTTTTTTTTTTTTTAGTTGTTGGGAACATCAATTCCTCTTCAGTAAATAAATAAACTAACAGCACAATTTTTAATGGCTGCTGCATTATCTTCCATAGCAAAGATATATACTATTTTACTGAATCCATTACTGAGATCTATTTTAAAACATTCTAAAAAACAAGCAAACAAACAAATGACCAACAAACAACAAGAAGGAGCTTTAGCATCATTCAAAAGATCAGACATTTTGTTAGAAGAAAAGTCACTAAAAGGTTGACAGTGGTTATCTCTGAGTGACGGGATTCAGGGTCACTTTATATTGTTGTAACATTTGAATTTTTGCTCAGCAATGAACAGAGCAATGCCATGAAATATACAGAAAGGAGGTGAGAGGAGACAAACATATTAGTATACTTGCAAATGAATCTTTTACAGCTTATCTTTAGACACATATTATATATATATATATATATATTAAGTAGTCTATTTACAAAACAAAATAAAAAACTAAAGATTACAAAATTCCAAATTTGCAGTCTTCATTCTTTGACAATAACACAGCTTCAAATGAACTTCCTCCTCCATGATTTAATGTCTTTTTTCTACTTCCTTTTAATAAAATTCTATACATTTTTGAATATCTGTCACTTTTGTCAAAAGTTGAAATTTAAGACGAGTCCCTTTACTATTGCTGGCCACTTGATACTGACAAGGCTACTGCATCCCTGAGAGAAGCCTGAGACTTCAAGCCCTCTCCACAAAGCCCTCAGTCTCTCACTGTCCTTGGCCACTCCGGCCTAGAAGTGGTAAAGCCCACCCCACCACCACTGCTGCTCCTAGTTCCCTGAGGATACTGCACTTTCCTTGTGGTCACCTATACTCTGGTCCAAACCTCTGTAAATAATCCCTTTATTAAACTCTCTTCAAATTACCCGTTTTGAGAGTGCCATCTGTTTCCGGTTGGACCCTGACTGAACCAACACTTCATACTTCATGGGTAGCAAATCACTATAGTAAAACCACTGCATGAATGTGGCAAAAGTTGGACCTCCTAGTGGGTCTTGTTTACATCACACAATTTGGCTGGTTGGGAAACTTAAGACATTTTTCTGTGAAAAGTAAGAGTTTTTGTAGACAGCGTATACATTATGTTATTATAGCAACAGAAATTTTAATAAATGATCTTATTGGCCTCAAGGACATGTTTTGAAATTTAGACGGTTAGGCATTTTCTAATCACACTTGAAATGAATGAATCTCCTCAAACTCACAGTCTGAAGTGACAAATAATTAGTTCTGGCGAATAAGGACTATACATAACACACTATAGTAAATGTTACTCAGATCTGAGTGATAAATCTAGTTTTAAGAAGTGTACATTCTCTGTTATTTGTACAATTTATCTTCATAATCATGTCACATTTGCATAATAGTGGAGTTCAAATAGCTAACACCAATAGAATATTTAATATCTGCCAGCTGTCATGTTAAATGTGTATATAAATTATTGTATAATTCTCCAGTGATCTTATGACAATAGGTACTATTATAGTGATTTTTCAGATAAGATCACACAGTTGATATAAGGCAGAAATGAACCTGATAATTCAATAAACGTGTGTTTAACATAATGCATTAAAAAATTCATTCATCACACAGAAATATATTTGATGTGTAATATTCCTAAAGTCTCCTTATAGTACTCATTCTTCCTTCTTATGCATCAACCTTGCTTCTTTGCCACATTAATTAACATTGTAAGTTAAGAGAAAACTTGATAATTCCTGAGTCAAGGCCCCATCCATCTCACCAACCACAAAAGATGAAGCTGCAAAAAAGTTATTTTGAAATAAAATCTTCAAAAGCTGCTACTTTGGGTTTCAATCTAGAGATAAGCAATGGTGAAATAAGAAGGGCCTTGAACCAGGTGGCAAATATTATTTTAAAAATATTAGACCAGAAGGACGAGCTTTCAAGGGAGCATTGGCCAGATTTATGCATTCTCACCAGGCCAAATATACTTCATACCTCACTGGATCTTTCCCATGAATACAGACAGAACACTCCACAATACATACCAATAATACAAATTGAATTCTTATATTTGCTATGCACTATGGTATTCACTTTGTTTGCATTATCTCATTGAAAATTCAAACTTTAAAAGAAAGTACTATTATTATATATATGTATATGTACACATATATATTAGAACTCTAATTCCATATAGATTCTAAATGTGCCTATAAGGTCTAAAATAATGAAATAAAATGATACTATTTTTAAACCAGACAACTTTTTATTTTTTCAAAGAAATACCAATGGATAGCCACAGCAATTGACCCATTCGTCAAGAATTTAGCAACCAATTAATTTTAAATTGTAGCTTTACAATTACAATATAGAAATCTGTTTATACCTGATTTTTTGTGTGTGAAACCAGATTTATTATTCACCACTCCCCTCAGTCACACAATTAGCCATGATCTGATCTCATCATTCTCTCTTATACTCATGACTATGTAGATGCTGTTACAACTACGGCTCCTGCTTTCTCATCTTTACACTTTTCCTTTTTAATTGCATTACAACTCAGATAAAAGGTCACCTCCTCTAATTAGCCATTCTCTAACCTCAAGGTTACCTACACCAATCACAGTTATAGACTACTTTGTCATTTTCTGATCCTTTGGCTATAAGCTTTCTAAGAGAGGAGCTCTGTTCTGTTTACCTGGCAAAATATTTTGGATATTCTCAAGACTTGTGGAATGACCAAAAGCCCAAGCATGATCGTTCTAAAGAAAGGAACACTTAAACTCCATGGAACAACTATTTGAAAATATACTCTGAGCTAAGATGCCATGCTATGCAACAAACGCATAAACATGTCTTTCAGAGAAACACAGTACTAGTTAAAAGGAAAAAGGAAGAAGGCTTACTATAATATAATAAATAAATTATATAAGTTCAAAATAATATAGGATTTCAGACAAAGAAGCAAAAATTTATGACTATGTAAGCAATAAGTGTGAGTAGAACTAACCATCAAAATGTATTAAAAAGAGTGTCTTTTAAGTAACTTAATTATTTAACTTTTTGTTTTGCCAGGAGCTGTTCCCCAGAAGGAAACAATTCTCTCTGACTTTCTCTCTCTCTCTCTCAGTCTCACTCTCACTCTCCTGCCCTTGCACGCATGTAGGTGAGTACACACACACACACATACACACACACACACAGTCTTAAAATTACCAAATGGTAAAGGAAATCAATACATTTTTATGTAGCTTACTCTCTAAATTTTAAAAAATTATCTTAGTTGCTAGAACTAAATTTGAATGTTGTCTTGTAGTCAACATCAGCTGTTAAATTAAATGGCAGATAACATAATAATGTCTTCTCTTTTGGCAAAGCCTACTAATACCAATAAAAAAATGGCAAAACATTATTACAACTAATAAGACAGATGGCAATAGATTTTAGGTCTGCAGAAAAGCCATAAAAACACACTGAATATTTACAAGGATGAGAGATTTGTTAAATGGTGAAAAGTAAATTATGGCACTGTTAAGGCATTTTAGCAGCGTGCCACTGTGGAGTCAAATAAGTGAAGTCGGCTCCGAAAAGACATGTCACCTGTCACTTCAGATACTTGTTTACATTGCCAGGAGTTTCTACTCCATTGTGAAGGATGACTCAGATTAAATTCAGGCCATCACCCCTCACAGTAATTGGTTTGCTAATTCTGCAGTACAGCGTTTGGCTTCTGTTCAGCAGTTGGCCTAAGGTTATAAACTGTACTATTTATTAAGCCTTATTAAGACTGCTGTCAGTTATAATCATATTGCTCCTCCACACAAAACCCTCAGTAGCTCCCTGGTGCCTTCCTAATTAAGTTCATACTCCTTATCTTGGCATTTGGAAAGTCCTTTACAATATGTTGCTAACCTTCCTTTCCAGTCTGTATTCTCACCAATCCTCCAAAGATTGTTCTGGCCACACCAAACTACTTCCTGTTTCTCAAACATACATTCTAATCTCTATCCTTCACCATGTCACTCTGATCAGAATGTTTTTTACTGCTTCCCCTTGTTAACATCCCATTCCCACCCATCCCTCTACCTGAGCAATGCTTTACCAAGCTTTCCAGATCTAAAAATATATTGTTTAATAAATAATTTAAGTGGTATAGATGAGAAGACTATCTGCTTCTGGAGACATAGATTTGATTTTGAATTCTAACTCTTTCTCATACTTGCTAGATGACCTTGAACATGTTAAATGAGATCCCACATATAATAATCCTGTCACAATGCCTGAGACAAGGTAGAAAATCAATATACACTAGCTTCCCTTTCCCCAATCTCTCCAATTCAACATGGTCCTTTCCCTCTCTGAATTACATAGGATAGACACCACTCTAACTGTGGCAACTGGGAGCTGATCACAGTCTCTTAGCACTGGTCACGTTGGAAATATCTGCCATCACTGATAAATCATTGACAGTACATTTATAAACCAACACCAAGAAACCATGAAACAAAGTCCCAAATATCACAAATCAGTTCAAGTTCAGAAATTTAACATAGCTCCTTAGATCCTTATTTATACGAAAAAAAATTATTGGTTAAGAAAAAAAAAAGCACTGCACAGTGCTAGCAACAAAATTATAAAATATTAAATTAAAAGTAGATACAGCAGCCTGTGTGCAGTGGCTCACGTCTGTAATCCCAGCACTTTGGGAGGCTGAGATGGGTGCATCACTTGAGTTCTGGAGTTCGAGACTAGCGTGGTTAACATGGTGAAACCCTGTCTCTACTAAAAATATTGTTTAAAAAGTTAGCTGGGTGTGGTGGCAGATGCCTGTAATCCCAACTACTCTGGAGGCTGAGGCAGAAGAATTGCTCTAACCCAGGAGGTGGAGTTTGTAAGTGGGCTGAGATTGCACCACTGCACTCCAGACTAGGTGACAGATTGAGATTTTATCCTAAAAAAAAAAAAAAAAAAAAAAAAAGAAAGAAAAGAAAAGAAAAGTAGATACAGCATTAGCTATACGTTAATCCTATTTTGTTACTTACAATAGGATACTACTGTAAGCACTGAGAACTTGATCTACTTTGAAGACTAGAAAGCATGCAATTAAGAATGTTTTCTAGATAGTATGGGGGCTAAAATAAAAATCAAATTATTGACCCTTAACCTAATAAAAGTGTTTTCAGTGTTACTGAAAATGTATCTTACTTAGCTCCTACTCATCTTAACAAATGTTTAACAATCACTACCTCTGTCTAGGATACCTTAAATTTTCAAAGATTTTAGAGTCTTAAGAAGACTCAAAAGACATTGATGTCTTTCCAAAAATACTAGCACACACGTTAACAAATCACAAGAGTATTGCAAGGGATCGTTAATTTTGAGAGTACATGGAGAGTACAATAGAATTCTCAGGGTCACCTACCTGTATGGGCTTGAATATACATTTTGGCCTTACAGCAAATGACTATGTTCAAAAGCAATGTTAGGCCAAACTTGAGGGCAAAGCAAAAAATATCATAGAAGAGCTTGCTAAAAATAGGATTCATATCTGATGAACGCAATAGATAGATAGATAGATAGATAGATAGATAGATAGATAGATAGATAGACAGACAGATAATTTCTACAAAAGTAAAGCATATATTTAAAAAATTAAACGAGGGCAATGCTGAGCCTTGTATAAAACAAATTTTCCTTGGTTATTTGCCAAAAAAATGTTCTAAGGCAGTCATACACAACCAAATGAATTCACTGGCAAGAAATTAAAATTCATATGGTATTCATCAAGAACAGCTTTCAGAACAATGCAAGCTATCATGTATCAGTAAATTTCTATAACACATTAAGCATAGGACACAACACATAAAAATAAATAGGATTATAGAAGAGATTAATGTACACGTCATTACCCTGTGATGATATATACATATTTTTTAAGGAAAAATAATTTTTCTGATTATATAAATAATACAAAGTTATTATAAAACCTTTGGAAAGGCCGGGCGCGGTGGCTCAAACCTGTAATCCCAGCACTTTGGGAGGCCAAGACGGGCGGATCACGAGGTCAGGAGATCGAGACCATCCTGGCGAACACGGTGAAACCCCGTCTCTACTAAAAAATACAAAAAAACTAGCCGGGCGAGGTGGCGGGCGCCTGTAGTCCCAGCTACTCCAGAGGCTGAGGCAGGAGAATAGCGTGAACCCGGGAGGCGGAGCTTGCAGTGAGCTGAGATCCGGCCACTGCACTCCAGCCTGGGCGACAGAGCAAGACTCCGTTTTCCTTTGGAAAATACAGAAAACTACCAGAAGAGAAAAGTTATCCCAAATACACGTAAGAAATAAAATGCAGTCTGCTCTCAGCCAATGAAAATTGAGGTGCATATCACCTGACTTGATCATAAACATAATTTTATTTGAGAATAAAGTTTTGGATCTAAAATCCTGGCTCCCTTGCGTACTTCACCTTGAAAAATGATAATGGTTGTTCAGGAACTTTCTGTGCCAACATAAATTTGGTTCTGAAAATTGATAAGAATACTTATGTAGGAATTGTTTACAGCCCAAAGGTCTATTTGGTTCTAATGCTATAAGCTGGCATACCGTTATTCGGGTGACAGTTTTAAAGAAGTCCGGAAATTGTTTCCAAGATTGGGCTTTAAATAGCTTTTATATTTACAGTCCAGTTTGAGAGATGGGCTTTCAGGCCCAGAGACACAATTTCCCCATCCTACCATTTGAAGCACAGGATCCCTACTGGGATTAGGGAACTGACTTTTGAGCTACTGAATACAACCGAGTAAACTTCCTGTTGGCACAAAAGGCCTGGGGCAGCCAGATATAGTCAAGAGTGAAAGTGATCAGAAAAAAAAATTGAGGGTCAAATGTCAGAAACACTAGTATGTCACAGGAATTGTGAGAATTACAATAAAACAATAATTTAAATGCAGGTAACATTTTTGTTATTTTAAGATTTTGTTATTTTTACATTTTGTATTTAATATTAACATGCATCAGGAATGTACTAAGAACTTTCACATTTAATCTTCACAATAATCCTGTGAAGTAGGTTCTGCTTTTCTCTACACTTGATTGCTGAGAAGCTGGGGATAAGAAAATTAAAGTATTACAGTGCTTATGAGAAAGTCATGACTGGATCCTGAGCACTTTGGCTCCAAAGTGTTCAATTCCCACACTGCTAATAAGATACTGTATATAATACAATATCTTACTTTTAGTGGCCAAGCACTTACTCAATCCTAAATGGGTGGGGCCCCCACCATATCTAAGGTGGTATCATTTAATCACAAAGGTTCAGAGGGAGTAGCCTGAGCCCCAAGCTCTCTAGATTCTAAAAGACCAAAGTTCTGAGAGTCAAAATGTTGCACAGAAATCAGGGACCCAGATAGGCAAGGCCTTATCATCACATTATGGGTTTTTATTAAAAATCATGCAATCAATATATATTATTTACTACTGAGCAGAAAGTAGGTGTCATCTGTTGTGTGAAGAACAGGGTATAAAATGAAGCCTTAGGGACCCTCTCTTCCAGAAGCACCACATGGGAGAAAAGGCATCTTTTATTTGTCTCCTCTATGATACCAGAGGCTTCATGAATGAACCAACCATGTCTTCCTCACTTCTATATCCTTCATGGTGCCAATTATATGTCATCATGTGTATATTATGTGCCAATTGTACACTGTACAGTACAAAATGGGTATCTGTTGGGTAAAGGCCAACATATTTAACTTGGCCTGAAATGCTGTGCATGATTGGTCATGCCACTCTCTTCCCACTCTTTATTATCCAGCCTTCTCTTTGGTCTCTCAATTCCTTGAAGATACAAGGACTTTCCCAAACTAGAGAGCTTGTCCACATGAAAGTCTCAGCCTAAGAGTCACTTTCAGAGGGCAGTTGTCTCTTTCCTGTACACTAGGAAAAATTCTCTATAAATAAATCTCATATCATAAAATGCTTTTTCTTTATTACATTCATCTCAAATATAATTAGACACTTGTTTATGTAATTAATTATATCAGGGCAAAAACACTGCGGGGTTTATTTGCTGTTATAATCTCAGCTCTTAGCATAGTAGCAGGTACCTAGCAGAAACTCAATAATGGTGCATTAAATCAATAAAGGTGAACAATTGGATGAATATAAACATTTCTGAACAATTTCTGGGGGACACATATAAAACCACAGATGCCACAGAGACAGATGAAACCTCAGAAGCTTTGAGTTTAATACAAAATTGAGTCATTAGAAATTATTGTTGTCTTCTTTGGGATATTAATTTTAAAGTTGCTTGTTATACACATTCCATCACTCCTCTTTTTCTTATACCAGTAAGTCAACCATATAATGAGTTTCTGCTTTGTGAGCCATATCTTATATTGGCTTAGCTACATCTTAGGTTTTCAAATCAGAGGCTTTCGACTATCTCTTTGCTATGTTTATAAGCACTTGGATCCTTACTTGGCTCGGCATCCATTTTCAAGAATTACCTTGAAAGTCTTTCAGTGTTCTAAAAGGCCACTGCCTTCTAAAGGCTCATGCCTACTTTTGAAAGAAGGTTCCAGTTGAGTTTGCACTAATGAATTGGTTTACTGAATATAGAAGGAATTACATATTTCTTCTAAGGAAGAGCTACTAATAGCCAACATCTAACACTACTTCACATATAAAAGATACTTAACACTCACTGGATTTGATTAGTAAAGCAAGTAAGTTACAGGAGTGTTAGCTTCCAAGCTAAAACAAATTCATTTAATTCTTTTGTTTGACAATAAAAGAATCTCTTTACTGGCAAATGAAATATCAAAACCAAAAATATGCTTAAAAAGATATTAAAACTATAATTCAATCTACAGAAAATTTGGTGTATATACATTCTTTTCCTCCTAGAAATGGATGAGACCAAGTGCAAATGCAAACTCAAATTTGTTTTGGCCTTCTAACCTTAGATTGTTATTGAAATAATAGAAAAGTATCTATCCATTGTCAGTTTTCAGGTTGAGATTTTGTTGGCAATTTTCTTTAAAAGTTCATATGTGTGTGTGTGTGTGTGTGTGTGTGTGTGTGTGTGTGTGAATTCCTATAAGCATTTTCAAAAATGAAACCCAATAAATCAAAAAAATCTTCATTTTGATATTTAGTGGCATTAGGCCTTGTCATATACACTCCAAGGTAAAACATTTGCAAAATGACTCTCTAAGGAGAAAAATCAAGTATAAAAATAAATCATTTAATTCACAAAACTCATTTTAAAGGCCATATGTATTTATTTTATGTACTCCAGAAAAGAAAGTCAAACTAATTCGTTTTCTATCATTAAGCCCAACTGTAACTAAGCCTTTCATGCAGTGCAACTACATCATCCCACTAAAATAAAGCTAGTGAGTAAATCACAAATATTCTTAAACATTCTCTAGGAGTTGTGAATTAATTTCCATGGATGTCATTCCTTTGAGTTTTAAAGTTACACTAAATGTTTTAAGGTTTTTGTTTATTATTGTTACAATTTCATCGGCTTTGTGTGTTTAGTACATTTAAAATGTCTGGTATTTCTTGTATATGATAATTGTTAAATCCCTTTTGTTAAATCCATTCCCCTTCCTGTTTTTTTTTTTTTTTTTTGGACAGAGTTTTGCTGTTTCCCAGGTTGGTCTCAAACTCCTGCCCTCAGGCGATCCTCCTGTCTTAGCCTCCAGAGTCACTGAGATTATGGGCACCAGCCATGATGACCAGCTAAATTTCTCTTAACAGGCCAAGTTCCCCTCCTCTCCATCCTCCCTTTGGCCCCACAAACACCACACCCAGAATATATGGTCGGTCTTTTCTTCTGAGAAGCTAATGGGGTTATCCTATTGTGACTGCTATTTTCCTCAGCGAAGTCATGTTTGGGGAATCAGTCAGAGTGGTGGGAAAAACTACAGGGAAAGGAAACAAACCTTCTGAAAGGTCAGAAGCTTCTGCAGAGCCCTGGGGGAGAATAGCTGAAGGCAGCTGTTCTATAACCCTGAGGCAGAGGGCAAGGAGTAGGTACAAGGGAGTATAGGGGAATTTATCTTAAACAGATTCGTTTACTTATGTTGACCAGGAACTCACCTTTGATCATCCGCATGCGTGACACTCCCTGAAAGGGGAACAATAAATGTTCATTACCTACAGGTAGTGTTGGCTCCAGGTTTTTGGCATTGTGCCTGCACTGAATAAAAGCAAGCAGCTCCAGCTTCTTGCTGCTGCTCCCTGGCCACTAGAGCCAGGTGGTCACCTAGCTGCTTTTATACTGCATACCTGTGTCTGAGTACTCATTTCATCCTTTGGCCAGGGTCTGCCGGACAGACCCAGTAGTCATGATTACACCCATGTGCATCTTGCCCAAAGAGCATCAACAATTGAAAGAATATATACAACAAACTTGTTGGTATGTATAAAGTTGACATTAGTGAAGAGAAATGGACCTGCCTGCTGAATTTGCCACCAGTGAGATATTAGTTTGCTCTTATTGGAAGCCAATAATTCTATTTTGGAAGAGGGAAGATAAAGTAATAAAGCCATCCCTTATTCCCTCCCCTTGAAAATGTAAGTGAAATATTGTGCGTCTAAATCCTTACAAAGTCAGAGACCTTAAGCAGGAGGAGGAGAAGAAAGAGAAGTCTCACCATCAAAGAACTGATGCCAATGTAAGTGATATCTGAATACTGTTGAATACAGTTTTAGGTTTTAAAAATTTCAAGAGCAGTGGGAAAAAAACACACTTTTGAATTAATGTGTATCTCTTGATGTCCTAAAATGTTCATCTCATTGTTTAGTTTAAAAGAACTAAAAGTAACTATTCCAGAGAGAAGAACCATTCTTGGCTTTGCCAAGCTTCTAAAACAATAGTATAATTCAGGAGGTCTTAAGAGCAATGCTATTTGGGGATCGATGATTCTTTGATGAGCATGGGCCATCCTGTGCATTGCAGGATGTTCAGCCGCACCATTGGCCCGCACCCACTAGATACTACCTCAAGCCATAACAATTAGAAACATTTCCAGACATTCCTCTATGTCTCCTAGAGAACAAAACCACCTCTTGGTTGAGAACTGTGGCTGTAACTGATGGGTAGCACAAAGTGTTACCCATCTGGTCAATAGTGGGGATCTGGTCAATAGTGCCTGAGTACACTAGTGAAGGCTTCCCAAGCAATATGATGCTTGAACTGAGTTTTCAAGGTGAGCAAGAATTGTAGAGAAGGCCAAAATAAACCCTTTCCCCAATGAGGAAATGTAACTGATGAACTCAAAATTGAGCACATTCAGGGTTAGTACTGGCAATTCCTGGGTCAATGAATTATCCAAATTGTACACGTACAGTTGCTGTGGCATGCTCTCCTTCCACCATAACATGTTTCAGATAGTTTGTACTGCTGAAAGATGGTATCAAGTAATAAATAACAGTACTGGCCCAATCGTTACCCAGCTATGTGATCTTGGGGAAGCTGTATAACTCTCGAGAATTTCAGTGCCTGTGTCTATAAAGTGAAGGTGTTCAATTAGTAGATGACCTCAACTGGCCCTTCAGATTAAGAAATTATTTGATAAATCTTTCTGTTTCTTAGAGTAGTCTTTCTGCTCATTAAAATGGACACCCTTCATGTTATATTGATTTGCAGTGGGTACTAATCAAACAGTAATTCTAGTAAGTTAGGTACAGCAAACTGATTAGAAATGCATTATCAATTCTCATGCCCCTCTGGGGAAAATTAATCAGATTCAAAGGAGAACTCACTTACCCTTCAAATAAATCCCAGCATTATTACACTGATGGTGAATTAAGTAGCTCAAGATAGTATCAGTTTCAAAGATTTAAATCTTGTCATGTGTTAGCCTGTCACAGATGTACATACATATTAACATACTTCAAAAATTCTGAAATATTTCCACAAAAAGAGGGAAACATTTAGTTTAATACCTAATCTATAGTCCAGATACTTTTAATAATAGTCTTTACATTTTAGAGAATTTTTAGGGTAACAGCAAATCTGAGTAGAAACTACAGAGTTTTCATATATCCCCTGCTCCCACTCTGGCACAGCCAGAGTATTTAGCTAGTGCAGAAGTAATTGCAGTTTTGCTATTACTTTTAACAGTAAGAACCACAATTACTTTTGCACCAAACTAATAGTACATTTGTTACAAGTGATAAATTAACATGGACGTGCTATTATCACCCAAAGCCCACAGTTTCCATGAGGATTTAGTCTTGATGTACATTCTAGAGTTTGACACACGTATAATGACATGTATCCACCATTATAGTATCATTCAGAGTAGTTTTACGGCCCCAAAAATCCTCTGTGCTCTACCTATTCATCTCTCTCTCTCCTGAGTCATCCCTGGCAACTGCTGATCTTTTTATTGTCTCCCTAACTTTGCCTTCTCCAGAGTGTCATGTAGTTGAAATCATACAGTATGTAGCTTTTTTGGATTAGTTTCTTTCATTTAGTAATATGCATTTAAGATGTCTTAATAACTTTTCATGGCTGGATAGCTCATTTCTTTTCAGCACCAAGTAATATTCCATTGTCAGAATGTACCACAGTTTTTCATTGCTTCATCTACTGAAAGGACATAGTTTTGGCAACTATGAAGAAAGCTGTTATAAGTGTCAGTGTGCAGGTTTTTGCAGGGAGACAGGCACTTTTCAAAACATAGTTTTTTATATGTGAATAAGTAAAACAGGGAATGGATATTACATCTTAATTTTTTTATTCAAAAATAAGCGAACTTCTATTAAGTCAACTTTTAATTTACATGTTTCTGAATCAACTCAGCAGTTATGTTAGAGGGCCAGAAGTAACAGCCATTTTGGGGATTAATGAGTACAGACTGTACTCCAGATACTCATACAAATACAAAAGTGAACAGTATAAATCAAGTCACCCTATGACAAGATCAGGTTGGGGTAAGATATACACAGGAGGATCCCAAGTATGTTTTAGCCACACGGCCTGTAGATGCTTACTAGTTTCTTCGGAGGAATAACAGAATGATTTCAGACTATTCATGCTTTTTAGAGTTCATTATATGCAAGTATATAACATAGAGTTATTTAATATAATGTTGATTAGTCTTTTGTTCTGTTAAAGAACCCCTTTGGTGTATCAGTTATCTATTGCTGCATAACAAACCAACCTAAAACTTAGTGGTTTAAAGCAATAACCACTTATTTAGCATATTATTCTGTGGATAAACAATTTAGGCTGAACTCATCTTGGCGGTTTGGGGTTTTTGTTTGTTTGTTTGTCTAAATTGTCCTCCCTCATCATGTGTAGTCAGTTGCGAGTTGCTTTTATTGATCTTTGCCATACCCTCTTACATCATCATGGCTGGGACAGCTGGGTCGACTCAATTCTGGCCCATATATTCTTTCATCCTCTAGCAAGCTAACCTGTGATTGTTCACATAGTGGCTGGATAGGGTTCCAAAAGAGTAGAAGCATGTAACAGCTCTTGTGGGCTAGGTTATGAACTTGCACGAAGTTATTTCTGCTGGATTTTGTGGGCTGAAGCAAATCACAAAGCCTGCCCCTATTCAAGGGAAGGGGAAACAGACTTCATTTCTTGATGGGACAAGTTTCAAAGTCACCTTTCACAGGGAAGAGATAAAGAAAGGAGTGAACGATTATGCTCCCAGTTATCAGGTCTTCAGACTTGAACTGGAATCTATACCATCAGCTTTCTGGTTCTTAAGACTTTAGAACTATGCCACCAGCTTCCTGGATTTGCACCTTGTGGATGGCAGATTATGAGACTTTCCAGATTCCATAATCACATGAGCATATATATATACACACACACACACACACATATGTATATGGTTTCTGAATTTACATGCATATATATGGTTTCTGAATTGGCTCTCTGATCTGATTTGATTTAAATACTTTAATGACTTCCTCTTCAGTAGTAAAGAGAGCACTGATAGTACTATGTTTGATCTGGCAACAGAAATATACAAATATTTGCATTAGAAACTCAATCAATCACTTATAAGAAGCAAGGAGCAATCCCAGCACTTTGGGAGGCTGAGGCGGGTGGATCATGAGGTCAGGCGATCGAGACCATCCTGGTTAACATGGTGAAACCCCATCTCTACTAAAAATATGAAAAATTAGCCAGGTGTGGTGGCAGGCACCTATAGTCCCAGCTATTCAGGAGGCTGAGGCAGGAGAATGGCGTGAACCCAGGAGGTGGAGCTTGCAGTAAGCCAAGATTGTGCCACTGCACTCCAGCCTGGACAACAGAGTGAGACTCCATCTCAAAAAAAAAAGAAAAAGAAAAAAAAAAGAAGTAAGTAGCTGAGTGACTGGATATAATACCTTCTAACACTTTTGGAAAAGTAACAAATATAGTAAGTTTGGCTGTTCACTCCCAATGTTTCTGGACAAAGTGGTGAAAAAAAAGAATGAGCTAAGAGGTTCCAATTCCCAGTTTTTATGTGGTAGAAATGAGCTAAAGTCTTCCATGTGTGTCCTGAAGGAAACCTGTAACTCCTGTAGCCATAGGGCTGAGATTGACAAAAATCAAATGCAGAATCTCATCTTGCAGCTGGCTGAATTATAACACAAGTTGAACTCCCAGTCTCACAGGTTCTCTACTGTTCAAATGAGGGTATTAGTTGAAAAAACAATGGGGTCCTGTAAGTTGGGATGGAGATATGTGGGAAAACCCTGATGAAGTTGGGGACATTGAGGCCCTAAATTCTGACAAGTCTTCTTTACCAGTGGAAGAAGTCTCCCCACATTCAGCAGAAGAAGCTTCTCCCTGCAGCAGAAGTGGCTTCCTCACTCCCAGCATCTCCACACTCAGCGGTAGCAGCATCCCTACCCCCAGGTGAATTGATTTGTCCCCCCACAACCCCAAGTGGCATAGGGCTTTCCACCCCCATCTGAAAGTCCTATACCACTTTGTCTGAGGGGATTAACCCTGCATTGCCTGAAGAAACTGAAATGGTATCCCCTGAGGCCTCACATGCAAGACAATGCTAGATCTCCTCAGAACCTCCCCTTCTCACATCTCTTTGTTTGCAGATCTATAACAAGACTGAAGACCCGACAGGCCCCTAAAGGTGAGGTTCACAGTGTGACCCACGAAGAGCAGTGCTATATTCCACAAGAAAGATCTGAGTTTTCTAATGTACACAGACAAAACTCCAGGGAACATGTGTGGGGATGGATACTAAGGGTGTGGGATAATGGTGGAAGGAACACAAAATTGGAAAAGGCCAAATTTATTGATCTGAACCCCAGCATTTTATTGGAATGGCTGAAACATGAACCAAAAGGTGGTCAACAGTGAACAAGTTGGAAATGCCAAACCTGACTAGGTTTATTATAGAGGAAAAAATTCAAAGGCTCAAGGAGATTGGAATGTTAGCGTAGGCTCGTTGTTTGTGATCTACCTATCTAAACTGGTAGAATCCAGAAGATATGCCTTTTATCATAAGTATGAGAAATAAATTTGTGTGGGAGGCCCCAGCATTCTTGAAGAGCTCCACAATTGCTCTTCTCTGTAGGTCAGACCTTACAGTGGGAACTACACTTATTGATTTGGGAAAACTTAATGCAATGGGAATAACTGAACTGCAGTGTGGCAGAGGCCAAGTGGCAGCACTCAACTGTCACAGGCAAGGTGGGCAGGGTTTCCCTGATGGACAGAAGTGTCAAAGCAGCAATCAGAATACTCTGAGTCTTGCAGACCTATGGCATTAGCTAGTTGATCATGATGTTTCTCAAAGACAAGAAATAGGAAGCCTACTAAATTCTTACTTCATTGGTATAAGCAGAATAGTCTTGGGCAAGTGAACAAAAGCCTAACCTGAATCATAAAAACAGACAGTCATATTCCCTCAATCAATTCCCAGACTTGAGCCACATTAAAGAATCAGGACCCCTTCAATGAAGGGGAAGCTGGGTCTCCTTGAGGAAGGATTCCAGTAGACTATCAAAAATTTATGCTGTAATTCTGGCCGGACGCAGTGGCTCATGCCTATAATCCCAGCAGTTTGGGAGGCCGAGGTGGGTGGATCACGAGGTCAGGAGCTCAAGACCATCCTGGTTAACACGGTGAAACCCCATCTCTACTAAAAATACAAAAAAAAAAAAAAAAATTAGCTGGGCATGGTGGCGGGTGCCTGTAGTCCCAGCTACTCGGTAGGCTGAGGCAGGAGAACGGCATGAACCCGGGAGGCAGAGCTTGCAGTGAGCCGAGATCACACCACAGCACTCCAGCCTGAGTGACAGAGCAAGACTCCGTCTCAAAAAAAAAAAAAATTTATGCTGTAATTCTTTCTCACAGGCTTTTCCAAAGTAACCTATAACCTTTTACTGTAGTAATCTTGCATTGAGAAAAAGGAAATAATCAGACCTTTGGAGAAATACTGGACACTGATTTTGAGCTAACATTAATTTCAGGAGACCCAAACATCACTGTGGTTCACCAAAGTAGGAACTTATGGATGTCAGTTGACCAATGAAGTTTTAGTTCAAAGACATCTCACAGTGGGTCCAGTAAGTCCCTGAACCTATCTTGTGGTTATTTTCCTAGTTCCAGAATGCATAACTGAAATACATATACTCAGCAGCTGGCAGAATCCTCACATTGGTTTCCTAACCTGTGAAGTCAGGGTCATTATGGTAAAAGACCACATGGAAGCCACTAGAACTGCCTGTACCTAGAAAAATAGTAAACCAGTGGCAACACTTCATTCTTGGAGGGACTGCAAAGATTAGTGCCACCATCAAGGACCTGAAAGATGCAGGAGTGGTGATTTCCATCATATTACTATTCAATTCACCTGTGTGATCTGTGGAGAAGACAGATGGATCTTGGAGAATGACAGTGGATTATCTTACGCTAAACTACGTGGCTACTCCAATTGCAGCTGTTATGCCAGATGTGATTTTGTTGCTTGAGGAAATTAACACATCCCCTAGTACCTGGTATACAGCTATTGATCTGGCAAATGCCTTTTTCTCCATCCCTGTCAATAAGGCCCACAAGAAGCAGTTTGCTTTTAGCTGGAAGGGCCAGCAATACATCTTCACTGTCCTGTTTCAGAGACATATCAACTCTCCAGTCCTCAGGCTATAAAACCATAGTTTGCAGGAATCTTGGTCACTTCTCCCTTTCACAAGATACTATGCTGGTTCATTACATTGACGACATTAACTGATTAGACCTACTGAGCAAGAAGTAGCAATTATTTAGACTTACCGCATGCCAGTGTGGGAAATAAAACTGACAAAAATTCAGAGGCTTTCTACTTAGGTGAAATTTCTAGGGGTCCAGTGGTGTGGGGGCATGCTGTGATATCTCTTCTGAAATGAAGGATAAGTTGTTGCATCTGGCCCTCCTACAACCAAAAAATAGGTTTCCTTGGCTTTTCAAGGTAACATATTCCTCATTTGTGTGTGTGACTCCAACTAATTTACCGAGTGACCGAAAAAGCTGCCAGGCCTTTGTCAGACCCCTACAGGTGAATCACAGTGCAGGCCCTTAAAATTTCAGAGCAAGGCCCTGCCATCACCCATAGATAACTACCCTGCTTTTGAGAAACAGTTACCAGGCCTTAGTAGACACCCAATGCTTAACCAGAGGAAGATAAGACCACAGGTGCGGTCTGCAAATGGTTCTACCTAATATGCCGGTACCACCTGAAAGGGTACAGACAGCTGCACCACTACAGCCTTTTTTCTGGGACATGCCTGAAGTACAGTGGTAAGGGAAATCTTCCTCCTGGGCAGAACTTTGAGCAATACACCTGGTTGTTCACTTTGCTTGGAAGAAGAAATGGCCAGATATGTGATGACATTCAAGGACTGTGGCCAGTGATATAGCTGGATGGTCTAGAATTTGAAAGGGACATGATTGAAAAACTGGTGATAAAGAAATCTGAAAAAAAATTTGCTAAATAGTTTCAAATAAAACTCTCTTTGGAAATATTTTACTTTTCATTTGTCTTTAATGCTCCATTTTCTTTAACTTAAACTTCATCATAATACATACTAACAAACTGAAATTTTTTGAATAGCAGCTACTAAACCATGTTGATTAAATTAAAAAGTAAAAATAATCATTTACTTCTCCAAACCACATACCTACTTATATCGATCTGTCATAATCCACCCAGCAGAATTGTGATATTTTGGAGCATGTTTTATTTACATATTGCAATTAGATACTCTGTCTCTAAGTGTGATTCAGAATGAAACCTCATTATGGAGATATTTAATACAGACATCTCATTTTATAACACAACAAATTTAAGTCTTATTTATTTTCCCAGTCTAAATTGGATGTTATAACTCAGTATTTCAGTCACAAGTAATCTGCCAACTCTGGCTATAAAATCATAATATAAGACCAATTTACGTTAATTAAAAAATAAAGGTTTAAAAATATTATCAGCATTTTAATACCTTTGAAAAAAGAGGAAACTGATTGGAAGGAATGATTTTGCTAGTGTTGGAAAATCCTGGGAATCTGCCAGTCTAAAACTATTCATTGTGTTTCATCCTCCTTTGGGAGTATTTTTAGGAGGGTAGACATTAAACCAGAATAATAAAACCCAGTGGAGTTGATTTACTGCAGGAAGATCTGTCATCTAACAAAAAAATACTTTTGAGCATTTACTATGCACTGTTTGGTGGTGATATAAAGAATATTCCTGACTTAAGGATGTTGCAGTATGCTTGGGAAAATGGAGCATGAACATTTTAATGATGTCCGAATATATACAAACATAAACATAACATAAACCTGAACGATCATTAAACTAGTGCAACATGTGCAACTGTTAAGAGTCACATAGTGAAACAACAATCAAAATAGTTGGAAGGCTTATAATCAAGAAATGATTTGAAAAAAAGTGAATTTTGAAAGGGCAAAACAGATCATTTCTGTGAAAACATGAAAATAAGTTAGGGTTATTAACAAAAAGTAGAAGAGAACGGACACAAAACATATAATTGTTTTATGTAACAGCCTGATGATGTTTTCTTTAATTAACCAGAAACAAGGACTCTTGATGCAAGGAAAAATGCACTGAGATTTTCTACAGCACCCTTTATTTATCACAGAGACAGCAAAACTCAGGGGTTAGAAGCTTGCAATCTGGAGTCAGACTGTCTGAGTTCAAACCTGACTTTGCCACTAATTAGCTGTGTGACCTTAAGTAACTTATTTGACTTCTTTGTGCCCTGTCTCTCATTTGTAAAACACAGATGATAGTAGCACCTGCCTATGCTAGATTGTGTTACGTCTGTTTGGTTAAAATGGGAATTACCTTTCTCAGCATCCCATCTCTGTATGACTCTGGGTTATTCTGGTCAAAAGAGGGTTTCTAACCACAGTCTGAATGTCACGTATAATACTTCATAGAGGGTTCTTTGGGGATAGTGAAATTCTATTCCAAATGATATTTCTTAACCATTCACATCCATCACTGTAGCACCCTTTTTTTTCTGTAATAAGCCTTAAAATATGATATATTTGATGAGGTAGCTAGCATCAGGCTATAAAACCCAAAACAAGCTATAAGAACTAATTTCTATTTTGATTGCTCCTGGCCAGGTAAACAGCTGGGAGCTCAATGAAATAATGATGATGAAATGCTAGGATTGCTGTTGTCACAGCTGTATCACTGAATACAATAAAACTGAGCAAATAGACTATTTTACATTTCCCAAGTCCTTTTTACTATCTTTATTCTTCTAATCTTGACAAGAACACAATGAAGTGTACTGGGACAATTATGGAATTAATGTATCTGTGTCAGAGATGGGAAAATGTAACTCAGATCATTTAGTAGGCTTAGTGTCTAAGTGGTAGTTACTTTTACTTAAACTTCACAACATTTCAGTATTTTCAAGTGGCCTTTTGGGCACCAAAATCATTATGGAAAGTACAAATAAATAAAGACAGTAGTGAAAAAGTAAAAGATTTAGTATTACAATTTGGTTAAGACGACTTTGTTGGGGGAGGCACTAAACAGAAATTTTAGGGAAAATAAGAAGAAAGTCCCCAGATGTGCATGTAAAAGGATTATTTTTAGAGACCAGTAAGACTCAGTGAGTGAAGCAGTGATTTATCAGCATAAAGAAGAATAGCAAATAGCTATGTTTACACTCTCAGATGTCTGTATTATTTCAAGCGTAGGCCCTGATGAATGAAAACTAAGTGATTCACCAGAGGTGGGGTGGGTGGCACCTGAGAATTTGCTGCTACTCAAACTCCACTGAACACATTCCCAAGAAGGGAAGAGGAAAACTTAAAGATAGTAGAGTTAAAGAAGGCATCTGGACCAACTAAATCTGCAAAGAGCCATTTAATTTCCCTTAATATTCCTGTGTGTTTGAACCTTACACACACCAGAAGGAAAAGAGGCTAATTAGTTTTATACCTATTCAGTATTCAAAAATAGAAAGGGTTGTGATTACTGACCCACTCATTTCTCATTCCTTGCCCAAGGCAGAATATGCTCCTGTGGCGACTGACTCATTCTTTCTCCTTGAGTGCACGGGGCTTGCAGCAGCAGCTCTCAATCCTGCTGCAAACGGGAATCATCTGGAAAAAAATGCTTTTAAACACTCTGATGCCCAGGCTGCACTCTGTACCAACTAAATCTAAATCTCTAAAGAGTGGGACTGCTGCATCAGTATTTTTCAAAGTTCCCCAGGTGACTCTGATGTACAGCTAGGTTTAAGAATAAAGGAAGACCACGGAAATGCAATTATTGACAGTCTAGACCACAGCTCAGCCAGTGAAGAGAATTGGTGATATGAACTTTATTTGGAAATGGGATCTTTACAGAGGGAACCAAGTTAAAATTAGTTCATTAGGTGAGCCCTAATCCAATATGACTGGTGTCCTTATAAAAGCAGAATTTGGATACACAGAGAAGGCCATATGAAGGTGAAGGCAGAGATTGGGGTGATTAATCTACAAGACACGGAATGCCAGAGATTGCCAGCAAACCGCTGGAAGCTAGGAAAAGAAGCTTAAAAGAGATTCTCCCTCAGCCTTCAGAAGGATCCAACCTTACTGACATCCTGATTTTGGCTTCTGGTCTCCAGAACTGTGAGAAAATACATTTTTGTTGTTTAAGCCACTCTGTTGTACTTTGCTGTGGCAGCTCTAAGAAACGAACGCAAGGCACGACTCAATACCTAACTTATAAAGCCAAGTTTAACATACGAAAACATTCTCCTACTTGGGTCATGTTGACTTTTAAAAGTAACTGTTGATTTATGGAAAAAAAAAAAAAAAGTTGAGGTAAAACCTTATTAGCTAGCTTTTTTTATTTTTTTATTTTTATTTTTTTAAGGGCAGAAAAAAGAAATCTGTAGATTTAAATCCCCAAACAGAAACTAATACATACTTTATTTATTTTGTCAAAATTCCCGAGTATAATCATCTTATGCTGAACTCTTAAAAAATGCCATGGAGACTATAAGTAATAAAGATTTAGAAAAAAATCTCTTCAGAGAAGTATGACTAGAATGCCACCACTAACTGAGCTTTTTAAAAAGTTAATTGTAATTTTTAAATCAGAAGATACAAAAGTTTATTCAGTAGAAAAGTAAGGCTCCTTCCCACCCATGTACCCTATAGTTGTTATTTAAGATTCAAAGGTGTGACCTTCCTCTCCTCATCCTTACCCCACCTTCCTAGGGTTTACTTACTACCCTTAAGCCCTAAGAGATTAGCTGGGTTTTAAAATTTATATACACATCATTAATTTATTTTTTCAATAAGAAGTACATGCACAAGTACCAAAATTTAAATGGTGCAACAAAGTGGAAGATATCCAAGTAAATCTCCCTGCCACTCTTCTTCCCAGAAAACTTCAAGGCAATCAGTATCACCAAGTTTTTGGACAAACTTTCCAGGATACTTAGTGCAAAATGAATAATTTATACATACATATTTTAATATAAATAGTAGCATATTATACATATTGATCTGCAAATTGTTGGGGGGTTTTCCTTGCACTTAATAATGTATCTTGGAATTGTTGCAAGTCATTATACATACAGAGCATTCATTTGTTTTTAAATAAAATTTTATTTTTAAATAATTTTGGATTTCAAGAACAGCTTCAAAGACAGTATAGAGAGTTTCTGTGTACCCTTCATCTAGTTTCTCCTAACATTAACACTTTACATAACCATGGTATATTTGTCAAAACTAAGACGTTAATCTTGGCATATTACTATTATTGGTGTAAAAGTAATAGCGGTTTTTACCACTAAAAGTAAT
This sequence comes from Rhinopithecus roxellana, assembly GCF_007565055.1. NCBI lineage: Eukaryota > Metazoa > Chordata > Mammalia > Primates > Cercopithecidae > Rhinopithecus > Rhinopithecus roxellana. The sequence goes on along the minus strand of NC_044557.1, from coordinate 70,491,149 downwards.
GGCAAAAAGCACAATTACTTTTGCACCAACCTAATAAAAACTACAGACACTATTCACCAGTTTTTCCACTGTCTCCTTACTGTCTGAGGGTCCAGTCCAGGGAACCGTACTGCATTTAGTCATCATGTCCCCTTAGTCTCCTCTGGTCTGTGACAGTTTCTCAATCTTTCCTTATTTTTTTATCACCTTGACAGTTTTAAGAACATTTGTCAAGTATTTTGTAGAATGTCCCTCAGTCTCTGTTTCATAGTGTTTTTTCTCATAATTAGACTAGGACTGTGTGTTTGGGGAACACTATCACAGACATGAGACACCCTCCTCCCCACATCCTATCAGGGGGTACATGAGATGAATGTTCTGTATCACCAGCAATGTTAACTTTGATCACTTGGCTCAGGCAGTATGTGTAAGGTTTCTCTACTGTACAGTTATTCTTCCTCCCTTTCCAAACACTACCCTTTGGAAGTGAGACACCAAATATGACCCATTCTCCAGCACAGTGGAATTAAGCTCCACCTCCTGGAGGGAGTTATATCTACATATAGTATTTGGAATTGTTCAAAGTGGAAGATTTGTCTGTTCTCCCTCTATTTATTTTTGTGTGTATGTATTTATTTATATAAGTAGAAACTCATGGACATTCGTTTTACGCTTTGGGTTGTAAACTAGTACTATTCTATTTATTTTGTTGCTCAAATTGTTTCAGTCTTGGCCATTGGGAACTCAGTTAGGTTGGCTCCTGTGCCCCTGTGACATGCCCCATTCTTTTCTTTTTTTGAGCACTTCCTCATTTTTTGACACTGGAAGACACTCCAGGTCTGTCTTGTATCTTCCTTGCCCAGCCCTAGAATCAGCCATTTTCCCAAAGAATGCTGAGTCCTTTCATTGGAGAGTGGTATTTAGAAAGTACAATCTGGGCATTGGGTCTGCTCTTTACCACTAGTGTATCATTGCTTCTTGGCCCTGTTGGTAGACAGACCTGGGAAATAGATGTATCTATACTAACCGATGTATACACACATATCTATACTTGTATGTGTCCATAGCTGATATGGTTTGGCTGTGTCCCCACCAAATCTCAACTTGAATTGTAGCTCCCAGAATTCTCACATGTTGTGGGAGGGACCCAGGGGGAGGTGATTGAATTATGGCGGCCAGTCTTTCCCATGCTATTCTCGTGATAGTGAATAAGTCTCATGAGATCTAATGGGTTTATCAGGGGTTTCTGCTTTTGCTACTTTCTCATTTTCTCTTGCTGCTGTCACGTAAGAAGTGCCTTTCACCTCCCATCGTGATTCTAAGGCCTCCCCAGCCATGTGGAACTGTAAGTCCAGTTAAACCTCTTTTTCTTCCCAGTCTTGGGTATGTCTTTATCAGCAGCATGAAAACGAACTAACACAATATCTTTACCTTGTGCGTATTGATGGCTCCAACTCCAATTCAACACCACAGGATTCATTCTAGACTGCCCTCTTTGCTTATTTTAGCTTTTATCTGAGAGTGATAAATCTGGCTCCCATGATCTAAAACATACATATATATTAATACATATAACATGGTTTCAGAATTGCCAAAGGGTATCCCTATGCACAGTTCCTTTTGGTTTTAGCTTTTCAGTTTCCAGTGAAAACAATGTTTTCTAAAGTTATTCAGGTCAATTACTTTTCCCCCCACTACTTTTAGGGAGGTTATAACATACACTTGTAAAACATCAGATTTCTTTCTCAGTCTGCATTCCATTCTGAGATCCTTAGGTTGATCCTTTTGAAAATTTATTTGCATATCTAAAGTTTACACTCATGATGCACAGTTCTGTGGATTTTGAGAAATGCATCGAATCATATTTCTGCCACCCAAGTAGCATGTGAAACAGTCCCATTACACCTAGAGTTCATTTGTGCAGCCGCTTTTGGTCAACTATTCTCCTGTCCCACAAAGCCTGGCAACCACCAAACTGTGCTCCATCCCTACACCTTTTCCAAAATGTCAAATAAGTGAAGTCAAAATGTAGCTTCCTGGATCTAGCTTCTTTCAGTTGACAAAATATATTTAAGAGTCATCCCTGATATTGCTACAATCAGTAGGTCCCACTCTTTATTGCTGAGTAGTATTCCACTATTTGGCTGTATCATATCCGTTTATCCACTTACCAGCTGGAGGACATTCAGGTGGTTTCCAGTTTTTAATGAGTATGAATATAAATGATATCCAGGATTCATAACGATATTTATAGTTATTAATGATAATGATTATCAACATCATAGCCCAGGTGTTGGTGTGGATATTGGTTTCAAGTTTTCTTAGGTAATTACCTAAGAGTAAGGTTGCTGGGTTATATGGCAAGCATGTGGTTAATTTTGTAAGAAATTGTTTTTTTTTTTTTTTTTTTTTTACCATTCTAACAGATGTGTAGCATATCTATTAAATGCACCCTTTAAAAAAGTCCTCTAATTCTACAGATTTCATCTTTCAAAAAGGGCAACATGTTGTCATGATTTTTGGGTGGCTGTGTGTCAACAGCTGAAAATATATTTCCTGCCCCCAACTCTTAGAATAAAATGTTGCAGCTCAAAATGCCCTGTCATTGATTATTTAATCACTAAGTGGATAGTATATCTGTACAACAGTTACTGTCTGCCTGTTCAGGTAGAGATTCCATTTTAAAAATAATTTTCTACTATTTCCCTAAACTTTATGTCCCATTATTATTTTAAAATGTATCTTAAACAGAAATAGCTAAAATTATCTTTAAAATGTAGGAGTATCACCTTTTCCTTGGCTAACAATGTTTTAATTGTGTTTCTGATAGTATAAATATATAGGAATATCAAATCCTAATGGTAAGTATGTATCATGCAAGTTATGTCAAGTACTTAGTAAAATTGGATACCAAAATCATATATATGAAGATCATTATAGAATTATTTATAATATGAACATAAAATTTACTAGAAAAGTTACATTTTCAAAATTCCTACACTCTTAAACTATAAAATACCCCTTACATATCTAAAATATAGCAATCTTTCAATCCACCCTATGTTATATATTTCATTACTCACAAACACTATCAAGAAGAAGGAAGGGGAAATAAAGAAGAATTCATATGATTATTTTGATAGCATTTAAGTGGTTGGAGATTTTTAACATTTTAGACATAATATGTTTTTTCTATCGACTGTTTCTTATAGCAATGGAAAGACTTTTACATAGACTGTTAAAAATAGATTACATGTGATTTCTACTTTTATTCATTACGTAAATTAGCAGTTTGAATAAAAAATTCAAAGCACTGATATAAATTGGTGGCTAGATGATGATTCGTAACTGTGTTTTGGGATTATCTGAGCCCAGGTACACTGTAGTAAACTAATGAATAACTATCTCACGTGTGGTTTATGACACGCAAAGTGTTATAAATTTACCATTAGGAAATTTGTGTTGACTTACTTCTCTAGTAATAAGGATAAGCTAATATTCGCCCATACTGTTTCTACTAATTTCTCTTTGCCATGCATTTGTGAGATTAACTAGAGTTAAAGTGCAGACTGTAGCAATGAAAAGATTACAGGTAATCAGCTTGCTATGTAAGAGGAAGGAAACAGAAACCATATGGAGCATGACTCAGAAAGGAAAACAATCTCAAGTTAAGTGGAGAAGTGGGAGAAGGATGGAAACAGTCACAGGTCCTCCAGATCCCCTGTGTGGGGAGCAATATGGTTCTAAAGGAGCTGGGGAAATTGTTTTGAAGCTGTGCATGGCAAGAAAATCTAAACAACAACAACAAAAAAAGAGCCAGCAAGCTGTTTTTATTTAGATTCGATGTCATTGAGTTGGCACATCTATTGGGTGATAACCCCTATCCTGTGAAGAAATATCATAGCTATATTTACCCTTCCTAGGAAATTACTTTCCTATTTGCCCCCTGTCTTTTAGATATTATCATCTATGACATACCTAGCTGGTTTAGGGTGAAAACTAGGTTACAGGAAAATTATAGAAAATCTCATTCTGAAGTTTCTTGGATAAAGAATATGAAATTCCCACCCGTTACCAATTTTTCATGCTGATAAATCAATAATATCACCACTGCATATCATAAGTAACAGGTTTTCCGTATTTGGCACTACCTTACTATATTTTCTGGTCAGTATAATATTCCCTCATGTCTCTACCTGTGACCTTGCATATGCTCTAACTCACCTGGAAAAAAAGTCTCTTGTCTCTTCACCAACCTAACCTAACTAATTTTATCTTCTCCAACTGCCTACTTGACATCTTTACTTACATGTGTTAAAGGCAACTCAAATTCAACATTTCCTAAACTGAGCTCATGAATCCTTCCCTCTCAAACCCAGTCTTTTTCCATTGTCCTCCACTACAGTAAATAGCACCATCCTTTGGTCCTTCACACAAAGCAAACACATATGTACAAGAAACTTTCTGTGCAATGGGAAAAATCAGTCAGTCACCACCAGGGTTGAACATCCATTGGGCTATTTGTAAGTCCTAAGGTCTCACTTGCCAGCAGAGAGTACCAAGAGCCAACTGCCATTGACCACAGATGCACCTAGGTTGGTGCTCATCACCTGGTTCTTTCAAATGTCCTGCAGCTCTGATGTTGCTTTTGTGTCATGCTTTGAGCAAGGAATTGTTTGCTGAGGATGAGAGGCCTTTAGGACAGAACATAACAACCCCAGCTGGTGTCTCCCTAACTCTCTGGGGCAGTGTCAAGGTATGGTGAGAAGGTGCCACTGCCCTCAGTGTTTTGATTGGTACGTCTCGATTACAGATCTGTAGATGTCTCTTTTTCTTTAAAATTTTCCGTATTTTAGATGTTTCTCTTCTGTAAAGAATGTCTTTAGCCATCAGAAATAAATAAATAGTGTATGAAAAGCACTAACAACAACAAAAAGAGATTTTAAATCTGTATGCTAAGATTAAAAAAAATTCTGAGTTTGCAGAGCTCAAAAGAATGCACAAATAAATTTATCCTAAATAGGACATCAAACTATGGGTTAAAAAATTTTGTTGTGGTATATAAAAAACTAAAGGGACACAGACTTGAAATTTCATTTTAAATGGAGCATGTGTCTTTGTTACATTTTAGCATTCATTACTAAAAAATATTTTAAAGAAAGAACACATTTTTCCCTCATGACTCAAGTCAAGGAGTGTATGTAGTGGTCATGGAACACAGGCATCATTTTAATAAAGATGATTTATTATTTTTGTACTACCACACGCATAATACCATCTACGTAAAATCTTAGCAACTCATGCCCTAAATTTCATATTGGATATTATAATACCCTGGCTGAATTAGATCTAGAACAAAATGTTAAAGTATTTTTTGTAAATATAATTTATGTATCTTTCTAAAACTTTTAATTGTGAATAAATGACAAATACAAGCATAGAAAGATAACCTAATGAATCCTATGATTCCATAATTATCAAGTCATCACACATGTTTAATAATTATCAACTCACGGCCAATCTTGTTTTATCTATACTTCCATTCACTTTCTCCAATTGCAATTATTTTGAAGACTTCATATCATTTAAGTTTCTATGGTTTTTTTTTGTTTTGTTTTTTTTCTTTTTTTTTTTTTTTGAGACGGAGTCTCGCTCTGTCGCCCAGGCTGGAGTGCAGTGGCCGGATCTCAGCTCACTGCAAGCTCCGCCTCCCGGGTTTACGCCATTCTCCTGCCTCAGCCTCCCGAGTAGCTGGGACTACAGGCGCCCGCCACCTCACCCGGCTAGTTTTTTGTATTTTTTTTAGTAGAGACGGGGTTTCACAGGGTTAGCCAGGATGGTCTCGATCTGCTGACCTCGTGATCCGCCCGTCTCGGCCTCCCAAAGTGCTGGGATTACAGGCTCGAGCCACCACGCCCGGCCAGTTTCTATGTTTTTTAAAGGCAAACCCCACAAGAGATAAATGACAAACATAAGTAAATGTTGCCTTTAATTTACTAACATCGAATTTCTCTTCTTGTGCAAAAACTAGAGTCCTACAAGCACAGGGTTGGTAGTTTACTAATGAGAGTATTTGGTGGGGGGGCTTCCAAAGAGCAAATTACAACTTCTAGTGAATCATTTACTTAAGACCAAACTATAATGGAGAGTCTTATGTGTGAGTATACTTGGGTAATCTACACATATCGACTTATAGAAGAATTTAGGTTTTCTGGAATAGAAATTATAAATTACTTTACTATTATTACCATTACCAAATTAACATTTGTTTTTCAGTAATTAAAATTTTCTACTGAATTGTTTATTCTGCTCATACTCTTATGATTTTTAAAATTCTGCAGAATAGTAACGTAACAATACTGTATGTGCAATACTTATGAACACCTGCAACTAAAGCCAGGTTGCCTGAATTTGAAGTGTTGTTCTGATACTTTCTGTGTGACATTGGAAAAATTGCTCAACCTCTCTGTATCTCAGTTTCCTTGTGTATAAAATAGGAGATAATAACAGTTTGCATGTCTTAAAGGTGTTGTGAGGAACTAACTGAATTAATATATGGAAAGTGTTTAGAACAGTGCTTGGCACACAAAAAGCATTATATAAGTGTAAGCTATTATTCCATACACTCCTTTTCTCCCCCTCTCCAGGAGACAAACTCTAGAAAGGCTGGTGTTTTTTTTCATTAAGGTGTCCGCAGTAGTGTCCTGGCACAAAGTAGTACTGGCACAAAGCAGGCATTCAAATAATATTTGTGGAATAAATAAATCTATAAAACCTCAGTTATCTTATTATAGATTTTAAAACATGAATGTGTATTACTTATTATAACATTAAAAAATAAAAATATTAAACAATTCTACTGAAGTAAAAATTATAATTAAGTAAAAATCATGAAATTGCTACTTTTATACAAAATGGATAATTTTTTTTTTGAGACAGAGGCCTCCCCTGTCACCCAGGCTGGAGTGCAGTGGCATGATCTCAACTCACTGCAACCCCCACCTCCCAGGTTCAAGCAATTCTCCTGCCTCACCCTCCCATATAGCTGGGACTACAGGCACCTGCCACCATGCTCAGCTAATTTTTGTATTTTTAGTAGAGACAGGGTTTCAACACTTGGGCCAGGCTGGTCTTGAACTCCTGACCTCAAGTGATCCCTCCACCTCGACCTCCCAAAGTGCAGGAATTACAGGCATGAGCCACCACACTCAGCCCATGATGTATAAATTTAAAATTCAAGAGTAAATGAAACTAATCTATATATATATCCCCAAAGATTTGTCTTTCCAGTTAATATCTGAAGGTATATTTCATCAAATATGAAATATCAGTTTTATTGAGGTTGAATTTATACTTCTCTTTAGGAGGTAAACTCAATTCTTTAGGTCAGATCTATGTTTTTAAAAATAACTGGGAAATTGGGTATGATCAAGTTCTCACTTCCAAGCATATGTCTTCCAAGCATATGGATTATCCTATGAATTACTGAAAAAGGATTTTAAAGTGCTAATTATAAACTAATTTAGGCTCTATAGACACAGGCATCATAGGCATGGTAGGGATATAGTATTCATGTTTATTAATTAATAACTTATTGTCTTATGAGAAAATACAGTCAAATACAGACATGCTTCATTTAACCAGCACTGACAGTACATGGGTGTTTCACAGAATTTAACTTACCAAATAGCCTAAAGTTATCTTTCCTTATAGTGTTAAAACATTTTCATGGGCAGTTTTTCAAAATGTATTCAATTCTTCCTTGCCTTTTTGCATGTAGCAGGCATTGCTTGATTAAAGTTTATGTTGGATAACTTAACCTTTTCATAACGATTCAGGGTCATCATTACAAAAATTAATTATTACTATGTGTTATAATACAGTAATGTTCTCAGGAGTTTTTGAGGTTTAGAAAGTATTTATCTTACTAAAGGCTCTGGAGTACTATGATACTTCTTATTAGAAGGATGAGGGTAAAGAAGGGGTCTAAACAGAATACTTAGTTCCCATGGCTCTGATTTTAGAGGTCATTATGTAATTCTTAGACACCTGAGTTTTGAGGCTGTCCCTGGAAGAAACTATAAAGTGGGAGAGAACAGAAGGATCTCACTGAGCACAGAGGACATCTACCGAAGCCCAAATATTTTATACTATCAGCTTTCCAGCCTACCTTACTGACCTAAGCCATCAAAACAGGAACATATGAGCTTCAAGGTGCAAGACAGTAAAATGGTAGAATTTCTTAGGTCCTGTGCTACTGAAGTTCAACTTAAAGAACTGAAAAGCTGGGTGCGGTGGCTCATGCCTATAATTCCAGCACTTTGGGAGGCTGAGGCAGGAGGATCACGAGGTCAGGAGTTTGAGAACAGCTTGGCCAACATAGTGAAACCCCGTCTCTACTAAAAATACAAAAAATTAGCCAGGTGTGGTGGCAGGCACCTGTAATTCCAGCTACTCAAGAGGCTGAGGCAGGAGAATTGCTTGAACCAGGGAGGCAAAGGTTGCAGTGAGCAGAGATCTCGCCATTGCACTCCAGTCCAGGTGACAGTGCCAGACACTGTCAAAAAACAAAACAAAACAAACAAACAAACAAACAAACAAACAAAAAACTGAAAGTCCTGTGAGTCTTCAGGGTCAACAAATGGCATAAGAGCAGTATTAGGCCAAAGGCAAGGGCTGAAGGTCTTTGAATGATGGACCCAAATGCACAGGTATTGGATGCGGACATCACTGTTCTAGCACTTGCTATAGGGTTAGCCACGAATTTTATTTACAACTGGGCCTTCAAATAATTTTTCCAAGACTGGGGAAATAAGGATTCTATTTCCCTTCATCCTCTTAAAATGAAACACCTAGCTTTTACTACTTGATGAACTCACTGTATTTGTCACTATCACCTTTTCCTTCCCCTTGCAATTTCTTGCTTCTAATTTGTTATGGCCTGGAAAGCCACAATCTTTCTAATATTGGGTCTACAATAAAAGTAATATTTCCCCAAGGGATTTATCCATGGAACGCATATGGGCTTTATGCAGTAGACATTGCTGTATCTATTTTAGGCCATAAGAGAATTTTAAACTTGGTTCCTGGTCCTTAACGTGTCCTAGGATGGCTAAAAGTGCAAAATAAATTACCTTGAGAAAAATAAGTAGTTACTGTAAACAGATTTAGAGCCCCTTAAGTCACCAGCTTTGTACTGATCTGATGCATACTACTCAAGAGTTGGAGCATAATGAACACCTTCTGGGCACTCTTATTACTTGGAGAATTGAATGCAGTTGTATGACTGGTCTATAGCATGTGTCCTCCAATGATCTACTTGAAATTAAATACTATGAGAGATGCAACCCTAGACTTAAAATACTTTTTGTATTTTTAAAATTTTCCATGTGGGAAAAGAAAAAGTAATCTTGAGCTCTGCTGTCACCCTTGCAGTTTTCCATTAAAAGGTAAGTATTCCAATGTCATTTTTATAAAGATTTATAAGCAAAATAAAAACAGAAGCAACAACTGGATAAAGACCCTCAGAGAAACACCCAAAAAATCTCAAAAGAATGACGTCCTTTTTTCAGACCCATGAGAACGTAGCATGAGGCTTCTCCTAGTACAGCTTGGAAAACATAATTGTGTCTAGAGGGAGAGAGAGAGAATTTCTATGGTAGACCCAGCAGCTTTTGGATATTTGATGCTAGTGATTTCAATTGTGAAATAAATAATTTTTCCACTAACAAACAACTAAAAAGAATGAGTGGTCTGTGCAAACCTGCATTCCCTGATATTTGCAATCTTTTTCTAACATTGTATTTGGAATTATGCTTCAAGGATAATTAATCTTCAAATTTTATAGTTTAATATGTCTGTATTCTTATTTATATGTATGAGGCAAGGCACTAATGCTCACTCTCATCTTCTTAAAGCTCTTTTTTTGTACTCAGCTTCCATAACAATTTCTTAAGTTAGGCCAGTATATCTTCACTAACTCTTGTCCTTTCTGTTTCCAGTTTTTTATTTCAGGTGTTTATTTACCATTGCTGGCTTACTGAACAGCTTCATCACTATTTCTCCTTCTGTTTCGTTACCACCTCCAATCATCTAACCTACCGGTTACATAGTAATCTGCTTTAAAAATCCTTTTTTAAAAGTCTGCTAAAAAATCATCAGCCTATCCACATGATGGAAGACTATCTCCTTAGCTCTTTCTAAGGAAAGAGCTCCTTTCCCCAAGCTTATTTTCCCCTGTTTCTCCACATTTCCCTTTACGCCAGAGAAACCTGCAGACTCCCTGTTTCAAAAACGTCCTGCCCTTCTCAATAACTGTTCCCTTCCAGGGAGGCTCCCACACCACCATATCCACCTTCAAGGTCCAGTGCCATTCCCATTTTCCCCTTGACTTGGGGGTTGGAGGAGGGCAGGAGAAGAAAAACAAAGACAAGAGTGATCAGAGAACTCCCCATTCCATTACTGCTTTTCCAGAATTGATTGGATTCACATAACAGGGTGGATTCACATAACAGGCAATGTTCATTTGGGCTCTCCTTAATTATTTAGGTTTAGTTATTCTTCAAGACAGTACAAGAGGCACATTTTCTCCCAGAAATGCAATGCTTTTTGTCATACGGCTAACTCAGGAGGGAGGAGATAACTTCCATAGAAAAACTTGCTTAAGCAAATGTATGAAGGATCTCCCCTCTACCCTATTCAGAGTCTTCTGTCTTAAAAATCAGAAAAATTTTAAACTAAAATGAGCCTTCTAGTTCAATTTTCCAGCACTGGAGGGACCCCAAAGGTCAGAGAACCTCCTGAACCAATATCCCTTTATAGGCTTGAAGCCGTCTGCATCCACTATGGATCTTGTCTGCAGAGAATGTAATCTAGCTAGCTTAAGTAGCTAGGACTTTATTACAGGATAGTAAACAGTTACAGAAGCTTCCAGCCATACCCTAAGAGTGTTCTAGAGGAAATCTTGCTGCTGCTACCTACTGCTCAACAGCTGTAATGCCAAAGACCAGACCAGCGCACACAAAAGCACCCGTCACCTGTCTTTGCTGCCATGCCTGTAACTCATTTTCACACATTCCAAGGCTTAGATGTCTGAATCTGCTTGGCAGAGACAAGAGCACAGGTAGAAGTCTAGTGATATGGGACTCTTGAAAACGTGGTTTTTTAGTTTCCAGCCTTGAGAGTGCAGGAAGACATTTTAGAATGGGAGCAGGTTGGGTGTCAAGTGAGCCAATGTGCAGTGACTGCCCCACGGACTCCCCACGTAATGAACAATTTTGCTTCTTTCATGCATAACAAATTGGACAACAAAAGGCCAGCTAGAAACCTGATTATATGTGTACACATAACCTGGAATCTGGAACAAGAATGCTCAGTTTCAAGTCACATTTTAGACACTCACTACCTGGGTGACCTTGGACGTTTACTTATTCTGTGCATTTATTATGTCTATAAAGAGAGAATATTTGTCATTGTTAACTCCCCAGTTTGGTGTGGTGTAAAGTACTTGGAACACTGCCTGTCACATACTGAGTGTTCAACAAATGTTAGTTACAATTACATAATATAGCATTATATAAGTTATAGGAAATGGTGACTTTTAAAAAATTTACGTAAGCTCAACTAAGATCTGGGTGCATCTTTACAAGAAAGCAGTTTATATGAATTGTAACAAATGAAACATATTATATTTGTAAAATATCAATAAGAGTTTCTCTCTAGACTCCCCTCCAGCTTTCGTTTGCAATGTTGCTTTTGAAGAATGGAAAGGAATTGTCATTCATCTGCCTCAAATTAGGTAATTGTCACAGACAACTTCTGTTCCAGGGAAAGTAATAAAAGCTTTCAGGCATCATTCTTCTTTGAAGGAGTTGCACAGTCCTTCCCTAGGATGTTCACTTTGAGTTCTGAATGAAACCCTCTATTTCTGTCTTTTCTTTTTTTTTTTGAGACAGAGTCTCGCTCTGTCGCCCAGGCTGGAGTGCAGTGGCGGGATCTCAGCTCACTGCAAGCTCCGCCTCCCGGGTTCACGCCATTCTCCTGCCTCAGCCTCCTGAGTAGCTGCGACTACAGGCGCCCGCCACCTCGCCCGGCTAGTTTTTTGTATTCTTTAGTAGAGACGGGGTTTCACCATGTTAGCCAGGATGGTCTCGATCTCCTGACCTTGTGATCCGCCCGTCTCGGCCTCCCAAAGTGCTGGGATTACAGGCTTGAGCCACCGCGCCCGGCCTATTTCTGTCTCTTAATAAGAATAAAAAAAACAAGAGTCTAGACTGGAACTAGTATGAGAAATAACAAAATGCTCTTTAATATTATTTCAAGTTAAGAATTTTAAGACAGGCCAGGCACAGTGGCTCATGCCTGTAATCCCAACACTTTGGGAGGCTGAGGTGAGCTAATTACTTGAGTCCAGGAGTTCAAGAATAGCCTGACCAACCTGGTGAAACCCCATCTCTACTAACAATATGAAAATTAGCTGGACTTGGTGGCGCATGCCTGTAATCCCAGCTACTCAGGAGGCTGAGGCAGGAGAATAGCTTGAACCCTGGAAGCAGAGATTACAGTGAGCACTCCAGCCTGGGCAACAGAGTAAGTGAGGTTCCATCTTAAAAAAAGAGAGAGAAAAGAAAAGAAAAAAAGAATTTTAAGACGATAAGACAACAACAAAAGCTTTTGACAATCCTTAGTACCTAGATAACTGGAAATTTCCATCTATATAGAAAAAAAAAAAAGAGTAGACCAAAGATAAGAGCTTCCCCTGATTTCAAAATATACCAAAGACAGCTCCTCCTGCCATTTTTTCAGTATCTGCCAAATTTAGCCCAATGGCTAGTTCTGTATCCTTATACTCTATGAAGCTATGAAGTCGCTTTCTCTCCTTACACAGTGCTGAAAGCCTACGATAACGCTGTCAAAGACTGGCAACTGCTTATGCTTGATGTAACACAGCACTGTCATTAAGAACATGGGCTTGAGCTCTCCTTCCTCATCATGTGATTTCAGGAAATGCAGTGACTTCCCTGTGTGCATGTCATTATCTGGGAAATGAGTGATCATAAGCATGCCTATTTCACTGGATTGTCAGAACATTAAATGAGACAATGAAATCAACATTGTCCTTAATGATATCATGATCATCACAGACTCCAATTGGTCTTAAAGTTAATTAACATTTTTAAATTTAAACATCCTTATGAGATGCAGTTCTATTTTTATTTACTTTTTATAGACAAGCATCATTTTGTCAGTCTTTTCCATAAAGTAGTGGTTAGAAATGAGCCCCCTACTCTACACGTGATCTAACTACTACAGCACACAGATGAAGTCTTCCCCCTTGCCCATTTGTTCTTGCCCTAGACTTCTATTCATTCTACCTGTTGTAATAGGTATAGAGGCTCACCACACTTTAGGTGCATATTAACTTTATGAACAAATAAAATCCCTAGGTGTTTTCCTGAAGAGCTGCTATTATGCCAAGTTTTTCTCATTCTATAGTTTTAGTTTTTTTTAATCCTAAGTCCTAAGTGTGATTTTGTCTAAAGCCTGCACTGACTTGGCTTATGATGTATGGCTTCAGATCCTGTAGGTAAATAGAATAAACTCAATGAAGTTACTCCCTATGGTATGGTTTTGAAAGCCCAGTCTTACATCTATCTCTTTCACCAGACTGTGAGCTATGTGAAGCTGGAGTTTCAGTCTTGATCATCTTTTCATCTTTTGGCCAAAAGTGTGCACTCACTACGTGCTGAACTTCTGACCTCTATATTGTAAAGTAATGGTTTGCTCCCTACATTTTAATGAAACACATGCAAAATAGTCCTTATAGATTTGTGAGTATTGCAGCAATTTCTTCACAATGCAGTATTTCAAATGAGGCAATGACAAGTGCACACATCTGGCTTACAGGCGATGCTTCATTTTAACACAATAGTGTAGCTGCCAAGAGGATATAACACATATCATAGATAATATATTTCCAAACTAACACAACATAGTCTATTATCAGTGCTGAAAATAAATTTAGATATCCAGAAACCAATGATGTTAACTATGTAAAACTCATGGAAACTTTACATAGAGAAATATAAAAATACCTTTCATGCTATGACCTAATTAAAATACTGATTAACAGTGTTCTTGTATCACTATACAAGCAACTCAAAGAATAACAACTGCCTTCATGATCATTTATTATTAACAAAGGGAAAATATGATTTCCATTAGAATAGATACCCTGAAATGAAATGAATGTGCTCTCCAAAGATATGGTTACCAATCTTTCCTTTCTCATATTCTTCAAGTCTCACCACTTCCTTCCTACCTTTCCAGGCACATAGGGTTACAAAAAAAAAAAAAAAAAGGTACTCTCCTCTCAAAATTACTATAGATGCACAAAGTCAGAGTAGCTAAGGGCCAACACTTTGGATGTTAGCTGTCAGAGGTTCAGACCATTTCCCTCCACTGACTTGGGTAAGTTATTTCACCTGCATTAGCCTCAGTTTTCCCATATATAATGTTGTGATTACCCAGCTGCCAGAGCCAGAATATACCAAAAGATATTAAATTGCATAGCTTAAATGGGAAAATTGTATGGTGTGTAAATTCTATCTCAATAAAGCTGTTATATTAAAAAATATATATGAGAACCAAAATAGGCAGGGAAACACATTCCCCTTCAAGTACTTTAAACATGAAGAATCCAGGTTTGGGGCCAGATTTGGTAGCTCATGCCTATAATCCCAGCACTTTAGAGGGCAAGGCAGGTGGATCACATGAGTTCAGGAGTTCAAGACCACCCTGACCCACTTGGCGAAACTCTGTCTCCACCATAATAAAAATACAAAACTTAGCCAGGTGTGATGATGCGCATCTGTAATTCCAGCTACTCAGGAGGCTGAGGCACAAGAATTGCTTGAACCTGGGAGGCAGAGGTTGCAATGTCTGAGATAGCACTACTGCACTCCAGCCTGGGTGACAGAGAGAGACTCTGTCTCAAAAAAAAAAAAAAAAAGGGAGAAACAAAAAAGAATGCAGGCTTATTATAATAAACTTGTATACCAAAAATTGGTCAATTAAATGCCACAACAAACAGGAAAAAAAAAAAAGCATGATCTTACATGCGTATAATGTTCTTCTCTTGTCAAAAAACAACTTTAAAAAGCAGCTGAAACTGTTAGTTAATATGATCAGAAAGATCTTCTACATATCAATTATGCCTAAAGTCATTATTTTTGGCACTCACACCATAAAGCTAGACTCTAGAGTGATAATTTTATACCATCTGCTCTTAAACTTGAACATGCATCAGAACTACCTGGAGGGCTTGACAGAATACAGATTGCTGAATGCCATCCCAGAATGTCTGATGCAATAGGGTTGAGATGATGCCTTTAACAGGTTTCCAGGTAATGCTGATTCTGCAAAGCCTAGGGACCACATTTTAAGAGCTCCTTATGCTACATTAATTCAACTTAGTTCTCTTGTGGTCATACTTATGGCTAACTTATCCTGATTGGGTCAAATACAATTAAACTCGAAAATCAAACCTGTTACATAAGGCATATGGCAGATTAAAGTTGCTATAGTAGAAGGATTGCTTGATTGAAAAAGGATATTGGATAAGACTCAGTAGTGAAATGAAAGGGCCAACTCTTGAGTTTGAAATATACAGTAAGACTTAGGCAGTGGTAGCAGGAGCAGAATTGGAAGTCTCAAAGAAAGTCAGGCATCAGGCTGGGAATGGTGGCTCATGCCTGTAATCCCAACACTTTGGGAGGTTGAGAAGGGTGGATCACCTGAGGTCAGGAGTTCGAGACCAGCCTGACCAACATGGAGAAACCTCATCTCTACTAAAAATACAAAATTAGCCAGGCATGGTGGCACATGCCTGTAATCCCAGCTACTCGGGAGGCCAAGGCAGGAAAATCACTTGAACCTGGGTGGCAGAGGTTGCGGTGAGCCAAGATCATGCCATTGCATTCCAGCCTGGGCAACAAGAGCAAAACTCTGTCTCAAAAAAAAAAAAAAAAAAAAAAAAAAAAAAAAGTCAGACATCAGTGAAAGAGATTAATGCCAGAGAACTAGAAGAGAAATTAATAGAGTCCTGCTGCTTGAAGAGAGTAGGGGGCGGGGGAAGCAATGAGATGACAGTCACTAGGGCATCACTGCATTGTAATGGGCTTCCAGTTCCTAAACCACATTCTCAATCCCATGTGGCCCAGTGGTGCAGCAGTAAGAGGTTGTCCCAGCACAACCCATGACACTTGGATGTGCTATTTCTGCAATGCTGCGAGTTTCACTGTGTCACTAAGATATTTGTCCTTGTGATTTCCAGCGTTAATCCCTACAGTAACCTGTCTTTACTTGAGATATTTGAGTAGGTATCTGTCTTTGAAAGCTAATTAACAAATTCCAAAAAGATCTTAATGTGACAGGTTGATGGACCAGTTCTAACAAGTTGATTCTTAATATAGATATGTGCTTATTATAGATTTCTAGTTAGGTATTTGATAACCACACGAAGTACCAGACAAAAAGAATGCAATAAAATAAAAATTAACTTCTGTTAATGCTGATAGAAATATACAAACAGAAAAATAAGATAGCACCTATGCTACACTAGGTCAAAACAAATCTGGTTTTTGTGTTCTGGTTTTGTGTTTTATCACCATATTTTCAACAAAAGCAAAGACAAAACTAGGTCATGCCTAGGGTAAAGTTAAAGGGTATAGCAATCATGTAACTGAGTGAGGGTTAAAGCAATTGACATGTTCAGATTAAGAAAAGTTAAAGAAAAGAAGAACAGCAAATGAATATGATGTTTGTTTAATGATTTACTGCTGCCCCAAATAGCATTCACTGCTTGAAAGAAAAATAATTCCATAGTCGAAATTTCAGAAACTCAGATGACTGTATATCCCTCTTAAATACATCCAGCATAGATTAGCAAATAGAACACTGCTGCCCATGAACTCCTTATGCTATACTAATCAACTTAGTTGTCTTGTGGTCATACTTATGGCTATCTTATCCTGATTGGGTCAAATATAATTATACTCAAAAATATTTGTTAGGTCAGTCGCCATAGCTCACACCTGTAATCCCAGCAACTTAGGAGGCCAAGGTGGGAGGACTGCTTGAAGCCAGGAGTTTGGGATCAGCCTGGGCAACAAAGTGAGACCTCATCTCTATAAATTTTTTTTTTAATTTGGTAAGTGTGGTGGTGCATGCCTGCAGTCCCATCTACTGGGGAGACTGAGACGGAAAGATCGCTTGGGTTCAGGAATTTGGGTTACAGTGAGCTACAATCATGCCACTGCACTCTAGCCTGAGCAATAGGGGGAAACCCTGTCTCAAAAAAAAAGAAAAAAATGTGTGTATTATCCCAAAAATGCATTTTTGAAGTATTGAAATAGCCTATAGTTTGAATTATTGTTTTCCAAAATAATTTGACTGTATTTCTCCCCCCTTTTTGTGGTAATATCTATTAACAGATATTAATTATTTCATAGAATTCCATAGAATTAATGTTCTGTGGGACACAATTAGGAAAATGTTACCTAAGACATAGCATATACAGTTCTGGGTAAAACAAAAAAGTAGCAATTAGTTTAGAAGACTTAGATCCAATGTAGGGGATACTTGCATTAATTAGAAGAGCCCAAAAGCATAATGGGTAGCCCATCTGGCTGAGAACCCACAGGAAGGGTTTTCAGGAAAGGCTGGATTAACACTTGTTAGGATTTCTGTTGACGGTTTACATGGTTTGAGTAATTAGCTGAATTAGATCAGTAGTTCCCACATTCTTAGATCTATGAAAGCACACATTTGGAAATTTGAGGTGGAACCCCACTTTAGGGCTAACCACTTCTGATTTTATCAATTAGTGACAACAATGATCATTTATTATCACCTCCATTTCATAAAAGACTGTCCATTTTAATAACAAAAAGGCAGGAAGGACATCATTTTCAGACTAAAGGAAGAAAATCAGTAATGTTAGGCCAATAACTATCTTTATTTTTCTCATTTTGAAGTCTTAAGCCAATATTATTTTTATTTTTCTCATTTTGTAACAAGATTCTTTGTCTTTCACTGGTCCTTGATCACGAACTCAGGCTTTGCAACCACTCTCTTTTATGACTTCACAGCTTCGTTCTACAAAATGTTCTACGATTTTAGGGAAATGCCCCATCTATGTCAGGTAATAATTTATGATGATGAGAAAAGGCTAAGGGACAGTTAGAAAGGACAAAAGATGACGGAACATGAATCTGAGGATATTTCCCCAAAGGGTAGATGTTAAAAATCAAGAGGACAGAATGGGAACAGGGTTGTTTTATTTTCTTGAATATCAGGAATGTTTCCACCTTAGCTCAAATGAGCCACGGCACTAATTCACAGCTGGAAATATAACCTCAAAACTCCTCAGTGACCAGTAAAAAAGTCTGTCTGTATGTAGAGACTGAGGTGAGAAGGACACTCGAGCCCAGGAGTTTGAGACCAGCCTGAGTAACATAGTGAGACCCTGTCTCTAAAAATATTTTTAAAATTAGATGGGTTGGTGGCATGTGCCTGTAGTCCCAGCTACTCAGGAGGCTGAGGTGTGAGGATGGCTTGCACCCAGGAGTTCGAGGTTGCAGTGAGCTATGATCATGCCATTGTATCCTGGCCTGGGCAGCAGAGGTAAGGCACTCCATGTCTTTAAAAAAGTGTCTGCATATGGTAGGCACAGAATAGCCTTATGGAAACCAAATTATGTCACCTCTTTTTCCAACATTGGGCTTTGTTTTTCTTTTTAACCAAACTCTTCAACCAATATTGTATACACACTCTCTGTTCCAAGGCCTAGCTGGGAGTCAGACTGAAGGCACTAATGAATGTCCAGCCATTTGTGATTGCAAAGCACCTGTTGAGCACCTGGGGCCAGAATCGCGTAACATGACCCCATCCCTTTTCCTAGTAGTCAGATGTCTCGTGGATATTTCAACTGGGAAGCTGAGGTTTCATGCGTCTCCCCATATATGTTCTGATGATAACTATAGCTCAATGTTTGACTTCAATTGATTTCATTTATAACCTGCTAAATATATGTCTGTTTTATTCTCCAAATGCTTAAAATCTGAATTGAAAAAAAAAAACCATGGAGGAATATCAAGCAAGCCTTCAAGAAAAATTACTTTCTCACACTAATTTCATGAGAACCTAGAAGTAAAACAATGAATGCTTTCACAATGCAAGCAAACTATTTGTCATTAAAAGTAATTATAAAAACCACAATTACTTTTGCACCAACCTAATAATAGATGGCTTTTAAATCTTTTTATATCATCATCTTTGCAATGACTTAAACTATCTAGCTAGTTTTCCATAAAAACACTACTAGCAATATTACAGATTGAAAAAGATCATCAAAATTTCAATGAGCCTGATTCTATGCAAATTCTGTATCTGAATGTAATTTAATGATACTATAAAAACCCCAGGGAAAAATATCTAAGTGAAAATGCACACAGGGACATCACTTAGTCTGAATTTCAATTTCTTTTGTCATAGTCATGAAAGCACTTTGTATCAGTAATCTAAAACCAAAAAGTGGTAAACCTAATCTAATTTTTTGTCAATTGTTGGAGCAAAACCAATTTTCAATTACAGCGGGAGTCTACAAAGCTAGTGTGCACAAAGCTGAAAAACCATCTGGAACAATAATATTCCTCCTACATGAAATTTATCAGTCAGAAAAGACAGTGGACATCTTAGAACCCCAGTCTTCTGCAATGAGCTCATAGCTGAATTGGGGAGGCCCTGGTGAACCTGGCTCTTTATAAAGTCGTCTGTCAGTGCAGATTATTCTGTCTCTGTTGCTGCTGCTGGGCTGCTCTGATTACTTAGCACTGAAGTTGCTAAAATCATGCACCATTTTATCTAAACAGACCTACATCAAAGGAAAATGTTCACTTGAGTTCAACCTTGTATCTATAATTAATAGTTTCAACTCACTAAATATCATTTATGTGACCTCTGTAAGTATAAACATGAGAATATTTAACTTTCCAAATTCTGAGAAATTAAAACACATTCAAAGGCTCAAACCTAGTTGTTATGAAAAATAGATATTTCTTAATACTTGGAAATAGCATTAGCAAGTTAGATAGTATTGAACAATTAACTGTTTTTACCATAATAAAAATGAGTTTGTCTGACCCATCAGTAGGAAAACTTTAATGTTATCCAATAAAGAAAATGTAATCATTAAAAGAGAAGGAAAATACATAAATGTTAAATATGACTATAAATCAGTAGTAGGAAAAAAGTAATTATAACACTATCGTGTACTTCCCAGACATGAAATGGCAAATATCCAGGAAAGAAGATGATTAGCCATGCCCTTTGTACAGGCAGTGATTTATGTGTGTCTAGTAAAAGAAGACTCCAGTAGACTATAATATTTGTATGCTTATAAGAGCATTTTTACCCCTTTCTAGGCAATTATGTAATGTTTAAGCTGTCTCAATACACTGAATCTACCAACCAACAGTGCCAAATGAAGGTGCGAGATACACATGAGTGACTTCTGTAATACGGATCATATACCATTGACACTACTTTGGCTAGGAGCCAATTTTAAGTAATTCCCAGTACATCAGTAATTCCAAACCTTTTGATTTTACATTCTGATTTTTTAAAAAACACATTAGGGCTGGGTGCAGTGGCTCACGCCTGTAATCCCAACACTTTGGGAGGCCAAGGCAGGCAGATCACTTGAGGTCAGGAGTTAAAGACCGGCCTGGCTAACAGGATGAAACCCTGTCTCTACTAAAAATATAGAAATTAGCTGGGTGTGATGGCACATGCTTGTAGTCCCAATTGCTCAGGAGGCTGAGACAGGAGAATCACTTGAACCTGGGTGGTCGAGGTTGCAGTGAGTTGAGATCACGCCATTGCACTCCAACCTGGGTGACAGAGCGAGACTCTGTCTAAAAAGATATTAAAGAACACCCTAGCTTCCATCTATAACCAGTACCATAGAAGAAACCATATTTTACCATGAAAAGTATAGAAAGGTCATAATCTTAGACTAAAGTGAATTTTATCCAAGAAGGACGCCTAGTAATTTTATGCCAACATTCTCTCCACAACATGTTAGCACCCGGATGCGTACTGTGTTACACCTGGTTCCTCACTAAAACCACACACACATTAAACAGCCAGTAAAGAAAATTTGTTGTTTAATGCACTTTTGTGTTTAC
Organism: Rhinopithecus roxellana; assembly: GCF_007565055.1. Classification (NCBI taxonomy): domain Eukaryota; kingdom Metazoa; phylum Chordata; class Mammalia; order Primates; family Cercopithecidae; genus Rhinopithecus; species Rhinopithecus roxellana. The sequence goes on along the minus strand of NC_044557.1, from coordinate 70,469,922 downwards.
ATATTGAAATTAGCCTTAAAGTTTATGGGAGAGGGAGGGAATTTAAAAATAAGCATAAAACACAAGTTGGGCAACTGTAATACAGCTATTACTTAGTATCTATGAAGGATTGGTTCCAGGTCCTACCAAGGATACCTAAATCCAAGGATACTCAAGTTCCAGGTATAAAATAGCATAGAACTTACATATAACTATATACATCCTCCCATAGACTTTAAATCATCCCTAGATACTTATAACACCTAATACAATGCCTACACGTTACTTCATTCATGTGGATTCAACATAGTACTTGGTGTGGGCCAAATTCAAATGTTTAAGAACTTTGTGCATTTTTTTCCCTGAATATTTTCAATCTGAGGTTGGCTGAATCTATGAATATGGAACTCATGGATATCAAGGGTGACTTGTATATTCTCAATTTCCACAATTTATAAAAACATAATTCATCTACTGATAAAAGGCAAGATAAAATGTTTCTATAGACGACATCTCTTTTATAGAGATTGAGTATCCCTTATTTGAAATGCTTGGGACCAGTAATATTTTGGATCTTGGATACTTTTGGATTTTGGTATATTTGCATATATATGATGAGATAACTCAGGGGTGGGACCCAAGTCCAAACACAAAATTCATTTATGTTTCATATACACCTTATACACATGGCCTGGAGGTAATTTTATGTAATGTTTTCAATAATTTTTTGCATGAAATGGTTTTGACTCTGTTTTGACTGTGACCCATCACATAAGGTCAGGTGTAAAATTTTTCATTTGCGGCATCACATTGGTACTAAAAAAGTTTGAGATTTTTGGAGCATTTCAAATGTTGGGTTTTCAAATTAGGGATGCTTAACATATCATAGGGAAGAGGCCAAGATGGCTGACTAGAAGCAGCAGTGTTCCAAGGCTCCCATTGAAAAAAAAAAAAAAAAAAAAAAAAAAAAAAAAAAAAAAAAGCAGTGTTCCAAGGCTCCCATTGAAAAAAAAAAAAAAAAAAAGCATAATAAGCATGTGAATTATTTACCGGCAACCAAGGTATCTAGAGCCTCTCATCAAAATTGATTATAAGGCTGTTGTGACTCACAGAGAGAAGGAAGAACAGTGTGGTGCGGCAGCCCACCTGAGAGTCACATGACCCCATCCCTTTTTTTTTTTTTAGTAGAGAGGGAGATGGGGAACCCCCTGCCCCCAGCCAAGGGAGATGCTGAGTGAGCACGCTACCCAGCCGAGGAAACTGTGCTTTTTCCGTGAAACTGTGCAACCCATGGATTGGAAGATACCACTTGCGAACCCATGACACCAGGCCTACTGTCCCAAGCCTGGAACAGGCAGATTCTTACAGCCTCTCAGCTGGAATCTGCTTAAGCCTGCTGAACTCCTGGGGGGAGGGGCAAACAGCACAGTTGTGGCTGCCTGCTGTCTAAGTCCTTTGAGCTCCTTGGGGGAGAGGCAGCAGTCAGCACTGGGACTTGAAACTGCCTAACCAGCTAAGCTCCCTGGGCAGGGGAAGGGCAGCACCCATTTCTATAGCTCCAGTCTGTGCTTTTCCCCTGCTGGAGCCAGGGAGGCTTTGTCCCAAGACTTGTTCCCACAGCCCAACACACCTGCAACATAGTTTTGGAAGTTTTGGCCAGGGCAATCAGGCAAGAGAAAGAAATAAAGGCTATTCAACTAGGAAGAGAGGAAGTCAAGTTGCCTCTGTTTGAAGACGGCATTTTATATTTAGAAAACCCCATCGTGTCAGCTCCAGAACTTCTTGAACTGACAAGCAACTTCAGCACAGTCTCAGGATACAAAACCAATCTGCAAAAATCAAAAGCATTCCTTTACACCAACAATAAGCAAGCAGAGAACTAAATCATGAATGAACTCCCATTCACAATCCCTACAAAGAGAATAAAATACCTAGGAATACAGCTAAGAAGGATGTGAAGGACCTCTTTAAGGAGAACTAGAAACTACTGCTCAAGGAAATAACAGAGGACACAAACAAATGGAAAAACATCCCATCCTCATGGATAGGAAGAATCAATGTCATGAAAATGGCCATATTGTCCAAAGTAATTTAGAGATTCAATACTATTCCCATCAAAGTACCATTGACATTCTTCAGAGAATTAGAAAAAAACTATTTTAAATTTCATATGCAATCAAATAAGACCTCGTATACCCAAGACAATCCTAAGCAAAAAAGACAAAGCTGCAGGCATCACACTACCTGACTTCAAACTATACTACAAGGCTGCAGTAAACAATACAGCATGGTACTTGTACCAAAACAGACATATAGACCAATGGAGCAGAACAGAGACCTCAGAAATAACACAACACATCTACAACCATATGATCTTCGACAAACCTGACAAAAACAAGCAATGGGGAAAGGATCTCCTATTCAGTAAATTGTGCTGGGAAAACTGACTAACTGTACCCCTTCCTTCACCTTATAAAAAAACTAACTCAAGACGGATTAAAGACTTAAATGTAAAACCCCAAACCATAAAAGCCCTAGAAGAAAACCTAGGCAATACCATTCGGGACATAGGCACAGGCAAAGATTTTATGACTAAAACGCCAAAAGCAATTGCAACAAAAGCCAAAATTGACAAACAGGATCTAATTAAAATAATGAGCTTCTACACAGCAAAAGAAACTATCATCAAAGTGAACAGGAAACCTACAGTATGGGAGAAAATTTTTGCAATCTACCCATCTGACAAAGGTCTAATATCCAGAATTTACAAGGAACTTAAACATATTTACAAGAAAAAACAAACAACCCTGTCAAAAAGTGGGCAAAGAATATGAACACATACTTTGCAAAAGAAGACATTTATGCAGCAAACAAACATATGAAAAACAGCTCAACATCACTGATCATCAGAGAAATGCAAATCAAAACTACAGTGAGATACCATCTCATGCCTGTCAGAATGGTGATTATTTAAAAAGTCAGGAAACAATAGATGCTGGCAAGGCTGCAGAGAAATGGGAATGCTTTTACAGTGTTGGTGGGAATGTAAATTAGTTCAACCACTGTGGAAGACAGTGTGGTGATTCTTCAAGGATCTAGAACCAGAAATACCATTTGACTCTCAATTCCATTACTCGGTATACCCAAAGGAATATAAATCATTATACTGGAAAGACACATGCACAAGTATGTTTATTGCAGCACTATTTACGATAGCAAAGACATGGAACCAACCCAAATGCCCATCAACTGTAGACTGGATAAAGAAATCATGGTACATATACACCATGGAATACTATGCAGCTATAAAAAGGAATGAGATCATGTTTTGCAGGGACATGGATGAAGCTGGAAGCCATCATCCTCAGTAAACTAACACAGGAACAGAAAACCAAACACCGCATGTTCTCACTCATAAGTGGGAGTTGAACATTGAGAACACATGGACACAGAGAGGGAAACAACACACACCAGGACCTGTTGGAGGTAGGGGTTGAGGGGAGGGGTCTTAGAGGATGGGTCAATAGGTGCAGCAAACCACCATGGTACACGCATACCTATGTAACAGACCTGAACATTCTGCACATGTATCCCATTTTTTAAAAAAGAAACAAAAAATAAAAATAAACAATAAAATGCAGTAAAACAAAACAAAACATATATCATGTCCTTAATTATTCAATGTGTCAGATTTGTTGAATCTTTTAAAATGTATAATAACTGAGAAACTGGTGGCCAGGCACAGTGGCTCACACCTGTAATCCCAGCACTTTGGGAGGTCGAGGTGTGGGGATCACGAGGTCAGGAGATCGAGACCATCCTGGCTAACACAGTGAAACTCTGTCTCTACTAAAAATACAAAAAATCAGCCAGGTGAGGTGGTAGGCGCCTGTAGTCCCAGCTACTCGGAGGGCTGAGGCAGAAGAATGGCGTGAACCCGGGAGGCAGAGCTTGCAGTGAGCAGAGGTGGTGCCACTGCACTTCAGCCTGGGCAACAGAGCAAGACTCCATCTCAAAAAGAAAAAAAAAGGAAAAAAAAAAAGAGAAACTGGTTATATTCATGAAAATTCTTTTCCATTACCTTGGTATCTTTTCTTTTTTTATTATATATTATTTTTCTGCCATATGTTTATAGTAAGAATACAATAGGAATTATTTTCCTAAACTTTGAAGAACACAGAGAAATCCTTTTGAATTTAGAAATCAGATTGTGTCAAGACTCTGCTGTCAACACTCAATTATTCCTATCACTGAATTTCTTTAAATTTACATTTCATATGAACTCTCACCTGTAACCTAGTAAGGGAGGGCAAAATTTCCCATCACGTTTAGAACACACTCCAGTCTTTCTCTTGGCCTACATGCCTCCCTGCTATCTCTCTAAGCTCAGTTCCTGGGACTCTCCGCTTTATCGGCTGTTTTCCACCTACCTGGCTTCCTAGATGGTTCCCCAAGCATACCAAACACTTTTCAGTCTCAGGTTCTTTGTCCTTTCTGTTTCTCTGCCTGAAATGGTTTTCCTCTAAGAGTTGTGTAGTTCATTTCTGCTTAAATGTCACCTCTGAGGAGCCTCTTCATACAAACTCCCCAATCCTCTACCATCATACTCTATCTTTATGAGCTGCTTATTCTTCAAAGTACATATCACTGTCATGCTGACATATTTTTTATCTATATCTGTCTTCAGCACAGATATAGATAAAAATTAATCTAAGCTTCGTGAGAGCAGAAATTTCTGTCATTCATCATTCTCTCCACAATACTGAAAATAGTAAATTGTACAATGCTCAAAAATTTGTTGAATAAATAAATGAATGAATACAAATATCTTTAAATTCTAATTTAATAAAAATAATATACTGCCAGTTTAGAAATAAATTATACTAATGTATCTCTAATTGTGCAAGAATTATTTTAAAATTATTATTCATTCATAAACTAATTTTAAATTATTCTCAAAGCTTGTATCAATGAACCTACTCTTAAAAGTGGAACATAGGTCGGGCATGGTGGCTCACGCCTGTAATCCCAGCACTTTGGGAGGCTGAGGCAGGCAAATCACGAGGTCAGGAGATGGAGACCATCCTAATCCTGGCTAACATGGGGAAACTCCATCTCTACTAAAAATACAAAAAATTAGCTGGACATGGTGGCACATGCCTGTAGTCCCAGCTATCCGGAAGGCTGAGGCTGGAGAATCCCTTGAAACCAGGAGGCAGAGGTTTCAGTGAGCCGAGATCGTACCACTGCATCCCAGCCTGAGTGACAGAGCGATACTCTGCCTCAAAATTTAAAAAAAAAAAAAAAAAAAAAAAAGCGAAACATAAAACTAAGTGTAAATGAATGCACTGAATTCTTTTATTGACCATATAATGGTATTGAAAAGTGGTTGTTTAAACTGGAATAGTTTTATAATCAAGCTGAAATCTTTCACAATTTTAAAAACAAATAAAAAAGAAAATGCAACACATAAAAGAAGATAGAGAATGTATACTAGGATAACACAATGTTGATAATTTTATACACTTATGGAAAATAGTAAGATTTGACAATCAATTTTACTTGATCATGCAGAAAATAACGTCTCTTAGCCTACATATCTATTTTGATAACTAAATTGTCTCATAGACTAATTGTTCAAGTCCACAAATGGGTGGTGTTTAGAAACTCTAGCCTTAAGGTTTGGAATGGACTGCCCAGTTTTATGTTAAAGCTTCTATAGTCTAAGGAAATATTGGTGTGATAATTCACTGTAGATCTTCCACAAGAGAGTAAATTATAATTCACTTGAGCTAGATGAAAAGTCTTACTTCAAAGCATATATTTAAATTCTTTCACCTGGATGATATTCAAAAGGAAGATGATATATGTGACTCATCATCAACAACTAAAGAACTCTTGATTTCATGTTTATATTTTTCCCCAATACTGGTTGTAAGCTGGTGATGATCAGCCAAGTATTTCTAATGACTTATGACCAATGGTAAGTTTGGGAAGGAGGGTTGGTCAAGGTTACAGGTCTAGCAGGCTTTGTCCAAGAAAGAGAACAGAGCTCATTAGTCTCTGTGAGGTTTGAACCTGCAACCTCAGACTCATTAACTGCACAGGAAACCAAACTCCTCTACCTAGACCAAAACTTACCAAGCAATTCTTTTCAAGGATGTGATTTACATCTAGTTGGCATTAGTTTGTAAGGACAAAATTAAAATGCAGTGTTTTACTAACTATTTGACTATTCAAGAAGAAATAATTTGAGGAAGATATAAGAATAAAAATATCTAAGTCTCTTATAAATGTCTAATTTTTAAAAAGTTATTCTAGAAGCACATAGCTCAAAGCCAAAAAATGGTTGAGGATTCTAAAAATGTAGTGCATTTAATGAAAGTCTCAATCCCAAATCAAAATAGTATTAATCATTTCATTAATGAAAGGATTTCAATTTGAAAAGGCATATTTTGAATAGAAAGACATTGACATTTTGCAAAATTCATTAAATTTAACTTTAACCCAAATAATGATACTTTACCTTAAAGTTTTATGTAATTTGGGAGGACACATTTTTCATTCCTCTTGAGCTTTTGTTTTGGCTATTCTTTTTTCTCTCTCTCTTCCTAGGTTATTTTCTCTTAATTTATGCTCCCCAGACTTGAGTTCCTCTACTCTGTCTCTACTCCTTTACAAGCTGACCATTCCCACTTAACAGGAGGATTCTTCGGTTTCAGGCTCTCAAACCCACTCTCTTCTCAGTACCTTAATAGAACAGTCATTCATTCATCACGAACTTACTGCTGAGAAATATTCATATTATCTCACAACTAAGCTTTTCCTATCACACAGAGGTCTCCTTTTAAAAAACATTAGAAATACCAGCCTTATGTTTATGTCTAAACTTTCTCTTTATTTTTTCCTTTTTGACAACAATAGACCCTTCAAAATTCTGACTTTTCCTCCTTTACTATAAAACTGGGGCTAAAAACTTCCCTCACAATCTCTATTAATCCACAGTATTCCTCCTGCAGGTCCTGATTGTTCCAAAAACAGAGACAGTTCAAGTCTCTACTTCCCCTGCCATTGCAAATACAAGTACATTAGTACTGTCCCTGAGAGTCTGCAATTCAGCAGCATAAATAGGACAAGTAGTTTGTAGAAGAGTGGCTATCACAATTTTTGAGAAAAGAGTTTGATTTCCCCACTCCCCCTCCTTAAAATAAAGTGGCTGCTTCTGTCTCCCCAGAATTTTCTCCTCCTAAATGCAGGTGCCAAAGAATGATAATGATTCAACTTCTTCATTTATTCATTAAATAAGAAGTTAGATATAAATATTGTAAGTAATGTGAATAATCTGACAAAGCAAAGTTTCTGCATTTCTAATTTTATATTTTTTTCAACCCTAAAATTCTAAAAGAAATTATTACTTTTTGTTTTTGTTGTTGTTGTTATTGTTGCTTAGAGATGGAGTCTTGCCCTGTCACCCAGGCTGGAGTATGGTGGTGTCATCTCTGCTCACTGCAACCTCTGCCTCCTGGTTTCAAGTGATTCTCTACCTCAGCCTTCTGAGTAGCTGGGACTACTGGCGCCCACCACCCATGCTAATTTTTGTATTTTCAGTAGAGATGGGGTTTCACCATGTTGGCCAGGCTGGTCTTGAACTCCTGACCTCAAGTGATCCACCCACCTCGGCCTCCCAATGTACTGGGATTACAGGTGTGAGCCACTGCACCCAGCCTTAAAAAAATGATTACTTTTGGATAAAGAGAATAATTCAAATGTTTTTATTTCCTATTAAAGTATTATTGAAATTGCCAACATTTATAATAGTATTTTAAATGATAAACATATGTAATGAAGATCATTCACCATTTCTAAATTTAGTCAAAACATTAATAACTGACCCAACTTAGGCTTTGTTATTTTTCCAATCTGTAGGCATACAAAACAGAATACTTTGTTGACTTCTGATAAAATTCTACTAACCGGCCGGGCGCGGTGGCTCAAGCCTGTAATCCCAGCACTTTGGGAGGCCGAGACGGGCGGATCACGAGGTCAGGAGATCGAGACCGTCCTGGCTAACATGGTGAAGCCCCGTCTCTACTAAAAAATACAAAAAGCTAGCCGGGCGAGGTGGCTGGCGCTTGTAGTCCCAGCTACTCGGGAGGCTGAGGCAGGAGAATGGCGTAAATCCGGGAGGCGGAGCTTGCAGTGAGCCGAGATTGCGCCACTGCACTCCAGCCTGCGCGACAGAGCGAGACTCCGTCTCAAAAAAAAAAAAAAAAATTCTACTAACCAACTGCAATATATCTCAGTCACCAGCACATTACTCGATGTTTACGAGGAATTAAATCTGGGAAAAGGGTGAGCATACATAATGGGCCCTTTCCTAAAACTAAAAAGAAAGAAGATGAATTAATAAGACTCTTTCTCAGAAACACATTATTTCTTCCAGGGCCTTGATATCTACAATCCAGGTAGTTGCAACAAGATAGGGCTCTGCTGCATACCCTGAATGGCACAGTATTTTGTGACTCAATAATCTCTGAATAATTTTCCCCACAGCAGAAATATTTACAATCGTATAAAAGAAAAGTGGAAGCTATCTGAAGGTCCAACCTAGATGGCTAAGGTAAACAACACTACTGCCATGCAATGATACCCCAGCCTCTACAGGTGATGATGAGGCTCTATATCCACCAAATAGAGTGAAGGCCATAGAAACTCTTCGCTAAAAACAGAAGATGGCAAAGTATCGTACATGGTTTGAGTCTAATTTTGGAAAAAAAAGTGAATATATGCAGAAAATAATATACATAAACGTTTTAAACAATGGTTTTCTGTGAATGATAGGATTTAGGTTATTTTTAGTTTCTGCTTTATGATTTTCTGTAGCGTTTGACCCTTTGCAATTAGTTTATCTCTTTATATTTAGGAATAAATGCAAGAGTTGTATTTGTACTTCTGAAAAATAAGTCATTTTATCCCAAGCAGGAAAAACAAATACCCCTTTTGTTTTCAAACACATTCTGCACATACCTTTTATCTTTTAAAGCACTTATCACATTAAATTAGAGCTATTTGATCACTTATCAGTCTTCTGGCTTATAAATGAGCTCCAGAAAGAGCAGTTATTACTTCTAACCAATACTGTTTCCCTGTGCTTAGCACAGGACATGGCACATTACAGATGCTCACTGGGTTTTGAATGGCTCCTTGGATTCTGCCTTTCATCCAGTGACTTCTTTCTCCCATACATGGCTCTAGTGGAATTACTATCAACTCCACAAGATGCTGTCCAGTCTTTAATAGATTTTGGGACCAAAATTAAAGTGTGTGCAGGCATCATGGTGAAAAATAATTTGGGTCAAAACGATGTCATCTTGCAAAATCAGTTGAAACTTCACTAGGATCTCTATCAACATACTGAGACACTCCACTACTAAACCAATTCCTTACTACTCTCCAGGCCCTGCTACACCCTGAGTTCCCATTCTTTTAGTGTTACTGTACATATGTTGAACAGTATTTTGTCTCCAGTTACTTATCCATGCTACCAGAAACAATTGTTTCCCTCAGATTATCCTGGAACCTGTCCCCTGTTCATAGTTTTCTGCAACAGATTCTGCACATCTCTTTGTTTCTATTTCAACCAGCATCAACTTACTCATTGTCTCTCTCGGATCTTTATTTACTAAATAGGAAGATTCATGAAACAATCAAGTTTCACTATTCCTTTTTTCCAACTGAGACTATAGTTTCTTGGAGACTTGAAAGTTTCCTAGATTAGGGCCGGGCGCGGTGGCTCAAGCCTGTAATCCCAGCACTTTGGGAGGCCGAGACGGGCGGATCACAAGGTCAGGAGATCGAGACCATCCTGGCTAACACGGTGAAACCCCGTCTCTACTAAAAATACAAAAACTAGCTGGGCGAGGTAGCCGGCGCCTGTAGTCCCAGCTACTCGGGAGGCTGAGGCAGGAGAATGGTGTAAACCCGGGAGGCGGAGCTTGCAGTGAGCTGAGATCCGGCCACTGCACTCCAGTCCGGGTGACAGAGCGAGACTCCGCCTCAAAAAAAAAAAAAAAAAAAGAAAGTTTCCTAGATTAAATGTATTTCTTAGATTTTACATGAAATGGCTAAATTACTTTATATATTTTTTTCAAGCATCATACACATAACAGAGCAAGAAAGCTTTTTTAATGTATAAAAAAGATAACTTTCTTATATAGGGTATTTAAAAGCTGGGAGAATTGCTTACGTAGTTGTAAATATGCCTGTAACTATACTAACCTATACTTTTAAAATTTCTAGATTTTCTGTGAAAGTCCCAATAGGCATCCTGCACTTCCCACATTAACCTCAGAGTTACATTTTAAAATCAACACATGGATATGGTCAAGTAATACGACGTCATGGTAGGCAGACTACACTGTTCACAGATTGCAAGAAGTTTTAACTAGAAGCTCAAGTGGTAACATTGACAAGAAAGCCAGGCAGAGGGAGTCTGGCAGAAGTGGAACTCAGAATCATCAGCGCAAATATTGACAGTGTTACTCAACTCCTAGACACGTGTAACCGCCCTGCAAGGCTGACCTCTGTGTTTAGCAGATGGATCGTTTATTGACAGGTGTATTCTGCCAAGTGTACCCTATCCTGATTCCTTTGAACACTGGAAGCACGTAGCTCTCCTTGTTATGATTATGTGGTTATCAGTCAAACTTCTGATTTAGATTCCCGTGTAGTTTTCCACAACAGAGAATGCACTAGTCAGGCTAAATCAAACATGGCATACACTTAAATGTTATATGTCTTATTTTAAATTAATAATCTTTCAACCCAGTTAGTTTTCCCATATCAGTCAATATTTTCATGTCTTTGTTTCTGGATTTCAAAACAGAGAGCCCGATGAGGGACTATAACGGCTTAACTAAATTAATGTAATGATGAGTTACTATGCATTCCTATTAAAATATTTATAAAACAATAATCCCCAAAATATAAATTAGAAGATGTTAGGAATATAGAAGAATTACAAAGTTTATTGTAAAAAAAAAGAAGAAGAATGTTAACAATGTCTCAACTAGGTATCAGTGACATAAATCATGTCATAAACATGTTTTACATGTTTTAGATTTAGTTTCTGGTCTCCTTTGCTGCCAGCACTTGGGCACCCCAAATGCTAAGCGGGAGAACAGGGATGCCAAACATCTCACAGCTGCATGGTGGGGGTGACACTAGTAAAACAAATTAATAGCTCCCTACATGGAAATCTAATGCAGAACACTAGCTAGAATCCAGGACAGTGCTGATAAAAATATCCAAGAACCATTTCTATAAAATCTGAACCTGTAACATGGAAAGAATTCTTATAAATTCCAGATAGATGAATTCTATAAGATAGCCTCACAATTTAAAGCTTTCTTTTAGAAGGATAACATTTATTTACCACTGAGTTACCTACTTTGCATTTTTTTCACTCATTTTCACAGCATGCACTTACAGAATATCTACTAAATTCTAGGGCTGTTCTGGATAATCGGGCTGGAACCATGGCATGCAATCTCTCTCTTTGTAGAGTTCACTGTGTTTTGGAGCAACAATCATATCCTCACATCACATCAAAACAGTTAATAGAAGTATGCACCGAGGCCAGGCCTCAATTTTAGTCCTGCCCTGACCCTGTGAACCAGGCTAAACTGCATGCTCTCTTGAAATACAACAGTCATACCTGTTTCAATCTCTTCCTCCCCCTTTCCGTTTCCTTTCCTCACCCCACCCCTCTCCCTTCTTTGACATTCTGCCTGCTTTTCGAGAACTCATCTCCTACACACAATTTGCCAGGAGTACAATTCCTTTAAGGAAATGTGTCAAGGTCTCCCAGGAGTTTGAAATGATTCACAAGTTCTACAAAAATTATGTTTTAAAAACTTTTAATGATAACTTAATTTTAACAATAATATAATAAGAAAACATACTGTGCAGTAATAATTAACAATTTAAATAAAATTTCTGTTTGATTATACTTTACTTTCTTTAATTCTTTTTTTTTTTTTTTTTTCAAACTGAGATTCTTAGCACCCAGGCCAAAAGATCCAAGGATATCTTCTAGGGAGTCCTTAAAAAGCAGGTCCTTCAGAAACATGACTCTGAACCTAAACAAATAATTATATCCTTGCCTAAAAATGTTGCTTACTTCACTAAAAATAAATTTATGGAGCTAAGTTGAGCCAGTAACAACTGTTTAATCTGATGTTACCTACATTTCCAGCACAAATTGAAGAGCAAGGATAAAATGAATTCTTAAAGAAATGAAAAAATTACTAGATTTTTCCTTATATTTACATATTAAAAACTGTGAATTTATATAAATGTCACTTATTCACCTCTTTATATAAAAAAGTCAAAGTTCAATAAAATACCTTCAAATTTATCCCTGCTAGTATTGCTCTTCATTGCTATAGAAAAAGCTCATTATTCATCAGAAAAATATTTTTACACTTCTTTTTTTAAATCCCAAACAGCTTTTAATCATGCATTGAAAGTCAAAGATTATTTAGAATGCCAGCTATTTAGAGATACACATCCATAACAAATTTTTCTCTTCCATATTTCAGTTCTGCTCAGTTTAATCTGGGTAGATTTGTTGAAATGTAAAACCTAAAGAAAAGAAGTACTGATGAGCAAATATCTACCCTACACTGACAGCCACCCATATAGCTTGTTAGTCCTATATCTGGGAATATAGCGATAGCAAGGAACACTGAAAGGATATTATATTACTTCTCCCTCTCCTAGGGTGTGCTGGGAAGAAAGGTATTGGACGTCACTGGGATTCAGTGTGAGGCTTCAATCCTTTCCAGAGCCCCCAGATATCATAGCACTGAAAGTGTCAGAATTCTAATCCTAGATTGCTTTCCTTACCCTAACATAGGGCAATACTCTTTGGAAACCAGATTTTTAAGTTTTCTCTCTGCCCAAGTTCTGCCAGTACAACTCTCTCATAAAATATTGCTCATGATACATATTCATTTACATTTAAGGCAAGAAAACCATTCACTCACCATGATAGATTAGATACAGACATTGCAGCAACTTGTTGAGGGGTCTTCTCTTGATTCCAGAACAGGGAATTAGCAGGTCAAGTCAACAACACCGCTAAAAATTTTAGCTTTGCTTCTGGAATGATGCACAAACCACTTAGTTACTCACAGTTTGAGAGGACCTATAAAGAAAAGAAATAAATGAATATCTCTAGTACCTGGTCTATATGGTTTCTCACAGATTTATTTCATCCAAATCAATAGTTTTGTCATGGTATAAGATACACACAAAAAATATTATTTTTTTCTTAAAATGTAAGACATGTAATAAACCAAAGATAAAATTAAACCAACAATATGATGAGCTGAATGCTTTACTTTTAAAACCATCTGAAAGGTTAATAAAATGTTCAATCCCCGAAGTAGAGAATTCAGGGAAATGAGAGAATGTGATTTGGAGGAACCAAATATTTTTTCATAAGGTTATACTCTCCAAATCAGTTTTATACACCTGTGATAAAAAGATTAGGACAAAGATCCTGATTAGCCCACAGCAGATAAAAAAGAAAGAAGGAAGGAAGGAAAGGAAGGAAGGAAGGAAAGGAAGGAAGGAGGAGGGAAGGAAGGAAGAAGGAAAGGAGAAGGAGGGGAATTACTGTAATTGAAGACGTTACTATAAAAAATTTACTTAACTCCCTTCCGTTTCCTTCCTTCCTTCCTTTCCTTCCTTTTCCTTGCCCTTACCTTCCTCCTCCCTCCACTCTCCCATCCTCCCTCCCTCCCGCCCTCTCTCTCCCATCCCTCCCCTCCCCTCCCTCCCTCCCTCCCTCCCTCCCTCCCTCCCCTCCTCTCCCCCCTCCCTCTTTCTTTGCTATTCTTTCTTGTCTTTATTTCTTTCTTCTTTCTTTTCTTTCGCTTCCTTCCCTTCCTCATTGCCTTTCCTTTCCTTCCTTCCCTTCCTTCCCTTCCTTCCCTCTCCTCCCTCCTCCCTCCCTCCTCCCTCCCCCTCACGACAGAACAGAAAGAAAGAAAGAAAGAAAGAGAAAGAAAAGAAAACAATTCCATGACATGAGTTACCATCACACCCAAGGCTTTAACAAAAAATTATTCACTAAATAATTTAGTGAATTAAAGTATTCACTAAATAATAGGAAAAATGATTTATATTGATTAACATGGGGGAGATAAGGCAGCGTGTTATTTATGTAACAAATATGACAAACATCTCCACACATATATTTTGACATCTACTGTAGTGTCCTATGATTTTGAATCAAAATCAACCAAATTAATTACATAGTACTGTTAGCACTTTATTCAGTCAGGTCATCAATCCACTGTTTTTCAATTAAACAAATACCTATTGAGTATATTCTATGTGAACATATACTATCCTAGCTATAGCTCAGGGATGAATGAATAAGACATTGTTCTTGTCCTCAAATAATGTTTTATGTAAAATAAGATGATTTCAATACAATAGGGAAAGTGTTCTAATAAAGGTACATCCAGGGCATGTGGGAGCACAGAAGACGGGGCTTCCAGCCCAGTCTTAGGGAATTGGAAAGGATTTCCAAAGATTGGAAATTTCCAAAGATTGGAAAGGATTTCCAAATGACTGCCATCAGGCTTGGCTACAAGTTTAAGAAAAAGCAACCCTAAATAAAATGGCTTAGAAAAGAGTTTATTTTTCTCTCATACAAATAAATCTTGACCTAAGAAGGCCAAGGCATACATGGTAACTCCAGGGACACCAGGGAAGGAGGTGTCTTCCTTCTTGTAGTTCCTCCCTTCTCAATCATGTGGTTCCCTTCATGGTCCAAGAGGTTGCTGAGCTCCAGCAAACATGTCTGCATTCCTGCCAGCAGAAAGGAGGAGGAAGAAAAGAAGGATGCTTCCTAACATTTACACATGACATTTCTGCCTACATTTTATTGGCCAGAGTTTAGTCACTTGGCCACTCTTACTCTAAGGACAATTGGAAAATGCAGCCATTATTTGGGGCATCTAGTGTCCTGTCAACCAAAGTGCTTATCGGTAAGAAAGGTGGGGAAGTAGATACTGGCAGAAAAGTAACAGCGTCGGCCACCACGTTTGAGACTCGGTGACCTTAACCCCCAAAGTTTTGTGGCTTTTACTGAGTGCAAAGCAGAAAACATGGGGCAAAGGAGAGATGGAAACAGTCTGTTGTTTACTGATAATTTTACATTTTATATTTATAATTTTATATATCAAACTTCAGCTTCCTTAAGTCATTCATAAGCAAACAAAATATTTCTCATGCCCTATTACTCTTATTAATGATACAAAGATTAATAAAATATAGTGTTTACAAATAAAGAACCCACCATTAACATAGAGGCCACCAAATTTTTAAAAAAGGACAAAAATAAAGCACACTCTGAAAATTGTTGTGTGCATACAAGCACATATGAGTGGCTATCAAGGAATAAAGCAAGAACCATAATTTTAATGAATTCTAATTTTTACCCGAACCCTGACTGCTGGAATAATAATATTGGCCTGCCGGTGAAGTAAGCAGCTATGAAGTTTCATCCACATCCTAACTGGTCTGTTTACATTCCAAAAGGGGCTGTCTATCCTGTCCTTGGTAAAATTGTTACAGCATATAGACTTACATCTGTAAAGACAAAGGAACTCCAAATTCTGACACCACAACAGTTAACTTAAAAAGTTTCCAAGGTGTATTGCCTGATTTTTTTCAAGGGTTCGGTTATCCAAAAAATATATACATACACACATATACCCACACATATATATATACACACAAATATATATATACACACACACATACATATATACACACACATATATGGAATATTGTCTAATGCAATTCATTCTTCTAGATATATTTATTTATTTATTTATTTTATTTATTTATTTTTTTTATTACACTTTAAGTTCTAGGGTACATGTGCATAACGTGCAGGTTTGTTACATATGTATACTTATGCCATGTTGGTGTGCTGCACCCATCAACTCGTCAGCACCCATCAATTCATCATTTATACCATGTGTAACTCCCCAATGCAATCCCTCCCCCTCCCCCCTCCCCCCTCCCCATGATAGGCCCCAGTGCGTGATGTTCCCCTTCCCGAGTCCAAGTGATCTCATTGCTTCTAGATATATTTAATTCCATCTTTAGATAACTGTGTATCTGGATGTTGTTACTTTCATACCTAATTGAAATGCTTTTACTAAATTACATTTTGGAGTTTTGCCAAGTTTGCATTGAGAGACATCATTTAAAAAAAATAACCAACAAGCAAAAACCCAGACTATGAAATCAACTATTAGACTTAGTGGACAAATTGCCAACACACAAATGTTGCCTTTATGAGCACTTAAAGGAAAAAATTGTGTTAGGTCTCAACACCTATAAAACTATTATTCTAAATTTCTAGGTTGCTTTTCTCCTAGGGTCATTACTGCAACTTACTACACTTTTTTCCTTGCATTAACTTACGGGAAGCTCTGAAACAAACCTGTGACATTTCTTTAAGAACTATTCAAGACTTCTGCTAACCTTTTTTTTTTTTTTGCCAACTTCAATTTTAACCTTTTTAAAATAAACACACAGATATATACAAACATATGCATACATATTATATATATTATTTAACATAAATACACATAAAATCCCCCCAAGTTCTTTTTGAAATAAGAAAGTATAAAACTAAAAACCAGAAGTCAAGAATTGTTTGCTTCTGCAGAATGTAAAAATAATACAAAAACAAACTGGATCTTAGGATCTTAGATAGGGCCATATGAACCTATTGCTTTTGTAGGTCAAAGATGGTCAAATATTGTCAATGTATATGGTACAACTTAATATAACTGAAGAGTTGACCAAGATAGCCTTAATGTTTCCCCCAGTCTGACAAAACTTTAGGTGGCTTTCTTCCTGTCTATGGCCTCCTAACTTCCTTTTCCTTAGGGTATTTACTTCAGGAAACTTGCAATTGTAAATCCATTCTCTGCCCCTTTGAGATGTAAATCTTGTGTCAACCACCTGTCAGTTTCATAATCCAGTAATGTATTTCTCAAGGACCTGGG
Source organism: Rhinopithecus roxellana (assembly GCF_007565055.1). Taxonomy (NCBI): domain Eukaryota; kingdom Metazoa; phylum Chordata; class Mammalia; order Primates; family Cercopithecidae; genus Rhinopithecus; species Rhinopithecus roxellana. The sequence goes on along the minus strand of NC_044557.1, from coordinate 70,452,838 downwards.
AGCCATCCCTTTAAAATGTAGCCATTGAAAAAGATAGCTTTGCTAGCTGCCTCTCCCTGTGGGAGGGTAGAAGTCTAATTTAATTAAGTGCCAATTAGTAAACAAAGATGGCATAAGCAAATTGACCAACCTTGCCCTCCCACAATGTCCTCTAGAACTTTTCTGCTAGCTCAATCCAGCACTTAAAAACACTTCTGCCTTTTGTTTTAGTGGAGTTGTGTTCAGTCTCTCTCCTCTATTGCAATAATGTGGAATCCAGTTTTCCTCGCAGCTGTTTAATTCTGTCTGTTGCATTTTTTCTTTGGCAGGGTATTGTTTTGAGTCCTTAAAGTTCAGGATAATCTCCTAAGATCCTGCCATAATGTTTAAAAGTACAATCCTTGTTCAATGTCCTTTACCTACAATAACTACCAACTTGGAATTTGATAAGCTTATAGGTATATTTCTGAAATGAAATAAATATTAAAGAATTGCATTTTTTCTGATGACACCAAAATAAAAAAAAATTAAAAAGAAAAGAAACCTTACATGTTTATAAGAAGTAAATATTCAAACACACACAAAAAATTTATAGTGACCATCCATAGCAATTATACTAATCACTCTAATAGTCATTTTGGTGTTATGTCATCTTTGCTTTTCTTTTACAACTTATAATGATCTGATTTTTTTTGTCAAGGACAGGCACAATGTGCCTACCAGGCACTCAAAGCTTTCTGAGTTGAAAACAATTCAAAAGCCTGTCATATTTACATGTTTATGATGTGATATTTTTTAAAAACCCTGTATTGGACTTATTATTTTTTCAAATTACATTTAAATGATTGATTGCTTATCAATGTAATCTTTCCAGAGAAAACATCTTTAAAATCTTCACACAAGTTTAAATTTTGTGTTCATTTTGGTGATTCATAATCTTAACACAAATCTCCATCATTCTCCACACTTACGTATGAATTCATAGCTTTCAGCCAAAATTCTAACATTGCTAAGAATGAGATCTGCCCCTTTTTCACAAGAGAAAGACTCTATCTTCATATTAGAGGAAGGTTTTAAAAATATATGGAGTGATTTGACTTCCCCTGAATGCCCAGCTATGGTATAAGCTATAAGCATAAACACAGTTCTTCTCTTTAAGTCATTCTTTTAGTGCACTATTAAGGAAAATAACATGTGAATTTAATAAACCCTCTCTCTTTTAACCTATTTATTAAAATGTGAAGAGTCCTTGAATACAATAATGGATTACTGGGATGATACTTTACCGAAATAATTATTTTAATCATTTTATTCGTGAATGAGATTTTAGGATTCAAATCCAGCTGAAAAAAAATACTATATTCTAATAAATTCGTTTAGTTGTAATTACTTTGCCATTTCACAAATCTTCTGTGAAGTGATTTTATTTAAGGAAAAGACACATTTTTCTAACCTACTCCTATGCATACCTAGATGCTTCTAATATCATTAAGACCTTAAAATTCCATGAATATCAGTTTAAGTAACCTACCACATAATAAATATAGGTTTTCTTTTTTTTTCTTTTTCTTTTTTTTTTTTTTTTGAGACGGAGTCTCGCTCTGTCGCTCAGGCAGTGGCCGGATCTCAGCTCACTGCAAGCTCCGCCTCCCGGGTTTACGCCATTCTCCTGCCTCAGCCTCCCGAGTAGCTGGGACTACAGGCGCCCGCCACCTCGCCCGGCTAGTTTTTTGTATTTTTTAGTAGAGACGGGGTTTCACCGGGTTAGCCAGGATGGTCTCGATCTGCTGACCTCGTGATCCGCCCGTCTCGGCCTCCCAAAGTGCTGGGATTACAGGCTTGAGCCACCGCGCCCGGCCAATATAGGTTTTCTATATTTCATATTTAAAACAATAAATCTATAAAAATGGTTCTTAGGGAAGAACCAAAATGGTTCAAGGTTTTGATCATAAGCACCATAAGCATTAAGTGTACACAGTGAATTATATCGCTTTGCCTGCAGAAAATTAGGCTTCAATTCCAAAGGGGATATTAAACATTATAGATAATTTCAAACTGGGATATCCAAGGGTCCTTTGGATTTTGTTTTAAGAGATGTACTGTGCATGTAATGAGGTACATATATATTTGAATTGCACTCAGGGCACTACAAGAGATAATGGGCATAAAATGAAGAATAAAATGCAAGTGGTATGAAGAGAAGACTTTTATGCTAAAGATTCAAATAAATGTTAGCAGAACAAATTATCAAAGAAATATTAGACTCTTTTGAGTTTTACAAGGTGGACTCCTTTTGATTTTCACATCAAATCTAAAGCCTCTTTCTTGTTTTCTGGTTTCCCCATAAACTTACCTTATTGATAGATACTTCCCAACCTAGGCTCTCTACTCTGCTTGAGCTTGCTTACTTATAATGCTTATACCTGAGCTCTGAATATACTATACATTTCTGATTCTTCTCTGTACTGAAGTTTTCTTTCCCCTCTAGTCTCACTTACCCAAATTCTTCCAGAATCAATATAAGGTCCATGGATCCTGTGAATTCTTGCCAGATAGTTTCATGCTTCTCTGATCTCCCCTCTTCTAAAGCAATCTACAACTACAATACATTTCACATTAAAATGCGTGCTGCATTTTTCATATGACTTTTGTTTTTTCAAAGGTCAGTAATTGTGTCTTTTATATTCAAACTCCAGAGCATCTAGCTAAGTACCAAGAACTCTCCAGGTGTTAATACACTAAGGGACAGCCAGAAAGTAGTTCTGCCTGCCCAAGGACTCAAAGAGACTCACGTCCTGCCTTGCAGGAAGGCCAGCTGACCTAGGTCTCACAGCAGATCCTGAAACAACCCTGAGAAGTGGTTCCAGCCCATCTCACCTGCAGCTTGAGATAAGTCTTGCCCACAGAGGCACCTGGAGGGAGACAAGCTGGTCAGTGCTCCGGCAGGCGGACTCTGACCTTGGCCCCCTGTGGGTCTTAAAATAGCACTGCATTAGGCTCCAGCCCCTCTCAACTGCAATCTGAGAGAGCAGGCTTCTCTGCTCAGGGACCTGTTGGGAGACACACCTGTCCATGACTCCAGAGACAGACTTGAAGACTTAGTCTCAGCTGGAGATCCTGAAGCAGCCCCATGACTTGGTTCCAATCCCCCTCAGCCACAGACCAGGCCAGTATGGCCTGTCTAGGGGCCCATACAGTGACCCAGATGGAGCCTTCCCAGGGACATAGAGGATGCCACACTTCTTCCCAGGGACCTGTGAGCCATGTAGCAGCAGTGTAGATGTAGCCTTCCTAGCAACCTAGTGACCTAGCCACACTCATCCACACATTTAGTAACAGTCCACCATCTGTGGACCCTGAAGCAGGTCCTTATCCCAGAACCAGCTCTGTGGACCAAGGTCCTGGAGACATCCCAGTCCACCAAGGGACCAGGGGGGATCCTTGCCCACTAGAACCCTTGTACCAGGCCTGTCAACCTTGGACCCTGCCGCATACCCAGAAGCAGTAACATGACCCAGATCCAACCCCATTCCATAATGATCCTGGAGTAATCCCATCAGCCAGGGAACTTAACAAGAGAAGGGAGAATGGAAGAAAACATTTTCCAACAAGATAACTGAAAAGGGGTTAATATCAAAACCATATAAGGAACTCAAACAAACTCAATAGCAAAAGACAAATGACTCCATTAAAAAAAAAAAAAAAAATGGGCGAAGGACCTGAATGGACATTTCTCAGAAGAAAGAAATTCTGTCATTTGTAACAATTTGGATAACCTGAAAGATAGTACACTAAAATCAGCCAGGAACAGAAAGACAAATATTGTATGCTCTCAGTCGTATGTGAGATCTACAAAAGCAGAACTCAGAAGCAGAAAGTAAAATGGTGGTTCCTAGGGGCGGCAGGCTGGAGGCAGTGGGGGAGATTGGGAACATGTTGAGTGACACAAAATTTCAGTTAGACTGGAGGAATAAGTTCAGGAGATCTATTGTACAACAAACACGGTGACTATAGTTAATAACGATGTATTGCATTCTTGAAAATTGCTAAGAGAGCAGATTTTTTTAATGTTCTCACCATATAAATACGATACATTAGTGAGGAAATGGACATGTTCATTAGCTTGATTTAGCCATTCCACAGTGTATAGATATATCAAAACATCATGTTGTATATCATAAATATATACAATTATATTTGCCAATTAAAAAATAAGAAAAAAATTTTAACGTAAAAAATGAACAAAATAAAATGTTAGCAACAATATGACTTGAATGACTCAAAAATAATAATTTAAATAGTGACATTATTATATTCTTACACTTGAATTATGAATTTTTGGAACTCCAGGACTTTGGAAGCCTATAAGTCAATCACTGGGGAAAGATACTATTTTTCCCGTGAAAACTGATTGTCTACATAGTTAAATTATTATTATTATTATTATTATTATTGAGACAGAGTCTTACTCTGTCACCCAGGCTGGAGTTGTCCAGGCTGGAGTACAGTGGGGTGATCTCAACTCACTGCAACCTCTTCCTCCTGGGTTCAAGCAATTCACCTGCCTCAACCTCCCCAGTAGCTGGGACTACAGGCATGCGCCACCACGCCCAGCTGATGTTTGTATTTTTTGTAGAGATGGGGTTTTGACATGTTGGCCAGGCTGGTTTCTCAAATTCCTGACCTCAGGTGATCTGCCTTCCTTGGCCTCCCACAGTGCTGGGATTACAGGCGTGAGCCACCACGCCTTGGCCCATAGTTAAACTCTTAATGAGGCACAACATAAACAAGGAAACCAAACTAACAGTTTTACTTTTCCCTTAAGATAAACTTTCTCTAGAGACAAGATTTTAAAAGAGGGGGTTCTGCCTTGAATTTTTATAATTTGTGCTATCTTGTTATTAATTCTTAAAAGGAGAAATCTATGCTTATAGGGTAAAATCGAAAGGATATACGCTACAGAATAAACATCTCTCCCTTTTCTGTCCTCTGTAGCCTGCTATCAGATTTATATCTATATCTAATTCGATATCTATCTATTTACTTGGCTTTGATAAAATGGTAGCCTAATATATACAGGTTTACCTACACCTTTATTTTCTATATACATAGTCATAAAATCATGTACATATACAATATTTCCCTATCAATACACATATAGAGATGCCTCCTTCCCATTCAGGATTTTAGAGCATTTCATTGAATGGATTTACCCAAAATCATCAGCCAGACCCATACTGAAGGAGATTAAGTTTGTATACAATATTTTGCAATTACCTAAGATGCCGCAGTGTATATCCTCATACACGTGCTATAAAATCGGTTTATATTTGTGGATAAATACATACACATAAAATTTCTGGGTCAATCCTATGCACATTTTAAATTCTTTTTTTTTTTTTTTTTTTTTTGAGGCGGAGTCTCGCTCTGTCGCCCGGGCTGGAGTACTGTGGCAGCATCTCAGCTCACTGCAAGCTCCGCCTCCCGAGTTCACCCCATTCTCCTGCCTCAGCCTCCGGAGTAGCTGGGACTACAGGTGCCTGCCACCTCGCCCGGCTAGTTTTTTGTATTTTTTAGTAGAGACGGGGTTTCACCATGTTAGCCAGGATGGTCTCGATCTCCTGACCTCGTGATCCGCCCGTCTCGGCCTCCCAAAGTGCTGGGATTACAGGCTTGAGCCACCGCGCACATTTTAAATTCTAAAACACACTGGTAAGCTCCCTTTCGTAGAAGTTGTGCTAATTTACATTCCTACCAGAAATGTATAAATGTAATCTTTCTGACATGACTGCTTCTTGGAGAACCAACATATCCAGTGGATTTTACAAATACACTTCCTGAAATATACTCATCATCCAAGTCAGAAGTATATTGTTCCACCCATCCAGTTAATCACTAAGCCTGGTTGATTCTACCTCTGAGATATCTTTGGAATACATCCACTTTTCTCCATTCTCACTACCTCTATCCATTGTCTTCTGATGCCTGATTAATAACAATGACATCATAACTAGCCCCCCTTTCCAGTTTAGCTGTCATCTAATACATCATCTGCAATACACTGCAAACTGAGTGCTCTTGGTGGAACACAGTCATTTTCTACTAAGAACTGCAGAGTAGAGAGGCAGGGACTACTATGGTATCAGAAACTCCTGGGTGTGATTACCAACTGTGCTTATTGGTAACTGTGAGTTTGGGGAAACTAAGTGCATTCCTTGCTTATTTATTCATCTGTAAAATAGGAATATTAGATGTAGTAATAAGATCATGATAAAAATTTTATTTAAAAATGCATGAACTAACTTGATATTGCTTGCCTGCCACAGAGTGAGTTCATACAAGGATAATGACGATGATGATGATGACAATGATGAGGAAGAACAAGGAGACGCTGGTGGTAATAGATGTTTTCCCCAACACTCTTTAATTGCTCTATTTTCCTCTCACAGTAAAGTATCAGTTCCCTGAGATGGTTCACAAGATTCGAGGTGATCTGACACCTGCTTTCCTTTCTACCTTCTCTCACTGAGACCCTTACCTCCTTTTCCCCTGCTCCCCAATGCACACTATATTTCAGCTAAGCTGGTTTGCATTTTCCCGAATGCATCTGTGTCTCCACAGCTTACAGGACTTTGATGTGCTATTTTCTCTTTGTCTGCTACACTCATCCCTTTCCTTTCCCCTCTGCTCAGCTAACTTCTAACTCATCATATCTCAACATGGACATCATTTCTTCCAAACTTTCCTAATCCTCATTATGTGCAACCCCTGTGTTGTTTCACAACATCCTGTTCTTATTCCACGACAACCTTCAGAAAAGGTGGTTTAATGCCTTGGGCTGGTCTGTTTTCCATCTACATTGTAAATTTCTTGAGGACAGAGAGCAAGCTTTAATGACTTTGCAAACCTATGGCCTAGCACAGTGCCTATGACAGGGAAGGTATTCAATCAACATTTGTTGAAAAAATGATAAACGTTTTAGATTAAGAAACGTTAAATCCTATACAATTTTGAACTAAGAGCAGTCTCTCTTTTCCTTTTAGACTATCAAAACACCATTTCTTTCATTTGGAGCCATATTTATAGGTTCTAGTCTCCTAAAATGTCTATACTTTTACAGCTGTTTAAATATTTGCTTGAAATGAATATTAATTATGAAATAATAACTATGAAAACTCTAGAGTAGAAGTCATCCAATTTTTCAAATCTGTTTCACCCCTCAGTTTTTTTTTTTTGTTTTTTTTTTTTTCTTGTTGCTCTTCAGGTATCTTTTCTTTTTCTTTTTTCTTTTTTTTTTTTATTATACTTTAAGTTCTAGGATACATGTGCATAACGTGCAGGTTTGTTACATATGTATACTTGTGCCATGTTGGTGTGCTGCACCCATCAACTCGTCAGCACCCATCAATTCGTCATTTATATCAGGTATAACTCCCAACGCAATCCCTCCCCCATCCCCCCTCCCCATGATAGGCCCCGATGTGTGATGTTCCCCTTCCCGAGTCCAAGTGATCTCATTGTTCAGTTCCCACCTATGAGTGAGAACATGCGGTGTTTGGTTTTCTGTTCTTGTGATAGTTTGCTAAGAATGATGGTTTCCAGCTGCATCCATGTCCCTACAAAGGACACAAACTCATCCTTTTTTATGGCTGCATAATATTCCATAGTGTATATGTGCCACATTTTCTTAACCCAGTCTGTCACAGATGGACATTTGGGTTGATTCCAAGTCTTTGCTATTGTGAATAGTGCCACAATAAACATACGTGTGCATGTGTCTTTATAGCAGCATGATTTATAATCCTTTGGGTATATACCCAGTAGTGGGATGGCTGGGTCATATGGTACATCTAGTTCTAGATCCTTGAGGAATTGCCATACTGTTTTCCATAACGGTTGAACTAGTTTACAATCCCACCAACAGTGTAAAAGTGTTCCTATTTCTCCACAAATTCTCCAGCACCTGTTGTTTACTGACTTTTGAATGATTGCCATTCTAACTGGTGTGAGATGGTATCTCATTGTGGTTTTGATTTGCATTTCTCTGATGGCAAGTGATGATGAGCATTTTTTCGTGTGTCTGTTGGCTGTATGAATGTCTTCTTTTGAGAAATGTCTGTTCATATCCTTTGCCCACTTTTTGATGGGGTTGTTTTTTTCTTGTAAATTTGTTTGAGTTCTTTGTAGGTTCTGGATATTAGCCCTTTGTCAGATGAGTAGATTGCAAAAATTTTCTCCCATTCTGTAGGTTGCCTGTTCACTCTGATGGTAGTTTCTTTTGCTGTGCAGAAACTCTTTAGTTTAATTAGATCCCATTTGTCAATTTTGACTTTTGCTGCCGTTGCTTTTGCTGTTTTAGACATGAAGTCCTTGCCCATGCCTATGTCCTGAATGGTACTACCTAGGTTTTCTTCTAGGGTTTTTGTGGTATTAGGTCTAACATTTTTAAGTCTCTAATCCATCTTGAATTAATTTTCGTATAAGGAGTAAGGAAAGGATCCAGTTTCAGCTTTCTATGTATGGCTAGCCAATTTTCCCAGCACCATTTATTAAATAGGGAATCCTTTCCCCATTTCTTGTTTCTCTCAGGTTTGTCAAAGATCAGATGGCTGTAGATGTGTGGTATTATTCCTGAGGACTCTTCTGTTCCATTGGTCTATATCCCTGTTTTTGTACCAGTACCATGCTGTTTTGGTTACTGTAGCCTTGTAGTATAGTTTGAAGTCAGGTAGCGTGATGCCTCCAGCTTTGTTCTTATGACTTAGGATTGTCTTGGCAATGTGGGCTCTTTTTTGGTTCCATATAAACTTTAAAGCAGTTTTTTCCAATTCTGTGAAGAAACTCATTGGTAGCTTGATGGGGATGGCATTGAATCTATAAATTACCTTGGGCAGTATGGCCATTTTCACAATATTGATTCTTCCTATCCATGAGCATGGTATGTTCTTCCATTTGTTTGTGTCCTCTTTCATTTCACTGAGCAGTGGTTTGTAGTTCTCCTTGAAGAGGTCCTTTACATCCCTTGTAAGTTGGATTCCTAGGTATTTTATTCTCTTTGAAGCAATTGTGAATGGAAGTTCATTCATGATTTGGCTCTCTGCTTGTCTGTTACTGGTGTATAAGAATGCTTGCAATTTTTGCACATTAATTTTGTATCCTGAGACTTTGCTGAAGTTGCTTATCAGCTTAAGGAGATTTTGGGCTGAGACAATGGGGTTTTCTAAATATACAATCATGTCATCTGCAAACAGGGACAATTTGACTTCTTCTTTTCCTAACTGGATACCCTTTATTTCTTTCTCTTGCCTGATTGCCCTAGCCAGAACTTCCAACACTATGTTGAATAGGAGTGGTGAGAGAGGGCATCCCTGTCTTGTGCCAGTTTTCAAAGGGAATTTTTCCAGTTTTTGCCCATTCAGTATGATATTGGCTGTGGGTTTGTCATAAATAGCTCTTATTATTTTGAGGTACGTTTCATCAATACCGAATTTATTGAGCGTTTTTAGCATGAAGGGCTGTTGAAGTTTGTCAAAAGCCTTTTCTGCATCTATTGAGATAATCATGTGGTTCTTGTCTTTGGTTCTGTTTATATGCTGGATTACGTTTATTGATTTGCGAATGTTGAACCAGCCTTGCATCCCAGGGATGAAGCCCACTTGATCATGGTGGATAAGCTTTTTGATGTGCTGCTGAATCCGGTTTGCCAGTATTTTATTGAGGATTTTTGCATCGATGTTCATCAGGGATATTGGTCTAAAATTCTCTTTTTTTGTTGTGTCTCGGCCAGGCTTTGGTATCAGGATGATGTTGGCCTCATAAAATGAGTTAGGGAGGATTCCCTCTTTTTCTATTGATTGGAATAGTTTCAGAAGGAATGGTACCAGCTCCTCCTTGTACCTCTGGTAGAATTCAGCTGTGAATCCATCTGGTCCTGGACTTTTTTTGGTTGTTAGGCTATTAATTATTGCCTCAATTTCAGAGCCTGCTATTGGTCTATTCAGGGATTCAACTTCTTCCTGGTTTAGTCTTGGGAGAGTGTAAGTGTCCAGGAAATTATCCATTTCTTCTAGATTTTCTAGTTGATTTGCGTAGAGGTGTTTATAGTATTCTCTGATGGTAGTTTGTTTTTCTGTGGGGTCGGTGGTGATATCCCCTTTATCATTTTTTATTGCGTCTATTTGATTCCTCTCTCTTTTCTTCTTTATTAGTCTTGCTAGCGGTCTGTCAATTTTGTTGATTTTTTCAAAAAACCAACTTCTGGATTCATTGATTTTTTGGAGGGTTTTTTGTGTCTCTATCTCCTTCAGTTCTGCTCTGATCTTAGTTATTTCTTGCCTTCTGCTAGCTTTTGAATGTGTTTGCTCTTGCCTCTCTAGTTCTTTTAATTGTGATGTTAGAGTGTCAATTTTAGATCTTTCCTGCTTTCTCTTGTGGGCATTTAGTGCTATAAATTTCCCTCTACACACTGCTTTAAATGTGTCCCAGAGATTCTGGTATGTTGTATCTTTGTTCTCATTGGTTTCAAAGAACATCTTTATTTCTGCTTTCATTTCGTTATGTACCCAGTAGTCATTCAGGAGCAGGTTGTTCAGTTTCCATGTAGTTGAGCGGTTTTGATTGAGTTTCTTAGTCCTGAGTTCAAGTTTGATTGCACTGTGGTCTGAGAGACAGTTTGTTATAATTTCTGTTCTTTTACATTTGCTGAGGCGTGCTTTACTTCCAATTATGTGGTCAATTCTGGAATAAGTGCGATGTGGTGCTGAGAAGAATGTATATTCTGTTGATTTGGGGTGGAGAGTTCTATAGATGTCTATTAGGTCCATTTGGTGCAGAGATGAGTTCAATTCCTGGATATCCTTGTTAACTTTCTGTCTCGTTGATCTGTCTAGTGTTGACAGTGGAGTGTTGAAGTCTCCCATTATTATTGTATGGGAGTCTAAGTCTTTTTGTAAGTCTCTAAGGACTTGCTTTATGAATCTGGGTGCTCCTGTATTGGGTGCATATATATTTAGGATAGTTAGCTCTTCCTGTTGAATTGATCCCTTTACCATTATGTAATGGCCTTCTTTGTCTCTTATGATCTTTGATGGTTTAAAGTCTGTTTTATCAGAGACTAGGATTGTAACCCCTGCTTTTTTTTGTTCTCCAATTGCTTGGTAGATCTTCCTCCATCCCTTTATTTTGAGCCTATGTATGTCTCTGCATGTGAGATGGGTCTCCTGAATACAGCAGACTGATGGGTCTTGACTCTTTATCCAGTTTACCAGTCTGTGTCTTTTAATTGGAGCATGTAGTCCATTTACATTTAAGGTTAATATTGCTATGTGTGAACTTGATCCTGCCATTATGATATTAACTGGTTATTTTGCTCGTTAGTTGATGCAGTTTCTTCCTAGCCTCGATGGTCTTTACATTTTGGCATGTTTTTGCAATGGCTGGTACCGGTTGTTCCTTTCCATGTTTAGGGCTTCCTTCAGGGTCTCTTGTAAGGCAGGCCTGGTGGTGACAAAATCTCTAAGCATTTGCTTATCTGTAAAGGATTTTATTTCTCCTTCACTTATGAAACTTAGTTTGGCCGGATATGAAATTCTGGGTTTAAAATTCTTTTCTTGAAGAACGTTGAATATTGGCCCCCACTCTCTTCTGGCTTGTAGAGTTTCTGCCGAGAGATCTGCTGTTAGTCTGATGGGCTTCCCTTTGTGGGTAACCCGACCTTTTTCTCTGGCTACCCTTAAGATTCTTTCCTTCATTTCAACTTTGGTGAATCTGGCAATTATGTGTCTTGGAGTTACTCTTCTCGAGGAGTATCTTTGTGGCGTTCTCTGTATTTCCTGAATTTGAATGTTGGCCTGCCCTACTAGGTTGGGGAAGTTCTCCTGGATGATATCCTGAAGAGTGTTTTCCAACTGGGTTCCATTTTCCCCCTCACTTTCAGGCACCCCAATCAGACGTATATTTGGTCTTTTTACATAATCCCATACTTCTTGCAGGCTTTGTTCATTTCTTTTTCTTCTTTTTTCTTTTGGTTTCTCTTCTCGCTTCATTTCATTCATTTGATCCTCAATCACTGATACTCTTTCTTCCAGTTGATCGAGTCGGTTACTGAAGCTTGTGCATTTGTCACATATTTTTCGTGTCATGGTTTTCATCTCTGTCATTTCGTTTATGACCTTCTCTGCATTAATTAATCTAGCTGTCAATTCTTCCACTCTTTTTTCAAGATTTTTAGTTTCTTTGCACTGGGTACGCAATTCCTCCTTTAGCTCTGAGAAGTTTGATGGACTGAAGCCTTCTTCTCTCATCTCGTCAAAGTCATTCTCTGACCAGCTTTGATCTGTTGCTGGTGATGAGCTGCGCTCCTTTGCAGGGGGAGATGCACTCTTATTTTTTGAATTTCCAGGTTTTCTACCCTGCTTCTTCCCCATCTTTGTGGTTTTATCTTCCTCTGGTCTTTGATGATGGTGATGTACTATAGGTGTTCTTCCTGTTTGATAGTTTTCCTTCTAATAGTCAGGATCCTCAGCTGTAGGTCTGTTGGATATTGCTTGAGGTCCACTCCAGACCCTGTTTGCCTGGGTATCAGCAGCAGGGGTTGCAGAAGATAGAATATTGCTGAACAGCGAGTGTACCTGATTCTTACTTTGGAAGTTTCCTCTCAGGGGTGTACTCCACCCTTTGAGGTGTGGGGTGTCAGACTGCGCCTCGTGGGGGATGTCTCCCAGTTAGGCTACTCAGGGGTCAGGGACCCACTTGAGCAGGCAGTCTGTCCCTTCTCAGATTTCAACCTCCATGTTGGGAGATCCACTGCTCTCTTCAAAGCTGTCAGACAGAGTCGTTTGCGTCTGCACAGGTCTCTGCTGCTTTTTTTGTTGTTGTTGTTTAGCTCTGCCCTGTCCCCAGAGGTGGAGTCTACAGAGACAGGCAGGTTTCCTTGAGCTGCTGTGAGCTCCACTGAGTTCGAGTTTCCCAGCGGCTTTGTTTGCCTACTTAAGCCTCAGCAATTGCGGGCGCCCCTCCCCCAGCCTCGCTGCTGCCTTGCAGTTAGATCGCAGACTGCTGTGCTAGCAATGAGGGAGGCTCCATGGCCGTGGGACCCTCCCGGCCAGGTGTGGGTATAATCTCCTGGTGTGCCTGTTTGCTTAAAGCGCAGTATTGGGGTGGGACTTACCCGATTTTCCAGGTGTTGTGTGTCTCAGTTCCCCTGGCTAGGAAAAGGGATTCCCTTCCCCCTTGCGCTTCCCAGGTGAGACGATGCCTCGCCCTGCTTCAGCTCTGGCTGGTCGGGCTGCAGCAGCTGACCAGCACCGATTGTCCAGCACTCCCTAGTGAGATGACCCCAGTACCTCAGTTGAAAATGCAGAAATCGCCGGTCTTCTGTGTCGCTCACGCTGGTAGTTGGAGACTGGAGCTGTTCCTATTCGGCCATCTTGCTCCACCCCCCTCTACCCCTCAGTTTTATCCAGAATGTAGTTCAGTTGTACAACGTGTAAATTCACATCTTTTTGTTTGTATATGCAAAGTGGAGTCAAATAATCCTGACATTCTATTTCCACAATCGTTGCACAAAATTTCTAACAGAACACAGATGTGTGTCTCTCTAGAACAATTGAATGAATAAAGTCAGCATGGATGTATCCCAAATAAATGCTCAAGTAGTTTCCAAGAGGCTTTTATATGCTATTGATACCTATCCTGAAAATACAGTCTTTGCACAGGTTGAGATATCCCACACATTGAAACTTCAGATCAGCGCAGATGGTAACCTAGGAGACAAACTGATGCAAAGCTTTATGTGTCCTCTCACTGCAGTGCAGCTGTCATTTTACTTGTATTAAAGTCATTTCATGGGATGTATTAGTATTCAACTGAGCACATCAGTAATTAGTCTAAAGCATTTATCATAGCAATGTGGCTATATTTGTGATTAGCCTGAGCACCCCCTTCAGAAATATCCTCATGTTCAAATTACAGGAAGTATTTACCATAGCCAGAGAACTAAACAGTTATGAACCTTAGAGCAACTTTTAAACAAATTATTACTTCAAACAAAGATCACCCTAAAACAGTTTGAGATATTTTCTCCAGAATAATTAACTATATCAGATATTGCTATAATTTTCTGAGAAAAAAATCATTTCATTCACATATGAACTGTAAAGACAACTTTTGTCCCTATGCGTTCATCTCATTTTCTCCTGAACTTTAATGTGCTTGTAAGCCTCTTTGATGCCTCTATCTTTCATGTCTGCCTCTTCCTGGTTCTTTCTCCTCTGTTTCTGATTCTATACAATATTTCCTTGCCTCAGCTGTGACTTCAAACTATTCCTTTGTCTCACTTCTTCCCTGTATTCACAAATGCCACCAAATATTACCCTATACCCACAGCCTTCCCCTTTTTACATACACTCTTGTCTTCTGAGCTTCACCCTAAAATTCTCATCACCAGTCAACTTGTGTATTGACTTAACTACTGATTCCAATAGGCTTCTGTCAGACTCCACTCCATCCACTTGTTCCTGAGTTCTGCTTTGCATTTTCCTGAGTGCACCTGCGCCTCTTTAGCTCATAGGATGTTGACGTGTTATTCCCTTTGCCTGCTACACCCATCCCTTTCCTTTCCCTCTCTCTTTGGGTAACTTGTAACCCTTGACTTCCAGGGTGCTGAAACATCCAAGCTCTCCTAACGTTCACTGTTCTTCATTGATCTATCATCATTTCTCCATATGGTAATATTGTTCAAAGTTCTATCTAATGTGATTTTCTCAGGAGATATTTTTCAAATTTTTAATCTATGGAGTTGATATTTTTCTTTGATTTCAAGAATAATTTTCCCTAATTTTTTATTAAATGCTTGCCTGAGGTTGTTTTCATTTCTATTTTGTTTTGTTTACTGCTCAATTGCATATCTTGAAGTCACTTTCTCCTCTTTATTCTGATTGCCATCCCTGAGGTTCAAGCCTTATTATCTTTTGTATTGACTGGTTTATTTTTTTCAGATTTTTTAAAGCATCTGAATAATATTTTAAAATCTTAAGAATGGACAAACATCCTAATTTTTTTAAAAAGTTAAATTCTTTGGGCAGCTTAAAGTCTTCAGTGTTTAATGGGGAACATAAAATACTATGATTTTTTGATCATCCAAAAAACCTAACGATCAAAAAATCCTCCTAATTTTTTTTAAAAAGTTAAATTCTTTTTTTTTTTTTTTTTTTTTTTTTTTTTTGAGAAGGAGTCTCGCTCTGTCACCCAGGCTGGAGTGCAGTGGCCAGATCTCAGCTCACTGCAAGCTCCGCCTCCCGGGTTTACGCCATTCTCCTGCCTCAGCCTCCGGCACTACAGGCGCCCACCACCACGCCCGGCTAGTTTTTTGTATTTTTTTAGTATAGACGGGGTTTCACCGTGTTAGCCAGGATGGTCTCGATCTCCTGACCTCGTGATCCGCCCGCCTCAGCCTCCCAAAGTGCTGGGATTACAGGCTTGAGCCACCGCGCCCGGCCTAAAAAGTTAAATTCTTGAAATTAAACAAATCTTCAGTGTTTGATGGGGAACATATCATTGGCAAATACTTGAATCCTCTCCACTGATCACTGGTGTTCCTGGTACACAGTTTGCACATCACGGGCTGGAAATGATTGCGTTGGCCTTCCAACTTGTCTCTAACCCTCCAATTCATATTGCAATGTAATTTTATTAAGGGAAAGCACTTACATATGCAAATTTCTTATTTAGAAAACCTCTGATGACTATTGCTACAACCTAACTATTACACTTGGGATCCTCTTCAGTGCGGCCTATGCTATATCTTCTGGCTTGTCTTCCCTCCAATTACTACTGCTCAGTACACTTGTTTCCACTCTCTGGTGAAGGCCTAGCACAGCGTTCTTCACTTGGAACTAGCTAAAAATTAAACAGAATTCTCAGTTTGAAACTCGCGTTTTTCAGGTGTACTTTATTGTACTCAAGGGTAGCACGAATCATTTTTTAAAAGTACAATATCTCAAAACCAGCTGTTTTTATATATTTATCAATTTTTTTATAATGTTTTTAGAATCTACAATAAATTTTGATGAGTCATTAAAGATTCAATCCCATGTGGATTGCCCAATAAAAAAAGATTGCCAAAAAACAGTTTAATTTTAAAAAAAAGCAGCAGATTAAATTTTTTAAAATAAATGTTTCAAATGAGAAAATGTCTTAGGCACATTTAATGAATCTTTCTGTATTCTCAGAACATAAGCATATTCATTTTCTGAATTAACGTGGGAGAAATCAAGGAAAACCAGTTTTTGAACACAATGCACTTAGGAATGTAATATATAAATAGGTAGGGGTGTGTGCATGTGTGTTTGTGTGTGTGTTCTGAAGACTTTTCAGACATTGCTTCAATGTCCTTCATAGCACAGCCCAAGTCACCTTGTTGATATTCATCCTAAACTATCCCACCCCTCCTGCCCCCTAAACCTGGCAACTTGAACCTGGTTTCTCTCCAAATAAACTAAATGCATCCATGACCTTATGTTTTACAATGAACAAACTGATTATTATGTTCCCATTTCGAGGAATGTCCTTTTCCTTCTTGAACAGAAATATTAGTCTTGCAAAATCTAGCTCAAAAATCAATACCCACTTTAACTCAAAACTTGGAAAAATTCAATTCCCTTCATATATGTACTCTTCACATGTTATACATTTTGTACATATTGATATAGCAAGGTTTATCAGAAAACTCATGTTATGATTTACCTATCTGTGAAAGGTGAACACTAAATGTTAATAATATGATATTATTTACCTACTTAAGAAATATTTATTACTTAAGAAACTGAATTTGAAGTTTCTAGCCATGGGGATCAGAGAGCACCCTTTTGTCATAACAAATGACAGTCAGTGAAAGAGCAGATATAGTAATAGTCACATAAAATATAATTCATAATTTATAGATATTTTATAAAAAGTGCAAAAGCAAAATAAACCCAATAACTATTTATTTTCTTATTTGATCTGGGTTCTACTATTTCCTCGAGAACAATAATTATATATTAATTTTTTCCTAGTCCCTGTACAACATAGTATTGTTTATTGCCTACAATCAACAAAAGATAAATATCTGTTAAGTCAATTTTAGTTGAATGGCTATGTTATAAAGGTCATATAAGTTATTGATATTTCCTCTGTTTGACAGTGAAGGCATCTGCATCTACTGTTTGACTCATACTCAAACAACAGATAGTAGAAAACTAATGCCTACTTCTAAGAGGGTAAGAGCTTCTCTGGTGATAACCACTACTCAGCCCCCAGGCACAGGCAGTATTTACTTGTTAGGGCATATTGCAATCCTGAAGTGAGGCATTTTTCACAAATACGGATCACAAAATAAATCCGCATGTCACTCTTTGCTTAGGAAAATGTTTTCCTCTTTAGGGAATTATTGGAAAATGCACAACATGATCAAAATCAATTTGCTTCTCTTAAGTCCTTTCATTGAGCCTGGAGAAGAATTGACTATTCCCTAAAAGCCTTTGGCTTTCACTCCACAGTCACGGGCATGCTTAATTAAAACCGAACACCAAAGAGCTTCCTTTTGTTTTTTTTGTTTTGTTTTGTTTTGTTTTGTTTTGTTTTGTTTTTTTGAGACGGAGTCTCGCTCTGTCGCCCAGGCTGGAGTGCAGTGGCGCGATCTCCATTCACTGCAAGCTCCGCCTTCCGGGTTCACGCCATTCTCCTGCCTCTGCCTCCCCAGTAGCTGGGACTACAGGCGCCCACCACCATGCCCGGCTAATTTTGTTTTTGTATTTTTAGTAGAGAGGGGGTTTCACCGTGTTCGCCAGGATGGTCTCCATCTCCTGACCTCGTGATGGGCCCGCCTAGGCCTCCCAAAGTGTTGGGATTACAGGCATGAGCCACTGCGCCCAGCCAGAGCTTGCATTTTTTGGAACTCACCAGAAAGGGCCTCTAAACCTCAGAGAGTACCACTGAAGATTCAGTGTAGCCACAGCATCCTTGGAGGGATGATGTCGCCACTGGCAAAATGAATTAGGGATGGAAAAATAATTCAGATATTCATGCTGATGTGAAAAAAAAAAAAAAAGGAATTTTCTTAGCTTGTCATCCAAACTAGGTTTCTTCACAGCAACTTTATTAACCATTTGTTTTATTAAATGAAATTTACCCAAACCTCAGTCACAATTCTTTATGTTCTAAGATTCTACAACCCTAAAAAATGGACCACTGGAAACTATGACTCCTTGAAAAATGACTGAATGCCTCCTTTTTCAATCAAGTTTTAGATTTAAGAACCACATAATAGACAATTTACCCTTCCACATTTCCTTAATAGTCCTGGGTGTTCAGACTTACACAAGTAGAGAGGTTTTAGTTTACCATCACCTCTACAACTTTCACTTAAAAGTTACGCGAGCCTATCTTTGGATGCGTAATATCCTAGCTCTTTTTTATTATCTTCTGATAACACTTATTTATAAAAAGCCAAATTACATCAAGAGAATTGATATTACTGAAAATTTGTTTGCTACCTTTATCAATAGTTTTCTGCAATTCACTGGGAAAAAAACAAACAAACAAACAAACAAACAAAAAAACTGCTGCAACCCCATTACCAAGAAGTTGCCTCCTCTATGATCTTCATTCTAGTGATTCTATCTGTCTTACATAGTTTTCAGGTCTTTTGTACTAGTCCAGAATTTCAGCTGAAAGTCAACTTTTTACCAAATGATCAAATTCTTTCATCTCCTTCAGATCTTCAAAGAATTATAGTGCCATCAGCAGGTAATCCATGGTTTCGATTTTTCTGATTGCCCACCACATGAGATAGGTCTCTAGCTTCTGAAACATACCATGTTATGCTTGAGTGACACAGGGAAGCTTTCAAAAAGCCAATAATCATAATATATTTTAAAATTGTCTTACATGTGGAAAATACAAGCATTATGGAGAGAGCCATATGCATGATCAAATGTATGTTTTATGTGTTAATCTTTCTCTGTACATTTTATGCACCAATGTTTCTTTTAATACATGGGATTTTCTAGACCTCTTGCACTCACCAACTTTCTTCACAGGCTTTTCTACTTCCTTAGAAGACATTGGCATGATTCTATATGGAGGTACTCTATATCCTCCTACATGGACTCACCTACGACTTAAACATTTCCATTCTTGCACTTATAAAAATGTTGTGGTAGAATTTTCTATTTGGATACTAAAATTTTTGTGAAAATTCTAACAAAATGTGACAGTAAATATTTGGATAGCAAAGGCTATCTTTATTGCAGGAATATATATCTTTAATTGTCTCAAATCTAGAATCTTAGAGAGAGAAGCTTTGTCCAACGCATCCCTCCTAGCTCTAGCCAGCGTTAATTCTTGTCACTTAGGAGTCCCTGTTAGAGTTTCTGCATATTTCTTATGTTATTCATTCACTTATCTAACATTTATTGGGCACCTCCTATGTGTCAGGCACTTTTCTAAGGATATAAGAAATAATAAAATAGGCTCCCTGCTCTCAAGGATCTTGCAGCATAAGAAAAGTAGACAAACATAAATACAGAAACGCAGTAACTAGTTATAGAAACTATGGCAAATGTTCTTTTAAGTACAATTAGACAAAAGGAAGCACAGCTGTTTCCTCACAAGGAGGGTGATCCCAGGAAGGTGTTCACTGAGAAGGTGACACTTGACACAACCTTTGAGAGATGATCTGTCAGGTGCAGATGGTGTAGCATTTGTCAAGACACAAAAGAATTGTGAAAGGCATGTAAGAGAAAGCATACTGGATTTTAGAATAAAGGATGCATGTGAGGGGTATATGGTAAGATGTAAGACTGGAAAGGAATAAAAGAGTGTTACATATCATACACAAAATTTCACTTTTCATGCATCAGCTGGCTAAATGCTTCCTGTCCACTGTTTCTACTGGGAGAAAGGCCAGAATCCTACGTAATACCCTCTTCACTCAAGTAGAAGTTTAAAAAAATTGGCCGGGTGCAGTGGCTCATGCCTGTAATCCCAGCCCTTTGGGAGGCTGAGGCAGGCGGATCACGAGGTCAGGAGATCAAGACCATCCTGGCTAACACGGTGAAACCCCATCTCTACTAAAAATACAAAAAATTAGCTGGGCGTGGTGGCGGGCGCCTGTAGTCCCAGCTACTCAGGAGGCTGAGGCAGGAGAATCGCTTGAACCCAGGAGGCGGAGGTTGCAGTGAGCTGAGATTGCGCCACTGCTCTCCAGCTTGAGTGACAGAGCGAGACTCCGTCTCAAAAAAAAAAAAAAAAAAAAAAAAAAGTGGCTAGGTATCTTTGTACCGTGATCCCTGTGGAGGGATTAGGAGAGAAACTGTAGTTCATGGGAAGCAGATACCTGCTACAAGCAGCTGAGGACTTAACATCTCCACCCCAACCCAATCCTGAGCTATTAACCTCCTAAAACCAGGGAACCCCAGCCATTTTGACATTTCTATGCACTCTAAAAGTCATCTGGTGCTGTGGAACACAGGAAGTGTGAGAAATCTCCAGTGGTTTTTAGCTCTTTAATAATGGAACACATTCACTTTATATTATTTAAGTTAGTTTCTGAACTACCAGTCATCTGGCTTACAAATATTCTCAGGAATTTATTAGGTAAGAAAGTAAAGGAAGGCCCATACTCAGAAATTTGTATTTTGCAATAAACACCAGTAATTTGCTGTGTCTAACTTAGCTAAACTACCTAAGCCTTCTATATATCAGTTCCCTCCTTTCTTCATGATGTTGTTTTAAAAATTAACTTAACACATGCAAAACACTGAAGCACTACCTGTGATATGCAAAGCGCTAAATACATATTAGATGCTTTCATTATAAGTAGTAGCTTTCCTAGTGTCCATTCTTCCACCAAGAGTTTGAATTCCCATTTGAGGATATACCCTCTTAACTTTCATGTGGCTTGGATACAGGCCAAGCAACATATTACAATTTATTAACAATGGCAATTCCTTTGGGGTAGGTACATGGCCCAGTTGCAATGAGATAATTATGAATCTCTTCATGGGAAGGTTGGAGTTTCCTGTTTCTTTCTTGCTATATGTTAAAGTTGAGAGGTTATGCAGCTGCAGTGGCAGCCACCACCTTGCTATCACACTGGACCTGAGACTGAAACAAACACAATAGAAAGCAGAACTGAAATACGAAGAGAAACAAATTCCCGTTGACATCATTCAACCCAGATCCATTCTCTGGAATATTCAGTTGCCATTAGTTCCATTTTGCTTAAGCAATCTGGGCATGGTCCTCTGTTATTTGTAAATGATGAAGTATTATATAATAAAGACATTATCCCAGAGGCTGTGAAGAGCCATGGAAGGATTTTGAGTAGGGAAGAAACTTGATCAGGTTTAGATTTTTAAAACACACCATTCCAGTGGCATTGGGAAGAACTGGCTGAGTCTGACAGAAGGCAGGAGGACAAACTGGGAGAAGATTATAAAAATCCATGTAAGAAATGGTAAAGACCTGAAAGACGGTAGCTGGGGGTGAGAATGGAGTGATGGAGGAGGAGGGACAGAAAGATAGTCAGGGACTGACTGGATTTGCAGAGTGAAGAAAAGCAAGGAGTCTAAGACCACTCCCAGGGTACACAACTTCCAGTAGACGCAAGGGCAGCTGTCTAGTTTCAGAGATTTGATGTGAAGTGAGGAAGCTGGTAGATTTAGAGTAGACTCTTTTCAAGAACGTGGTTTTAAGGGAAGGTGAGGGACTGCAGCAGCAGTTTGCCTGTAAATGTTTAACCAGTGCTGGAAAGTGGAGGGGAATTTGATTCATTGAATTCCCTCATATAAAAAACCCCACTATAGTGAGGACAATTTCAATCTACCAGTGTGACACTGAAAGCAATGTTGGGAAGAGATGCTTACAATGGACTCTCAGATTCAAACTGGTATGGGCTGCACACAGATGAACTATGAAAAAACAACCCAGAGGCGAGATACAGGGTATGGGAAAGAGCCAGTAGAGAGGGAAAAGCTAACAAAATATATAAAAAATGAGAAGAGAGGCCGGTTGTGGTGGCTCATGCCTATAATCCTAGCACTTTTGGAGGTCGAGGCAGGTGGATCACTTGAGGTCAGGAGTTCAAAACCAGCCTGGCAAACATGGTGAAATCCTGTCTCTACTAAAAATACAAAAAAAAAAAAAAAAAAAAAAAAATTAGCCAGGCATGGTGGTGGGCATATGTAATCCCAGCTACTCAGGAGGCTGAGGCAGGAGAATTGCTTGAACCTGGGAGGCCGAGGTTGCAGTGAGCTGAGATAGTGCCATTGCACTCCAGCTTGGGCATCAGAGCGAGACTCTGTCTCGAGGGGAAAAAAAAGAAAAGGAAGGGAAGGGAAGGGAAGGGAAGGGAAGGGAAGGGAAGGGAAGGGGAAGGGAAGGGGAAGGGAAGGGGAAGGGAAGGGGAAGGGAAGGGGAAGGGAAGGGGAAGGGAAGGGGAAGGGAAGGGGGGGAAGGGAAGGGAAGGGAAGGGAAGGGAAGGGAAGGGAAGGGAAGGGGAAGGGAAGGGGAAGGGAAGGGGAAGGGAAGGGGAAGGGAAGGGGAAGGGAAGGGGAAGGGAAGGGAAGGGAAGGGAAGGGAAGGGAAGGGAAGGGAAGGGAAGGGAAGGGAAGGGAAGGGAAGGGAAGGGAAGGGAAGGGAAGGGAAGGGAAGGGAAGGGAAAGAAAGGAGAAGCAAGAAAATTCCTGGAGAGAAGAGATCAGATCAAGGATATAGACGGGGTCAGGTTCAGTGGTTCACACCTATAATCCCAGCACTGTGGGAGGCCAAAGCAGGAGGATCTCATGAAGCTAGGAGTTTGAGACCAGGATGAGCAACATAGTGAGACACCATCTCTACAAAAAAAAAAAAAAAAAAAAAAATTTAAATCAGCTGGGCATGGTGGTATGTATCTGTAATCCTAGCTACTCTGGAGGCTGAGGCAGAAGGATTACTTGAGCCCAGGAGTTCAAGGATGCAATAAGCTATAATGGAGCCACTAAATTCCAGCCTGGTAACAGAGCAAGACCCTGTATCTAAAAAAAAAAAAAAAAAAAAGAGGTGGGGGATACAGATGGAAGGATGATCCTAGGGCAGAAAAAGAGGAGAAAACCTCCTCTGAGGCTTGACAAAAGGAGGTGATCTTGGATGCAGATAGAGAAACACTTTTTAAATACAGAAATGGGAAAATGGGTACTTATGACTAAGCAAATGTACGGCCTCTAATTCCTTTAGAGGAGAGATCTTTTGGTTGGCAGTCAGGACGATAGAAGAATAGAGCTTTCAGAGGATAGAAGAACTTGTGTGGGAAGCAATAGCAGATGGTGAACAGGACAGAACACTAAGTATATATGTGGTGTATGTGTGTGTACAGACACATTCACAGATATTTGATATTCCTGTATTCCCCAACTGAAGTCCCTCGAGAAATGTGAGACTATATTATTTATCTTTGCTTCATTAACATATATTCTATCACATTTAGTTGTCTTTTAATAATACTGTTTGTTAGAAAGTATATGTGTGTGTATGTATATATATATATAAGTAGAGTGACTAATTGAATAAATGAGGAAATCAATATGTAACTATTTCTAAAAAGATGTACTATTTTAAATATTTTCCTTTTTGTCTTAATCTTATTTAAGTCTCATTAACCTGAATTTGTATATCACATTTATACATAGCATTTACTGTTGTTTTAGATATATGAGCACATTTATTTGGAAAACAGTAGCCTTATTCCCAAGATATAAAATTAAGTAAGGTGAAGGCTATAAATACAGAGATGACAGAGAAAAAATATTGGAATGTCTTCACATTTTTACATAATAAGTAAAATGAAACTTTTAGTAGCAGCAGTTGAAATATGTTGACTTCTTTTAAGGCAGACAAGATGTTCAAGCTTGGGCTTATCACTTAGTATCTTCATGTACTGTGTTTATATTTGCCTAGTCTACATTATGAATAATGCAAGTTTACCCAATGTATCTTTGAGATTATACTAAGATTTGCTATAAACTTTTTGCAAATATCAGTAAATGTTGAATAATACAGAGGCTTTAAGAAAAATTGTTTGAGATTCCTAAAATTATAGTCGATAGTATAAATGTAAATCGTTTCCTGCTCTGTTCCTTGGTGGTTTATATTCCTTATTCATTCATTCATTCAACACATATTTGAATGTCTATATATGAGAGGAACTGTTCTAAGTGCCATGAATATAGCACAAAACCGGGAAAAAGCTGTTTCACCACAATTGTCACAAAAAGCTGTTGTGATTTATATCCTAGGGAAGGAAAAAGACAATAACAACTAAATGACAGGGATATATAATATCAAGAAATCATAATGCTATGAAGAAAAACACAGCAAGTATGTAAGGGGCTAGAGGATTATAGAGGCTACTATTTTAGATGTAGTGATCGGGAAAGGCCTATCTAGGAAAATTATACTCAGGCAGAAAATATGAAAGGGCACAATTTAAACTTTCTTCTGAAGTACTTAATGGATTTTGAATGATTCTTAAAGGTTGCATTGAAAATAAGATAGGGTATTCAGCAGCTCAGGTAGAACTTCTAAAGCATATAATTACACATACCTTTGCTTTTTTAATGGACTAAAGTAAAGATAATTTAAGTGCTTCCTGGTGACTTAGGGTGGCAGGTCATTATTATGATCCATTCAAGTCAGAAGGTTTTTTTTTTTTCTTTTCCCTCATAACTGCTCCAATCACATCCTATCAGTTGACTGTTGCTAATCATTGTAGTATGAAAACCAGAGTTATGATTATAAGGATTCAGGGTAAACAGTTAAAACTTCTGAATGATGGTTTTACAGCTTGCCTACGGAAGAGCTTTAGGCTGGAAGCTTGTAACAATTCTTTCATCAGCTAATAAAATTGTGTTCTGTAAAGTGACTTTGGGAAAAGAATTACAAAAATTCAAAAAAGTTTACATATCAGATCATAAAAGCTAATATTTATTGATTCACATTTATATACTATAATATTTATAGTGCTTACTACAGTTTAGACTTTGTTCTAAGTACTTTATCTCATTTAATCCTTCAAAAGCTAAGCTCTCTGCCATAGTTTTATTATCTGTAAAATGGAGAAAGCAATAGTACCTTCTTCAGAGTTTTACTAATGAATTTATGATCTACAAAATATCCCATTTAGCATAGAAAGAAGTATTTTTTTTTTATCAAAGGAAGAAAGAATAATGAATAAAGGCCCCGACACAAAAATGGATTTGTCATGTTTTAGGTACAGCTAAAGGGCCAGTATGACTTATTAAATATGTGTATCTCAACAGCAGCGCATGCTAGTCTCTATAATGATTATTGATTATCTATTTTACCTGTGATTTTGTTATATTTATCAATATTTATGGCTGAATAGATGCAATTAGGGAACGATCCCCAAAGAGCCGTGTTTCAAATAAATTTCCCAATGTGGACATAAAAGTATGTAAGTATGTTCTCAAAGGGAAACATGAAATGCAAAATGCAAATTTCCCTTTAAGAAAAGAAGCAGCTTTAAACTAAGAGAAAATTGGGGGAAAAACATTTCTGTTCATATATGTAATATGTGTAAATTCCTTCTTTTGATGAGAGGAGCTTGAAGAAACAGACAGTATTCGCAGTCCTATTTGTGAAATAATCAGATAGGGACCAGAGACTAAATTAAAGAGAGAGAGAGTGAGTGAGTGAGAGAGTTACAGAGAGAGAGAGAAATTCTTGGTATAAATACCAAGAATCACAAAATATGTTTTAAAGAATTACAAGTTATAAGGCTTGGATGGTTTAGGATATGTCAAACGATAAAATTACAACAAATTTAGTGATAGATATAATTGGCTTTTATTTGAGACTCATGAATCAATAGCCTCCATTTAATAACAAAGAATGAGAGCTCCCACCGGGCTATAGCAGAACAGTGGTTTTTTTAAAAAGTGGGAACAAGGAAACAGAACAATGTGAAAAAATTGATTGGTTAACACTGGGTTCCTTTTTTTTTTTTTTTTTTGAGATAGAGTCTCACTCTGTCACCCAGGGTAGAGTGCAGTGGTATGATCTTGGCTCACTGCAACCTCCACCTCCCAGGTTGAAGTGATTCTCTTGCCTCAGCTTCCCAAGTAGCTGGGATTATAGGTGTGGGCCACCACACCCAGCTAATTTTTATATTTTTCGTAGAGACTAGGTTTCACCATGTTGAACAGGCTGGTCTCAAACCTTTGACCTCAGGTGATCCCCTGACCCCGGCCTCCCAAAGTGCTGGGATTACAGGTATAAGCCACCACACCCGGCCCTAGATTACATTTTTTTTTGGTAAGGGCTAAAGCAGACTGGACTTCCTTATTAAGCTGATTCAGGTAGAATAGAATCTCCTATTTTGAGGAAAAACTGGTCTGCTTGGGATTCCATATGCTCCTTTAAAGTTTCAGTTTGATTATTTGGCATTTAGCATGAGTGACTCCATTTTGGTTTGGTCTGGTTTGTTGGGGCCCAGAACAAGAGCTCAGTCCAAAACAATGGCCTCCTATAATTTTGTTTACAGATAAAATAGAAGTTCATGAATTATACTTGTAAATAACTTCAGATATAACTAGAACAGTGAATGCTCTGAGTTTTCCCACAAAAGAGTTCAGTATTTATTATCCTAAACCTATAAAGAGCCACATTAACTTTTAGTGTTTTAAATAGCTATTATAATTCTTTATTATGTACAATTTTAACTATTGAAATAAAAATTATCCTGATAGTGCTTATAACCAGACAAGATATGGAGTTCTGTTTATACATCAACACAAGAGAAAGGTGATTTCCAATAGAGATTGTATACTTCCACTTTCTTTGTTAAGAAGAATATTTTATTTTTTTATTTATATCATGAAGGAAAAGACAAGACCTGAAGAAGATTTATGTTTGAAACTCTGAGATACTTAAGACTACATATAACACATTCTGACAATATTTAAGTATTTTTTAAACCCAGATCAACAGGCATCTGAGAAGTTGTTTCATAATGAGAGTTTCCTGTGGGGACAACATAAAATTGATGGCTTAGAAACTTGGGTTCTACCCCAGGATGGTGTCAGTAAGTTGTGTGATCCTTGATTGGCCATTTGAAGAATCTCAAATTTATTCTCTATTTGTGAAACAAGGAAGTTGAATTAGATCATCAGCCTAATGTGACACAGTAAATGAAATATCTCATAAAATATCAAGCATTTATAGGCTTTCCTTCCTTCTCTCTCTATTTCTTAGTTTATGCTAGTATCACATTTTCTATAAGCTCTTACTTCCAATTTTTAATTTTAGTCAATAAGCCCATACCATCTGCAGTACCTGTCTAGGCCACAGAATTATTATTTCATAATAATAATTACTTCCAAATTGTTCTGACTCATTAAATATGCCATATGATGGAGATATTTAAGCCTTAAAAAGCACATTAAAATCTCATCTGTAAACAATGAGAATATTTATGAATTATCTTTGTATTTCTATGCTAATCATGAATTAAATATTTTAAGTCATGCTTTGTAATTCACGGATATTCCCAATTAGAAAACTGACTAAGCATAGCTGCTTGATATTACATTTATATTTGCAAAACATAACCACAGTTTTTATACTAAGGGCTTATAATATCCTATCATAATAGTATACACATTTGCCTAACAAATTTTGAATTAGCTCAGTATCTAAATGACTCTAGGTAATGCCATAAGCCATGGGTTTATGTCAACATTTTCAGGTTATTAAAGAGCTATTATGATCCAGTGTTTATGACATTAAGTACTGGGAAGTTTTGTCAATCTGCCACAGGGCCCAAAATTCTCCTGTTCTGCACTGACAATGTATACTTTGCCTTACCTGGAGAAACTGTGATCCTTTTATCTCATTTTGGCTAGCCCCGCAACCACTGCATTCTTCCCAGTGGACCTCAGAAAAATGAGATTAACATTAAAATTAGCATTTTTATTTCTATGATGATGATGATGATGATGATGAAGAAACAGAGTCTCACTCTGTCACCCAGGTTGGAATGCAGTGGCACGATCTTAGCTCACTGCAACCTCCGCCTCCTGGGTTCAGGCAATTCTCCTGCCTCAGCCTCCCAAGTAGCTGGGATTATGGGCACCCACCATGACGTCTGGCTAATTTTTTTTTTTTTTTTTTGGTAGAGACAGGGTTTTGCCATGTTGGCCAGGCTGGCTTCAAACTCCTGATCTCAGGTGATCTGCCCACCTTGGCCTCCCAAAGTGCTGGGATTACAGGCATGAGCCACCGTGCCTGGCCTTAAAATCAGCCTTTGTATTTATACTCATGTGTCCACATTATCTGAATTAAAAAATCATCACTCTTTTATAAGAAAAAAATAAAAACAAAACCCTGAACATAGTTTTAACTATTGACCCAGAGAATTATAACTTAGATTAGGAATAAAATAATCTGGAAATCACTTAGTTCAAATCAAATTTTTTCTGATTTTTCTTCAGTGAACAGTGTACTGTAGTAATTATAACCAAGCAGATAGAATGGGCTGAAAGAGGCATAAAAGAAGGAAAGATTCAGGATGTCATGTCCTTCCATGGAGAAACGTCTGAATAAAACTCAGTATTTAATTCTGGATAGCCAGAAGGTCAGTGTGAGTACACTATTAATTGTAAGCATTCATTCAAATTATTTTTGAGCATTTACTCCATATCACTGTTCAGCTTGAGATATCCAGAAACCAAAAATAGAATTTGATTTCAAGAAACTCAAGGGACAAGGTGAGTGGCAGACCTGTAAATCAATAATTAAAATAAAGTGTATACTTGGGGGTTAGAAGAGGAAAGTGGAGGATAGAAAGCCATCAAACAGAAAAAGGGAAGCTGGGCAAGCTTCCTAAAGAAGGTAATTACGCGAGAGTTTGAAAATTTGAGGCACCGTAGATGAGGGAGAAAATAAGAGTGTTTCAGCAGACGAAACAACATATGGAAAGAACAGAGACAGCGAGAGAGAGAGAGAGAGAGAATGGCATAGTTTGTGAAGTGATTAGGAACAGGATGTTTAAAGGAGTAAGGATGTGTGTGTGTGCATTTCTGTGTGTGTGTGTGTCAATGTGTGTATCTGTATGTGAAGGGTAGAGCATCAGAAGAAGCAGGGAAGGTAACAGGATGTTTCAAGAAAGGTGCTGAGATGGCAGCCAAGGAGTTTGCATCTGTTATTGAAGTCAATGCAGAACCACTGAAGGATTTATTAGCAGTAGTAGGATGGGTGTGAGATGATATGATCAAATATGCATTTTTCTGACTTCAGTATGGAGTAAAAGCTGGAGGACAGAAAGAGTGGAATATCAGGAAATAGTTTTACAGTTTCTGCAGTAGGCCCATCAAAAATGAAAATAGCTGAAATCAAGAATGGCAGCAGAAGGGGAAGCATGCAATAAATTCCTGAGGTTTTGGAGGGCAGTTTAGATAAGAGATGATGAGTTATTTTGTTAGCGGTTGACCCAGGGACTACAATCAACATCTAACTTTATAACGATCTAATTCAAGTTAAATCAACTTAATTTAAATAGTATCCAAATTTCACAGCTAACGTCATACTTAATGGTAAAAGACTAAAAGCTTTCCCCTAAGATCAGGAATGAGAAAGTATGGCCATTTTCACCACCTCCATTCTGGAGGCTGTACTCAGAGGAAGTAAGCAAAAATGAAATAAATGGCATCAAGATTACAGAGGAAAAAGTAAAATACTTGCAGATATCCTAAGGATTCCACAAACAAAGAAATAACTATTAGAGTTAATAGGACACAAGATCAATTTACAAAGTTCAGTTGTATTGGCCAGGCGCGGTGGCTCAAGCCTGTAATCCCAGCACTTTGGGAGGCCGAGATGGGTGGATCACGAGGTCAGGAGATCGAGACCATCCTGGCTAACACGGTGAAACCCCGTCTCTACTAAAAAATACAAAAAAACTAGCCGGGCGAGGTGGTGGGCGCCTGTAGTCCCAGCTACTCAGGAGGCTGAGGCAGGAGAATGGCATGAACCCGGGAGGCGGAGCTTGAAGTGAGCTGAGATTCGGCCACTGTACTCTAGCCTGGGCGACAGAGCAAGACTCCGGCTCAAAAAAAAAAAAAAAAAAAAATAGTTCAGTTGTATTTCTATACACTACCAATGAACAAACTGTAAATTAAATTCTAAAAAAACCAACTTCATTTAAAATAGTAATCAAGTATAAAAAAATACTTAGGAACACATTTAACAAAAAAAAAAAAAAAACAAGATTTGTACACTGAAAACTATAAAACATTGTTGAAAGAAATTAAAGAAGACCTAAACAAGTAGAGACAATGTTTATGTTCATGGTCTAGAAGAATTAATGTTGTGAAGATGGTAATCCCATCCCAAAAATATGTGTACTATATTTCAATTATTTTAAAAACAATTAATGTATCGCCAAAGGAAATGCAAACTCTCAGATACACATGGTAAGACTGGGTCTCCGATATAAGGTGTAACTCTCCAAAACCTAGCTTTATCTTTCTTAGTTTCTCCTATAATCAGCCCCTGTTTTTTCTAACAAATGTATGCAGTTTCCTACCAATAAGTTAATCTACAGGTTCAATACAATTCCTCCACAAATTTCAACTGCCTTTTATCTTTTTTACAGAAATAGACAAGTTTATCTATAAGATCATATGAAAATCCAAGGGACCCAGCAAAGTCAAAACAATCTTGAAAAAGAACAAAGTTGGAAGGACTTAATCTTACTGATTTCAAAATTTACTACAAAGTTACAATAATAAAAACAGTGTGGTATTGGCATAGGATAAGCATAAAGGTCAATAAACTATAATTGAGAGTCCAGAAACAAGCACATATATCCATGGTCAATTGAATTTCAACAAGAATGCCAAAAAGAACAGTCATTTCAACAAATGCTGAAACAATCATTATCTACATGCAAAAAGAAGCGGATTGGACCTCTACTTCACCATACACAAATATTAATTTAATAATAGATCACAGATATAAGTGTAAGAACTAAAACTATGACAACCTTAGAAGAAAGCATAGGTATAATTTTCCATGACATTGAATTAGAGAAATATTTTTTGATAAGACAGCTAAAGCACAGCCAACCAAAACCAGAAAAAGGTAAGCTGGAGTTCAAAACTAAAAACTTGTACATGTTAAAGGATACTATAAAGAAAGTAAAAATGCAACCCACACAATAGAAGAAAATATTTCCAAAATATATCTCTTTTAAGAATCTAATATCTACAATATATGAAAAATTACTACAACTCAGCAATAAAAAGATAAATAACTCAAAATTAGGCAGCTCCAAATTAAAATGTTGACTAGAAGGTCAAGAAACTTGAACCCCCATGTATTGCTGAGAATGTAAAATGGTTCATAGTTGCTGTGAAAAACTTTGGCAGTTCCTCAAAAACTCAAACATAGAGTTATCATATTTTCCAGTAATCCCACTCCTAGGTATCCATACAAGAGTATTAATGTTCACACAAAAACTTATGCATGAATGTTGATAGAAGTGTTATTTGCAATAGCCTAAAAGTGGAAGCATTCCAGTTTATCAACTGATAAACAAAATGTAGTATATGCACACAATGGAATATTATTCAATCATAAAACAGAATGAAGAAATGATACATATTACAACATGAATGAACCTTGAGAACATCAAGTAAAGCAAAAGAAGTAAGACAAAAAAGGGCACAGATTGTATGATTTCACTTATATGAAATGTCCATTATAGGACAAATCCATAGAGATAGGATAAGCAAATCCATAGAGACAGAAAGTAGCATATGGTGTCCAGGCGCTACAGAAGAAGGAAGTAAGAAATGACTACTAATGGGTACAGTTTCTTTATAAGGTGATGGAAATATTCTAGAATTAGATAGCGGTGATGGTTACAGAGCTTTCTGAATACACTAGAAATCATTAAGTTGTACACTTTATAAGGGTGAATTTTATGGTATGTGTATTATATTTCAATTATTTTAAAAACAATTAATGTATCACCAAAGGAAATGCAAACTCTCAGATACACATGGTAAGACTGGGTCTCCAATATAAGGTGCAACTCTCCAAAACCTAGCTTTATCTTTCTTAGTTTCTCCTATAATCAGCCCCTGTTTTTTCTAACAAATGTATGCAGTTTCCTACCAATAAGTTAGTTGGGCATTGGCAAAAATCAAATTTCTAAGCATTAATAATTTGTAATAAGCATTTTAAGTTTCTTAAATATACAACACAAGATCCTAAGTGTCCATAACATTTAAGATAGTGGATATCCAACTGGAAGATTCAACTGGAAGAAGAAATATGGCAAAGGCAGATTATTAAAACACAGCTTCTTACGCACAGCTGTAATTTTAAAGCTCATGATTTACCATGTGAACATCCTAAATTTTTCATTGACCTTCTCTCATATTTGCTTCCCCATTCCTTAACACATGACGTGATTTCA
This sequence comes from Rhinopithecus roxellana, assembly GCF_007565055.1. Taxonomy (NCBI): domain Eukaryota; kingdom Metazoa; phylum Chordata; class Mammalia; order Primates; family Cercopithecidae; genus Rhinopithecus; species Rhinopithecus roxellana. The sequence goes on along the minus strand of NC_044557.1, from coordinate 70,420,338 downwards.
TAAATTCTCAAATCCAAAAAAAATTATCACTTATTTTATGAAAATAAGAAACTAGTATCCTGGGGATGGGGAGGAAGAAGGGTACACACACACACACACACACAAACACACACACACACACACACACACAATATGTTCTTTCTAAGAAATAAATATAACAAAGAATACCAAAAGAATTATCTTTTTTTTTTTTTTTTTTTTTTTTGAGACAGAGTCTCACTGTCACTCAGACTGGAGTGCAGTGGTGCAATCTTGTCTCACTGCAATCTCTGCCTCCTGGGTTCTTTATTCTCATGCCTCAGGGTTCTTTATTCTCATGCACCTGTAATCCTGAGTACTGGGATTACAGGTGCATGCCACCATGCCCATGTAATTTTTTGTATTTTTAGTAGAGATGGGGTTTCATCATGTTGGCCAGGCTGGTATAGAACTCCTGGCCTCATATGATCCGCCCACCTTGGCCTCCCAAAGGGCTGGGATTACAGGTGTGAGTCACTGCACCTGGCCTCAAAAGAATTATCTTAAAGATATTCTATGTAATGCTTCCCTTTACCATTACAAAGAATAAAAATTTGTCAGAATGGGATTTACGACATTTTCTTTTGTAGTTCAACACAAATAATTTCTTTCTTTCTTTTTTTTTTTTTTTTTGAGGCAGAGTCTCACTCTGTCGCTGGGGCTGGAGTGCAGTGGCCGGATCTCAGCTCACTGCAAGCTCCGCCTCCCAGGTTTACGCCATTCTCCTGCCTCAGCCTCCCGAGTAGCTGGGACTACAGGCGCCCGCCACTTCGCCCGGCTAGTTTTTGTATTTTTAGTAGAGACGGGGTTTCACCGTGTTAGCCAGGATGGTCTCGATCTCCTGACCTCGTGATCCGCCCGTCTTGGCCTCCCAAAGTGCTGGGATTACAGGCTTGAGCCACCGCGCCCGGCCCACACAAATAATTTCAAAGCCATCGTTTATTATACTTTTATTATAAAGTTAATATAAATCTTTAAAAAATTTTATAATTTATTTCTAAGACATCTGTAAGAATGCAATTGCAATGAGTTTGCAAAGAAATTAACTTTGTATAAGTGTTTCAATGACAAATTAATCTATGGCAACAATAATTTTAATTGTGAAAAATATTTGAAGCAACTTTTCAAACAGTTCATTTTAATCAACTAATGAAAAATATCCAATCAAATTTGCATAAAGTTAATTTTAAAATGTTTTGTTGATATTGGACAATTAGAATACATTGCTTTTTTGTTACTGGATGAGATGTTTGTTTACTTGGGGACTGATGATAAAATGAACCTAAATATTTATAAAGTAGGGCAAATAGTGTGGTGCTCATACACAAATAAGTAACAAGCATGTCTTGAACAAGACAGTCATTTACCGTATTGAAGCAATTCTGGGCAGCTCACCAACAATAAATCACTGCAACTGCAAATAAAGTAACTCTAATCTGTAAGATATTTATAATAAACCTTCATTTATCTCAGCACTTCATACTCTTCTCCTTTTAACTACCATTTTTGGGGGTCACTTTTATCAAGACTGGCTGTGGAAATCAGGGAAGAATGAATATTTTTGAGTTCTCAGAAGAAGTTGCCAATTAACAACTACACATTTGAGTAGGAGGAATGCTTCTAATGTATTTTACTGTGGGCAGATCACCCTGGTTGAATGGTTAAACGCTGATGAAAATGAAAGTGCCAGCAGTTCTTCATACTTTGATAGCACAACCCAATACCCTCAATATGAGTGACCTGCACTTATAGGGGGTCATGTTGGTTCTCTCCAGCACAGGAAAGGTGGAGTCTTAAGAAGACAAGTCATAATCTAGAAGAAGTTCTTAACATCCAGCAGGCATAAACCCCATTCAAAACCCCAAAACAGCCCCAGAGAAACTCCTACCTGAGACAATTTTTGTATTTTCTCTAATAATCCTATAAATAGACATGTTTTCTTTGTTTAAATGACCTAATGTTACCTTTAGTTGAAACAGGTTGATCATACATTTTTTTTTTCATGAAGTCTCTGGGACAACATAGAACATCTTAAAAGGCTGTCAGTAAAATTACTACACTTAGCAAAAAAAAAAAAAAAAAAAAAAAAAAAAAAAAAAAAAAAAAAACCCATTCTGCAACAATTCCAGAATACCCCTGACACTAGGGTAAAACAGTTTTTTTCAGTGAGGCTTCTGCACTACACCACTATGAAGCTGAACTAAGGCCAAGTACACAAAGAAATCAATTCAATTTTGAGAAATGAATAGTTGTCCTCATCCAGCAGTATTTGTTACAGTCTTCAGCAAAGTGCCTGGCATTGTGTTAAGTATTGTAAAAGCACAGAAGATAGAATTTCTAACTTTAAGCTGTTCAGTCTAGTGGAAGAAATAGAAGAGGCAGTGTGAATGAAGGCTAAGAAGTGTGAAACAGAGTGGCAAATGAGGAACTCAGAAGGTTGCTGTGGCTAAATCATAGGGCAAATTTGGGAGAGTGTCCATGGATGGAGCTACAGAGGGAGAGAGGTCAGAGAATAGCCAACATTCATTTAAACTTTAGTATTTGCCAAATGCTGTGGTGAATATGTCACATACACTTTTTTCTTTTTGCATTAAGTTCTCACAACACAAGTCTACAGGGCAGATACTATTTTGATCCCCCATTATAGGTGATGAAACTAAGACCCAGAAAAGTACACTGGTGTGGATGCACACTGACACCCGTGCAACCCGCTCACTGACACCTGTGCAACCTGCTCATAGGTAGAGGGATGGGAGACTGCCATGTGACAGCTGCTCCCACTCACCAGAGCCCAGGCATATATCATAACAGGTCCTGTGCTCCAAAACGTGAATCTATAGTTAAGAAAGTGTCACTGATGAGTGAGTATTACACAGATAAGCAGCATGATTAACTTTGTATTTCAAAATGGTGTGGCCGGGCATGGTGGTTCATGACTGTAATCCCAGCACTTTGGGAGGGCGAGGTGGGCGGATCACCTGAGGTCAGGAGTTTGGGATCAGCCTGGCTAACCTGGTGAAACCCCGTCTTTACTGAAAATACAAAACTTAGCCGGGCGTGGTAGTGCACACCTATAATTCCAGCTACTCGGGAGGCTGAGGCAAGACAATCACGTGAACCCGGGAGGCAGAGGATGCGGTGAGCAGAGATCGCACCCACTGCACTCCAGCCTGGGCAAGTGACTCCAACTCAGAAAAAAAAAAAAAAAAAAAAAGGTGAGCCTGACCCCAGGTTGAGCTCCTGACCCCCTCAAAGCAGGTGTGATAAGCAAAGAGCCAAAGTGGTAATCCAGGCTAGGGATGATGAGGTCAAAAATTCTGACAGCAGAATTGAAAAAGGGAAATGGCCTTACAGGAGCATTAACTCCACTAGGGTATTTCAATTGCTAACTACTGACTCTGGAGTTAGAAATATGCTCTTGATGTATCTCTGACACTCAATTAAATGTGTTGGTCTGAAAGAATGGTGGTGGTCTTGTTATGATACTATTCCTGCTCAAGGGTCTTTTTTTTTTTTTTTTTTTTTTGAGACGGAGTCTCGCTCTGTCGCCCAGGCTGGAGTGCAGTGGCCAGATCTCAGCTCACTGCAAGCTCCGCCTCCCGGGTTCACGCCATTCTCCTGCCTCAGCCTCCCGAGTAGCTGGGACTACAGGCGCCCACCACCTCGCCTGGCTAGTTTTTTGTATTTTTTAGTAGAGACGGGGTTTCACTGTGCTAGCCAGGATGGTTTCGATCTCCTGACCTCGTGATCCGCTCGTCTCGGCCTCCCAAAGTGCTGGGATTACAGGCTTGAGCCACCGCGACCGGCCAAGGGTCTTCTTTTTTCTTATTACTTTCTTGCCTTTTAATCTTTATTCTTTGCTCTGAAACAAAATTGTCACCATCTCAATATCTGAATCTCAGAAAGCAGGCAGACTGACATTGAAGTTTCATACACCCCAAACAACCAGCTTCCAGGACAGTTGTGCTGTGTTTCACAGTAGCTTTACAGACACCTCCCAGAGTACAGCAGGACTGCCTTTACTTATTGCATTTATTTTTAACTTTTAATGTAGGATATTTTAAAATCTGAAAGAGGATTTTACTGGACCGGGATAAAAACAAAGGATAAACATGTCATTATAATCTTTCCCTTTATTGTGAAACACATGAAACTAACCCACATTGGAATTTGGTATTGCTGCTGTTCATCTTGCATCTCTGGTTTTAAAGTCTCCCATTCTCTGTTCCTGCCATTTCACCTTTCCTATCTCAGTTGAGCACTCAGCTCATATCAGTTTCCCATTCCTCTGGACAAAGATTTAACCGGGGGTGTTCTTATGGCTAAGAATGGCTAAATACAGCCCTTGTGGCCAAATAATAAACACTGGATTGTTAGCTATGAGCCGCATAAGCCTGAGACTGACAGGGGCCAATTTGCTGCTATGTGTTGCCTGAAAATGATGCTAAACTCAGGAGTTAGTGAAGTGAGAGAGATGCACGGACAGTCAGAATCCTAGTGATATCATTTGAACACCTAAATCCACTGGGTTGGAATCAACCCCACATCCTTTAGTTTCCCCTTATCCTTTTTAAAATACAATAATTTGAATTGGATTTCTGCTACTTGCAGCTGAAATAGTCCTGATGACTAATGCAAAGACAACAATAAATTATTTTCTTGTCTTTGAAATCACAAAACAACAGAATGCTGGTACATTATACGGTGAAGTAAATTTATACTTTGCTTATCGATAGATTAACTTGAATTATGAGCTGGTACTCACAGTTCCTCTGGCATGAGTAACCAAATATTAGAGAACTTCGAAGTACAAAGCCAAATGAGTATTCCTTTAAGAAGAAACTTTTATAAAGAAAGCAATGACAAAGCGGACCAAAAAAGATTTTTTCCACAAGTATAAAAATATTAGGAACCTGAAGATTTCAGCAACATTTAAAACAATGTGGTGAGCTGCATTTAGCAAGATGCATTACAATGGAGGACGATCGAAAACAGGAGTGAATATATTTCATGAATTATGCATTGTATCAGAATCTCATTTGTTAAGTATTTTGACCTCTGCTATTTTTGTGCTGGTATCTGTTGTACTCCCAATTAATCAGAAAGGAAATTAGCATGGTAGATAATAGATAATGCTAGAATTAAGGAAATTATAAAGTTAAAAACCCTTATAGTAATTTAACATTTAAAAGCATGAAATTAGTTTTATAATTAAAATGAAATCAAAGAGCAGGAACAAAAAGTAACCTTTTCTTGGTTCAAACTATACTTTTTGAAAGGACATAAAATTGCTCACTATATTTTTAATCTCCACAAAGTAGTTCATTTGCTTTTGAACTACTTTCTGTCAAATAAAATATAGAGAACAATGAGCTAACCAATGTAGGGTCAGCGTTCAAACTGAATATAACATATTAAAAATGATATGATGGTCAAATATAGAAAACAACTTTTACAAAGGATACTTTATTACTGAAATTATAGGCAAAAATTTTCATCAGAGATGGGAAATTAAACTGATTATATATGTATTTGTGAATTTTCCTAAAAATTAAAATAATTTAATGATTTCTCTCATAAAGGAAGTATTAATTATAAAATTAATTTCCTTTATAAAAATGCACTATTTTCTAAATACAGAGTTCTAAATAGAGAAATTAATGAAAAGGTGCCATCTCCTACAAAGTCCTGGAAAGCTCTCATGATGTCCCTCTACCCTTCCCTACTACCTCTCTGACTCCATTCCCTATTGCTTTCCTCTGCTCACTGTGCACCAGTCAAACTGGCCTCCTTTGTGTTCCTCAAATGTTCCAGGCATGTTCCCACCTCATGGTCCTTGCACTGGCTGGTCCCTCTGCCTGGAATGCTCTTTGCCCTATATTCACGTGGCTCTCTCCCTTCAAGATTTTGTTCTAGTGTCATTTTCTCAAGAAGGCCTCCCTTGACAACTCTATTTAAAAGTGCCCTGTGGCAAAGCTGAAAGATCTCTGGCTGAGATTAAAACAAAATTTTCTAATCAGAAGCAAAAATCAACTGGTAACTTTATTCTTTTTCTATCTTCATTGACTAGAAAAATAATTGACTTGTCTTGCTGGAGGCAGAATTTATGTTGGAAAACAAGAATCACTTGTTTCAATATAGTTTCCTTACCTTTTTCTTGTCTTACTGGAATTACGCTGCAGGCAAGGTTAACATTTAAGATCCATGTAAACACAAGGAAATTTACCTAACCAGAGTATCCCTGCACTCATCATGGTTGTTGTTTTCTACGTCAACACACTAGGGACATCCTTCTGTTTTAATAAGACTGCTTTACCTTGGAAATGATTCTTGGAAAAGTGAGAGGTGAAGGGAGACAGGTAAATGTACTGAAATTTTGACAAAAGATGTGGTCAAAGATGGTACATTCTTTGACCGATATTATAATTATCAGCAATCACAGAACATTCACCCAAACCTATTATAATTCCAAAGACAGCAAAGCAACTGACTTTACATACTTGGTATCAAGGGTAAAAGATCAATCACAATGATGATAACTAATGACCAAACATATGCCTTTTATTTACTGTTATTTTATAAGTAACAAAAATAAATGGCACTTACATAACATCACCTAAATGTATTCTTCTTCAGATCCTCAAATACAAATGCTTTCACCTTGAATGAGAATTTTACCTTATAGTAAACTTAATTTTTAAAAGGTACTCTTCTTTTAATAAAGAGCAATTAAAATCAAAATAATCTATGCATATTTGCATACAAATGTAAATGTAAAATATATTTTAAGCTTTTCTCTTTATGGGTATATTCCTAATGCCTTCAGATCTGAGTGAAAAATATAAATCAAGTAAAATAAATGTGACTGGCAAATTTCAGGATGACTCAAGTATTGACTTGCACTAAAAACAAGAGTGATAAGGAATCACATGTACTGAGCAAGCTGGAGAGTAACCAGCATGCACACAATGAGTGTTCTCATGCAGTAATCATAACCTTCATAGCAACCCTAGGTCATAGATGCTATTATTACACCCACTCTACAGTTCAGAAATCTAGGCACAGGAAAGTTATTTGATAAAGATAAATAGCAGAGTTGGGGGTGAAAAACTAGGAAATCTTATTTCAGCTCTTGGGCCCTTAACCATTACGCTATATTTTCTCCAATGAGTACCAGGTCTTCCGAAGGAAAAATGTGCAAATAAATGAAGGAGAACACATGCAGATTATTTTTAAAGAAAAATGTTGTAGATTCAGAAAAAATAATAGCAAAGTAAAGACAGTCAAGTCTTTATATTGTTAGTAGAATATGTTATATGGCAATATATTAAGAGTTAAGGAAACAATATTAGGACAAGCAATTCATTGTTCTATTGGGGGAGAAAGATTTCCGTGAAATAAAAAATTCTTCCTAAGAGTTTCTTCCTCTTTTGTCTTCTATTACTTTTATTCTTTTCCTAAAGGGTCCACTATCCACTTACAGAAGATAAATGCATCTTTTTTTCTAACCTACAAAGTTTCCTTTACAGTTTAGGAAGTCACACTATAAGGAGTAATTATGAGAAGATTATAAAATTTCGAGTTGTACGACCAAGATTCTAGTTCTAATTCCTTTACCTTGTTGTGTGTGCATTTTATTTCAACACAATGCACATTGTCTTTTGGAATCATTTTCCCCTCATCAGCAGAGATGAGTAATTGTGACAGAGACCTAATGGTTCCAAAAGCCTAAAATATTTATTATCTGACCCTTTGCAGAAAAAAAGTTTGCCCAAGCCTGGTCTAAGTAATCAATGAGAAAATGCACATGTAATACAGAGTTTCTGGCACAGGGTGACCACTCAACAGATGGGGGCTCAGCATCCGCGGCAGTGGGTGGTTGATGACGATGGAGGGCACTGGGTGCTCTAAAAAAAAGAAGGAAATTTCATGGTACCCAAGGACTTACACAGGATGCAGTACATGTATTGCCACAGAGTTCTAAAGTTTTTTTTTTCTTCATTTTTTTTTGTATAGAACCTTCTTTCCTTTTTTTTAAAAAAAAACTTTTATTTTAGGTTCGAGGGTACATGTGAAGGTTTGTTACATAGATCAACACGTGTGGGGGGGTTATTGTACAGACTATTTCATCACCCAGGTATTAAGCCCAGTACCCAATAGTTATCTTTTCTGCTCTTCCTCCTCCTCCCAACCTACTCCCTCAAGTAGACCCCAGTGTCTGTTGTTGCATTCTTTGTGTTCATGAGTTTTATGATTTAGCTCCCACTTTTAAGTAAGAACATGCAGTATTTGGTTTTCTGTTCCTGTGTTAATTTGGTAAGGATAACAGCCTCCATCTCCATCCATGTAGCCACAGAAGACATGATCTCATTCTTGTTTTACGACTGTATAGTATTCCATGGTGTGTATGTAACACATTTTCTTTATCCAATCTGTCACTGATGGACATTTAGGTTGATTCCATGTCTTTGCCATTGTGAACACTGCTGCAATGAACATTTATGTGCATGCGTTTTTATAGCAGAATGATTCATATTCCTCTGGGTATATACCCAGTAATGGGATTGCTGGGTTGAATGGTAGTTCTGCTTTTAGCTCCTTGAGAAATCACCATACTGCTTTCCACAATGGTTGAACTAAGTTACACTCCCACCAACAGTGTATAAGTGTTCCCTTTTCTCCACAACCTCACCAGCAACTATTATTTTTTTACTTTTTAATAATAGCCATTCTGACTGGCGTGAGATGGTATCTCATTGTGGTTTTGATTTGCATTTCTCTAATGGTCGGTGATATTGAGCTTTTATTCATATGCTTGTCGGCCACACGTATGTCTTCTTTGGAGAAGTGTCTGTTCATGTCCTTTGCCCACTTTTTAATGGGGTTTTTGTTTTTACCTTGTAAATTTATGTAGGTTCCTTATAGATGCTGGGATACTAGAACTTTTTCAGATGCATAGTTTGCAGATATTCTCTCCCATTCTGCAGGTTGTCGTTTACTCTGTTGATCGTTTCTTTTGCTGTGCAGAAGCTCTTAAGTTTAATTAAATCCCGCTTGTCAATTTTTGCTTTTGTTGCAATTGCTTTTGGTGTCTTTGTCAAGAAATCTTTGCCTATTCCTATGTCAATGAGGTATTGCCTAGGTTGTCTTCCAGGGTTTTGGGTTTTACATTTAAGTTTTTAATCCAACTTCAGTTGACTTTTGTGTATGGTGTAAAGAACCTTCTGCATATGGCTAGCCAGTTATCCCACCACCATTTATTGAATAGGAAGTCTTTTTGCCACTGGTTTTGTTAAAGATCAAGTGGTCATAGATGTGCAGACTTCTTTCTGGGCTCTCTACTCAGTTCCACTGGTATGTGCCCATTTTTGTACCAGTACCAGGCTGTTTTCATTACTGTATTCTTGTAGTATGGTTTGAAGTCTGGTAACGTGATGCCTCCAGCTTTGTTTATTTTGCTTTGGAGTGCCTTGGCTATTCAGGCTCTTTTTGGGTTCCATATAAATTTGAAAATTTTTTTTTTCTAATTCTATGAAGAATGTCATTGGTAGGTTGATAGGAATAGCACTGAATCTGTAAATTGCTTTGGGCAGTATAGCCATTTTAATGATACTGACTCTTTCTATCCATGTGTATAGAGTGTTTTTCCATTTGTTTGTGTGTGTCTTCTCTGATTTCTTTGAGGAGTGTTTTGTAATTCTCCCTGTAGAGATCTTTCACCTCTCTGGTTAGCTCTATTCCTAGGTATTTTATTCTTTTTGTGGCAATTGTGAATGGGATTGCCTTTCTAATTTGGCTCCCAGTTTGGCTGTTGCTGGTGTATAGGAATGTTAGTAATTTTTTTTACATTGATTTTGTACTCTGCAACTTTGCTGAAGTTGTTTATCAGCTAGAAGAGCATTTAGGCTGAGATGATAGGGTTTTCTACATATAGAATCATGTCGTCTGCAAACAGAGATAGTTTCACTTCCTCTCTTCCTATTTGGATGCCCTTTATTTATTTCTCTTGCCTGATTGCTTTGGTTAGGACTTCCAATATTGTGTTGGATAGAAGTGGCAGTTGTCTTGTACTGGTTTTCAAGGAAAATGCTACCAGCTTTTGCCTATTCAGTATAATGTTGGCTGTGGGCTTGATATAGATGGCTCTTATTGTTTTGAAGTATGTTCCCTCAATACCCAGTATACTGGGAGTATTTAACATGAAGAGGTGTTGAATTTTATCGAAAGCCTTTTTGCATCTATTGAGATAATCATGTGGTTTTTGTCTTTAGTTCTATTTATGTGATGAATCACATTTATAATTTGTGTATGTTGAACCAACTTTGCACCCCAGGGATGAAGCCAACTTGATCAGAGTGGATTAGTTTTTTGATGTGCTGCTGGATTCTGTTTGCAAGTATTTTGTTGAAGAACCTTTTTTTTCAACTAAAGTATTATATTGAAACTCAATATGCAAAACAAAACAATGCTTCTCTTGTTGGGGATGGAGATGGCAGAGCTAAAATTCAGGCATATTGGTTATCAGCCTTTAGTTTTTTCCTCTGCATCATATACTATTTTCTCATGTAATAAAGTTTTGTTATTTCTGAGTTTTGATTTAATGAGTAATGAAGATATATAAAGTTGTATAAAGAGATGTCATGACAAATTTGTCTTTCAACTAATAAACTAGGGCCTCCTCAGCAAATGGTTCATATCATGTTTTTCCAACATCAAACATCACAGATATTTATTTGGTAGTTCTCAATTAATTGTTTAAGATTGTTTTACAACTCTATCATTAATTATCATTCTAGAAAAAACCACCTTATGAAGGGAAGCAAAAGTAATTTCTAACATCAGTCAGAATGCATGTTGGGGTAGAATCTGGAGACTGTGCCTTTAGTTGATGGGAGGCCTGAATGTGAAGGAGGGGCTACACTCTAACTTTCTTCTTGCTCCTCACACTTACTTCTCACTGCTCACTCAATGTCTTTACTAAGTAGTCTTAACACCATTCAGAAACTGGTGTCACATGTAGGGCTGCTTGGCCCATCTGTGTCCTCCTGCACCAGTACCACTACCACCACCACCCCAACCGACTGTCCAAGGTCCCTCCTCACCATAAAGGTTCCATTTCATTAGTTGCAGTATAAAATCTATACTGTATACAATATACTATTAAATCCATTATATTTTCTCTTTGAAACATAGTCAACTTAAAACATTTAATATGGAAAAATTTATTTAACATCAGTTGTCCTATCAACAAATAAAATTTGTGAAAAATATTTGCTCTGTTTTAAGTTGTGATTTCAAATTACTTTTTATATTACCTAAAAAGTATTTTTTCAACTTATTTGTAGAGATAAAATAGTTCCCATAATATATTTGAAAACATTTGCTCTTGTTACATGAAATACTACAGATTTGTGCTACTAAGTCTTATGGGTATTAATCAATTCTTCCAGCAATCAAAAAGATATAAGCAATAAATGCTACCAAGAATGAGAGAGAAAGAGGCTAGGCATGGTGGTTCATGCTGGTAATCCCAGCACTTTGGGAGGTCAAGGCAGGTGGATCACTTAAGGCCAGAAGTTTGAGACCAGTCTGGCCAAAAACCGCATCTCAACAAAAAATACAAAAATTAGCCAGACGTGGTGGTACACGCCTGTAATCCCAGCTACTCGGGAGGCTGAGGCACAAGAATCTCTTGAACCCAGGAGGCAGAGATTGCAGTGAGCCAAGATTTTGTCACTGCACTCCAGCCTGGGCAACAGAGCGAGACTCTGTCACCCCCGCCCCCCCCCCCAAAAAAAAAAGAGAAGAGAAAAAGAGATGAGAGAAAATAAGAATTAAAAACACAGGGTAATTTCATACTTAATCACCAATAAATTATTTGTGAAGAGGAATATGCTCAGTAAATTCTTAACTGTTAAAATACTACTATGCCCTAAATCCTAAACAGAAGGGCATATTTAATTACCACTATTATTGACAAAGTAATGGAATTATGAGCCTATGAGACAGGCTCAAATGTTAAAGGGTAAGTTATCACAACGATTCCCCCTCCACCCCGTATAAAAATGAATTTTGCTGCCTTGTCATTGTGGGCTAACCAGAGGTAAATGGGATAAATACTTGGAGAAACCTAAGTTTATGACAAGGAGATCCTGAAGCAGGAGTGGATGTAACCCAGAGAAGGAAACATCTGTAGGGACAATGGGGGAAGAAAGTGACAGAAGGTGAGGGGAGTCACAGAACATTGTAAAGATGGATGTTGGCACTTCAGAATGAGGGGCTAAACTTCATTCAGAACTTCAGAATGAGGATTTAGCACTTAGGTACAACTTCAGAATGAAGATTTGGTCTTGCTATGTGATGTGTGCTTTGACTGCATCATTACATGTCAATCATAGTTATTACTGCTCCAAGGCCTGCAGCCTGAGAGACAATTTCCCGGCAAAGGGATACAGAGTGTGCACTTCACTCAGTTTCTTGGCCTCCTCCAGTCCACAAAAGGTCACCTCTCAAACTTCCGTAAACTTGGAAACAGAGAAAAGAACCATAACCATCCACAGGACTGTGCTGCGAAACTTCAAAACAAAAAATACTGCTGACCTGCAACTATTCCTAATCAAAAAGTTGTGTTGATTTTTAGCTTGGGCTAACCTGCAAATTCACAGAAGTGCTCACCACTTGAAAAATAAAGAATCGCCTTTATTCCTCCTGCCCAAGGCTCCTGAGGAACCCATTTATCTTCAGGGAGTTATTCTCTCAAATATTCCCTCAGGATGCTGCCTAAGGGAAAACGGCTGCAGCTGCTTCTTAATGCAATTTTTGTCAGGAAGATAAGTGTCTTCATTGAAAGGGTAAATGCAAGAAGAACAGGCTTCTGCAAACTGTCATATTTCACAAGAAAAAGGCCTTTTAAAATTCCCTTGGAGTTTGATTTTCTCTTCTAGACCAAAAGAGCTTTAATTGCTCTCCCTCAATACGCCTTGTTTCTTCAGTCCAAATCTAGACAAAAAGTTTAATTCTCTGAAAGCCTACTCCTTTTCTGATAAATTGCTTTCCTTCTGGATATAAAGTTGGCCAATAATCAGTCTGAAATGGGCTGCCTTTAGTGGAATGTGATTATCTTTAGTCAAAGGAAAGACACTTTTCAGCCTGTCCTTCTGGCTCTGTGGCAAAGAGGCAGACAGCCTGCTTTTCTGTCCTCTTTAAGGAGAGCTCCACTTCAATGCTATCTGCTGGACAGAAGGCTTTCAGATAGACACCAACCTGAAATTACTTCTGCTAGAAGATCTTATGGAAATAAGAACCCGTGAAGCAATCAGCTTGAAGAAAATGGTATGATATTCTTTAGCTAGTTATTAAATTAATTTTTGAGGCATCTTTATGATGCCCACAGTTTGGGATTAATGGTAAAACACAGGAGCAACGTAAATTACCTTTGGAATACACAAGCTAATTAGAAATATCAACTATTCAAATAGTCCATCCACTTAAGCAATAAGATTGATAGACTTAAATAAAAGAGAAGAAAAACATTTTGGATATTTTCTCCCTCATTTATTACAATGACTTTTAACATCTGGAGATAGACCTATGATTCAATTCATTTATTTATCTCCTTTACCATACCAGGCTCTAATGATTAAAAGATAAGTAACATATTATACCTGCTCTCCAAAAGACGAAGAAACTAGCAGAAACCCAAGTATCTTATAATAATTGTGTAATCTAAGCCAAACTTGTGATATGAACAAAGGAATCAGGCAATGCAAGGGAGGAAGAAAGTAATTTGGCCAGAAGTCAGAAGAAAGAAGAATGCAAGATGCCCTCCTCACTAGAGGGTAAATTTGAGCTGACCTTCAAGAATAATAGGAATTTGCTTAGCAGAGAAGTGTTAAGAGGGTATTTCAAAGAAGACTGAAATCTATAACATTTGAGGCAAGGCAGAGAACTTTGTGAACATAGGAAGCAGGGTGGAAGGAGGGGGGAAGAGGCTAGCAAGGAAGGCCTTTGTGAAGCCTTGAATACCATACAAAAAATTTGTTTTCCTTGAGGCTCTGAGGAGCTGCCAAAGATTTCTGAGCAAGGAAGAACCTTCAAACAAACTACTGGCCAGAGAGATTACCATGACTTTGCCTTTTGGTTAAAGTTGAAGCAAATGATAGCTGCAATAAATACTACACAACATAACTTTTAAAAATCATATCGTTTTGGATTGTAACAATTCAGTTCTAGGACAGGGAACAAGACAGAAATCATAACCATTAACTTTTGGCTCTTCATTTGTGTGTGTGTGTTTACACACAAATAACAAAGCCACTGATTTGTTTAAATTATCAATTTTGTTAACGATCATTCTCAAGGTTAAATTCTGCTTGAGATGCCTCCGTGTATAATAAGTATCACATATGCCCAGTATATCTAAAACTTATGGAAAAGACACTAAAGTTTAACGTTATCATTATTTCCTGTCATGGTCATTAGGAATATATTATTGTGGCTGAATACAAAAAAAGGTATTTTCTAAGTTTTTATTTTCAGAAGAACAGTACAAATTCTCCCACTTTTTTTTTTTTTTTTTGGAATTTAGTTAGAAAAGATGAAGTACAGAGAGAATGAGAGAGAGTTTTCCTACAAAGAGATATTCTGAAGCATCCTGCTGTGTCAGTCAGACCCTCAAGCTGCCAGAAATAGGACATATCCAGAAGCACTGTGCTGTATAAAGGGAGAGGGACGCCCCTGTGTTTGACCACCTAGCTTCAGTGGTGTCCTAACTAGAAAGTCACCTCGGAGATGAAGCAAAGAAAAATACACATTACGGTTACACTTTATGCAAAAAGCATTAATAAGATCGATATTTAAAACTAGAACTTACTGAATGAAGTAATGGGTTCATATCCTTTTTTGGTTTCCCTTTAGTAAATAACTGCCTAAATTTGGTATAGTTTCCTGTATTCCTATTGCTGAAAATAAATAAATAAATATAGGGGCTACTGTTTAGATACCTCACTTAAGCAAAATTTAGGTTGTCCTGATTTCCTGGAAATCCTAACCCTAAACATAAAAATGCAAGCGTTATGTTTTTGCCCCTCACAGCATGATTCAGTGAAATTAAATCAATCAGCTATAGACAAATCAGCTTAAATAGCTCTATTTGTCTTAAAAAAGAACACATGACGGCCAATCACGACAAAGGTGAACACACTTCCCCTTTTATGCCTTGTCAACTGTGCTGTAACTGCTGTAGAATTGAGGCTTGGTGCCATTTTTCAGTTTTGAGGCTCCCAGTTTGCAAACTATTGCTCTTAAAATTCAAAATTAGCCAGGCGTGGTGATGCATGCCTGTAATCCCAGCTATTCAGGAGGCTGAGGCAAGAGAATCACTTGAATCCGGGAGGTGGAGGTTTCAGTGAGCCAAGATCACGCCATTGCCCTCCAGCCAGGGCAACAAGAGCAAAACTCTGTCTCTAAATAAATAAAAAAATAAATAAATAAATAAATAAATATGAGACCTTAAACTTAGAATTTCTACTTGCACAAAAAATTACATGTCTCTCTCCCTCTCTCTTTTGAGCGATAGATAGATAGATAGATAGATAGATAGATAGATAGATAGAAAAACAAATACATTAAGCCACTAACCTTTCATAGCCCAATGTTTTACTTAAGTTTTAAAGAAAAAAGTTCAACATTGAATATTTACAGGGACCCAAATAAAATGAGGAAACAAGGATGTGATTTAATATTGTAGGCTCATTTATCTTCATTTGTAAAAAGAAAAAAATCACTGTTAAGTAAATGGTTATAACCTTCAATGACCAACGGCGGTAAGAAGATGGCAGATAAATGCAAAATGTAATGAGGTAGGACTGTCCAAAAAGCCCTGCCTGTCTTCAGTGTAGATTCTTTTCAATAAAGATTGATTGTAACCTTCAAGGCACAATGTATGTCATCATTCTTCAGACTGCTTTTCCTGGGAGACTGAACCCCCTGACTATTTTTATTAACCTAGGTTTGTCTATATTGACAGAAAAAGAAAAAAGTTTTGAATTGTGTATTTTTGAAGTGTACCCTCACATAACCAAAGCAACAGGTTTGCACTGATATAATCATCTGATATGTGTGCCTATATTTCCGAAACTGTCAGATTCTTCTCTGCATACTGTTACCAGTGTTGTGCCACATCAGTGAATGCACATCGTGAATGCACTGTCGACTTACTACAGTTTTTGATTTGACAAAAACTGTCATAAAGTTACACAAATTATCCCAGACCAATTACCTTTCTAATTAGTCTAACCTACAGATTATCTGTTTTTAAAGGCTTTTGAAGAAATGCATTTCATGATTATTCTTCAGTTCGTGTCGAAGTTTAAAAATTATACACACACACGAAAAAAGTGTTTTCTGATCTACTCCACATGCCTCTTGTTTCCAGTTTGGCTCATCCGGATTTACTCTTTGTGGAATTAAGGACTTGTGTTAAGTATAAGTAGAGATGATCTTCTCTGAAAAGTGGAATCCGAGTCTTTTCTCTACCTACTGCTACACAGGTGTTTTGAAGTTCAGTTTCCTTTCAATGAAATGGAGACAACAATAATTCATATGGAATAGATTTCAACACACTTCTTTGCTTCATTACCCAATATGTTTCCACTATATTTCTTCCATTCCAAGGTGCCACTGATTGCAAGTCTCACTAGTGAATGAATAACAGCTTTTCTGAACATTTCTGAAATATTAAATGAGTAAAAACATTGGTCTTAGCATCAGAAAAGAAGGATTTTTAAGGCAATTTTTAGCCAGGCTTTACACAGATGTTCAACTACAAATTAGTTTGTTAGGAGGATAACATCTGGTTGTAGAAGGTCTAGGATATTATATCTTAGGGTTTAACATAAATTAGTTAATTTCAATGACAAATAAAAATTTAAAATATTACTAAAATAGAGAAAAGGGGAAGAAAAATGTGTTATCAGCTATTTGCCTTGTGCTATGTGTTTTATATGTTATTTCATTTAATATTTACAACAATCCTATGAAATACATACTACTTTACCCATTTTAAATTGAAGGAAATTCAGGCTCCAAAGAGGTAAAACAAAAACAAACAAACAAACAAAAAACTTGACCAAAATATAATAATAATAGGATGTCTAGTAAGTGGAGGAATAGAAATTTTAAAAGCCTAGGACCCTTTCCACTACAATGCCTCTCAAATAAATGCCAACTCGACAAGTTTACAAAAAACAAACAAAACCTGTGATAAAATATATTTCCACATGCTTAAAACAGTTTGCTTAGAAATACACCTTTTATATTATCTTGATCTAATTATTCAGGGATACTTACTCACTGAGCACTATTGTTAAAGCCAATGTCATCCCAGAGATAAAATTCTGAGTGTCTATACTGTTATGCTGTAATATACATCATCATTTTTAAAATGCACATAAAATCCATTATTTTTACTTAAATTAGGATACTCTTTCTCTGATAAGGTTGAACAATTATTATTAATCGCATTCTGTCTTTGCCTATATGTGCCGGAGGTAGTTAGGAGCTGTATGAAGTCAGAATGAATTGGGTTTGAGTCCCTGCTTCACTATGTTGCCAGCCATGGGACCCTGGACTAGTTTACTGAGCCTGTTTAAGTCACAATCTCATCATCATTTACGAGTTCATGTTCCTAAAGCTCTGCCTAGCATAGAGTATACCCAGATGATTCATTCCATAAATATTTTAAATGTTACTGAGGTAAATAGCCTATAAAAGGGAATTCGAATTCTCAACACATTTAACTTCAGCTTAGGCAAACTGTGCTCAGTGTCTTTTATATATATATATATATATACATATATATATATATATACACACACACATATATATATGGAAGTAATTAAGCCTAATTTTAGACTCAAGCATATTATATTCAGCTTCATCACTAATTAACATATCAAATACTGCCTTCTCCATAGAATTAGAGAAGTACTGGTGAAAACGGCATGGTGGCCCATAATCAGCACCTGTTAGAGATCACTTCTTGATCAAGAATATCAAGAACCAAAGTGACCTTCGGTTTGCAATGAGTGAAAATCACCTACAAAGGTGTTTCCCAGATTTTATTCCATAGACACTGACTTCATAACATACTCCTAGAGGAAAAAAGGGTCCCTGCAATTTTGGATTCATAAAAGCTCCCTTTTGGTGCTGCATGCTGCGTATGTGCTCTCTGGTGACCTGCAGTAAGGAATTCTGTTTATCTTTGTTTACAGATTCACAATTTTCCGAACTTGTATGATGACAGAATTGTTTTTCTTACATGAAACCTATTAAAACTAGTTCCGTGGAAACGTAGTCCAGGAGTCAACAGACTTCTTTTGAATCTCCAATTAAAAAGATGAGAAAAACATTCTTCTTTAATTTCCAGTAACAATAATGGTATGACCGAGCTCCTCTTCAGTTCTCAGAAAGTTTCTGCTACAGAGAAATGAAGGTACATGTTAAAATTTCAACTAATTCAATGTTGAGGGTAATAGGATGAGAACAGCATATGGCAGCGAGTCTTACACTTCCTACCTACCTGAACTGTTTTAGTTCCATAAACAACTTTTTTTTTATTTTTGGCAATGGATTCCTGCCACAGAAATAATATATCTCTAGGATATGATATGGCTGGAAGAATACATTTTTTCCTAGCAAAAGGGAGAATAAACCTACATTGGACTGGTAGGTTCTTCCTTATCACAAAACAGCAATGGTGTATCATGCAATGAATTGCTGTGCTTATTAAAAGGAAAAAATGTCCTTCCACAGTAAAACATGGTTCAGCTTACTGGTTACTACATCAGGAAAATCTCATTAAATTCAAAACACCCAAATGAAAATCAAAGAACCATGGAAAATAGTGTGCTTCATTTGCATGTTTCTAAAATCTACTATAGGACAGAATATGCTGTACCCTAATTATATTGGTTTCTAGTGGATTTAAAATGGAAATTACAACTCTCTCACTCACTTACCCCCAAAAAGTCCACATTTAGAGAATTTTTTAAATCCCAAAATTGAATGTGTAGTTTCAACGGCATGATGTAAGGCAATAGTAAATCTTCACCAACCTCAAAAGCAGTCATGATAATAGAAATAATTGCTCAAAAAAAGAAAAGCCAGTATTGTCTCATCATGCAATGAGTCACATACCACTGTGACTACTTAGAGTATTAGATTGAAAAAAATAAGAAATTAGTACTGGAGAAAAAAATAAAGATCCTCTCTATCCTCGCAAAATTTCACATTGGTAAGTGATGTCTGATACTCCTTATAATCACATATTTCTAATAATCACTTTTCTAAATAAGAAAGTCCTTCCAAAATACATCCTATGTGGTTCAAAACATTAGCCCTTCCAAACAGAAATCCCTGTTTGGGTATTATCTGATTCCTGGCCTACCCCAATGAAACACTGGACACATACACAATGTGGGTACCTTTATTAACATCTTGAAGGATAATTTTATGTTGGGCCCATTTGTAGGGTCCTAGTTAGCTGATGACTGAATTCATAATATATAACAAATTACACAGGTTGGGGTTTTAATTTAAGCTTTATAAATGGCTTTCAAAAAACTGACATTTTTTTATTTTGATTCTTCACAAGTACCACCATAAGATTTAATTCATATAGGTGCAACAACCTGAGTCATTCAAGCTTGGATCTGAGAGTAACTTAATCAGTGAGGGAGCCTGAGTAAACATCCAGTGTGGTAGCCAACTTCCAGTATGACCCTTGGTGATTTTTGCCTCTGAGTATTCATATCCCTGTGCTCCCTCTTCCACAGTGAATAGACTAGCCTATCTCTGTAATTAATAGGATGCTGAATTAATGAAGAAATGTGACATCTGAGGCCAGGTCACAGATGACACTGTGGCTCCTGCCTCATTTTCCTGTCTTGCTCACTCTGGGGGAAGCCAGCCACCATATCCTGAGGACACTCTTCTGACACTACTCTCTATTTCTGACTACTGAGGCAGGAGGATCTCTTGAGCCCAGGAGAGCAGTGAGCCCAGGAAAGCCAGGCTGCAGTGAGCCATGATTGTGGCTGTCTCAAAACACCCTGTCTCAAAAACAAAACAAAAATCAAATTTAACTTATAAATCCTAACGTAGTACCAGAGCTTTTCATTAAGTACTACAATCTAAGTCACATATTGTATTAAACTGAGAACTATTCATGTCTGCTTTGCCAACAATTTATAAAATATAAAGGTAAAAAGCAAGTAAACATTGAATATTTTCTTTGCAAATGTACACATTTAGCTGATTTTAAATTTTATTTTGTTAAGATCTCTAGTACTACACAGTAGTTTATGCCAGAGAGAATGTTCTAATATACTCTATCATTTTTAAAGAAGTAGCATTTAAGGGAGCAAGATGGCCGAATAGGAACAGCTCCAGTCTCCAACTCCCAGTGCGAGCAACACAGAAGACCGGTGATTTCCGCATTTTCAACTGAGGTACTGGGGTCATCTCACTAGGGAGTGCCGGACAATCGGTGCTGCTCAGCTGCTGCAGCCTGACCAGCGAGAGCTGAAGCAGGGCGAGGCATCGCCTCACCTGGGAAGCGCAAGGGGGAAGGGAATCCCTTTTCCTAGCCAGGGGAACTGAGACACACAACACCTGGAAAATCGGGTGACTCCCACCCCAATACTGCGCTTTAAGCAAACGGGCACACCAGGAGAATATATCCCACACCTGGACGGGAGGGTCCCATGCGCACGGAGCCTCCTTCATTGCTAACAAAGCAGTCTGCCATCTAACCACAAGGCAGCAGCGAGGCTGGGGGAGGGGCGCCCACCATTGCTGAGGCTTAAGTAGGTAAACAAAGCCGCTGAGAAGCTCAAACTCAGTGGAGCTCACAGCAGCTCAAGGAAACCTGCCTGTCTCTGTAGACTCCACCTCTGGGGACAGGGCACAGCTAACAACAACAACAACAAAAGCAGCAGGAACCTCTGCAGAGGCAAACGACTCTGTCTGACAGCTTTGAAGAGAGCAGTGGATCTCCCAACACGGAGGTTGAGATCTGAGAACGGACAGACTGCCTGTTCAAGTAGGTCCCTGACCCCTGAGTAGCTAACTGGGAGACATCCCCCACTAGGGGCAGTCTGACACCCCACACCTCACAGGGTGGAGTACACCCCTGAGAGGAAGCTTCCAAAGTAAGAATCAGACAGGTACACTTGCTGTTCAGCAATATTCTATCTTCTGCAACCTCTGCTACTGATACCCAGAAAAACAGGGTCTGGAGGGGACCTCAAGTAATCTCCAACAGACCTATAGCTGAGGGTCCTGACTGTTAGAAGGAAAACTATCAAACAGGAAGGACACCTATACCAAAACCCCATCAGTACGTCACCATCATCAAAGACCAGAGACAGATAAAACCACAAAGATGGGGAAGAAGCAGAGCAGAAAAGCTGGAAATTCAAAAAATAAGAGTGCATCTCTCCCTGCAAAGGAGCACAGCCCATCGCCAGCAACGGATCAAAGCTGGTCAGAGAATGACTTTGACGAGATGAGAGAAGAAGGCTTCAGTCCATCAAACTTCTCAGGGCTAAAGGAGGAATTACGTACCCAGCGCAAATAAACTAAAAATCTTGAAAAAAGAGTGGAAGAATTGACAGCTAGACTAATTAATGCAGAGAAGGTCATAAACGAAATGACAGAGATGAAAACCATGACACGAGAAATACGTGACAAATGCACAAGCTTCAGTAACCGACTCCATCAACTGGAAGAAAGAGTATCAGCGATTGAGGATCAAATGAATGAAATGAAGCGAGAAGAGAAACCAAAAGAAAAAAGAAGAAAAAGAAATGAACAAAGCCTGCAAGAAGTATGGGATTATGTAAAAAGACCAAATCTACGTCTGATTGGGGTGCCTGAAAGTGAGGGGGAAAATGGAACCAAGTTGGAAAACACTCTTCAGGATATCATCCAGGAGAACTTCCCCAACCTAGTAGGGCAGGCCAACATTCAAATTCAGGAAATACAGAGAACACCACAAAGATACTCCTCGAGAAGAGCAACTCCAAGACACATAATTGCCAGATTCACCAAAGTTGAAATGAAGGAAAAAATCTTAAGGGCAGCCAGAGAGAAAGGTCGGGTTACCCACAAAGGGAAGCCCATCAGACTAACAGCAGACCTCTCGGCAGAAACTCTACAAGCCAGAAGAGAGTGGGGGCCAATATTCAACGTTCTTCAAGAAAAGAATTTTCAACCCAGAATTTCATATCCAGCCAAACTAAGTTTCATAAGTGAAGGAGAAATAAAATCCTTTGCAGATAAGCAAATGCTTAGAGATTTTGTCACCACCAGGCCTGCCTTACAAGAGACCCTGAAGGAAGCCCTACACATGGAAAGGAACAACTGGTACCAGCCATTGCAAAAACATGCCAAAATGTAAAGACCATCGAGGCTAGGAAGAAACTGCATCAACTAACGAGCAAAATAACCAGTTAATATCATAATGGCAGGATCAAGTTCACACATAACAATATTAACCTTAAATGTAAATGGACTAAATGCTCCAATTAAAAGACACAGACTGGCAAACTGGATAAAGAGTCAAGACCCATCAGTCTGCTGTATTCAGGAGACCCATCTCACATGCAGAGACATACATAGGCTCAAAATGAAGGGATGGAGGAAGATCTACCAAGCAAATGGAGAACAAAAAAAAGCAGGGGTTGCAATCCTAGTCTCTGATAAAACAGACTTTAAACCATCAAAGATCATAAGAGACAAAGAAGGCCATTACATAATGGTAAAGGGATCAATTCAACAGGAAGAGCTAACTATCCTAAATATATATGCACCCAATACAGGAGCACCCAGATTCATAAAGGAAGTCCTTAGAGACTTACAAAGAGACTTAGACTCCCATACAATAATCATGGGAGACTTCAACACTCCACTGTCAACATTAGACAGATCAACGAGACAGAAACTTAACAAGGATATCCAGGAATTGAACTCATCTCTGCACCAAGCGGACCTAATAGACATCTATAGAACTCTCCACCCCAAATCAACAGAATATACATTCTTCTCAGCACCACATCGCACTTATTCCAAAATTGACCACATAATTGGAAGTAAAGCACGCCTCAGCAAATGTAAAAGAACAGAAATTATAACAAACTGTCTCTCAGACCACAGTGTAATCAAACTAGAACTCAGGACTAAGAAACTCAATCGAAACCGCTCAACTACATGGAAACTGAACAACCTGCTCCTGAATGACTACTGGGTACATAATGAAATGAAGGCAGAAATAAAGATGTTCTTTGAAACCAATGAGAACAAAGATACAACATACCAGAATCTCTGGGACACATTTAAAGCAGTGTGTAGAGGGAAATTTATAGCACTAAATGCCCACAAGAGAAAGCAGGAAAGATCTAAAATTGACACTCTAACATCACAATTAAAAGAACTAGAGAGGCAAGAGCAAACACATTCAAAAGCTAGCAGAAGGCAAGAAATAACTAAGATCAGAGAAGAACTGAAGGAGATAGAGACACAAAAAACCCTCCAAAAAATCAATGAATCCAGGAGTTGGTTTTTTGAAAAGATCAACAAAATTGACAGACCACTAGCAAGACTAATAAAGAAGAAAAGAGAGAGGAATCAAATAGACGCAATAAAAAATGAAAAAGGGGATATCACCACCGACCCCACAGAAATACAAACTACCATCAGAGAATACTATAAACATCTCTACACAAATCAACTAGAAAATCTAGAAGAAATGGATAATTTCCTGGACACTTACACTCTTCCAAGACTAAACCAGGAAGAAGTTGAATCCCTGAATAGACCAATAGCAGGCTCTGAAATTGAGGCAATAATTAATAGCCTAACAACCAAAAAAAGTCCAGGACCAGATGGATTCACAGCTGAATTCTACCAGAGGTACAAGGAGGAGCTGGTACCATTCCTTCTGAAACTATTCCAATCAATAGAAAAAGAGGGAATCCTCCCTAACTCATTTTATGAGGCCAACATCATCCTGATACCAAAGCCTGGCAGAGACACAACAAAAAAAGAGAATTTTAGACCAATATCCCTGATGAACATCGATGCAAAAATCCTCAATAAAATACTGGCAAATCCGATTCAGCAGCACATCAAAAAGCTTATCCACCATGGTCAAGTGGGCTTCATCCCTGGGATGCAAGGCTGGTTCAACATTCGCAAATCTATAAACGTAATCCAGCATATAAGCAGAACCAAAGACAAGAACCACATGATTATCTCAATAGATGCAGAAAAGGCTTTTGACAAAATCCAACAGCCCTTCATGCTAAAAACGCTCAATAAATTCGGTATTGATGGAACGTACCTCAAAATAATAAGAGCTATTTATGACAAACCCACAGCTAATATCATACTGAATGGGCAAAAACTGGAAAAATTCCTTTTGAAAACTGGCACAAGACAGGGATGCCCTCTCTCACCACTCCTATTCAACATAGTGTTGGAAGTTCTGGCTAGGGCAATCAGGCAAGAGAAAGAAATCAAGGGTATTCAGTTAGGAAAAGAAGAAGTCAAATTGTCCCTGTTTGCAGATGACATGATTGTATATTTAGAAAACCCCATCGTCTCAGCCCAAAATCTCCTTAAGCTGATAAGCAACTTCAGCAAAGTCTCAGGATACAAAATTAATGTGCAAAAATCACAAGCATTCTTATACACCAATAACAGACAAACAGAGAGCCAAATCAGGAATGAACTTCCATTCACAATTGCTTCAAAGAGAATAAAATACCTAGGAATCCAACTTACAAGGGATGTAAAGGACCTCTTCAAGGAGAACTACAAACTACTGCTCAGTGAAATCAAAGAGGACACAAACAAATGGAAGAACATTCCATGCTCATGGATAGGAAGAATCAATATCGTGAAAATGGCCATACTGCCCAAGGTTATTTATAGATTCAATGCCATCCCCATCAAGCTACCAATGAGTTTCTTCACAGAATTGGAAAAAACGGCTTTAAAGTTCATATGGAACCAAAAAAGAGCCCGCATTGCCAAGACAATCCTAAGTCAAAAGGACAAAGCTGGAGGCGTCACACTACCTGACTTCAAACTATACTACAAGGCTACAGTAACCAACACAGCATGGTACTGGTACCAAAACAGAGATATAGACCAATGGAACAGAACAGAGTCCTCGGAAATAATACCACACATCTACAGCCATCTGATCTTTGACAAACCTGAGAGAAACAAGAAATGGGGAAAGGATTCCCTATTTAATAAATGGTGCTGGGAAAATTGGCTAGCCATAAGTAGAAAGCTGAAACTGGATCCTTTCCTTACTCCTTATACGAAGATTAATTCAAGATGGATTAGAGACTTAAATGTTAGACCTAATACCATAAAAACCCTAGAAGAAAACCTAGGGAATACCATTCAGGACATAGGCATGGGCAAGGACTTCATGTCTAAAACACCAAAAGCAACGGCAGCAAACGCCAAAATTGACAAATGGGATCTGATTAGACTAAAAAGCTTCTGCACAGCAAAAGAAACTACCATCAGAGTGAACAGGCAACCTACAGAATGGGAGAAAATTTTTCAATCTACTCATCTGACAAAGGCTAATATCCAGAACCTACAAAGAACTCAAACAAATATACAAGAAAAAAACAAACAACCCCATCAAAAAGTGGGCAAAGGATATGAACAGACATTTCTCAAAAGAAGACATTCATACAGCCAACAGACACATGAAAAAATGCTCATCATCACCGGCCATCAGAGAAATGCAAATCAAAACCACAATGAGATACCATCTCACACCAGTTAGAATGGCAATCATTAAAAAGTCAGGAAACAACAGGTGCTGGAGAGGATGTGGAGAAATAGGAACACTTTTACACTGTTGGTGGGATTGTAAACTAGTTCAACTGTTATGGAAAACAGTATGGCAATTCCTCAAGGATCTAGAACTAGATGTACCATATGACCCAGCCATCCCACTACTGGGTATCTACCCAAAGGATTATAAATCATGCTGCTATAAAGACACATGCACACGTATGTTTATTGCGGCACTATTCACAATAGCAAAGACTTGGAATCAACCCAAATGTCCATCTGTGACAGACTGGATTAAGAAAATGTGGCACATATACACCATGGAATACTATGCAGCCATAAAAAAGGATGAGTTTGTGTCCTTTGTAGGGACATGGATGCAGCTGGAAACCATCATTCTTAGCAAACTATCACAAGAACAGAAAACCAAACACGGCATGTTCTCACTCATAGGTGGGAACTGATCAATGAGATCACTTGGACCCGGGAAGGGGAACATCACACACCGGGGCGTATCATGGGGCGGGGGGGGAGGGATTGCATTGGGAGTTATACCTGATGTAAATGACGAATTGATGGGTGCTGACGAGTTGATGGGTGCAGCACACCACCATGGCACAAGTATACATATGTAACAAACCTGCACATTATGCACATGTACCCTAGAACTTAAAGTGTAATAAAAATAAAAATAAAAAAAAAAGAAGTAGCATTTAAGCATTAATCAATACGTGATCATGTAAAAGCTTCCTGATGTTTAGATATTCAACTGCAGTTTCTTTCTTTGGATTTTGATCTAACTAGAAAGTAGTTAATAGGGAGGAACCAGCTAATACACAGGGAAGGCAAGGAATTCTTGGGCCCTTCTCCTAGGTCTGAACAGGTCAGTATTGAGTTATTAACCTAAAAAGGTGTGTTGTTTAATTTTATGTGTCAATTTGACCAAGCTAAAGAATGCCCAGAGAGCTGGCAAAACATTAATTCTAGATGTGTCTGTGTGAGTGTTTCTGGAAAAGATTAACATTTGAATTGGCAGATTGAGTAAAGAACATCACTTCACCACTTTACCAATGTGCACAGGGACTCCAATCACTGAGGGCCTACATAAGCAAAAAGGTGGAGGAAGGGCAAATATGCTGTCTTCTTGAGATGGAACTTCTGACAGCCTGGGGCATCAGTGCCTTTAGTTCTCAGGCCTTTAAACTCAGACCAGGACTTACACCACCAGCCCCGGGATCCTCAGGCCTTCTGTCCTTGATTGAAACTATACCACTGGCTTTTCTGGGTCCCCAACTTGCAGACAGCAGATTGTTAAACTTCTCAATCTCCATAATCATCTGAGCCAATCTCTCCTAATAAATTTCTGTGTGTGTATGTGTGTGTGTGTTTTTGCGTGTGTGTCCTTTTGGTTCCATTTTGTATGTGTGTGTGTCCTTTTGGTTCCATTTCTCTGGAAATCATTGATTAATACAAGTGGTCCTCACTTATTTTCAGAAAATGAACATATGACAATCACCGCTTTTACTCTATCCTCAGAAATATCACCCCAAGATTTTGTAGCCATTGGCTTAATATCTTGAGAGCTGTCTACAAACAGGGAGAGATTTAGAATTCAACACTTACATTGCTTCTTAAAGTCATGCTACTATTTTAAAATGTCAAACTATGTACTCATTTTAAATATATGACTGGGAATCAACTACAGCCCTAAGCACCTGCTATAGCTGGTGAGGATGCAACCTTCCAAAAGATCCACATAGAGTTCCCATCCTTAGGATGCTTTCATTCTGGAGGTACATACAGATTAAAACAGAGAACAACAACAACAAACAAAAACAAAAACAAAAACCCTTAGGCCAGTGAGTATGGGAACTGAAGAGCTAAGTGTCTGAACCTGAGGAAACATTATGGGAAAAAGCCCAGGATGAAACAGAGTAAGACACATTCTGGAAGCCAGAAGACAATGGATGGATGAGGAGTGTGAGGAGGAAAAAGGACTAGCAAAAGATAAGGCTAGAGGGGTATGGGGACGCCAGACCATGAAGGATTGAAGCTTTTGGATGTTATCCTGGGGACAATGGGGACACCAAAACATCTTTAAAATGTTATTTTCATCAAAGCACTGTGTATACACAGTAACATACTTGATCCATGGACAAACTTATGCTGAAAAGCAGTGCTCTAGCATGCCCACGCCTCCCTCCACAGTACCATTCCCAGGAAGCAACCTCCTCTAACGTTTTCTTATTTTAGGTCACTTGTTGGCTACCAACTCTGAATAAAATGATGTTTCTTGATGATTCATGCTATACCTTCCTCCTTTTCCCAATTGTTGATAATCCCCTTATTATTTTTAGAAATTTAAGTATAGTCAGTATCCCCTTCTCCTGCCAGGTAAGGTGAAGCTACAAGTGCTTCTAGTTCTCCCTCCATCTTGGCAATCCTTTTTATTTCTCTCCCTTTGGCTGGCTAACATTTTCCTTTATTATCACAAGCTTGTTAACATCTACAATCTATTTTGAAAATCTACATAAAATCTACACAGAGAAAAATGCACAATTACTAAGTGTAGAGTTGGGTAAGGGTTAGCAATTGTACACAACCATGTAACCAACATCCCAATCAAGAAATAGGACCTCTCCATTACTCCAGAAAGTTCTCTTACTTCCCCTTTTAGCCCATAAGCAACTCCTCTTCTGATTTCTATCACCCACATTAGTTTTGTCTGTTCTAGAAATTCATAAAAATTGAATCATATAAAATGTACTAGTTTTTTACTCAAAGTAATGGAGACATACATGTTTCTGTGTATAACAGTACACCATTTTCTCTGTATTGCTAAGCAGTATTCCATTTTATGAATATACCACAATTTGTAAAACTTGCTTTGAATTTTTTTTTTTTTTTAGTTTTCAGCTATTACAATTAAAATTGCTGTGAACATCATGCGCAGCTATTTTTGTAAACAAAGCTTTCCATTTGCTTTTGGTAAACATCTTGAACTATTTTAATAGGGAGCTGGCTCCTCCCTATTATCTGCTTTCTTATCATAGGTTAAGTGTATGTTTAATGAGATCAAGATATAATGCATTCCTGTAGCTTTAAACCCCAATGTATTATGATATAGGAATGAAACAAAAGTATTAACTTTAAGGATTTGTACATCAGTGCTTTGTGAATCCAAAATTGTTGAATCTTACGTGCAGATTAAATGTGAACACTTATGTCTAATATTGCCCAAGCCATCAGGAAAATTATTCCTTTGATGTCCCCAAAGGATATCTCAGTGCAAGGAAACTTTTTAAACTAATGTGTATAATAGCATCCCTGGCTCTTCAAAATCTAGACTGCATTTTAATGAAAAAAAAAAAAAGAGCTTTCAAGGAATGGGGGGAAATTCACAAGAAGGGTAACCTAAAAATAAGAAATAACTCAAACATGTTGCTTTCTAAAAATCTAAGTCGATTAGGTAGTCTCTTATATCCTCTCCTGAGGTACTTAAGAAGAACAAGAATCCTCAGTTTTTTCTCTAGTGTACAACTGTGGCTTTGAGTTAGAAATAGCAAATAAAATGCTCTCTATCCTCGTCAGATGTTACAAAACAGAAGGAAGTACCAAGGAATATAGTTACATAATGGTAATGAAGCAAATACATAAAACAGAAATTGAACCTTTTTTTTTTTTTTTTTTTTTTTGAGAGGGAGTCTCACTCTGTCCCCCTGGCTGGAGTGCAGTGGCGCGATCTCGGCTCACTGCAAGCTCCACCTCCCGGGTTCACGCCATTCTCCTGCCTCAGCCTCCCGAGTAGCTGGGACCACAGGCGCCCGCCACCGCGCCCGGCTAATTTTTTGTATTTTTAGTAGAGATGGGGTTTCACCGTGGTCTCGATCTCCTGACCTTGTGATCTGCCCGCCTCGGCCTCCCAAAGTGCTGGGATTACAGGCGTGAGCCACCGCGCCCGGCCCAGAAATTGAATCTTAGATACAGAACACTGCTAGAAAGAGATATTAGGCCTGGAGAAATCAAAGGGAACAGTGGCAGATGAAAAAAACACGAGAAGCAGCCACTGCAGAGAATAATGGGTATGTATTTTGGGGATGGATGGAATTAAAAATGAATGTAGAAAATTATCATCCACCCACACAGCCAAATAAATAATTAAATATTATTTTAATCAAACGTTTCCCAAGTTAATACAAATAGATCAAAGATCATTTTTATTGTAGTGAAATAATTACTAGCAAAGTCATGAAAAGAATTATTTAAATCTGTCTCCTAAACTAAATTAAATTTAATTTGAGTGTTTGCCTTACCTAGAGCTGTTAACCCTTAAAAGTAGTTATCAGTTAAATTTGACTCTCCGAAGTAAAGTTTGAAAACATGTACTTTCACTCATGATGGAACTTAGGCTGTAATACACATCAACTTTTTTATTATCTCTTTATAAAATATATTTTGGAAATTAAGAAAACTTAACACAAATTTGGCTACCAAAAAAAAAAGAATGAAACATAAAAGTCAAATGATTAAAATACAATTAATTGATGGAGTGCATGGGCAAATAAAGTAGTGTAACACCTTCAATTTCAGTGAATACGATTCTTCTCTACATAATATTTTTCCTGGACCGAATTTATTCTAATTTGGAAAGCAAAATCACAAAATCTCTGAACCCAGTTTTTATTCTTTTCTTTATAAAATATTATACTACTTTAAGTGTCATGTAGCAAAAAGAAAGGTAATTTTGATATAAATATTTATACTTTCTCTCAACCAAACATAAGGAATATATTTAAACTAGGCATGTGGACTTCTGCCCATATATTAGCTAAAGTAATAACTACAGAGTGTTACATTATGATTATTACTGATAATTAACCCCAATTAACCATGAAACTAAAATTCCCTTCAGTAAAAGGTAGAACCTGACAATATATGTTCTGTCAAATAGACCTGAGCTCTCCAATAGGGTATCACTAGCCATATGTGGCTACTGAGCCCTTACAAAGAGGCTGATTTGAGATATGCTGTAAATTTAAAATACATATCAAATTTTGAAGACTTAATCTAAGAAATGTTAAATCAAATTGCAGTAATACTTTTTTGTATTGCTTACAAATTGAAATGAAAATATTTTTGACATATTGAGCTAAATAAAATGTATTGTTACAAATAACTTCACCTACTTTTTACTTTTTTAATGTTGCTATTAGAAAATTTAAAATTACATATGTGGCTCACATTATATTTCTAGTAGACAGCTCTGGCTTAGAGCCTTTAAAACAAAATGAACTTGTTCTCATAGATTTTTAAAGCTATGGATTCATTTGACTTCAAATTAAAACGCGCAATGATATGTCCAACATTTTTTGAGAATAGCTGGCTAGTCTGACAGTTTACTTATTAGATATAATTGTAAGCTTAGACTTTAGACAGAAGAAATGATCAAATTCAAAACACTTTTCCAAGAAAATGTGTCTTCAAGCAAAAGACATAGAATCCAGTTTGCCTTTAAAAAAAGAAAAAAACATAAATATTTAGGAATTTGAGGTGATGAGTCAAGATTTTGGTTTAGCATAGAGTCCAGTTACCATTTAGAGATGAGAGACAGATTAAATTGTCGTACAGTAACAAACTAAATTGGAGAGGATTTGATATAAAACACACATTTAGTCAGGATTACAATCACTAGTCAGGATTACAATCACTAGTCAGAAAAGACATGATTGAATCAATTTTCCTGTGAAAATAATTAAAACTAAGGCAATGTTATTTAATGAAATAAATAAGGCATTTTAATGTTTTTTACTATTTACAGATTAATTTGTTAATAATTTGCATAGTTAAAAAAAGAGACGTGAATAATGATGTCTTACTTTTGTCAAGCAAAAATTACTGAAATATATATACTTATTAAATTACTAGTAGATATCACAATTTTGGAAGGAGAAACACATATGCAAATATACTTACCTGAAGGGTACTGGAAGGGAAGCCACACCAATTTAAAAATATTTAGTTAAATTTTAGTTAAAACAAGTTTATGTGTTATACATTTTATTCCAATATATAAAATATTTCATTATGTAGGTTTTTGTGTTTTGAGCATGTGTACCATAAACCCTATGCCAACAGTGACCTTGAATCCTGGTTTTTAATTTATTTAGTAGGTTTCTTTGAATGATTGAATGAATTAAGATATACAAATTGCCGAGTTCTGGCCGGGAGCGGTGGCTCACGCCTGTAATCCAGGCACTTTGGGAGGCCGAGATGGGCGGATCACGAGGTCAGGAGATCAAGACCATCCTGGCTAACACGGTGAAACCCCGTCTCTACTAAAAAATACAAAAAACTAGGCGGGCGAGGTGGTAGGCGCCTGTAGTCCCAGCTACTTGGGAGGCTGAGGCAGGAGAATGGTGTAAACCCAGGAGGCGGCCACTGCACTCCAGCCTGAGCAACAGAGCCAGACTCCGTCTCAAAAAAAAAAAAAAAAAAAAAAAAAAAAAAATTAGCCGGGCGTGGTGTCGTGCGCCTGTAGCCCCAGCTACTCGGGAGACTGAGGCAGGAGAATGGCGTGAACCCGGGAGGCGGAGCTTGCAGTGAACCGAGATCGCGCCACTGCACTCCGCCTGGGTGGCAGAGCGAGACTCCGTCTCAAAAAAAAAAAAAAAGGTACGTTTGTTTTTCCCTTTCTTCCCCACAAATACCTAATTTATAACTTTTTTCTCTGTCATTATATTTTGCTGCCATAATATTTTATCTGTCATATTATACCTAGGTCATAATTTCTAAACAATTCTTGATTTTTTTTTTTAAGGCATAGATCCACCTTCGGCTATGAAATTTCTTAAACTGAATATTTTGGGAAAACAATTTGTTGAATTCAAATATAGTAGGAAGTTATTTTGACTGAAGAATGATTCTAGAACCTGGGACAAAAAAAAAACTGACAATAGACAAGAAAATAGCAGCAGATGGCCATGAAGTCTTTATAAAGTCAGGAGGCCAACACTCCCAGGTGACTCCAATCTTGCTATAAGTAGACAGGTCTTTCTTTGGTCACTCCTTTCTTATCCCTATTATCAGTAATTTAACAAAATTGACTTTTATTTTTATCAGGTCTGCTTTTAATTCTCACTTGTGATACTTCTATTTTCTTTTAGAAGTAAAAGATGGTCAAGACTACGTTTTATTTCTCATTCCTAAAAGGAAGTGTTTTTATTTGAAACAGAAACAACCTATCTAGAATAACTGAGGCATTTACTGAGTCCCTGAAAAAAAAGACTCAATATTTCCACCTATTCTGTCATAGAACTCCCAGAATATCTCTATAAATCTTTAAAGCTTTCTGAGGAAAATACCATTATCCACTTACCTTTTTAACAGATAAGGAAATTAAAGTTCAAAGAGGTTATTGGGGCCGGGCGCGGTGGCTCACGCCTATAATCCCAGCACTTTGGGAGGCCGAGACGAGCGGATCACGACATCAGGAGATGGAGACCATCCTGGCTAACACTGTGAAACCCCGTCTCTACTAAAAACACAAAAAATTAGCCAGTCGCGGTGGCGGGGGCCTGTAGTCCCAGCTACACGGGAGGCTGAGGCAGGAGAATGGCGGCGTGAAACCGGGGGGCGGAGCTTGCAGTGAGTGGAGATTGCGCCACTGCACTCCAGCCTGGGTGACAGAGCAAGACTCCATTTCAAAAAAAAAAAGAGGTTATTACTTAACTTACCAAAATCAGACAGGTACTATATATTTCTCAGATTCTTTGCCTCCCTAAAGTCAGGGTACTATTTACAATCAATGGTGTCTTGATTGGATAAAATTTGCTAACAAGGGCATCACAGCAGGGATTAGGGGCAGGTTTGTTCAATACAAACCTTGCTCTTCTACACAACTGCATTACAAAAGTTAGATGGACCTAAACCTGAAGTTCAAAACCTGACTGAGCTCCCAGTCCCTGTAAATTTCAAAGCCTGAATACATCTTTTTTATTTCCTTATTGACTGAGTACTGAAATCAATCAAATTGAAAAAACAAATTATTATAATAAATTTTAAATATTTGTTGTATTCTACATATATAACGTGGAAGCCTCCTCAACTCTCAAATAAATGACTCAATTTTCTAAGTAGTGAAATCAGTACATAAGTATAGCTGAAATATAAAGTGACTGCAAAATTTATAAACAACACCTCATCAGTGACAAGCATTGCTTCTTCAAATCTTTGGCTCCAGGTACTGTGTTCACTGTTCTTATTCTGGGGCAGTTTTACAGTTATGCCCCCCCAAAACACTATATTGAAAGTCAAAAATGCTGGTTTATAGTCGCATCTTTTATATGACGTGGGTTTTATCACTTACATTTTTGTACCTAAAATTGTCACATTTTAAAACATATGGGTTTGAGTCACTCTGAAATATTCCAGTTCTAAACCCAGACTATCCATCGTCTAATCCAGACATAAAAATGAAAAAAAGTTGGGAAAAAGAAGAACATTGTCCAACTAATTTCTGCAGAAATATACCCTGGAAGGCAATGTATGAAGAGATTGTTCCTCCCTAGTGGAAAGTAAAGCATTGATACATAGTGTTCCCAACCTCAATTCAATTGAATCTCTTCAAAAAGATAATGCACAAGAGCTTCTTGTGCAATATCTGTACCACTAACTTTTATGAAAAAGTAACTAAAGCAATGATGGTTTTCCTAGCAGGTTACCTTTCGATCTGCTTCTGAAATCTCTGTACAGCACAGTTCTTATGCCACACATGAGTCACTGAATGCCTTGGGTCGAATATTTGCAGAACATCAGAAAAACTATGATTCATGGTGCATTTCATGTTGCAAATGACTCATTTTGTTGAATTAATTCCTTTTTCTAAATACGATAACTGTAGGATCTAGTATAACAGGGGACATTGTATATGTTGGACAGAAATACATAAATCAACATGAGAAAGTAAGTTAGAGGAGGGTCATCTTTTAGGTCATTCATTGGAGCTACGTCACTCTATCCAAATGGAATACGCCATAATAAAGATGCTGAAGTATAAATCTCAGATAGTCATGGAAAATGGGAAATGCAGGACTCAAATTAACCAAAGTTAATACATACAAAGCAACCATGGGACTCACCCTGGGACACTGCTCAATTGAAAAGGGTGAGTAAAGGCCGGGCACAGTGGCTCACGCCTGTAATCCCAGCACTTTGGGAGGCCGAGGCAGGCAGATCACAAGGTCAGGAGATCGAGACCATCCCGGCTAACACAATGAAACCCCGTCTCTACTAAAAACACAAAAAAATTAGCCAGGTTTGGTGGTGGGCACCTGTAGTCCCAGCTACCCCGGAGGCTGAGGCAGGAGAATGGTATGAACCCGGGAGGTGGAGGTTGCAGTGAGCCCAGATCGCACCACTGCACTCCAGCCTGGGCGACAGAGCGAGACTCTGTCTCGGAAAAAAAAAAAAAAAAAAAAAAAAAAGGGTGAGTAAAAACAAAGAGGTCAGACTGCACAGTCAGGGTGCCAGTGAGAATGCTCAGAAGTTCAGGAAGGGTGACCTTTCTAGATAGAGATGATGAATTGTTTCAAATATCTCCAATTTCTCTTATTGCATTTATCCAGATGTATCTTTATGCTTTCCCCAAATTCCATACTCTAACTATAAAGAACTAGTTTTATTTCTCAGACATGCTTTACATTTATATGCTCTTCTTTATACTGATTTCTTTGCCTAGAAGGCTTTCACCCCACTTCTACCTTGACTTCTGACAAAATCCCATCAATCCTTCTCTGTAACTATGGTCCCAAGCACTCTGTAACTTTTCTACATTGTGTCTGTCTCTTCCCACAAAACTGTGATGTAGTTTTATTCATGCACAGTGTTTTTTTTTTAATCTGAAATTAACTGTTTCCTTCAGGTCTTAAATCACTAAGAAACAGTGTTTCTGAATGAGATCAAGGTATAGTCAAGCATGCAGCAAGGAGACTGACACAAAGTCAGTTCTCAATAATTATCTGTTGATTTAAAAATATTGGGAGTAAACTTTTTAATATAGAAAGTGTCTCAATGACATTAATATGAAGAATAAACAGAAAGAGTATATGAGAATAAATGAGGCTAATGCCACAAAGCAAGATTCTGTTACTATGGCCATCACTCCAACCACCTGGAAAAAAAAGTGCACACCTAGAATCAGATGGAACAATTGCCCTGGGTACAATTACATTCTGAAAATTACACTGCATTCAACACCCACCAATACTTTCTCCTACAGATACAGTATTAGTTTTATGTATCACTCTAATGTGCTACTGTACTGTAGTAGCTTGTATTATTATTAAAAAATATTTTCTACAAGAGGATTATATATACTTGTCCCATGCTGACATTAAATTGCTTTGACAAAATGACATGTGGAAATAATTGATTCATGTGAACAGAAGCTCTTAAATCTAGTATGAGGTCTGCCATGTTCTTATCTTTCTCTCTGTTAAAAGATAGGTAATATTATAGGTATAGGCTACACTGTCAGCCTCAGTCTAGAATGAAATGAGGTAAAGGAGAGGTGCAGTTAATCTGCGATGAACACAAAGTGATAAAGTAAGTTCACATGAGTGAGCAATAAACTTTTGTGGTCTAAACCACTGAGATTTGGGGTTTGATTGTTAACATACAATATTTTCTAGCTTATCCCAACTCATTGTATATCTGTATATATGTGAGATTAAATAAGCAATGTTATTACATATAACACACACACATACATACATATAAAATATGCACAGACACATATATATATTTATAAATGCGTCTTTCTCATGTTTTGTTTTTCAGGGTCACTGGAGTGGAAAGAAAAGAAAGTGTTTCAATCTGAACAGATTAGTAAAGGTTTTCCCCTTCTGCCATCAAACACAATTGCTTTTGTTCTGGGGTGTTTTTGTTTGTTTATTTGTTTTGTTTTGTTTCTTCCTCCAGAAAGTTTTTCTAACAATAAAAAAGTATTATTTGATACTATAGCTCAAATCAGCTATGTGCATCTTCCATCTGTCAATATTGATGGCTCTGGGTATCCACCTTTGCATATTTTCTATTCTGTTGCATTCTATTCCATTCCACTCACTTTCACAAAATACTACAGAAAACACTGGCATTATAGAGACAGACTTTATTATCATGATCGATTCTGGTATCATCTGGCTGGGTCCCCAACCAAATCTCATCTTGAATTGTATCTCCCATAATCCCCACATGTCGTGGGAGGTAATTGAATCATGGGGGCGGGTTTTTCCTGTGCTGTTATCTTGATAGTGAATAAGTCTCAGCAAATCTGATGGTTTTATAAAGGGCAGTTCCCCAGCACACAATCTCTTGCCTGCCTCCATGTAAGATATGCCTTTTCTCATCCTTTGCCTTCTGCCATGATTGTGAGGCCTCTCTAGCAATGTGGATCTGTGAGTCCATTAAACCTCTTTTTCTTTATAAATTACCCAGTCTTGGGTATGTCTTTGTTAGCAGCATAAGAACAGACTAATACAGATTCCTATTGTAAGGATGTATTTTTCCCCCATCCCTACTTGTTATGCATAAATAAGCAGAAGAGTATCTGATAGAGAAGGCAAACAAATCATACTTATTATAAGAAAAATTGTTGTTGACTACCAACCAAATTTTATTGCAATATTCCTTTGCAAGGTTTACATTTGGTGTGTTGCCAGATCATTGCCTCCCACAGTGATAACGTTTATGTATCTGCCAGGGCAATAGCTTCCTGGCAAAGATCTCTTCTCCATGTTAAATATCTGCTCCATATTCATTAAGTCCCCTCACCACTTTTTGTTTATTTCCTTTATCTTATAGATTTCTCCCTACTCCTTTCCCAAGGTGTTCTTAGGCAAAGAGTTGTGCATGTTTGAAAATACATTCTAAATCCATATTTACACTAAATCATAAGATTGGTAGAAATAAGAAAGTATTTGGAAACAGCTAGGATAGTGCCCCCCAAACAGCAGGCACAGTCATACCTGGCATGATGACATTTTAGTCAACTATGTATGGCATATAGGACAGTGGTCCCATAAGATTATAATACTGTGTTTTTACTGTACCTTTTCTATGTTTAACAATATTTAGATACACAAATTCCATCGTGTTACAACTGCCTACAGTATTCAGTACAGTAACGTACTGTACAGATTTGTAGTCTAGGAACAATAGTCTCTACCATACAGCCAAGGTGTATTATGGGCTATACTATCTAGGTTTGTGTAAGCACACTCTATGATGTTCACATAACAATGAAGTCACCTAAAGATGCATTTCTCAGAATGCTTCCCTATCATTAAAGGACACATTACTGTATTTAATAAGTGGTAGGATCCTCCTCCTTAGGAAAATTATCTAATCCAAGAAAAAAAATATATCTGATATAAGACAAAATAAAATTATATAATCAGAGACCAAGTAAAATAAAATAAAATAAAATCTGAGTCCATTCATCTAATGTCTTCCCAATCATGAGGTTCAGGTCATTTTATAAAGGAATGAGTAATCAGCCACATGGATTGCTATATGCAGATTACTGTGTTCATAATACAGTGGAATCAACCTCATGAAGTTTTTATGAGGATTAAGTGAAATAATGCACATGAAACACATGCAGTTTCAGGCCTAAGTGCTTCTAAATGGCAGTGATAATGTTGAGTAGCGTTACCATCACAGCTCTAGGGTGTGCTTGGACTCCTCCTAGAGGTGAAGAGTAACTTTGTCAAGGAAAACCAATGTTCATACAGCCTCTGTTACCAATTCAGGTCAAAACCAATACATGAAAATTGTAAGCCACAAATTAGAAACACTCATATGAGCACAGGCGAAGACTTAGGTGTCATAACCTGAGACTACTCTTGTCCCAGTGTTATCTTTCCTCTCTTAAACCTGCATCAGCCTTTGATACAAGCTCAAGAACCATACAAACATTCCCTGTTTGTCCAAGGACAGCATGACAGCCAGAGATGATATTTAGTCCCTAATATGTACAGTGGCCTTACTACTATTCATCAACACAAACAGGTGATCACTAGAGTTCAGTCAATCATAGGAAGCTTATGGGAACACCAGAACTCAATATGGCACTGGTTTTATAGTTGGTGCTAATAAATGAGGAAGGTGATAGGCAAGAACTTAACTTCTCTTTAACTAGGTTACTCATCTTAAAATGTAATAATAATGCTATTTTCCTTCCACGGTTATAAGGAACTAATGAGAGAGAAAACATCTGCCAATCACTTAGAATGGGAACTCAGCTATTTTTAGCCCTCAGTAAATATTACTGATATCATTATTAGTATTATCATCATCATTATCACTACCTAAAAGAGCTTGGGGTGATCACTAATTCTTTTTACGCCTGCTTTTAGGAACAGGGTAAGAAAGAGATCTTTGGAGAACTCACCTGTAGCTAAGTGAAAGTTGATAGAAACACTGATTGCTTCAGGGCAAAACAAGGAAATGAGAAGGGACTGGAGTACAATGCAAGTTGATGAACTGCAGGCTGGGACAACCAGCAGGAGACTTCAAACAACACTGGCTTTGAAAAGTGCTGGCACAGTTGGGATCTTTCCTAATGAGTGGTACACCTACAGGAACAATTTCAATAACTGAAGAAAGCAGTCACTTCTGGGAACAATCAGTGGGAAGAACAGACATGACACTGTCAGGCTAGAAGACTTCCAGGCTCTGAGATCTCCACCAAGGAAGCGTGACTCACTCTTCAGGACAGAGGTTCAGTTTGCATTATCCTTGAGTATGTGGAGGTATGTGCAACAAAGAAATGGCAGTTATTTCATCTCACTCTTCCCTAAGGACAAGATGCATGTCTAATTCATCTTTCTATTCCCCTACAGTGCCTAGCACTTTAATAGCATCTGGTACTTTTTCACATGGTAGATACTAAAAAAATCTTTTGAATGGAAAACACCTTAGCTTCACAAATTGTGATTTGTTAAGAAACCTAGATGCACCGGATGGTAACTGGTCAGCTTGTAAACTATAATCGACTCTAGATTCTCAGAGGTTTTGCCAAATACCACTTCTGAACTCCAGCTGATACTAAAGAAGCAAATAAG
This sequence comes from Rhinopithecus roxellana, assembly GCF_007565055.1. Taxonomy (NCBI): domain Eukaryota; kingdom Metazoa; phylum Chordata; class Mammalia; order Primates; family Cercopithecidae; genus Rhinopithecus; species Rhinopithecus roxellana. The sequence goes on along the minus strand of NC_044557.1, from coordinate 70,380,310 downwards.
AAAAAAAAATTACTAGATCCCAGCACCTCAAATCTTATGGTAACATTATATAATGAGTTATACATATAATGAGTCATGCATAACATGTTATATAACAAGTGACAATGAGGTTATTATATGTACACATTATAATATGTATACATCACATATAAACAATAGACATATATACAGTGTATATGTATGTGTATATATAGACACAATATATACAGTAATGTCCTTTATTTTTGAAGCACTATCACTCATGCCAGTTGCTCTCTTTTAATAGAGATGGTTAAGTCCAATGTGTAATCCTCATTTAAATCCTAAAACCTCTTATCCTTACATTTGAGGTTGCAACTGATATCATTTACCTTCGATTGTCATTAACCTAATGAAGGCTTTGCCTTGGTAGTTACCTCAAAGCTAAGTGCTAACCATTATGCCCAGCAGTGTACACAATTATCCTTTTGTTCCTTGAAATTAAGATCACACCACTTAGTTTATAAGGATTTAATTAAATATCTACAATATTCTATACATCCTACTGGGTACTGAAGTTATTAGACACAGTCTTCCTTCTACTTGCTTCCAGTTTAGGGGGAGGAAGGTAAAGGTAATTCAACTACTCTTGATTTATAATAATGCTATGATAATGGTAAAATACACAGTGTGTTGTGAAAACACAAAGGAAAAACGTGTAGAATGGTTAAAAGATATAAAAGGCCTCATAAAAGTGGCACATGAGTTAAGTTTTCAAGAACAAGTAAGGGTTTGCTTGAGTTGCCCTGTAATATGGTTTGGCTATTTGTCCCTGCCCAAATCTCATGTGGAATTGTAATCCCCAATGCTGGAGGTGGGGCCTGGTGGGAGGTGATCATGGAGGCACATCCTTCATGGCTTGGTGCTGTCTTTGTGATAGTGAGTTCTGATGACATTTGGTTATCTAAAAGTGTGTGGCACCTTTCTCTCTCTCTCTCTCCTGCATCTGCCATGTGATGTGCTTACTCCCCCTTGATCTTCTGCCATGATTGTAACCTTCCTGAGTCCTCCCCAGAAGCTGAGAAGAGGCCAGCACCATGCTTCCTGTAAAGCCTGCGGAACCCTGAGACAGCTAACCTTCTTCCGTTATAAATTACCCAGTTTCAGGTATTTCTTTTTTTTTTTTTTTTTTTTTTTTTTTTTTTTTTTTTTTTTGAGACAGAGTCTTGCCCTGTCACCCAAGTTGGAGTGCAAGGGTGCATCTCGGCTCACCACAATGTCTGCCTCCCGAATTCAAGCAATTCTCCTGCCTCAGCCTCCCAAGTAGCTGTGATTATAGGCACATGCCACCAAGCCCGGCTAATTTTTGATATCTTTAATAGAGACGGGGTTTCACCATGTTAGCCAAGCTGGTTTCGAACTCCTGACCTTGTGATCTGTCCACCTCGGCCTCCCAAAGTGCCGGGACTACAGGCGTGAGCCATCGTGCCTGGCCTCTCTTTATAGCAATGCAAGAATGGCCTAATACACCCTGTGACCCTACTTCGTAAACACAAAGTAATTCGCTTTTTAAAAAAAAATGTTTTCCTCAGCTTTTTCTATGTGCCTACTTACCAAAAAAAAAAAAAAAAAAAAAAAAATCAAACTGACCACATGAAAATCTAGAAATCATAATGCTGTGGTCTGAATGTGTCCCCCAAAATTCATTTGTTGGAAGCTTTATCCTCAATACAAAAGTGTTGGGAGGCAGGGTGTTTTGGGAAGTGTTTAGGTCATGAAAGCTCCACCCTCACGAATGGATTAGTGCCTCTATGAAAGGGCTTGGAGGAATGGGTTCTGTCTTTTGCCCTTTTGCCATGTAAGGACATAGAGTTTGTCCCTCTCTTGTCCTTCTGTCTTCTGCCATGTGAGGACACAGTAAAAAGGTCCTCACCAGATGCTGAAGCCTTGATCTTGGACTTTCCAGCCCAAGAACCATGAGAGAATAAATTTCTGTTCTTCATAAATGATCCAGTCTCAGATATTCTGTTATAGCAGCACAAAATAACCCAAGACACATAAGTTTAAGAAGGCATTGCTCCACAAAGTATGTTATAACTTATCTGTGTGTAGTTCCAAGTAATGTTGGCAACCACAACACCCCTGTACAATGAAAAAATCAGCAATTCTTCAAGAATGTGACTGGATAAACCACTTGGCTTTCACTGATGACTTCATCTAATTCAATGTTGCAATGTAAGATCTGCATATGAGGCTGTCTGGAAGTGCCTTCTAGTCTATGACATGATAAGGGACTGTGCTAGAATGTAAATCAATGTACTTCTTTCCTTGAAAGAATCTTGCAATGGGAAAAAAAAGTGATTTACATTTTGGCCCAAGCTTCTCATGTTGTTACAGACCAGATAGCAAAATTTCAGATGAATATTTTCTGTAGAATTGATCTAAAAGTAGATCGCCCAGTTCTCTTTCCCTCACATCCAATATTGAATCCATCAGTAAATCTTCTGTGTACTACCATTTTTGCACATTACCTTCGAAATATATCCCAGATCCAGCTACTTTTACCACATCTACTGCTACAATCATAGTCCAGGCAGTCCTTATTTCTCACATCACAGCAACAGCCCATTAAATGGTTTCTCTGCCTCTGCTCTTACCCTGCTCTAGTCCTGCCCCCTTGGCAACCAGGGTGAAGCTTCCTGAAAGCATCCATTTGATCAGGTCACTCCTGTGCTTAACATTCTTCAGTGACATAAACATTTGCTTAGGACTACTTCCTTGATTCTCGCTACCTCACAGGCTGCTCCTTCTCATTTCCCTTGCCTGGTGCCCCCTGTCTTCTTATCCTCTAAATATTGGTCAACTCTCAGGTCAATCCTCATGTTCCTTCTCTTTTCTGTTACTGCTCACCAACCCTCATGCTTGTCATGCTTTATCACATTGTCAGAATGTTTTCTTCAAAGCTCTTATTTATGTTATTTATGTAGTCCCTGTTTATCTGCAGAGGAATACATTCCAAGACCTGCCAGTGGCTACCTGAAACCCAGGATATTACCAAACCCAATTGCCATCAATCAGAACATGTTTCTGTTCATGGTTTCCACCCACAAATTTAATGATTTTTCCATCTTAACTAGTCACTCATCACGCACTCTGGCTGTCACTTTTGCAGTCTGAGGTGCAACCGCAAAACTAACAAAAATTTTGTTTTCCTTCTCCACAATTTCTTGACTAGATCTAGTCTTACTGTAGATTTTTGCAACCTCAGCATGTGATTAGGTTCCCTTTCCTTATTAAGCTGAGAACTTTCACTTTTTCACTTAAAGGAAGCACTTTCCACTTTCTCTTTGGCATATCCAAATTCCAGCATCACTACTCTTGTGCTTTGGGGCCATTATGAATAGTAAAATAAGAATGACTTGAATACAAGCACTACAATACTGCAACAATAGCTACGATAACTGAGGCTATGGGTGGGTAGGATCTATAGCATGGATACGCTGAACAAAAGGATGATTCACACCCCAGTTGGGCCACAGCAAGATGGCAGATTTCATCATGTGTTGATATGGTTTGGCTGCGTCCCCATCCAAATCTCATCATGAATTGTAGCTCCCATAATCCCCATGTGTTGTGGGAGAGACCCGTTGGGGGCAGTAAATGAATCATGGAGGTGGGTTTTTCCCTTGCTGTTCTCATGGTAGTGAATAAGTCTCACAAGATCTGATGGTTTTATAAAGGGCAGGTCCCCTGCACATGCTCTCTTGCCTGCCACCACATAAAACGTGCTTTTGCTCCTCCTTTTGCCTTCTGCCATGATTGTGAGGCCTCCCCAGTCATGTGAAACTGTGTCTATTAAACCTCCTTTTCTTTATAAATTACCGAGTCTCTGGTATTTCTTCACAGCAGTGTGAAAATGGACTAATACATGTATGCTACTAAGAATGACAAGCAATTTAAAACTTAGGAAATTTATTTCTAGAATTTTCCATTTTTCAGACTGTGATTGACCACTGGTAACAGAAACCTTGAAAAGGAAAACTACAGTTAAGTGGGAGACTGCTGTGTGTGCTTGTTTTTTTGTTCTGTTTGTTTATAGTTACTTCCAAGAATGATGCAATTTAATGCTAATACAAATCTTGCATTTATAATGGTTTCCACTGAGACTTTTTGTTCTACTTTTATTTTAGATACTGGAGTATAAATGCAAGTTTGCTACATGGGTGTGTTGCAGCCATGTAGTGAGCACAATACCCAATAGGTAGTTTTTTGAGTCACATCTTCCTTTCTCCTTCCCCCGCCAGTAGTCTACAGTGTCTCCTGTTCCCAGGTTTAGGGCCATGTATTCTCAATGTTTAGCTCCAATTTATAAGTGAAAACATGCAGTATTTGGTCTTCTGCATTTATTCACTTAGGATTATGGCTTCCATCTCCATCCATGTTGCTGTAAAGGACATGATTCCATTCTTTTCTTATGGCTGCATAATATTCCATGATGTATATATACCATTATTTCTATATACAATCCACCATTAATGGGTACCTAAGTTGATTCCATGTCTTTGCTACTGTGAATAGCCCAGCAATGAACATACAAGTGCATGTGTCTTTTTGGTAGAATAACCTATTTTCCTTTGGGCATATACCAAGCAATGGGATTAGTGGGTCAAATGGTACCTCTGTTTTAAGTTATTTCGGAAATCTCAAACTGCTTCCCACTATGACTGAACTAATTTACATTCCCACCAACAATGTATAAGTGTTCCCTTTTCACTGCAGCCTCACCAACGTTGTGTGTTTTTTGACTTTAATAATAGCCATTCTGACTGGTGGGAGGTGGTATCTTATTGTGGTTTTGATTATTTATTTCTATGCTGATTAGTGACGATGATTATTTTTTCATATGTGTGTTGGCCATTTGTATGTCTTCCTTTGAGAAGTGTCTGTGAATGTCCCTTGCCCATTTTTTAGTGGATTTATTTGTTTTTTGGCTATTGATTTAAGTTTCTTATAGACTTTGGACATTAGACCTTTGTTGGATGCTTAGTTTGTGAATATTTTCTCCCACTCTATAGGTTGCCTGTTTACTTTATTGATAGTTTATTTTGCTATGCAGAAGCTCTTTAAAATGGTCCTGTCAATTTTTGGTTTTGTTGCAATTGCTTTTTGGGACTTAGCCAAACATTCTTTGCCAAAGCTAATGTCAAGAAGGGCATCTCCTAGGTTTTCTTCTAGGATTTTTGTAGTTTGAGATCTTACATTTAAATTTTTAATCCATCTTGAGTTAATTATTGTATTTGGTGAAAATAAGGGTCCAGTTTCATTATTCTGCATATGGCTAGCCAGTTATGTCTGCACCATTTATTGAATAGGGAGTCCCTTCCCTATTGCTTGTTTTTACCAATCTTGTTGAAAATCAGATTGTGTGGCTTTATTTCTGAGATTTTTACTCTGTTCCATTCTTCTATGTGTGTATTACTCCATTCTCACATTGCTATGAAGAAATACCTGAGACTGGGTAATTTAAAAAGGAAAGAGGTTTAATTGACTCACAGTTCTGCGGGGCTTGGGAGGCCTCAGGAAACTTACAATCATGGTGGAAGGGGAAGTAAACATGTCCTTCTTCACATGGCTGTAGCAAGCAGAAGTGCCAAGCAAAGGGAAAAGTCCCTTATAAAACCATCGGATCTGGTGGAACTAACTCACTCACTATCATGAGAACAGCATGGGGGTAACAGCCCCCATGATTCAATTACTTCCCACTGGGTCACTCCCATGACACATGGGGATTATAAGAACTACAATCAAGATGAGATCTGAGGGGGGACATACCCAAACCATATAAATATGTCTGTCTTTGTACCAGTAACCATGTTGTTTCGGTTACTATAGCTTTGTAGGATAGTTTGAAATTGGGTAGTGTGATCTAATTCTGGGAAGAATGACATTGATGCTTTGATAGGAATAGCATTGAATCTATAAATTGCTTTAGACTGTATGGCCATTTTAACAATATTGATTCTGCCAATCCATGAGCATTGCATATTTTTCTATTTATTTGTATCATCTCTGATTTCTTCCAGCAGTGTTTTGTAGTTCTCCTTGTAGAAGTCTTCCACTTCCTTGGTTAGCTGTATTCCTAAGTATTTCCTTTCTTTGTGGCTATTGTAAATGGGATTGTGATCTTGATTTGACTCTTAGCCTGAACATTATTAGTGTATACAAATGCTACCGATTTTTGTACATTGATTTTGTATGCCAAAAACTTATTAAAATAGCTTATCAGTTCGAGCAGTCTTTTGGAAGAGTCTTTGGAGTTTTCTAGGTATAGAAGCAAAGAGAGATGACTTGATAACTTACTTTCCTATTTGGGTGCTTTGTATTTCTTCCTCTTGCCTGATTGGTCTGGCTGACTTCCAGTTCTAGGTTGAATGGAGTGGTTAGAGTGGGCATCCTTGTCTTATTTCAGTTCTTGAGGGGAATTCTTCCAGCTTTTGCCCATTCAGTATGATGCTGGTTGTGAGTTTGTCATAGATGGCTCCTATTATTTTGAGGTATGTCTCTTGGATGATTGTCACTATAAACTGGAAAGCAAAGTCTGTGAAAGGAAGGATTTCTCTGGTGTTATTCACCACTTTTCCCCCAATGTTTAGCAAAGAGTGCACAATCAATAAACTTGCTGAATGAAAGAATGAATGAATGAGCTGTGAATCCCTGAAATTCAGAATGAAAATGACTTACAGTTTATTATGCAGGTATTTTAAGAATATACTATATATATGTACACATATATATATTTATATACATCTATACACACATACGTTCTCTCTCTCTCTCTCTCTCTCTCTCTCTCTCTCTCTCTCTCTATATATATATATATATATATATATATATGTATGCTTTTAGGTTGTCAAGGGAGGTGTTCTTAAATCAACTCTGATCAATTCTGGTAAGAACCACATTCATGACAGGCTATAGAAATTATTTGGACATTTCTTCTACTTTTGTTGCCCAGATGTTGCTCCTCTGTGGTCCATGCTATTCTGCATTGGAACAGTCCCTTCCTTGCATCAGAGTCTGTACTGTAAATAACAGAATGCTCAGGCTGTCAGCAATGTTCCAAGTGCAGTGCTCATGAATTCAGAGTCAACACTTGGACTTCTGCAAGCCCAGCTCTCTGTTTTCTTAATTTCACAAAATTTAAGGAGGCTCCCACATCTTCCAATACACTTCACCTGCCAGTAGTAAATTCTCATAGCCCAGGGACCCTATCTGTTTTCATGGCCAGCTGTCTTCAGGCTGCAGTTGTAGGTCCCATCCAGCAGCCTCTGCATTCTGCATGGGTGTGGCCATGGCAACAGGATATGCTTCACACCTCACTCCTTTTGGTAGAAGAACTTGCAGACAGATCCAAATGCATAGGAAACTCCACTGCACAGAAGTCTGGATTCCAGCCACTTCCCATGTGAGACTATGAAATATTCCATCTGGCTGGAACAGCTCAGAGGAGCTCTGCTCTGTTAGCTATGTAGGCTTGTAGAAACAGGAACTAATAACAAATCAAGCATTGGAAGCAAACACCAAATTTAAATGTGAATGCTAATTTTGCTTGCTAGAAAAATTTCTTATAGATACAAATGTCAGAACTTTTTTTTTGTCACCAAGGCAATAGTTTATTAAGCCATTGGTTCACTAAATACAGTAGAGTTTCATTATGCTCATGCTACTTTCTTCTGTACAGAATTTTTTTTTTTGAAATGGGATGTTATTCCCATTAAATTACCTGGGAAGGAGAAACCTATTTTTCCTATTGCAGTATCATAAGAGATAATGAACACCTTACTTCATACATTCTATGATGCCATGTGGGAAATTGGTGTTTATTGCACTTTTCCCTCTAATTAGAAGTAAGCCAACCAAAGTGTTTCATAACATACTTGGAGACCAGTCAGACTCCACCTTGGAAGACAATGTTTTCTGGTCACTGAAAAAATATGCAGATTATCTCTTCTTATAGCTTAGTAACCATGTTCTATTTTTAGTTAAAAAGCTTATCTTATAACCCTTCTTAGCAGAAATTATTATCCACAGGACAAGTATCAGTGTAAGATAAAGTGAATCTTAATAATACCTCCAATACCCCGACCTCCTTTTAGCCATGAACAATCCTAATTTATACATGTTTCACATGTCTTTTCATAAAGAAATCATAAGCCTCTAGCATAAACTTATACCAGAAATGTCATTTTAGTTCCTCTGTTTTTCTGCTTTCCACTTTAAGTCTACAGGACTTTTGAAATACTCATTTTTATTACCGTATTGGGTATCTTTTCTTTCCTGTTGTTAGAAGGAAATGTCTGTAAGAAACTGATACCTACGATACTAAATGGAATGAAGCTGCAGCAGAATTTTGAATCCAAAATGACTGACTCATATTTTCTAGCTATTTAACGTCCAAATGAGAACATAAATGGCTTTTATTGCTGAGTTACTAGAAATAGAGAATCGACAAGATAATTTGTCTTTTATTATTTTTACTGCTTGTTCCCTCTAATCTTGTTATTCATGTTACAGACCATTACTGGAGTTGTAATACCTTATTCATTGAACAATAGACCTTAGAATACCTCATGCTAAAAGGAAATGCATGAGAAATAAATGTATCCATGGATTTCAAATGGCAAAGCTGTAACTAGGATTCATCCAGCTCATTTATGTTTGTTTCTGTAATACATAGCAACACAAAGTCTCTCATTTCTGTATATGAGAAAAACTGGGATTCTACAACCTCGGAATGTAAGAAGCTTTTGTTAAAACATCCAGTGCTACTTAAAGAAAATGGAAACAGGACAGAAAAGTTACCACCTTCTTTGGTTTCTCTTACAAACTCTTTTTGTCTCAGGGCAACAGAAATTTTTACATCTATACCAGATGATATCTTCAGACTCTCCCTTCCTGCTTCCACCTCAGTCAGTGTAGGGACAGTTTAGGCAGCATTTATGTTTTAATTCTTTTCATTAAAAAAAAAAAAAAAACTAACTTACATTAGCTTAAATAGAAGTGAAAAATGGGTTAATGCAGCTGAAATATTCAGAAATCATATTGGCTGCAGGTGTGGTAGGATTAATGGGCTAGATGTAGTTGTTCACTTTTTGTTTTGTTTTGACTAATTTCACTTTCAGGCAGGCTTCCTCCATTGGATAGCAAAGATGGGCATCATCAGCTGCACTAGGCAAGAATCCTAAGAGCTTTGTAACCTCCATAAGAAAGACAGCATGTTTTTAGTGTTCTGTCAAAATCCCAGGGAATACAGTCATCATTTTACCAGCTTAGATCATGAATCTATCCTTGAGCAACTCACTGCGACTAGAGGTGAAAGTTATTTGGCTGGATAGTTCACATGCTTGCCCCTAGGGGAACAGGAGCAAAAGTGTCATATTAGCCCCACATCTACCACAGGACTGAAAAAGTCGGTTACCGGGTGAGGGCAGTACACAAAGGAATGTTGCATAGATTAAAGACACACATTCCCAGAAGGAGGGATAGTCCACAAAGGAAAGCTGCATAAAGATGCACATTCACAGAAGTACAGTCTCAAAAACAGAACCTGCTAGAGAACAAGGTCCTCTGATAGTAGTCAGACTCTGAGGCTCTTGTTGACATCATGTATAAAGATGCCACACACACGGAAAAATAATTCTCTACAACTGCTCTAGTCATGTCCTCTGAATATCCTTGTCTAAGGAGCCTTTGAAAGTGCCTCACGATGTAGAATCAATATGCAACTTCTTACGTTTTCTGCTTACTAGATAAAAAGTACCTGGTGACTAATAATGAGCCTCCCAAGTGCAGGTGGAGGCCAGCTGTTTCAGCACAAGCTGTCTTTGCTTCACGTGAAACGTTTCAGATATTGTACATATGCAGACACACAGACCCGGGTTGGCAGCATTAAACGGAAGGACACTTGTTACTGTCCAATGCTCCAAAATATCCACAAACAAACTCGGAGTTTCCATGAGAATAATATAATGAGCTGGCAAGTAATTAACCCCCACTGGTAGTTAACGCTGCCCAATTAGTCTGCAGACAAAATTTTCTCATTTAAAAAAATATACACATGAAATGAAAACTGCATTTTATATTCTTACTCAAATGATCTAAAGATTGCAAGGACTTTTAATTCAGAGGAGTAACTGAAGGGCCATGTACATGATTGTTTAGTATGACTTTGGCTCATGTTTGCTAATCAAATGGGAGACTCAAAATTTTCTAGAACATCACACACTGGGCCTGTCGTGGGGTGGGGGGAGGCGGGAGGGATAGCATTAGGAGAAATACCTAATGTAAATGATGAGTTAATGGGTGCAGCACACCAACATGGCACATGTATACATATGTAACAAACCTGCACGTTGTGCACATGTACCCTAGAACTTAAAGTATAATTTAAAAAAAAAAAAAAAATATATATATATAAATTTATATGTACTAGAGATTACCATCCCTAAAGGGACTATTTTGCTACACAATTCAATTCAATTGCAGTAACAATACCTCCAGCCCTTTATAATAAAGTTCAAATAAACAAGTAAGCTATGGCAATAGCAAGCAAACAGCTGAATAATTTTAACAGCCTTTTAAAAAAAAAAAAAAAGATTGAAGTTAATGTTAATAGTATTTTATAATGGAAACGTTACAAACAATTCTTCAAAGGCAAATGACAAAGGCAAGTGGTTTAGAATTCCCTCCCCTCAGAACCTCAGAGAACCTAAGTAATTTAATCCTAGCACTGAAACTGAAAGCTTGCTGTCCAGAGGTGAAGGCACATTTGTAATGTTGTATATGTATTATGGTATATGTATCATGTCCATTATGTTTAAATAGAAGACTTTTTCTTAAAGTTGCTAAGCATGCTGATTTTGCCGAATACTATCTGTTCTCTTGGATAATAGATATCGTTATGTCTGTTCCAATAAAGGATGGTGGATCATGTCACCCCCTGCCTCAAAGACCAAAATCCTTAGCTTCACCAAGAGGACTCTGGATTATCTGGCACTGGCTTACCTCTCCAACTCCATCTGGTCCCATACTCACCTTGCCCCAGACACTCTGACCATCTTTTGTGTCCTCATATGTGCCAACCTATTTCCTCTGCCTGGAACACCTCTCTACTCCTGCCCCCAGCTCCAAGTGGCCTTCAACCTAGGCAGCCCCTCCATTCCCGTGCAGCGTAACCTCCTGGCTCCCTCTGCTTGGCCTTCAGAGTACCTCCCAGGTAGTCTAATTGACATCCTCTCCTCAGCACACACATTATACTATTAGCTCCATGAAAGCATGGGCCATGTTTGCTTTACCCCTTATTGTATCCTGTGTTCAGCTGAGTGCCTGGCACATACTTGGATCCCCAGCATTTGTTAGAAAAATGGTCTGTGCATTTGGGAAGATGCTGTTTGAAGAGTTTAAAAAAAAAGGTTTCATGCAACCTAAAACTGCTGTTTCCCAGTAAATATATTTTCATTTGGCAGATGTCACTATGATTAGCATTCCTTGAATACATCAGGAAGGCCACAGTAAGAGTATTTTAGTAACTTCAGGAAATTCCTAAATAACTGTGAGGTTTCACTGACCTGAATTAGGTCAATGACACAAGTTAAACTAAAGCAGATTTTACTCTAAAAGAGGCAAAACTTCCTGTCAGGGAGTCAAAAATGAAATGAGCTTATTAAAATAGAAAGTTTAGCTGTAAAATGGGTATCTAATTGTAAATGTGACTCATGGGGAAGCGATTCTCCTACTCCTCAGGGGGATGCCCTTTGACCACTACCTCCACTGATATTTAAGTCCCTCAAATGATATGCTTTGGCATAACAGCCCTTAGAATAAATAAAGTTTAAAAGGTAAGAGTATAGATCTTGTCAAGGGTGATACGTTCATTTAAGTCATACCCAGCCTACCAGGGAACTACATTAAAACTTACAAAAATATCCCTGATCTATGGGCCTGGAAGTTTGACATCAGTCCTCTGGAATTCACAAACACATGAGATTGAACCCAATAAACTCAGAGTGGCCTCTCCCCATCTGGGGTTCCAGGGATCCAGAGTCATGCATATGGGATGGTCTAAAACCTAGGCCTCCTGATAAGAAATGTTACAATGGGTTGCACACAGCACTTAGAATTCTAAGACTGAGTTGGCTCCATATAGGAAAAGCCCTTTAGAAAGCCCACAGAGAATCTACAGATGCTCAGAAACGTGCCCACTCAGCAAATGGCATGAAACCTGCTAGAACGAGTGTTTCCTATGGAATTGCATAGCTGACATCTGGCAGATCAAGCACAAGTGTGGTCAGAACACCCTCAATAGTTCTGGCTTTCTGGACCAAGCCAGTGTTCACAATGAATAGAACTTACTACTGGGAGGAGTCAAAGAAAGATTTTAGGTTCTTCATCTTTTTTGGTTCTATGAATCCCTCTGGGAGTCTGTAAAACCTATAATACATTCTAAAAATGAGATACATAGGATTTCAAATGAAACTAAATGCAATGAAAAACAGTTATCAAATTTTAAAAGAATGAAATTTTGACACAGTCTATGTGTTTCTTTATTAATACAGTTGACCCTTGAACAACACAGGTTTGAACTGTATGGGCCCATTTATAAGTGAATTTTCTTCCATCTCTGCCACCCCAAGAAAGCAAGACAAGCCCCTCTTCTTTCTCCTCCTTCTCAGCCTACTCAGTGTGAAGAGGATAAGGATAAAGACCTTTATGATTATTCACTTCCACTTAATGTATAAACATATGTTCTCTTCCTTATGATTTTCTTAATAGCATTTTCTTTTCTCTAGTTTATTATAAGAATACAGTATATAATATGTATAACACACACAATCAACTATGTTATTAGTAAGACTTCTGGTCAACAGTAGGCTATTAGTAGTTAAGTTTTTGAGGGGTCAAATGTTATATGTGGATTTTCAACTGTGTGGCAGGTCAGCACCACTAATTCTCCTATTGTTCGAGTCAACTATATTTGAAATAAAAAGTTCTAACAGTAGGTCTAATAATCATATTTTCAAAGTTGTGATGAGCATAAATGATTTTTCAAAATATCTGCAAACAACTGTAATGTGATATATTCTCTATGACTTCCATTGGTGACAAAGTGACAGGTACTGCTAATTACTTATGTGCTTTATGACCCACACCCATAATTAATGAAAATGCCAAATTTCAATTAGAGGTCAGTAACAATAAAGATGTCATTTTCTCTGTCCAGGTTTGTGAATTAACTGAATTCTATCCATGTCAGTGAGCTACAGGTTAAAAACGCCTATTTTAGAAAGACTTTAGATTAATTTTTAAAATCATTTAAACTTGGTGACTCCATGATTAACTTGACATAAGTCTGCGGTGGGGGAAAAGTTGCATATATATTGATAAATGTGTTTGAGTTTAAAAATAGAATATAGCATATAAATCAGTAGTATTTTATGTATTATAATGAAAAAATATTCAGATAGTATATAGGATATTTTCCTTACTGAAAAATTATGGTCGCTCATTCCCGGCCTTATATTCTCCCCTTATAATCAGTCCTTCTATATAACTGTCTTTTTTTTTTTTTTTTTTTTTTTTTTTTGAGATGGAGTCTTGCTCTGTCACCCAGGCTAGAGTGTAGTGGTGCAATGTCTGCTCACTGCAACCTCCACCTCCCAGGTTCAAGCAATTCTCCTGTCTCAGCCTCCTGTGTAGCTGGGACAACAGGTGTGCACCACTGCACCTGGCTAATTTTTGTATTTTTAGTAAAGACAGGGTTTCACCATCTTGGCCAGGCTGGTCTTGAACTCCTGACTCCTGTTCCACCCACTTTGGCCTCCCAAAGTGCTGGGATTACAGGCGTGAGCCACCGCGCCCGGCATGTCTTAATCTACTTCCAAACATTTACATTTTCCAAACGTTTTCATGAAATTTTCATGGCTCCTGCCCCAATGATTATCCTCAGTGATCACTGATACAGTGGTGCAGTCTGTAAAATTCCCTGTTCCTTTCTATTGCCAAGTAAAATTCTATTCTGTGGAATCCACGACTATAATTTGTTTATCCATTCCTCAACTGGTAAGACACCTGGGTTATTTCCAATTTGGGGCAATTATGAACGCAACTGCTGTAAACTTTTGAGTTCTCTGGGTCCAACCTTAGTCTTAGGCCCTATGGACCTGGGCCTTGGGCTGGCTTTTCCTCAACTTTTCTGCCCTCCCTCTTCATGTGGCACCAAAATACGCTCTGTATGTCTTGCAGACCTCTGTTTTGGATAAGCGCAGAACCCTAGGCTCTATAGTTTCTACCCTTCCCCTAGTTGTATAAGGCTTTTCACATGAGAGAAATATCTGGGGTGGTACATGGGATTTTGTGCCTGTTCCTAAGGGCAGAGTCTCACTACTTGCACACCTGTGGAACCAAACGAGGCTTTCTCTGGTCAACTTCTCTGTCCCCAAAGTTTCTGATAAGTACTAAGTAAAGGTCCCTGGGAAAGAACTCGTGGATGAGCACAGATTTCCCTTGTGTCTGAGACTCCCAGTTACTCTCAACTATCCTACTGGCCCTCACTTGATTTTTAAGAATTGAAAATTTTCACTAATGTCTTCTTCTTCACTTTTTACATGTTTAATTTTTTTAATTGTGGTAAAATACACATGACATTACATACACCATGTGAACCATTTTTAAGTGTACATTTCAGTGGCATCCAGTACCTTCACACCGTTGTGCAACCATCACCACCACCCATCTCCATTAGTCTTTTCACCTTTCAAAGCTGAAACTCTGTACCCATTAAACGATGACTCCCTATGCCGCCATACCCCACCCTCTTGCAACAACCATTTTACTTTCTGTCTCTATGAATCTGAGTCAGAGACACAGGGGAGAAGGCCATGAGATGATGGAGATGGAGACTGGTGGCGTGATGAGTCTATAAACCAACAAATGCCGGGGACTGCCAGCAAAACTAGAAGCTAAGAGAAAGGCAAGAAGCAGATTCTCCCATTCAGCCTCCAAAGCCTGAATGGCCATACCAACACCTTAACTTTAGACTTCTAGCATCTAGAACTGTGAGAGAATACATTTCTGTTGTTTAAGCTACCCAGTTTGTGGTAGTTTACGTAGCCTTAGGAAATGAAAACAGTATTTCTGTTTACCATATAGACATTGTTGAGATAATACACTCAAGGGTTTTGGTTTTCCTTTTCTCTTTCCAGTAATTCATGATCACTAAAGCAAGTTTCTGCATCCTGAATGGACGTCAGTCTAATGTGCCTGCAGGTACATTATCATTTATTCCCCTCTTCCAGTAGCAACAGATTATAGATTATGCTTTAGGACTATTGGTTCAAAATAGCCTATTCTTCCCCCAAACACACACTCTCTCTCTCTCTCTCTCTCTCTCTCTCTCTCTCTCTCTCTCTCTCTCTCTCTGTCCTTTCTAAATGAGGAGTCTTGAGGACAGTGACACAATGATGGAAAACAGCTAGAGCTGATCCATTCCAGCACTGGGATATTATCCTATCCAAGGTCTTGCTCTTCAGAATTTCCTTCAATTCCATGAACTCCTCCATAATCATCCAATGGATTCCTTTCTGCTTAATCTGAATATAATACACTTGTATGTAAGTCAGTGAAGGAACTCCGATAAGTTACAACATTGTAACTTTTAGTTTTGCTCTGTTTTGTTTTAAGATTTACCTCATTTGGACTTACCACTATTAGTAGGTTCCAGTGAAATTTCACCCTTACTCCATTCTCTTCCACAAAATAATCTAAATGATTAGCTCAGAGCTTTTCTATGTACAGTTATCTATAATGTATCTATTACTGTTTTTGCAAATCTCTGTGCTTCAGTCAGAAGAGGCAGTTGATGGAAAACTTTTAAAAAATGCATAGTTCCTAACTAAGCTACTAACAACCTTTTATTTTCAGTCCCATTAGACAGCAAAAATAATTTAAGAACTGCAATACCAAAGAAAACTTTACCTATAATGTTTAGGGACAAACATAATGTGTGCATGATACTAAAACACAAAACTCTTAATATATTGTATAATCAACATCTGTGCCTTAAAAGCTATGTTAAAATGATCTCTATGTATTTCTTAAAATTACAGAATATTTTTATCATGCCAGAATGGTAATTTTTTCTTCTTAGTTGTTCATTTCATATTTCAGATAATTAAAAACTGTATCTGAAACTGTATCTGACTTTATGCTTTCTCTGTTATACACCCACCAATGTGGCTGCTGATTTGAAATTTAAAAACATGCCGGCAAAGAGGTAAAAATCTCACTTCAATGATACTTCAGTTGTGTGAAAGAACACCTTTCAACTTCTTTGGTTTTCTTAAGAACTTAAGAACCTAAATAGATGTAACAGATAAGGAAAGTTTAGTTCATTTCTGTGGTTTTTAAGTTTTTAACTGCATTGTGCTAGAGTATCTCCCCCACCTCCCAGGTTGGAAACTACATATGGAAAAACCAATTGCTACGCTGACATACTTACCACAAGTAGACTACATTTGATAGTAGCCTGAAAGCTACTAACTTTAAAAATGCAGATATGTGATTTTATTTTCCCATTTTAAGACATTTTAAAATAAGGCACTTACATTTATTTATGTGACTAAACCACTGGATGAATGAAAACAGAAGAAAATATTTTTCACTCAAAGCCATTTATCATGGCTGTTAACACTCTTCTGCTTAATAAGTGATGTATGACATCCAGTGACTGTGATCTACGCAAACGGTGAAAAATAAATGAGAGGGAACATCCTTAGTGCGTGAATATATTAATTTAAAAAGTAAGATCACATTTTATCTTAGAAAATGAGTGCATTTAAGAGACTGTATTCAACAGCCCTATTGGATGATGTAGAATCTTTTTTTTTTTTTTTTTTTTTTTTTTTAATATACAAACATTTAACAAGTTAACCTTTCTGGAATTTTTTTTTAGTTGCCCATGTTTGTAGAGACTAAGACTTGTTTGTTGCATAAATCTTAGTAGCCTTCCTGTAAAGTGTAATTTGGTATGTAAATGCAGGACCAGAGGCTATTAAGGCAACCCAGGAACAAAGGAATAAATCACTGGATGTTAGATTAACAATTTATATGATGACAGCTTCTCCTGACTTTTATCAGAAAACAGTGATTCTACTACCTAGTATCTAGTAAGAAAAACATTAATTTGTTCCTTGAACAAACAGTTGTTTGTAGCAAAACATAAATTCTAATGTGTACCCAGCCAGTCTAATGATGTAGGTTGAAGGAAGAGAGCTAATGTGCACTGGTGTCATTAATCTTGAAAATTCAGATCAATCACTAGAAACACATATACAGTAATGGTACAGAAAGAATCCTCTAGACTTTAACTATGACCCAGATGAAATAAAACCATGATTCTGACATTTTTCTTTGGGGCCAAAAAGTAACAAAAATGCTGTGGTGGCTTCTTATTGTGCTAGCATACAATCAGCATACAAACAGCAATCCCTCAATTTTCTATGGGAAAACATACTTCCTCAACCAATATATTCCACCTTTCTGGCCACTATGACTGGTGGAGGGCTCTTGACCTGACCAGGGATATTTGCTAGAATTTCTAGGAAGAGCAGCTTCCTGTTTCCTCTGTAAAAAGCATCGGAAGAGACTGTCCTCTTCACTACGTTTGAACTTGGGAACAAGAAGCTCTGAAAGCTTCTGGCAGCCATCTTAGAACCCTGAAGAGTAAGCCTCTCAAGGACATACCCAAGACTTAGGAAGAGGAGGTAAGAAATTGCAAGAGAAACTGCAGTGCAACTGGTCACATGGTGTGAGCCCTGAATCAGGTCCCGGCTAGAGTCACACAGAGCTCCCGACTCCACTCACTCACACAGTCATTAATCATGTCTCTCTTTTTTCCCTCAAGAAACTTGAGATCAGGCTTTTTGATTCTTGAGAGTAAAACAGTTGGAACTAATTCAAGCATAAATGATCACTTGCAAGGGCACAGCTGAAGTGTGGTGGAATTAGCAGAGTACAAGGGCAAAGAGGGTGCCAGACATCATGCTAGCATCTTTCCTTGCTTATCTCACCGAATCATCACAGGAATTGATATGATTCTCAAAAAGTAGTAAGGTAGAAAGTAATTTGCCCAGTATTTTTGTAGTTAGTAACTGAGGAATAGAGATTTGAATAGAAACTTGTGTGGTGCTAAAGGGAATGTTCTTTCAAAGTTTCCATCTGTTCTGGTTTCCAACTTTAAGTCTTTCATAATTCCAATTGATCATATGCAGATCAGTCACCATAAATTACAAGTAAGAATACATACATTATTTATTTTACAATGAACAACACACAGCAGGTTTTCAGATTTTTATTGAATCTGAAATGCTTCAATAAACCATATTAGCAACACCACTGAACGGGTATAAAAACATCTATTAACTTAATAACAGACTTATCAACAAGGGCCAATCTTCAATTTTCTGATCATCAAAAAATATATCCTAGTTGAAAGACATGATGCATATGGTATTGTTTGTTTTTAGGTATCTTTACCTAAAGCTCTATTTATGTTCATCCCAATTAGGAAAAAATAAAAAGGCGCTAATCTTTTTGACAATTTAGGTCAATACCTGAATTGAACATAATTGAGACCCATCAGTTACCTTTTTTTGGCTCTAGAAGACCCAGAATCTAACAACTGAAAGGAGAAGTTCTTGAGCTAAATATAGGTTCTTGAGAATTTTTAAATAAATAGAAGAAACATGAATTTAACCAAGAAAATAAGCATGCTCATAAGAAGCAGAAGGTTTGGATGGAGATTTTGAAAACTGTAAACTAAGCTGAAATGATGCAGAGTGACTACTGACCTCGGGCAAATCACTTCATAATTATCTTCATTTTAAAGATGAAGAAATAAAGTTCCATAAAGTTAAGCTCATCTAAAGTCACAAGCTACTAGGCAGGAGTGCCAGATTTGACTGGAAAGCTCTTGATCCTCCCTAAATGTCTGTGCCTCTTTCCTTGTAAATGGGTGGTTAGTATTCTGGCTCATCAGTCAGTCTTTTCAAACACATCAGTTGATTGTCAAATCTGGTCAAAACACTGTTGCTCAAATCAAAATTGTGAAAATCAGGCTTCATAATCCAGAAGGCTGAGTTCAGTGTTTTGGTCAGTGGGGTCCCAGACCAAGGTCAAGCAACATGCATGTAATTCTGTAAAACAGACTACAGCCTGCACCTTTTACTGTGCCCCCAATGACAAACAGCATGTCTCTTTTACCTTCTTTAGGAGGATAGAGACAATTCTAAATCACAAAATTAGAAGGAACTTTATCAGCCATCTGATCCCAGGATTCAGATTCCAAACGACATCACATAATGAATATTCCAGAGACAGAAAAGACACACTATTTATAAAGAAGGCTGAAAGCCTGGGAAAATGTTCTAGGCTATTTGTTTCTTAAGATGAATAAGCATTTGTAAACAAAAGTAAAACCTTCCACAAACAAGGTTGCCTTTTTCCTGCATTGCTATTACTATCTTTAACAATTGTAAGATAAAATGAAATTGTAAAAAAGATATTCTCTTTGCCGTTGCTACAGCATAAGTTTCAAAATCTTGCTCTGTGTGTGTGTGTGTGGTTGCTCCTGAATTCAGCAAGAGCAACATAAGGTGTTTGATAAAATTCTCACATGACCCTCCTTCCAGCTGGGACAATAATTGACATGCCAGAGTAAGCAGAAAGTTTGTTTTTAGGTAAAAGGAGCTGCCATCTTATCAATATTTCCTTGTCCCCCAAATAAATATGGTTTCTCCAAGTAAGTATACTTTAAAGCACAGGTATTGCCTAGTACCCAAAATAACAAAAATGCTCAGGTCTGTAGTCTTTCTATTAATCTCCTCAAAATAGTGACACAGAATGCTTGGTCTTCGAGAGTGTGTGGTTAGAAGCTTTGCTGAAAACACCATTAAAACAGAACTGATTTGAAATTCTGCTTCCTCTAGCTACCAGGGCCAGCCAGCCCATTGTCTTCTACCACTGTGGCTATCAGAAGTGCAAAAGGGCACACATCCATTCAACAAGTATCTGCAGGGAAGGAAACCGCCTCTCCTTGCTCAGGTGTCAAACAAAATCAATAACCATTTGCTAAGGAAAGGAAAAGAGAGACAAGAACTGATCCCTTTTACCTCAAATTTCTCATTCCCTCCTTGTCTAGGCTGTATAGAAATCCATGAAACTCTTTTCCCCTTAATGATTGCTTCTGTCTTCTTCATCTCACCAATTGTGTTCTGAAGTCTTTTCAAGAATCAGGAAATATCTCTATAATTGCTCCAAATTCAATGAAAATGAATACCCATCTTATGTTTCTTTGTACAGACAGACTGAGAGATATATCTGGGTATTGCAAGTGTAAGAGTCCCAGTGTCTAAAACAGAACCTGCTACTGTTGAGTTTACAAATGCTTATGGAATTTACAAATCTGATTATCATTGGTTCAAATCATATTTATTGGGTTTTCACATAGTAAAATGACAGCTGCATTCTATCAATACCAGCATTGCTTACACTGAAGTCATGTTTTCCCCAGTTCTTTCACTATTCCCTTGGGAAAGATGAAGTCTCTCTAATAGCAAGAATATGCAATTGAACAAATCAATTCAGTAAATATACAAGCAGAGAAACTGAGGTTGCCTTTGTGAAAAACAAAGGCTATCCCCACTGCCTTTTTCCAAGACAGGCACAAATCCTCATTCCACCTAGAAGCAGAAAAGAGTTGTTTGTGTTTGTACCCACAGGAGAAAGGGCGGAGCGGGGTGGGGGGTTGCTGGGTTCCCCAGAGTCTTAGCAGGAGTATCAAGTCTGCTGCAACACAGACCCCTGAGGGACAGTCATAGGTAAGGGTGAATGGAATGGGTATTAGACCAAGAAAGGAAGTAAGCAACCCTAATGATGATACCTTCAGAATGAATTCTCAAACAAACCAATAACAAAAATGGGTGGAATGGTGGGACGGAAGAGGAGGTAGGAACAATGACCAAATTTTAGTTTCACTAGGCCTCATTGTGCTAATGACAAGGCTTTGACCTAATAAGTGCTCTGAGTTCCTGCATGCAGGGGATATTAGAACAGTCTTATTACATGCATCAGTGTAAGGTATTGTTCCTCCTTTCTAGTCAATGCATTGTGCTCCAGAATCAAAAGGCTTGATGCTTCTCAATACACTCCATGATGTCAATTTCAAATGGAAATTAAATACAGTATGAGAAAATTATACGACATTCTTACCTTTCTATGTAGATACCTATAAATACTAAGGTTTCCTTTTGGAATTTTTTGGGGGCTTCAAATAAATATTTGCCTAACATTTTTCTCTGATTGTTCAATCCCTCACTTGGTAAATAACTTACAAGTTGTAATTTTAATTAAATTCATTTTAACTAAAAATTAAGATTAACTCTTTTAAAAAGCAATTACCAAACAAGTTCAGTGAAATTAGTACAGCAGAATATTTTTGATTTGGTTTTATCAAACAATGTTTACTTAGTTCTCATGCACACATGCATATAATTCACCTTTTAGAAATTCTCAATATGTCTTAGGGTTTTTTGTTTTTTGTTTTTTAAAGGCTGAAAAGCAGTTCTGCCAAAAGGAAGCCTCTTTAATCTCCTTAAAACAAGTGTTTTTGAACGTGGGACCATTTTGCAAAGAAAGTCTCTTATAAACTACTCTTGATTTTCAAGGTGGACTTCCAATAGGAATATTTGAAAGTATCCTAAAAGGGGTTGCTTTTAATGTTAAGCACATCTTGTTGAAAATCAGGTTTCTCAAATTAAGCATTACTGACATTTGGGCTGGATAATTGCAGGAGGCTGTCCAGTTTATTGTAGAATGTTCGCAGCATCCCTGGCCTGGCCCACAAGACACGAGCAGCACCTCTCCCCCAAAGTTGTGACAACCAAAAATGTCTCCAGATATTGCCAGTATCCCCTAGCGGGGCAAAACTGCCCCCAGTGGAGAATCACTGCTCTAAGCCTATCAATAAGATCTATCCCTAAAGTGAGAGAAAGTTATTTCTCTTCTTTCACTTTGACTGACATCTGTTTCTCATTTTGCTTCCTCAAGCCATTTCACCACCTTTACTTTCTTCTTCTTCCTCTTCTTTTTTTTTCTTTGTAATGACTTTACCTTAGCGCAACAAAGAGATTCCATTGCCTATTTTCTAAAGCTTACCAGGATTTAGGGAACAATCCTCCAGAAAAAAAGTGTCCAGTTAGGCTTCCACTTAAGGACTAGGAACCAGCCCAAGGGTACAATCCTTTGTGTTTCAAATGCAGGAGGTGGGGAGTAAAAGATTCTCTCATCTCACATTAAAGTTAGCATTCTATAATGAAGCCTTTTCCTGCACACACTTATAAGAGCTACTCAGACCTACTCTCTGCTTTTATATGACACCCTAATCAATTTGGCCGATTTTCCCTCTTCCGTGACCCCCGAACAAAACAATACAGGCAGACATATCAGATGATGTTTTATTTGAACAGCATTCTGTGCAGAACAGAATTAATGGCTGAAATGATCATTTATTTTACCTTCACATGATTTATAAAAATGACTGAAAAAAATCATAGCCATAAAAGCCAATAATGACAGAAGTCTTTTTATTCAAATATCCCACCTTACTGATGTCCAGAATAATCAACATATTTCAAAGAGTATATGTCAAAAACATACCCTGTCACATTGAATAAGAGGACATGCCCTGGCCATTAGAACCGTGCTGTCCTCGCTCTTGTGTCCCTCCATGGGACAGACATCACCTTTTAAGACAACCGTGCCACTGTCTCCAACAGTTTTCCACAGAGTTCTTGTTTCTCTTCATCTGAATCTTTTCTGCGCAATTTGATGTCCTGAACTATTTCTGATAGTTGCACACAAGATCTCAGGGACTGGATCTTTTAGTTATGAGACCAGCCCTCTTAGATAGCAGACAGTAGGTACAGTGCTTGCTCTCTCTTCTTTTCATCCTTCCAGAGTTGCCTTCATCTTCATTTCCTGCATCTGGTAAAGTCTCTCTGAAAATGTGAAACCGACGGCAGAACATGGCAAGCTGGATGGAGAAGCCGACCACCCCTCCCCCACTCTC
This sequence comes from Rhinopithecus roxellana, assembly GCF_007565055.1. Classification (NCBI taxonomy): domain Eukaryota; kingdom Metazoa; phylum Chordata; class Mammalia; order Primates; family Cercopithecidae; genus Rhinopithecus; species Rhinopithecus roxellana. The sequence goes on along the minus strand of NC_044557.1, from coordinate 70,357,170 downwards.
ACCCCCCAACGCCGGGCCGGGCCGGGCAGGTCCTGTTTCGGATCCTGCACACTGTGGAAGCTTCTTGCTTCCCTGTTTTGGTGGGTGAAATCTTTGCTGTTCAAAAAGGCGTTTTTGCATAGAGATTTTAGGACGTGTTTATTCTAGTAACCTAGTGTTTTCTTTTTTCACTATATTTACATGTCGGGAACTCCAGGGAGGCCTCCGCCAGAGATTCCCTTAAATGCTGGTCTCTCTTCCTGCTTCTCCGCCCCGTGGCCTTTTGGAGGCATGGTGCTTCCCTGTCTTCCCTGTCCGCGGGCAACAATCACAGCATCACCTGCAAGGGGCAGCAGAGTGAATCGCGGACCCCCGGAGTGACGCCTTGGAGATGAACCCTTTGAATTTGGGAACCCCTCTGACGGCCGGGACTCCCAGGATTCCCTTCCATAGAGGGAGTCCACGGTGGTCGCAGCCGGCGGCTCAGTCCTCCTTAGAGTGCCGAATCAGAGAAGACCCGCATCAGGTTTGGGATGTAAGGGGAGAGGGAGAGGTTAGAGAGGTATCATTGGATAAGCAAAGAATGCTACTCTGGGAAAAGGAGGCAGAAAAGACGTAGGGAAGCATGTTCCCCTTAATCCCTTCCCCGTGCCGCCCGTGGATCCCTGATCTTCTTGTCATGGAGACAGGCTGCAGCCACACACACGACCCCGGGCCGGAAACATGCACAAGCGCGCGCACACACACGCACACACACGCCCCGCCGCGAGTTGCACGCTGCAGACTTCTGCCTGACTTCCTGGCCAAAAACACCGCACCTCTGGGGCCAGACCGTGAATTCCTGTGGTCTAGAACTGACACCACTCCCCCTACCCCACCCTACTCCTGCAACACACACATTCAGACCCTACACTGCACCCTGAGCATGCCAGGAACCACTTAAGGGAAGCCCGAGCAGCTCTCCCCTATAAACGACTACCTTCCCCACTGCCTGATGTCTATTTAAATCTCCTACAAGCTCGCCTACAGCGAGCCGAGGTGCATCTAAGCCAGGTAGTAGACGGAGGAGGAGCCTGGGGTGAAAGTGAACCTCAGAGAACAGTACTAAATCACTATTCAAGGGGCGGCACGGGGAAGCCTCCAACCCTCTCCTGAACCTTTCAGGCCCTACCAGCAGCCCAGTTCCAACGCCCGATCCTGCACAGCTCCCTTCCTCTTCACTCGAATCCCTCAGCGATTTTCCAGCCGGCCCTTCCAGGCCACTTTCTACATCCATCCTCTCCCCAGCCAGTTCCCAACATGTGGCCTCGAGTACTCTAGCCAGAGACAGATTCCAGGCTGACTCCATCATGATGTGCCCCCTAACCTTGTACTGACTGCCCAAATTATCCGAGTCCTCCGGAGCCCACTGTCCCTTTCACCGGCGTCCTTTGCTCTCGTTCAAATCCGCTTTCCACGCGCCCCACTTTACACCCATCCTCCTGCCGCTCTGGTCAAGACACGTTTGCTCTCCACTCTGCGCCCCCAACACTGTACTCTCACGCTGCTCCCACCCTATCCCCCGGTGACACCCCCACTTTCCTTCTCCGGCTGTCCCCTGGCCAGGCTCCCGCGCCCCAAGTCCAGCCTCCCCGCCCGGTCCCCTCCCTCGCCGCACGGTCTTTCCTTCTTCCCAAGTCTGCCCTCTGGGCCCCCGCTGGAGCTAGTTCTGCCCTCCTGCTCTGCCCGTCGTCCCCGCTCGAACATCCCAATGGCCACCAGGTTTCAAAGTGGCTCGGACAGGCACCAGACACAGGGGACAGAGGCCAGCCGGCTCTCCCGGGCGCCAGCCGCTCCTCCCGCTATCCCTCCTGGACTCCCCCGGGCTCCAAGACCTCGCCCCACCACCCAGCAGCCTCACAAACTTACTTGCGGGTCGCCAGGAGGGGGCTGCGGTGAGCGGCGGCGGGCCCAGCGGCGGCGAGTGCGCCCCTCTCGGCGGGGCTGGGCGGCGCGGCGCCGGCGCTGCGCTCCTGCGGCCGCGAGGTGAATGGGCTCAGCCTGACGCAGCCCAGCTCTGCCCCCGCTGCCGCCGGCGCCGTCGAGCGCTTGCAGACATGCTCAGTTTCCGGACCTGCCCGCGTGGAAGCTACCAAGAGCCGGCAGCGGCGGGGGAGACCGAGAGGAGCCGCGGGGCGCCGCGAGCCGGAGGCTACCACGCCGGGGGCGGGGGGAGCCACGCACCGCTAAAAATAGCTCCTGCGGAAGCCGCGAGGACTTAGCGCGAACCCCTACGCGAGCGCGGCCCCTCTGACTCGGGTTCGGGGTTTTGCACTCGTTACCGCGGCGGGGACCGGAGCTCGGATCCCCACCCGAGTGGAGACTGCACCTCCAGTGCTGGCGCCCACTAGAATAGCCCGGACTAAGCCAGAGCTGCCCCGATTTCGGGGTCCGCCTATCGGGCAACTCTAATACTAGGTTCTCCCTAGAGAAGCAGAGGAAAGTTTTGTTAAAGCGATAAAAAAGCTTCTGCGTTGCAAGGAAATTTATTCAGATTTACGGAGGAAAAAAATGTTTTTCAGATGCTTTGGTTGCTGGGAAAAACAAGGAGGAAAGGAAGGCGAAGTCCGACAGCCTAGAGAGGGACCCAAGGCCGCTTGGAGCGGGCTGAAGAGGGCTCTGCAAAGAGCTTCTAAAATTCAGAATTCTTTGCAAGGCGTTTGTGACTTCTCATTCCGCAGTATTTTGCATAATTTGTTGACACCCAACCCTGACCTTGGAGATTTTCTTGTTCCTGTCACCTGAACTGTAATTTACTTTCTCCACATGCTGCCTTCACTCCTTCCCCCTACAACCCGGTTTTAAATTGCAAAACGAAAAGGGTGCAAACTCTGGATGGGTAGATTCCGAGACCTGAACTGGAACCTGGCTGTTCTGTAACCTTGAGGAAAGGAGTTGGTCCTGTTGCCGAGTTCGGGATGTATCCCAGATCTCCTGTGCATCCAGCAAACACTTTAAGCGTAGGAGCCTTTCAGCCACCTCACCTACAAATTAGGTATTTCCCGCTATTAGTGTTCACTATATTCTACCTTAATTTCTGATCATTTATTATTTTTTAAAATTCTGTCCTTTAAAGTGAGAGGTACAAATATTTCCTGGGTCAAATTTCAGTCTCCTTTCACTCACCTCTCACAGCCACCAAATGAAAGAATCATTATTATTCCCATTTGACAGACAGGGATGTTGAAATTTAGCGACAGGTGCTTATCTCTTGCCTGGAGTAAAGAGTCGTGAACCTAGGGTCGGCCAGACTAGAAACTTTCATGGTTTCCGCATAACCTATTTCCCTGAATCAATAGCTTTACCTGAGATAAGGGCTCAGGAAAATTAGATACTAATTCTCAGTGGCGTGGCGTGTCAACAATAAGCCGATTGATAAGCCGATTGCAGGTTTTGTTCCCCATTATTTTCCCCTAATTTCTTTACGAGCATTCGCAGCTTAAATTTTCTGTTATATTGTAAGTGATAACGTTTCATTTTTATTCAATCAGAAAGAATTTACTGAGAATCTTCGACAAGCAATGTACAGACTAGGTATGTATTTTAAATTTAGTTCAGACTCTGTGATAAAGCTACTTTGTTTTGGCAGTATTATAAATTAGGTAGACTTTGCTAACCCTACTAAATAACGTACATGTATTTTTTCATAGAACTGTAGTGGAATTTGTCTATTTGTGTCAAGATGTCCTCTCTCCTAAGATATCTGCACCCTTCCATCCCCACTTGCAATTTAGTGCCATGTGCACCCCAAAATAAGTAATCAATTAAGGTTTGATCTTTTACTTTTTTACTGAAGCTGCAAATGTCATCTGCAGGACCAGGGCCACTTTATAGTGACAACATCATGTTTCTAATTTTCCATAGGTGATTCATTGGGAGATCAAAATGTGAATTTCCTTAGAATATCAACACAACTCATTCCTTTCTATCAGTGGTGAAAGAAGGTGAAAAATAAACTTTATTTTCATCCTGGATGCTTTCATTCTTCCTCCTTCAGTAATTATTCTTAAGGTGGTATGACACTCTGAACATCTTCATGCTACAGCATACACACTACCCATACTCATGAAACAGGGAAGAATTTGATTTCAAAGTCTCTTTGGTGTCCTATGGAAAAGTGTAGTTCAAAAACATACTACATTCTGTACTCTCAGTAACAAGTGACAGGAACGCAATTCTAACTTAGGCAGAGAAAATGCATCGGGCCATGTAACTCAGAAGTCAAGAAATAGCAGGGCTTGTCCTGGGCTTACCAACATCAGGAAGAATATGATTTTCTCTTTCTCTAACTTGCTTTCAGCATTACTTCCTGTGCTGGTTTAATTCCCCTCACATTATGTCCATAGTGCCAGCCCTACACAGTTGACAAATTTTGTAACCTTACGAAGAAATCGAGTCTCTTGTTCTGTTGAGCAGATCAGTCTTTGAAGGTGTACTCTTATTGGCTGTCCTGGCTCACACAATCAAACACCTGCATCCTCTTGGGGATGAAAGATTCTCAAAAGGGAAAAAAAGTATTTGGTTAGCAAAAGAAGGAATAGGGGATGTTTGCAAGATAAAAATAATGGATATCCAGTAAACACATAGACTGGCCTGTTTTCCCATGGACAAAAAAGGACAGCAAGTGTGTTGGGAGGTCTGTTGGTTTCAGTTATTCAGAAATGAGCAAGATAATAGTAATGCTTTGAAGTGAACTTTTCCCGTCTCTTTTTAGGCTCAGTTGCTTTGATTTGCCTGCCTAAGGGTAACAGAGAGTCCCCTCTTTGTTGCCTTTTCATCTTTATTTCAGGGCCCTGGTTATTTCCAAGGTGGTGCCACCCATGAAAGATGGCTAATGAGCCACCCAGCCAACTGATGCTTTCAGTCCCCAATCTGTTCTCTGCAGAAAAAGGATATTTTCCGTATTATTAAAGCCCGTTTTTTTCTGTTTTGATTTAATGTACTTGATCATTATGTAAACCATTTGATAATAAAAAGTGGGGTTTTTCCATTATGCCTCAAAACATGAACAGATGGGGGAAACGCTGCTGTCCTTATAGTTTTGTATTATTTCTTATGCTAGAATTATTTAAATAATTGGCTGTCTTTTCTTTTCTCTCTACTTATGTAATTTGTTACCTCCTTTAATATTTGTTATTCTAGGATTAAATCAATGCAATCCATGAATCACCTAATTTAAACTGCATTTTATAGTTATGTTAAACTTATCAAATCCAGGATCTTTTCCTTGACCTTCTTCTCATGACTTTGTACATTGTCTTCTAGGAACTCCTCCCTTAGCTCTGTCACACCACAGCACATATCTTTTTTTTTTCTGTCTCTGAAATAGATTCCCACTCTGTTGCCCAGGCTGAAGTGCAGTGGCACTATCTCGGCTCATTGCAACCTCCACCTCTAGGATTCCAGTGATTCTCCTGTCTCAGTCTCCCACAGACCACATCTTAACCTACACCTCGGATTATTCCTCTTCTCCTAGTTCTCTTTTATCTCATCTCTGTAGCTCTTTGTCCCTCTCTACACCACTCTGCCTTTTGTTTTAGTTATCTACATACTTGCTTCTCCTCCCCCACTAAACAGCAAGTTTCTGGAGGACTGGGACAATGGCAAATTTATATTTGTGTGTATTTTATCTTCATGGATGCTCAAATAGGTGCTTGCTGATGCATTGAGGGATTATAGGAACAGGAGGTGAATACTTAAGTCTGAAACAGGGGGATGCATGAGTTAGGCACTAAGTCATGTGCTTTTAGGGAGTCAAGGAAAGATAGAGAGAGCTGACGCTGCAGGTAGGCTGACATGCAATATACACTACTAGTTTCACCATTTTGTGTAGGGATACCTCTGTATAGTCCCTTCTTTTTTTTTTTTTACTTTCTCTTACTTTGAATTCCTTCACTAAGATCTATGCTACACTGCCAAGCGTCTGGTATACTTCCAGGTATTGGCACTGACCACTGAGCATATTCTCCTTGCATTGCACAGAGACAAACCATTTTAGAGACTTGGACACTAGCCTGTCTTTCTGTTGTACCTCTTTCATACCAAATTTGCTTTTAGAAAATCAGAACCAAGGTAGAAATGTGAAACAATCTATCAATGAGTTTTTTAAGAGAAAAGGAAATATCAAGACAGCTTCATTAAAGAGCTATTAAAAGTTTGTCTTCTTGATCGCTATATTCCCATTATTAAAAATACTAAATTTGGAGAACTAAATAGGAGTAGTTCAAAGTCACTTATGCCCAAATTATTTTTTCATTTCATGACTATAGATAAATGTCACAACAGATACATTCATGATATGTACTAAAGATATAAATGCACACTTCTCCCCTCTCTCTGCACTTTAAGGCTGAAACAATTCTAGATAATAGTCATGGGACGTTAAGGATCACACAATATTTGTGAATCAAAGATGCTTATTGACTAAAAGTCTTAGCTCTGATGGCCCTTTCCTCAGGAAAGAAGAATGTGGATAATTATGTACTTCAAATACCAGACCGCTTTTTTTCTTGCCTCTGAATCTAATGCAAACATGGCTTAGTTCTTGCAGAAACAGCAAGATCCTGATAAAGCTACACCTTGTTTCACTTCTCTTTGAATCCAATGCTACAGTAACAGGTATGTTTAAGGTGCCATCTCAAATTCTCAAATATAACTAAGAAATCTATGACCATTAGTTTATTTCCACAATGTTTATAATGTAATGAATTCAATTAATATTAATTATAATATTCAACATCTATTGGTACTGCTATGTGTCTCTTTCTGTGGTAGGCACTCCCTTCGCATACTACTTATTTAATTCTCATAGCAATCCAATGAGGTATATAATATTTTAGCCTGTTTTCAGTTGGACATATAGAAATTCAACCTAAACTGGCGTAGGTGAAAAGGGAAATTTTCTGGCACAATAGTAGTGTGGAATATAATCTCCAGAAGACAGGGAGCTTCTCTGAGCCTCAGGAGGTGGAAATGCCATCACAATTCTGTCCGTATCTCATTAACTGGTTTATTTTTCCACCTTGCAGACAGGCTTTTTTTCACAGCCTGTGTAGTCCTTGGATCCCTTCATTAAATAAGGACAGAATCTATTCATTTTGCTTTGGTTTAGAAGTTTCCAAAGAACTCGGTGGCTTTCTTCCAAAGAATATAGAAAAGGAAGAATAGCAACTTTAGAGTGGAGAATGCTGGCTGAAACTTTCTTAACCAGTGATGTCATGTGACTATCATTTACTGTCTAATATGATGTAATGATAAAGGCTCCTCATGTCTGTGGATTTCTTTCCAAAAACCTGCAACTCCAGTTGAATCATGAGAAAATATCAGATAAACCCAAATCAAGAGACAATCTACAAAGTACCTGACCAGTACTCCTTAAAACTGGCAAAGTCATAAAAAACAAAAATGAAGAAACTATTATATACCAAAAGAGACCAAAAAGACACAACAGCTAAATCCACTGTGGTATCTTAAGTTGTATCCTGGAACAGAAAGAGGACATTGATGAAAACAATCGGTGAAATATGGAGTTCAATTAATAGTAATGTAACACTGTTAATGTTAATAGTAATTAACCAATGTTAATGTTTTGACAAATGTAAGATGTTAACCATGGGGCAAATTGGGTGAAGGATTACAGGAACTCTGTGAATTATTTTTACAACTTTTCTAAAAACATAAAGTTATTCTAAAATTTAAAAATGTATATTTTAAAAATACAGAGGAAAAGAAATCCCTGGAAAAATATGATCCAAGAAGCTTGGGTTAGGTGCCCATCCAAGACAGATTTACTGACTAGCAGGCAAGTGCATCCAGCAGAAAAATGTCGCCTGGGGTCCAGACATGGTATTCTAGCCATTCCCAGGGAAGGAGAGTGGGCAAGAGGGATGGAAAAATATAGTTATGAAGCAGGCAGGATTGCAGCTGGTGAGTAATGTAGATGAAAAAGCTGAAGGTCAAAGAACTAAGTACTGTATTTCATCAATCTAAGATAAAATAATCCACATGTTAAACCTCATAAAATTGGGATGTATCTTTTCTTTTTTGGTGATTTGTCAACAATGTTGTAGATTTAACAAAATATGGGTAATTTTCTTAAACATAGTAAATTATAAGACCCAGGATTCCAACACAGGTTCTTAGTTTAACTGTCATTCTTTTCAAGCTTTCCTCGATATTGACCACACTGTCATATAAAACAAATGTTGATTATGTAGACAAAACTGCAAGAACAAAAGTAGAGTTGAAACCATGACAAATTTGATCTAAGAATTTATTAATCTGATAAAGTTATCAAGACACCATACATATCTAGAGACACCAAATTAGATAGAACTCTGTGAAATTAGGATACTCGAGGACCAAGATGTAGGTGATTTGACATGTAATATGCAAGATAAGTTATAACACTCCATTTTATAAATTTTAAGTTAACATTTCAGTTCAAGTAGCTAGAAAGAAGCTAGATATATTTTAAAAATAACTTTTCTTAGCCCTATACCTCATTAGTTTAATAAGATACTTATGAAGCTAGTAACATGGCATTTGTGTTTCATTCCTGTAGTATACAATAACATACTATTAAGAAAACGACTGAAGACAATGAGGCAGAACCTCTACCAATTCCACTTTTTAATTCATTATCATTTATTGTACACCTGTTATTAGCCATATACCCTAGTGATATGTATTTTTAAAAAGGTAGATAAACTTGGTTCCTGCTTTCATGAAACATGGGTTTCAGCGTAAAAGAAACAGGTTTCAGAGTGTAATTACAAGTAAGGTAAGAATTTTAAAACTGTGGAAGTTTTGGGAGCACATAGCCAGAGAATTTAATCTAGTCCAGAAGGACAGAAATGGCCTAAGGAAGTGATACTTAAGCTGATACTTTTAATAAAATAAGTACAGACATTTATTGAGCACTTGCTTTGTGCCAGGCACTAACTTCGGTGCTTTACCCAACGTGACAGATACAGTCCAGATGGCTAGCTCATCATATATTCAGACCTCTTTCTAGAGGTTTTATTGTAGGCATAAGTTGAATGGCTAAAAGTCTACCTTTCTCAAACATCCTTGTAGCTGGAACCCCAGGTATAATTTAGGTTCTACCAGTTTGAAGTTTTTGGCTAGCACACTATCTCAAAACTCTGCTGACATTTACATGTCTACAGAAACACTTTTGTCTGATTGCTTTACCTATAGCTACCTCATCTGAGGTAGTTGCTTGAAAGATTGTGTGTATTTTCCATTCATTCACTTCCACCAATTTTCTTGGCCTCTAAGCCTATAGCATGGGTAAAATTTCAGCAGCCCAAGGAGGTTGGGGAGCAGGGGGAAATTACAAAGTCAACCCAAAGGAAATTCTGCATGCTTACAGAATAGCAATATTTATCTGTTTTTAAATTGTATTTGCATGAAGCAGGAGATTATGTGTGTGTGAATGGATTCGAGTTTGCTAAACCAAGGAAGAAAGAGGAACATAATTTATTAATGTGGGGTCACTCATCAGAGAGTCTGTCTTTAATGTGCTAGCAGTTGGAAAAAGTTCTAACGATTTGTCCACTTGGTTAACTTAATCCTGGTCTTAATGTAAATGTAAAATATGCAGTGAACTGTGATAAATGAAGATGTTAAAAATTCCTAGCTGTGATATAACAAGGATCTAAGAAGGTATGCAGATGGGGATGTTGGAGTGACATTATCCGGGATGATTGGCTCGACAACTCCCTGTTGGTCTCTGGGAAGGCCCAGAAGACCCTGCTTTCACCAAAACACCAAGTGCTGCATTGACTTCCCTCTTTTGCCAAGAATAAAGGTGGGAGATACTTATATTAAAGTGGTTTCTGGCCGGGCGCGGTGGCTCAAGCCTGTAATCCCAGCACTTTGGGAGGCCGAGACGGGCGGATCACGAGGTCAGGAGATCGAGACCATCCTGACTAACACGGTGAAACCCTGTCTCTACTTAAAAAATACAAAAATCTAGCCGGGCGAGGTGGCGGGGGCCTGTAGTCCCAGCTACTCCGGAGGCTGAGGCAGGAGAATGGCGGGAACCCGGGAGGCGGAGCTTGCAGTGAGCTGAGATCCAGCCACTGCACTCCAGCCCCGGCGACAGAGCCAGACTCCGTCTCAAAAAAAAAAAATAAAATAAAGTGGTTTCTAGGATTTGATGTAAATGAAAGACTACTAGGGTGGAAGAGGCCAGGGAGCAGTTTACTCACCAGAATCAAGGTGGATGTGATTACCATGACATCATTATAGATTATCATTATATCATTATCAATTTATTTATTTTATTTGATAAGGCTCTAATCAGAAAGGTGTGACTCACCTATAAAATACCATAGGGTCCTTAGGTCCTTAGGATGGAGAAACCTGAGTGTTACTCTCAGGTCCTGCTTAATCTATATAACTGAGATAGCTTTAGTTTTAGTGAATATACACCTGACTTAAACCATCAAAACAGAGAATCATGACTCTTCATCTAGATTCCAGACCTGGATTAAAATGGTGAAGAGGAGGCAGGACTCGCTTGCAGCTCCCGCTCAAGTGGACAGGGCAGCATGTGGATTCTCACACTGTGAACTTTTGCTCCAAGTACTACCCCAGGAACATACCAGGGAAGCTGAGAGAATCCACAGGCACTTTGAAGGAACTGGATCACTGCTGCAGGCTCCCTGAGATGCTGAAAAACTATGACTCTGCTTGCATTATCAATGGGGAGGCTCATGGTCTGGGGCAAGTTCTAAGCCCTGGTCACTGGCTGCCTGGAAATACACTTGGTGCTGTTGCGGCAGGGGGCACGGCAGGAGTGAGACTGGCCTTTAGGACTACCAGCTCCATGGGAGTGGGGTGAGGCCTATGACTGCCAACTTTCCCACACTTCTCTGGTGACTTTTATGACTCAACAGAGGCAGCCATAATCCCCCCAGGAATATAACTCCATTGGGCTGGGAACCATACCACCATCCCCCACAGCAACTGCAACAAGCCCCGCCCAAGGAAAAGCTGACCTCAGACATGCTTATCCCTGTCCCCACCTGGTGGTATTTCTCTACTCACCCTGGTAGCCAAAGACAAAGGTTATAATCCTTGGGGAGCTCTATGGCCCTGCCCACCACCTGAGAAACCTGAATACTTAGCCAGGTTTTCGTAGGGCAAGTTTGCATCCTTCCTATAGGACTGCAGTTGATGGTGTCTGGAAAGTGCCACCTCCTGGCTGGAAGCCAACCAACACAAAACCAGTGCTCCAAACAAAAATGAAAAAAAGGACCCTCGCAGAGTCCACTGCTCTCCCCTGCTACCTCCACCAGAGCACATGCTGGTACCCACAGCTGCAAGTCTTGAAGATAGAGCACATCACAGAACTCTTGGCAGACACTCCCCAGTACCAGCCTGGAGCCTGGTAGCTCCACTGGGTGGCTAGACCCAGAAGAGCAAAAACAGCCACTATAATTTGGCACCCAGGAAGCCAATTAAAAACCAAACCCAACCCAATTATAAATCACACCAAGGGAACACTCCATGGGACAAAAGAATGTGAACAGCAGCCATTGAATCCCAGATCTCCCCGCATCGTAGTCTACCCAAATTAGAAGAAACCAGAAAAGCAATTCTGGTAATATGAGAAAACAAGGTTCTTTAACACCCCCAAAGACCATACCAGATCTCCAACAATGGATCCACACCAAGATGAAATCTGAATTGCCAGATAAAAAATTCAAGGTCAACTAATAAGCTAATCAAATAGGCACCAGAGAAGGTGAAGTCCAACTTAAATAAATTAAAAACGTGATACAAGATATGAAAGGAAAACTCCTCAGTGAAATAGATAGTATAAATAAGAAACAATCACAACTTCTGGAAGTTGAGGACAAACACACTTATAGAAATGCAAAATACACTGGAAAGTCTCAGGAATAGATTCAAACAAGCAGAAGAAAGAACTTCAGAGCTTGAAGACAAGGCTTTCAAATTAACTAAATCCATTAAAGACAAGAAAAAAAATTTTTTTTAATAAACAAAGCCTCCAAGAAGTCTGGGACTATGTTAAACATCCAAACCTAAGAGTTATTGGTGTTCCTTGGGAAGAAGAGAAATCTAAAGTTTGGAAAACATATTTGAGGGAATAATCAAGGAAAACCTCCCTGAGCTGGCTACAGATCTAGACATGCAAATACAAGAAGCTCAAAGAACACCTGGGAAAATCATCGCAAAAAGGTCATTGCCTAGGCACATAGTCATCAGGCTACCCAAAGTCAAGATGAAAGAAAGAGTCTTAAGAGTTGTGAGCAGAAGCATCAGGTAAATTATAAAGGAAAACCTTTCAGATTAACAGCAGATTTCTCAGTGAAACCTCACAAGCTAAAAGGGATTGGGGTCCTATTTTTAGCCTCTCTAAACAATTTTCAGCCAAGAATTTTGTATGCAGCAAAACTAAGCTTCACTGATGGAGGAAAGATACAGTCTTTGCTAGACAAACAAATGCTGAGAGATTTTGCCACTACCAAACCAGCACTACAAAAACTGCTAAAAGGGCTCTAAATCTTGAAACAAATCTTCAAATACACCAAAATAGAACCTCCTTAAAGCATAACTCTCATATAACTTATATAACAATAACACAATGAAAAGAAAAAAAGAAAAACAAGTTATTCAGGCAACAAATAGCACAGTGACTCATATCTCAATACTAACATTTAATGTAAATGGTCTAAATGCTCCACTTAAAAGATATGGAAGGCAGAATTCACCAGCCAAGTTTCTGCTGTCTTCAGGAGACTCATCTAACACATAAGGACTCACAAAAACTTAAGGTAAAGGGGTGGAAAAAGATATTCCATGCAAATGGACACCAAGAGTGAGCAGGATTAGCTATTCTTATATCAGACAAAGCAAACTTTAAAGGAACAGCAGTTAAAAAAGACAAAGAAGGACATTATATAATGATAAAAGGACTAGTCCAGCAGGAAAATATCAGAATCCTAAATATAGATGCACCTAACACTAGAGATACCAAATTTATAAAGCAGTTACTAATTGTTTTAGATCTCAGACATGAAATAGATGGCAACACAATAATAGTGAGGGACTTTAATACTCCACTGACAACATTAGATGGGTCATCAAGAGAGAAAGTCAACAAAGAAATAATGGACTTAAACTATACCCTACAACAAATGGACTTAACAGATATTTACCAAACATTCTACCCAACAACTGCAGAATATACATTAGTTTCATTAGCATATAAAACATTCGCCAAGATAGGCCACATGATATGCCATGAAACAAGTCTCAGTAAATTTAAGAAAATTAAAATTATATCAAATACTCTCTCAGATGACAGTGGAATAAAATTGGAAATCAACTCCAGAAGGAACCCTAAAAATCATGCAAATACATAGAAATTAAATAACCTGCTCCTTAATGATCATTGGGTCAACAATGAAATCAAGATAAAAATTAAAAAGTTCTTTGAACTGAACAATAATAGTGACACAACCTATCAAAACCTCTGGGATACAGCAAAAACAGTGCTAAGAGGGAAGTTCATAGCATTAAATGCTTACATGAAAAAAGTCTGAAAGAGCACAAATAGAAACTCTAAGGTCACACCTTACGGAACTGGAGAAACAAGAACAATTCAAACCTAAACCCGGTAGAAGAAAATAAATAATGAATATCAGAGCAGAACTAAATGAAATTCAAACAAACAAACAAAAAATACAGAAGATAAATGGAATGAAAAGCTGGTTATTTGAATGGACAAATAAAATTGACAGAGCATTAGTGAGATTAACCAAGAAAAGTATCCAAATAAGCTCAATTAGAAATGAAATGGGAGATATTACAACTGATACCACAGAAATAAAAAAGATTATTCAAGGCTACTATGTATTGGGGGAACCAGCCCCCAGTATTTCAACATAGGTTCTTTTCTATTTTCCCTAACTGTGGGCCAGTCTAAGACATAAAGAGAAAGAGTACAAAAGAGAGAAATTTTAGAGCTGGCTCTCTGGAGGTGACATCACCTATTGGCAGGTTCCATGATGATGCCTACCTGAGTGGCAAAACCAGCAAGTTTTTATTAGGAATTTCAAAAGGGGAGGGGTATACGAATAGGGAGTGGGTCACAGAGATCACATGCTTCAAATGGCAATAAAAGATAACAAGGGCAGAAGGGCAGAGCAAGGTCACAAGGCCAGGGTGAAATTAGAATTACTAATGAGGTTTCATGTCCCACTGTGCACGCATTATCGTTGGTAAACATCTTAACAGGAAACAGGGTTCAAGAGCAGACAACTGGTCTGACTAGAATTTTACCAGGCTGGAATTTCCTAATCCTGGCAAGCCTGAGGGCGCTACAGGAGACCAGGGCATATTTCATCCCTTATCATCAATTGCATAAGACAGACACTCCCAGAGTGGCCATTTTAGAGACCTCCACCTGGGAATGCATTCTTTTCCCAGGGCTATTCCTTACTGAGAAAAAGAATTCAGCAATATTTCTCCTATTCACTTTTGCAAGAAGAGAAATATGTCTCTGTTCTGCCTAACCCCACAGGCAGTCAGACCTTATGGTTATCTCTCTTGTTCCCTGAACATCACTGTTATCCTATTCTTTCAGGATGCCCAGATTTGATATTGTTCAAACACACGTTTTACAAAAAATTTGTACAGATAATGTAATCATCACAGGGTCCTGAGGTTACATAAATCCTCAGCTTATGAAGATGGTGGGATTAAGAGATTAAAGTAAAGACAGGCATAGAAAATTATAAGAGTATTGATTGAGGAAGTGATAAATGTCCCTGAAATCTTCACAATTTATGTTCAGAGATTGCAGTAAAGACAGACATGAGAAATTATAAAAGTATTAATTTGAGGAACTAATAAATGTCCATTAAATCTTCACAATTTATGTCCTTCTGCCATAGCTTCAGCCAGTCCCTCCATTTGGGGTCCCTAACTTCCAGCAATAGCTATGAACACCTTTATGCACATACACTAGAAAACCTAGAGGAGATGGATACATTCCTGGAAATAAACAACCCTCCTTCATTAAACCAGGAAGATATAGAATCTCTGAATAGGCCAATAGCAGTAGAGAAATTGAAATGGTAATAAAAAAAATGCCAACAAAAAATAAAATCCAGAACCAGACAGATTCACAGCTGAATTCTATCAGACATTCAAAGAAGAATTGGTGCCAATCCCATTGACAGTACTCTAAAAAATAGAGAAAGAAGGAATCTTCCCTAAATCATTGTATGAAGCCAGTATCACCCTAATACCAAAACCAGGGAAGGAAATAACAGAAAAAGAAAACTACAGACCAATAACCCTGATGAACACAGATACTAAAATTCTCAACAAAATACTAGTGATCCAAATCCAACAGCATATCAAAAAGATAATCCACCATGATCAAGTTGGTTTCATATCAGGGATGTACGGATGGTTTAACATACCTAATTCAATAAATGTGATACACCACATAAACAGAATTAATAAACAAAAATGATGTACTTATGTCAATAGATGCAGAAAAAGTATTTGCAAAAATCCAGCATTCCTTTATGGTTACAACCCTCAGCAAAATTGACATAGAAGGGATGTACCTTAAGGTAATAAAAGCCATCTACAACAAACCCACAGTCAACATTATACTGATGGGGAAAAGTTGAAGGCATTTCCTCTGAGAATTGAAATAAGATAAGGATGAACACTTTTAATACTTCTATTCAACATTGTACTGGAAGTCCTAGCAAGAGCAATCAGAAAAGAAAGAAATAAAGGGTATCCAAATCAGTAAAGAGAAAGTCAGAATGTCACTGTTTGCTGATGATATGATTGTATACCAAGAAAACCTGAAAGACTCATCCAAAAAGCTCCTAGAACTGGTACATGAATTCAGCAAAGTTTCATGATACAAAACGCAAATAAGTAGCGCTGCTATACACCAACAACGACCATGCTGAGAATCAAATTGAGAAATCAACTATTTTTGCAATCATTACAAAAAATACAATACTTAGGAATATACTTTACCAAGTAGGTGAAAGACCTCTGTAAGGAAAACTACAAAATACTGCTGAGAGAAATCGTAGATGACACAAACAAATGGAAACACGTTTCATGCGCATGGATGGAAAGAACCAATATTGTGAAAATGACCATACAGCCAAAAGCAATCCACAAATTGAATGCAATTCTCATGAAAATACCAACATAATTCTTCACAAAACTAGTAAAAAGAATCCTAAAATTCATATGGAACCAAAATGGAGTCTGCATAGCCAAAGCAAGACTAAACAAAAAGAACAAATCACATTATCCAACTTCAAACTGTATACTGTAAGGCCATAGTCACCAAAACATCATTGTACTGGTATAAAAATAGGTACATAGACCACTGGAAGAGAATAGAGAACCCAGAAATAAAGCCAAATGCATCAAGTCAATTGATCTTTACAAAACAAACAAAAACATAAAGTGGGAGAAGGACACTCTATTCAACAAATGATCTTGGGATAATTGGCTAGTTACATGTAGGATAATTAAACTGGACCCTCATCTCTCACATTATGCAAAAGTCAACTCAAGATGGATCAAAGACTTAAATCTAAGACCTGAAACCTTAAAGATTCTAGAAGATAACATGAGAAAAACCCTGAAGACATTGGCTTAAGCAAAGACTTCATGACCAAAACCCTAAAAGCAAATGCAACAAAAACAAAGATAAATAGATGAGACTTAATTAAACTGAAAAGCTTCTGCACAGCAAAAGCAATGATCAACAGAGTTAACGGACAACCCACAGATTGGGAGGAAATCTTCATGATCTGTACATCCCACAAAGGACTAATATACAGAATCTACAAAGAACTTAAACAAACAAATCAACAAGAATAAAACAAACAATCCCATCAAAAAGTGGGCTAAGGATGTGAATAGACAATTCTCAAAAGAAGATGCACAAATGTCCAACAAGCACATGGAAAAATGCTCAACATCGCTAATTATCAGGGAACTGCAAATCAAAACCACAATGCCATAACCCCTCACTCCAGCATACATGGCCATAATCAAAAGTAAAAAAAAAATAGATGTTGGCATGGATGTCGTGAAAAGGGAACACTTCTATACTGTTGGTGGGAATGTAAACTAGTACAACCACTATGAAAAACAGTGTGGAGATTCCCTAAAGAACTAAAAGTAGATCTACTTCTTGATCCAGCAATCCCACTACTAGGTATCTACCCAGAGGAAAAGAAGTCATTATACAAAAAAGATACTTGCACAAGCATGTTTATAGTAGCACAATTTGCAATTGCAAAAATATGGAACCAGCTGAAATGCTCATCAACCAATGAGTGGATAAAGAAAATGTTATTGCAAAAATCCAGCATTCCTTTATGGTTACAACCCTCAGGAAAATTGACATAGAAGGGATGCACCTTAAGGTAATAAAAGCTATCTACAACATACATCATGTGATACTAGTCGACCGTAAAAAGGAATGAAATAATGGCATTAGTAGCAACCTGGATGGAATGGGAGACTATTATTCTAAGTGAAGTAACTCAGGAATGGAAAACCAAATATTGTATATTCTCATTCACATGTGGGAGCTAAACTATGAGGACACAAAGGCATAGAATGATACATTGGATTTTGGAGACTCAGGGGAAAGGGGGAAGAGTAGTGAGGGCTAAAAGACTACACATTGGGTACAGTGTACACTTGACATGGTTTGGCTCTGTGTCCCCACCAAAATCTCACCTTTTATTATAGCTCCCATGATTCTCATGTGTTGTGGAAGGGGCCTGGTGGGAGATGATTGAATCATGGGGGCAATTTTCCCCATACTATTATTATGGTAGTGAATACACCTCACTAGAGTTGATGGTTTTATAAGGGGTTTCTGCTTTCACTTCTCATTCTCTCTTGATGCCACTTTGTAAGAAGTACTTTTTGCCTTCTCCCATGATTGTGAGGCCTCCCTAGCCACGTGGAATTGTGAGTCAATTAAACCTATTTTTCTTCCAATTATCGGGTATATCTTTATCAGCAGCATGAAAATGGACTAATACAACACTGCTTGGGTGAATCTCAGAAATCACCCTAAATAACTTATTCATGTAACAAAACACCACCTGTTTAATTTCAATAGCTTTTATTGAAATTAAAATAAAAAAATAAAAATAAATTCCAGACCTAAGATATGTCCCTGGGGTATGGATACATTCATAGAGATGTCTTGCATTGCAAGTAAATATTTGATTTCTTCTCCTGATCTTACCCCAAAAGCCTTGTGGTTATTGACCAGGATAACTATATCTCAGAAAAAGCAAAGTACCCAGACGTTTCTGAGGGTTATTTTATTCTGATTTTGACCCAGATTGCCACTGTGATCTATTGGAAGGTCATAAATAGAAAATCTGTGCTTAGTCAGTGTTATTGGGGCCCAGTGGTTCTGCAAACTCATCCTATGCTAATTTCCCACTCCCTGAGTGAAGAGTTGGAATAGATATACTTAGCAACTGGTATTAGCTCCTTGACATTGTCCATGAATGCTGTGTCAAGGGAGAAAAAAAGAAAAACCCTCTAGACTTCAACCTCCCTAATAATATCACAACCTTGGAGAAAAGTTTCACCACCAAATACACGAAAGATACAAGAATAGTGACTGCAATTACATATCCCATTTAACTCACCTGTTTAATTGATGCACAAGCTACATGTACCCTGGGAAAAAAAAGGATTCTCAAAAGCCTAATTAAGTGATTATTCCAATTGCAGTTGATTTTTAAAGGTGACCTCATTACTGGAACAACTCAAGACAGCCTCTGGCATCCAATATGCAGCTATTTATTTTCCAGGTGTGTTTTTCATTGTATCCATAAATGCAGAACACTAGAAGGTATTTGCTTTCACCTTCACTTGACATAGAAGCAGAGCAGTATAATTCACTGTCTGGTCTAAGGGAAAGATCAAGTCTTTGGTTCTGTTCCATAATATGTAATCCAGAGGCTCCTTGATTATGTCACCATCCCCAGGTTTTTTTCTGGACAACTACACTGATGACATCATGCTAGTGGGATCTGATTATTGGAACATAGTAGGTATGTAAGGTCCCTTCATAAGACAAATGTGTGCCCAGAAGATAGATTCAGATAAAAATCTATTTACCTATTTATTTGATTTCCAATTTTTTTTTTTTTTTTTTTTTTTTTTTTTTTTTTTTTTTTTTTTTTTTTTTTTTGAGACGGAGTCTCGCTCTGTCGCCCAGGCTGGAGCGCAGTGGCCGGATCTCGGCTCACTGCAAGCTCCGCCTCCCGGGTTTACGCCATTCTCCTGCCTCAGCCTCCCAGTAGCTGGGACTACAGGCGCCCGCCTCCTCGCCCGGCTAGTTTTTTGTATGTTTTAGTAGAGACGGGGTTTCACTGTGTTAGCCAGGATGGTCTCGATCTCTTGACCTCGTGATCCGCCCGTCTCGGCCTCCCAAAGTGCTGTGATTACAGGCTTGAGCCACCGCGCCCGTCCCCAATTATTTTTTTAATATTGACTCTGTCAACCGGACCGTATGTTTCATGAGAGCAAGGATTTTGTTGGCCTCATTCACCACTATATTTTCAGCACGGTACTGGCACCTACAATAAACAAGTGTTCGATGGACAGGTGTGTTCTTTACCGTACACTCTCTTCTAAAGAATGGTGAAGATTTTATAACAGCTAAATCCCCAAGGTAGAGATGAAGTTTTATACTGCTAGGCATTATAATTCAGAAAGATTTTGAATTCTGCTGGAACAAGATTTGATGTGGAGTCATTTGGAGGAAGAAGCATGGTTTGGAATAGGTAATAAACATAAATGTTCTCAATTCTCAGTAACTTGTGTTTGAAAGAACTCCCATTTATAAGAAAGGATGGAATAATTACTTACTTTGAGAGATGCTAGGAAGATACTGGTCACATAGGGCAATCATAATATTCTATTACATATTTGTTGTTTTCTTTTAACATTTATTATTGAGCAATGAATCTTGAAACATCAAAATACTGCATATTTATTAAGACAGGAGGTCAAAGCAACAAAAGAAAGGACTAAACAAAAGTGAAACATCACTAAGACTATTTCCTATCATATTTTTTAGCAGAAGACATTAATAAGAAGAAATACATTTTTTTGCCTATGTAAATAACAGTTGGTAAAGACTTTTTTGTACTAAAATTTAAATTGCATTTTTAAATGTCTTTAGGAAACGATACAAGAATGAATAGAGACTGTTTCTTAAATAACAAATATATTCTGCCAACACATACAAATCTCCAGAGAAAACCAGAATGGGTCATCTGGATGCCACATTTACCAGTACAGGGCAGATAAATGTGCTTCATCTACCCACCGTCATCTGTCTAGGTTGAGCTTACAACTTACATCTCTGACACCCCACTTTCTCTAAGTACTCTCATATTGTCATGTTCTGCTCATGCCTCCATAATACTTAATGGTTGTGTTTACCTGTGTTCTTCTCTGCCACCCAAATGTAAGTAAGGGGCTAGATGATATTTCCAACACTAGCATAGTGCTTAAGCACAGAGTAGCCTCCAAAAAACATGGATTCAAAGGACATGGATTCAAAAGATGACATTTGACTCCCTCTCTTCCTGGATTTTAAGGAGAAGGGCTTGATTATTCCTGATGACACTCTTCAATTCAGAGAAGCAAGGGCAGAGGTGAGGATTGACTAAGGGGCTAAAAGGGCCACAGACGACTTGCACTTTCTTTTGAGGAATAGCAGCACTTATATATATATCCATTCAGAATTAGGAGAAAGCTCTGTGTTTTGCCCATAGTGCAAACTCTTATACAACAAAGGAGCCAGTGCAGTGAGGTAAGAGGATTTTTTAAGCATTCTCTGCTGAGCCATAGAAATCAAGTTATTTCCCTGCTGCCTTAAGGCTGTGATCATTTTTTTTTTCTTTTGTGGTTTATACTTAGGTCCTATCTACCTCAAGGCCATAAGACCCTATTTTTTAATACTATTGTGAATAGTATTTTTTTTTTAATTTCATTTTCTTTTCTGTTTTGAGACAAGGTCTCACTCTGTCACCCAGGCTGGAGTACAGTGGTGTGATCTTGGCTTACTGCAACCCCCACCTCCCAGGTTCAAGTAATTCTCCCACCTCAGCCTCTTGAGTAGCTGGGACTATAGACACGTACCACCACGCCCAGCTAATTTGTGTATTTGGGGTAGAGATGGGGTTTCACCGTGTTGGCCAGGCTGGTCTCAAACTCCTGACCTCAAGTGACCCGTCCTCCTTTGCCTCCCAAAGTGCTGGGATTATACGTGTGAGCCACCACACCAAGCCACCACTTGCAGCCTAATTTCATTTTTAATTGTTTGCTGCTTGTATATGAAAATGCAATTTATCTTGTATATTGACTTTGTGTTTGGAAATTAATTGTTAGTTCTAATACTTTTTTATACTTTGGATTTTCTATCTAGAGTATCATGTCATCTGCAAATAGAGACAGTTTTACTTCTTTCCAGTGTTTAGGTCTTTTATTTCTTTTTCTTTCCTTGTTACAGTGGCCAGAAATTGCATTATAGTAATGAGAAGATGAGACAAAGCAGACATCCTTGCTTTTTCCTGAGCTTAGATAAAGTGTATCTTTAGATATATCACTAAGCATGTCATTAGTATGATATGAACTGTAGTTGCTTCATGCTGTCCTTTACCACATTAAGAGAGTGCCTTCTCTTCCTGATTTATTCATAGATTCTGTGATAAATGGGTGCAGATATTTTTGTCAGTTTGTTTCATTTTATTTTGAATCACATTGAAATACACAAATGTTTTGAAAGTTTACTCAAGTTGCATTCCTGGGATAAACTTCATTTGATAATAATGTATTATTCATTATTTACGTTTCTACATTCAGTTTGCTAATATTTTGTTGAAGATTTTTGTGTATTCTCATGAGGAATATTTTTCTGTAATTTATTGCAATGTCTTTTTCAGGGTGTCAGGATTAAGATAAATAAGTTGGAAATTATTCCCACCTTCTGGGATGGTTCATATTATGCGTCAGCTTGACTGAACTAAGGAATGCCCAGATAGCTGGTAGACATTATTTCTAGGTGTAGACACAACTAGAAACAATATCGGAGTGTTTCTAGAAGACACTAGCATTTAAATTGGTGGACTGAGTAAAGCAAATAGCCCTTCCCAAAGTGGGTGTGTATCATCCAATCCACCGAGGGCCTGAATAGAACAAAAAGTGGAGGAAGAGTGAATTCTCTGTCTGTCAGAGCAGAGACAGCCATCTTCTCCTGCCCATAGACACTGCAGTTATCGTAAGTTAGCTTACAATAAGCTAAGGTTAATTTATTACTGAAGAAAAGAATTTTAAATCAATGTAGCTTAATGTACCATGTTTATAAAGTCTACAGTAGTGGACAGTAATATCCTAGGCCTTCACGTTCAGTCACCACCCCGTGTATGACTCAAACCAAAGCAACTTCCATCACTGCAAGATTCATTCATGGTAAATGCCCTACACAGGTGTACCATTTTAAAAATATTTTAGACCACATTTTTACTGAATCTTTTCCATGTTTAGATACACACTTACCATTGTATTACAGTTACCTACAGTATTCAGTACATTAACTTGCTGTACAGGTTCGTAGCCTGACAGCAATAGGGCATACCATCTAGCCTAGGTGTGTAGTAGGCTATACCAGCTAGGTTAGTGTAAGTCAACTCTATGATGTTCACACAATGACAGAATCACCTAATGACACATTTCTCAGAAATATTCCTATCACTAAGTGACACATGACTATATGTAGCTATTTATCTATCTATATATTCTATTGATTCTATTTCTCTGGGATACACCTTCTATATTTTCTGGAATGTTTTGTGGAAGTTCAGCATTATTTCCTTCTTAAGTGCTTCGTAGAATTCACCCTCTGAAACCATCCAAGTCTAGAGTTTTCTTTGTGGAAAGATTTTTGATTATTAATTGAATTTAATGACTACACATAAAGCTATTCACATATTCTATTTCTTCTTGTTTTGATATCATATTTTTCAAAGAATTTTTCTACTTCTCTAAATTATTAAGTGTATTATCTTAAATATGTTAATAATTCCCTGTTATAACTTAAATGCCTGTAAGACCTGTAGTGATATACCCTCCTTTGTTCCAAATATTAATGCTTTGTGTCTTCTTTTACCTGAGTAACATTACTAAGGTTTTTTTTTTTAAACTTTTATTTTAGGTTTGGGGGTACATGTGAAGGTTTGTTACACAGATGAATGTGTGTCACAGGGGGTTGTTGTACATATTATTTCATCACCCAGGTATTAAGCCCAGTACCCAATAATTACCTTTTCTGCTCCTCTCCCTCCTCCCACCCTCTTCCCTCAAGTAGACCCCAGTGTCTGTTGCTTCCTTCTTTGTGTTCATAAGTTCACTAACGGATTTTTAAACCAATTTTATTGATCTTTTTTGAAAAAAAAACCTTAGTCTTTTTTTCTGTTGTTTTCTATTATATTGATTTCTGTTATCCTCCTTTTTATTTCTTTCTTTCTAATTACTTTGAGTTTAATTACCTTCTCAGCTTAAGGTAGTCATTTAGACAACTGATTGAACCTTTTTTCTTTTTTAGTACACACATTTAAAGATCTATGTTTACCTTTAAGCACTACTTCAGCAGTATCCTACATATTTTGATGTTGTGTTATTATCATTCAGTTCAAAATAGTTTTAAACTTCCTTTTCTTTGAACCATTGGCTATTTTCCAAATATTTGCATCTTTCTCTAGGTATCTTCTTGTTATTGATTTTTAATTTAATTCATTTTATAATTTTGAGACTTATTACATATTCTAGTGTATTTTCTTTGTTGGAGAATGTTCCATGTGTGCCTGAAAAGTATGTGTATTACACAGTTGCTTGGTGTAGTGTTAACAACAATAATATCAAGTTAGTTAATAGCATTGATGAGATGTTCTATTTTCTTCCAATTTTTTCATCTACTTCTTCTGTCAATTATTAAGAATGGAGCGTTAAATTTTCCTACTACACTGTGAATGTCTTTCTTTAGTTGTGTTAGTTTTAGTTCCATTCATTGTGAAGATTATAAAGTATATGTCTTACTCAAGAATTGCCCCTTTCATAATTAGATAATGTTCATCTTTATGTCTATATCTCATATTAACATTGTTATTAATGTAAGTATTAATATAGTAATATAGCTTTCTTCTCTTTGTGGTTTATACAATATAGCTTTTTTCATTCTTTTACTTTCACTGTAATTGTGTGTTTGTATTTAATATGCATCTTTTTTAGACAACTTATAGTTGGACCTTGCTTCTTTATTATTTTAATTTGAGTGTTAATTTCATTTATGTTACATATAATTATTGGTATAATAGGTTTTAAGCCGACTACCTTGCTATTTATTGTCCATTCATGATTTTTTTAAGTTAGTCAAATTTTAAATATTACATTTTCTTTCTCTATTGGTTTCTTAGCTATATTTCTTTTTTATTTTGTGTTTTTTATTGATACAGAGTGGATGTACATATTTTCAGGATACATTGTGATATTCTGATACATTTATGTAATATATAACGATCAACACAGGATAATTGGAATATCCACCACCCCAAACATTTATCTCTTCTTTATGCTGGGTACATCTGAATTATTCTCTAATAGCTATTTTGAAATATACAATAGATTATTGTTTACTGTAGTCATTCTACTGATTTATGAAACACTAAGTCTTATTTCTTATATCTAACTTTATTTTTATATCCATTAATCAACCACTCATTCTCCCTCTCTTTCTCCCATTCTTCGAGGTCTCTGGTAACCACCAGTCCACTTTCTATCCTCTATAAACCCATTTCTTTCTTAGTTTGCACATATGAGTAAGAACATGAGATATTCATCTTTGTGTGCCTGGCTTATTTCACTTAACATTGATGATCTCTAATTAACATAGACCTCTAGTTAACATAATGGCCTAGAGCTCCATCCATGTTTCTGCAAATGATGGGATTTTATTCTTTTTATGGCTCAACAATATTCCATTGTGTATTTCAGTAATCCTCAACTTTTTTGGCAGTAGGTACGAGTTTCATGTAAAACAGTATTTCCACGGACTGCTGGGGATGGCTTCGGAATGATTCAAGCACCTTACACTGATTGTGCACTTTATTTCTATTATTATATTGTAATATATAATGAAATAATTATATAACTCAACATAATGCAGAAGCATTGGGAGCCCTGAGCTTGTTTTCTTGCAACTATTAATAAATGGTCCCATCTAAGGGTGATGGGAGAGAGTGACACCCAAAGTGTGTTGCTTATGTCCAGTCTATTTTTTATTATTATTTGTTTATTTGAGACAGAGTCTTGCTCTGTTGCCCAGGCTGGAGGGCAGTGGCATGATCTCAGCTCACTGCAACCTCTGCCTCCTGGGTTCAAGCGATTCTCTGCCTCAGCCTCCTGAGTAGCTGGGACTACAGGCATGCGCCACCACACCCAGCTAAATTCTGTATTTTTGTAGAGACAGAGTTTCACCATGTTGGCCAAGATGGTGTCTATTTCTTGACCTCGTGATCTGCCCACCTCGACCTCCCAAAGTGCTGGGATTACAGGTGTGAGGCACCATGCCTGCCCTCTCCAGTCTACTTCTTAATCTCATTTTGGTTGCTGTCACTGCAGAAAACCCTTCTACATAAAGATAGGATATTGGCAATAGAAACAGCCCTTTCAGTGCTTTTGTGGCAATCTCAGAATAAACTTTAATCCAGAACATATGGAGATTTGAAGTTGTCTGAAACATACTTTTAAGACCACCATTATTTGCCATTTCAAGCAGTTAATCATTTCCTAACATGGATAAAGTCGATTCACCTGGCTTATTCACACATGGGTCGCCGATCCGTTCCTCCAAAGTTCAGAGGTCTTTCATGGTTGGGAAGTAACTCTCAAATTCCTTTGAAAGTTGAGATAGGTGAACATGCATCAGCTGGGAGAAAGAAGTTTCTGGCTCAGATTTTTTCAAAATTTCTGCTAATGCTTGAAACATGTCAGAAATCCCAGTGTTGACTTGTCACCCCCTTAATTCCAGTTGGTTTTAAATGTAGCCACTTTATCTGCTGACTTGAACACACTTGTCCTTCTCCCCTGAAGTGACAGATTGAGTTCATTGAGCAGGTTGAATATGCCGCATAAGTAAGCAAGTTTTGCGACTCATTCTGTGTCACTGAAGTGTACTGCCTGCCAGTAGTGATTGTTTTCCTAAAGGAAATCTATGGAACAGATCTCATGACTCAAAAAGTCTGGCCAGTGATTTAACTTTAGAAAGCCATTTCACTTCTGTGTATAAGAGAAGACGTGTGCTCTGCATCCATCTCCTTGCAGAACTGTGTGAACAGCCATGAGTTAAGGGTATGTACTTTAACACGGTTGATACTTTTAATCACATTCTGTAAAACATTTGTTAAGTTCAGGTGGACATTTTTCGGCTAGCCAGCGTTTCTCTGTGGATGATATCGTGTGTAGACTCACATTCAGAAGCGACCTCTTTAACCCAAGTAGCGAAACCAGAAATTTGTCCAGTCATGGCAGCCACTACGTCCATGCATATACCAACACAAAATCACCAGTTCAGTTTTCCTGATATGTAATCATTCAAAGACCTGAATAGTTCTGTAGCTGTGGTGTTGGTTGGCAATAAAAGTGCACAGAACATATCCTCATGCTGCACATCCTCCTGAAAAAATATATTACACAAAAACAAGCATTGTTGTTCTGTTGTCAACATCAGTAGACTTGTCAACCTGGATTGCATACCACAGTGACTCATTAATCCTCTCTAACAATTGTGCCTCAATATTCTCTGCTATCTCTTCAATTCATCTAGTGATGGTGGTAGCTGAAACAGGAACACACGTCACCTTTTGAACTTTGGCCTCTCCTAAAAGTTCATGACAAATGCCTTTAGCAGCAGGCAAGATCAACTCTTCACCAGTTGGAAAGGACTTCTAGTTAAGAATGATGCTTTTAATGCAGACACATTTGATGAAGTGGTAGCCTTCAATAACTGCTTCTGTTCTTCGTGTTCACTTTTTTTTTCTTTTAAAAAACTCCAAAGGCTTACCTGCTAACGCAGAGCGCTTGGTCTCCATGTGGCAAAGCAGTTTTGGAGGTTTCATGGCTTCATTGGATAGCCTATCACCACATATTTTACAAAGTGGGCTTGGAGAATGTGGAGCACTTGTTTCAATGAACGCGTAATTTAAGTACGACTCTTGGAATTTTCTTTTAAATGCAATTTTCTTTTTGTTGGCAGTCTTACTTTCCTCCTTTTCAAAGAAGCTCTCCAGTGACATATTTTTTTTTACTACTTTTGGCCAGGGTTAACTTGTGGGCTTACCAGAACTTTGACTGAGACAAGTGTTCAGTGTGGGAAAGAGACACAGATGGAAGTGGTAAATAAAATAATGGGCAGAGCACGCATGGACTAAAATAAGTGTCAGATTCTATCTTAAAGCCTGCCACCAGATGCAGCTTAATTGTCACTTGCCACACACTGATAATAAATCAAGCAACTGATTTATTAAGGTCTCTGTGCAGTCAAACCTCTCTGCTAATGTTAATCTGTATTTGCAGCCACTTCCCAGGGCTAGCATCCCCACTTCAGCTCCATCTTAGATCATCAGGCATTAGAGTCTCATAAGGAGCATGCAACCTAGATCCCTCACATGCACAGTCCACAATGGGGTTCGTGCTCCTATGAGAATCTAATGCCCTGGTTGATCTGACAGGAGACAAAGCTCAGGAGGTAATGTGAGGATAGGGAGTGGCTGTAAATACAGATGAAGCTTTGCTCACTTGCTTGCCGCTCACCTCCTGCTGTGTGGCCGGGTTCTTAACAAGCCACAGACCAGTACCGGAGGTTGGGGATCCCTGGTGTATATTTATCTACTACGTTTTCTTTATCCATTCAGTCACTGATGGGCACTTAGGTGGATTCCATATTTTGGCTATTGTGAAAGTTTCAATAAACATAGGAGTACAGATATCTCTTTGATATATTGATTTCCTTTCTTTTGGATAGATACTCAATAATGAGATTTCTGGAACATATGATTCATTAAGAAACCTCCATACTGTTTTCCTAACTGGCTGCATTAATTTACATCCCCACCAATAGTGTACAGGAATTCCCCTCACTTCGTAGCTTCGCTGGCATTCTTTATTGCCCATCCTTTTGATAAAATCCGTTTTTACTGGGGTGAGATGATATCTTACTGTGATTTTGATTTGCATTTCTCTGATAATTAGTGATGTTGAGCATTTTTCTATACCTGTTGGCTATTTGTATGTTTTCTTTTCAGAAATATCTTCTCAGATCTTTTACTCATTTTTTAATCAGATTAGGGATTTTTTGATATTGAGTTGAGTTTCTCATATATTCTGGCTCCTAATCCTATATCAGATGGATAGGGTGAAAATATTTCCTCCGATTCTGTGGGTTATGTCTCCACTTTCTCAGTTGTTTCATTTGCTGTGCGTAAGCTGTTTAGCTTGATATAATCCCATTTCTCTATTTTTGCTTTTGTTGCCTCTGCTTTTCAGGTATTACACAAAGACTCTTTGCCCAGACTCATGTCCTAGAATATTTCTGCACTGTTTTCTTCCAGTAGTTTATATTTTAGGTCTTAAAGCCTTTAATCCATTTTGATTTGCTTTTTGTATACGGCATGCAAAAATTGTATATGGCAAGAGATAGGGATATAGTTCAGTTCTTCTGCACATAGTTATCTAGTTTTCCCAGCACTATTTATTGAAGAGACTCATTTTTTCCCCAATGCTTGTTCTTGGCACCTTTGTCATAAATTAGTTGGCTGTAAATGCGTAGATTTACTTCTGGGTTGTCTGTTTTGTTCCATGGACCTATGTGTCTGTTTCCATGCTGGTACTATGCTGTTTGGGTTTCTATAGCTCTGTATATATTTTAAAGTCAAGTTAGCGCTACAACTCCAGCTTTGTTCTTTTTGCTCAGGATTGCTTTGGCTCTTCTGGGTCTTCTGTGGTTTCATATAAATTTTAGGGTTTTTTTTTTCTATTTTTGTGAAGAATGTCATGATATTTTGATAGAGATTACATTGAATCTGTAGAACACTTTGGGTAGTATTGATGTCTTAACAATATCAATTCTCCCAATCCATGAATGCAGAATACCTTTTTATTTTTTCTGCCCTCTTCTATTTCTTTTATCAGACTTTTTTAGTTTTCCTTGTTGAGATCTTTAACTTCTTTGGTTAAATTTATTTATAAATATTTTATATTTTTTGTAGTTAATGTAAATGGGGTTGCTTTCTTAATTTCTTTTTCAGAGCATGTGCTATTTGCGTATCCAAATGTTACTGATTTTTATATGTTTATTTTGTATCCTGCATCTTTCCTGAATTTGCTAATCAGTTTTCATTCTAATCTTTTATGGCAGAGTCTCTGGGGTTTTTTAAGAATAAAATCAAATTTTCTGTGAACAAGGGTAATCTGACTTATTGCTTTCTAATTTGGATACCCTTTATTTCCTTCTCTTCTCTGATGGCTCTGGCCAGGACTTCTAGAAATATGTTGAATAAAAGTGGCTGAAGTGAGCAGCCTTGTGTTGTTGCAGATTTTAGAGGAAAGGCTCCCAGCTTTTCCCCATTCAGTATGATGTTAGCTGTAGGTTTGTCATATATGACCTTTATTGTTTTGAGCTACATTTCTTCTATATCCAATTTGTTCAACATTTTTAGATCTTTCAGATAAATGGTGGAGCAGTGAAAAAAATAATAAACCAGAATGCCAAAAGTGGTGATTTTTTAATGGTGACAATATGTCATATTCATTGTATACTTTTTTAACTTTTCCAAACAATAACAAAGGTAAACTTTATTATAAAAATATATTTCCCATTTATGTCATAAATGGCCCCAGACACTTAAAGTATAAAGCAGCTATACTTTTTACTTCAAAATATTTCTGTGCAAGAGATGTTTCCCTTGAGTCAATTTAATTCAACCAAAGCCCCCTCCCATCCAGGTTGATGGGAAAAATGGACTCTTAGAAAACCCTGTAACTGTCTCTTATGATAAAGTCCTGCAAAGGTCTTGATTGTTGTATAAGCAACATAGCACATGAAGCCCCATCTTTCATTGATAGACAGCGGTTACTGCTCAACTGACTGGTGTCCAGAAAGACCTTTACCCTTGAAGGCCAAGAGATCCCACTATCTTGCCCCCTAGCATGTAGAACACTTTTCCATTTTGTCTGAGGTCCTGCTATTCACAGAATTTATGGATCTCCTCCACTTCCTAATGTAGAATCAGTTACCATCTCTGTACTACTTTCCTCACCTCCCCCAAAGCAATGACTTTTCTTCTCTCTTTTTGTGTTCTTGTGAGATGATTCCCTTTTTAGTTAAGACAGGAAGAGAGCTTGTCTTTGGGCTTCTTATTTCTCCTCCTCCTCCTCCTCCTCCTCCTCCTCCTCCTCCTCCTCTTCCTCCTCCTCCTCCTCCTCCTTCTTCTTCTTCTTCTTCTTCTTCTTCTTCTTCTTCTTCTTCTTCTTCTTCTTCTTCTTCTTCTTCTTCTTCTCAAATACCCATTTTGTTTTTAATGATATGTACACAATCAAAGATTGTTGACAGTCAATGCAGATAAAGGCTTTTTAGCTAGGTGCTGAAGTCAAAAGAAAGTCCCAGCCCAGCTGGGAAGACAGGCTACTCATATGGATAATCAGCCAGACAGAGCCAATGTGTAATTTTTTTTTTTTTGGTAATAGCCATTCCTTTATTATTATTATTATTATTATTATTATTATACTTTAAGTTCTAGGGTACATGTGCATAACGTGCAGGTTTGTTACATATGTATACTTTGTACCATGTTGGTGTGCTGCACCCATCAACTCGTCAGCACCCATCAACTCGTCATTTACATCAGGTATAACTCCCAATACAATCCCTCCCCCCTACCCCCTCCCCATGATAGGCCCCGGTGTGTGATGTTCCCCTTCCGGAGTCCAAGTGATCTCATTGTTCAGTTCCCACCTATGAGTGAGAACATGCGGTGTTTAGTTTTCTGTTCTTGCAATAGTTTGCTGAGAATGATGGTTTCCAGCTTCATCCATGTCCCTACAAAGGACACAAACTCATCCTTTTTTATGGCTGCGTAGTATTCCATGGTGTGTATGTGCCACATTTTCTTAATCCAGTCTGTCACTGATGGATATTTGGGTTGATTCCAAGTCTTTG
This sequence comes from Rhinopithecus roxellana, assembly GCF_007565055.1. Classification (NCBI taxonomy): domain Eukaryota; kingdom Metazoa; phylum Chordata; class Mammalia; order Primates; family Cercopithecidae; genus Rhinopithecus; species Rhinopithecus roxellana. The sequence goes on along the minus strand of NC_044557.1, from coordinate 70,325,798 downwards.
CTATTGTGAATAGTGCCACAATAAACATACGTGTGCATGTGTCTTTATAGCAGCATGATTTATAATCCTTTGGGTATATACCCAGTAATGGGATGGCTGGGTCATATGGTACTTAACACAGTTCTAGATCTTTGATTCTAGATCCTTGAGGAATCGCCATACTGTTTTCCATAATGGTTGAACTAGTTTACAATCCCACCAACAGTGTAAAAGTGTTCCTATTTCTCCACTCCTCTCCAACACCTGTTGTTTCCTGACTTTTTAATGATTGCCATTCTAACTGGTGTGAGATGGTATCTCATTGTGGTAAATGTTAAGTACAAATTGGTGGTGCCGGTTTTATTGTCATCTCGTCCCAAAGTCTTTACATGTTTTCTATATCTTTTTACTTCTTTTTCTTTCTCTTACATGTCCTTAATAGGTTATCTTCAGTCCTTTTCCCCAAAATGGAAGTTGACAGATGTCTTCCTTCCTACACAGTTTACTCAGTCAGTATGTCAGAAGAGTTTTTGTTTTTCTCACAAAGCAAATTAGGAATTTGAAATGTCAGGTAGACAGATGTGTTAAAATTCTTGTCAGGTAGAGGAAGAGAGATGAGTCAACATGTATATATACAGGAAGCACAACAAAATTCAGTTCTATTGTGTTTTGGAGAGTATACATCTCATAAATTAGAGTTCTGAATTACTTCAACAAAATCTTAGTCTTTTCAGAAGATTTCTCAAAAAGCACCCCTTAAATTATTATTTATTGTTATTATTTTAGAGACAGAGTCTCACTATTTTGCCCAGGCTAGAGTCCAGTGGCTATTCACAAGTGTGATCGTAGTGCACTACAGTCTCAAATTCCTGGCCTCAATCTTCCTACCTTAGCCTCCCATTAGCTGGAACTACCTTGTTTTTTTCAAAGAAGCAAATTGCTGTTACAACACAACTGACTGGCTCTCTAATTCCATCATTTAAGTTTTCAATTAATAAACATTTCTTTCTTCTTTAAATATGGCTGATTTAATGAAAGAAACTTAAGCTTTTCCTACATGAAACTTAAGCTTTTCCTGCTCTATTTTGTCCAGTAGAGTATAATCTTGTCTAGCTTTCTTAATTAGTGCCAGTTTATTCAAGTAATCAGCAAGAAAAAATATAGAGAAAAAGTGAAGGAATAGATAACTATTTGCAATGCTCTAGTATTGAAAGACTGGAATGAAACACAGAGAAAGCCTCTTAACCCTTACTGTTCCAGCGGGCACTTCCTCACACTCACCTTTCTAATGCCTCTGTGATCAGTTTGAAGCATTGATTCTTAACATTACCTATGTTTGAAGTGTCAAGAAACACATGAATAGCATTTACAGCATGGATACTGTATTATGCATTAGTCTTCTGAGTTGAAATTTAGGCAATAGAAGCTATTGTCTTGGACAACACAGTTTTAATGACAAAAGACTTCAGTTTTATTTCTAATTCTCATTTCTTTCTTGAACAAGTAATGTTGTAGAAGGAACAACTATTCTGTGTTTTAGTTTTCCTCATTGGTAAAATAAGGAAAATAATGAAATCTAGTTCCTAGAATGGCGAGGGATACAAGAGGTACTCTAAATCTCAGAGCCTGTAAATGTAGAAAGTATATATTTGCAATTTTTAAATACTTTCATGAATATAAAGTAAAAAAAGTTTATAGGTTATATTTAGAAGTTTTGAATTTGTCTGTAGATTTTGCCTCTCTCTGGATATATATATATGTGTGTGTGTGTGTGTGTGTGTGTGTGTGTGTGTGTGTGTATCAGTTCTGTATCTGAGGCTATGGGGAGAGCCTTTTAAAAATAGGATAGTTCTATGGAGTGTTCTCTGCCAGGCATATGATTTGCTTCTAACAGTTATTTTTTTAAAATTTTATTTTATTGTGTTAAGAACATCTGACATGAAATCTATCCTCTTAACCAGTTTTTAAGTGTATAATATAGCATTGCTAACTATAGGCTTCTACTTTTTTTTTTTTTTTTTTTTTGAGACAGACTCTGGCTCTGTTACCCAGGCTGGAGGGCAGTGGCATGATCTCGGCTCACTACAGCCTCGGCCTCTTGAGTTCAAGCAGTTCTCCTGCCTCAGCCTCCTGAGTAGCTGGGATTACAGGCATGCACCACCACGCCTGGCTAATTTTTGTGTTTTTAATATAGACAGGGTTTCACCATGTTGGCCAGGCTGGTCTCAAGCTGTTGACCTCGGGTGATCTTCCTGCCTCAGCCTGCCAAAGTGCGGGGATTACAGGAGTAAAAAATAAAACTTTTACATCCAAAGTTTTGCAGTGTTAGGTCAGTTAATCTACGGCAAGAGTCAGAATCTGAAGTCTAGACTAACAAAGGCAATGCATTAGGCCATATAACGGAAAAGTCCAGAAGGATGCTAATTTCAAGCATAACTAGATTCAGATGCTCAAACGATGTCGATGGGCACTCTCTGTCTTAGCTTGATGGCTATGCTTTCTTCCGTATAGCTTTATATTCGGAGAAGTTCCTTGCACAGTGGATGCTGGTTATTCTAAGCCACACAGAGCCAAGGAATTGACTACAGTGAAAAGAGGTCCTGGAGCTGACTTCTTGGGTCTGTTTGGTAAAACTTGGATTTTTACTTGTCCCTAAGCCAATTACTCTGGCCAAAGAAATATGGTTCTTTAACCATGCCTGCATTATGTGCAACCCCTTGGTGCCTGAGAGTGGGGTTAGCCCTTAGGTAACCAGGTAGACTGAGAATGGAGAGAGGAGGCTAACCATGAAAAGCAAGGGTGATGTCACTATCAGAAGAATGACTGTATGCTGAGGAAGCAAGTACACCAAATATTCTATTACCAAGAGGAATCACCAAGTCATGAGGAAAGAGTGGCTGATCAAGCAGTCCTGACCATCTCCCTGATTGCTGCCATCATCTTGCTGGCACTGCACTGTTCTTTCTCTAACACTGTGGTTCAAGTATCCTTTCCAAAAAGCAAACAAACCTTGGCTGGGTCTCTTTAGTCCAAATAAGGTAGATGGGATCTTTGAGAAACAAAAGGAAATAAATGCAAAGGAGTGTAAGTATTGGTATTACAAAGTAAAGATTTATTTTAAAAAATATAGCTTAGGGGGAAATATTAATTGCCAGCATCATTTCCTGCTTCCTTCTTTCCAGATAATGCCTATATTTTTATTCCAATTCTTTCAGCTCTCCAATAGTGCCCATGTACTTCAAAGGAAACTGAATGCTTCCTCAGCTCCAAGAGAACTGATATAAATGTCCTCACCACAGAGCACGAGACCTTATTCAGAAAAATAAAATGTGAGGAAAAGGTTTCCTGAGGTTTTATGGAGAAAAGTTTTCCCCCCTCTTTAGAATGAGCCTTTTGAAGAAATACTGTTTCTGTTTAGGTTGCATGGTTCCATTCAATTTGTTACTGTTACTTAGCTACCAGAAAGAAAACCTCATCCTTCTCCTCCTCCTGTACTCCTTTTTCTTCTCTTTCTCTTTCTTTTTCTCTTTACTGAGCAACAAAACCAACAACTAACCAATGGGAAAGGGATTTCTAAAAAATACTAGCTTTTGGAGCAAAGAGATAGGATTGTCTAACTTTAGTGCTATCTCAAAAAGTAGCAATGTCAAACAATGTGCACCACTACAAAGAAACTCGTCGACTGTGCTTATTTCCTACATTATCAGGTTACTTGGTTCATATCCAGACCTCAGTTAATGCGATCTGATCTGATTGTTTTATGACCAATCAGATGTGGGCCATTCGTTCACAGAGATCTTCAAATGCCACCGGTTAAAACATTTATTAGGGACACATTGACTTCTGCATGCTTTTGTCCCTTCAATTAGATTAATTGCCCAATTATACAAGCTTAAATAAAAACAAATGTTGACCTTTTATAAAACTTTAAACACAGGCATTCTTTAGAGCTATAGCTTTAAAGGTAGAATATTTATCTTCTCCTGGCTTTTCTTTTGTTAAAGTCACTGTTGGCAGCAAAATGTCATCTCTGCATCTGTTTGCATGTTCAGAGCTTGAGTGATGTCACAGAAAGCAGAGTGGAACAGAATGTGAAAGGTCAGGTCAAAATTGATCTTGCTTTATAATGATGAAGGGCCAGGACATCTTGGAATGCTTGTTTGCTCATTCCACTCTGATGACACTGGCTGTGATATGTGTTTTCACACTAGTTAAAAATTTGTCAAAAACTTGATGAGAATAAATAGGATCTAGCAACACTGACACTTGGAAAGAAAATTCTCCACTATACTATGGATCATTCTTTGCATTCATGAGATAACACAGTATGAAAACCATTTATGTCTATGTCAAAACATACATGGGGCTCTCATTAAACTCATTGGATGCTTACCACGGAGACTGTAGTTTTCAATAATGAGTCAAAATAAGACCAATTAGAGTAATTGTTGTATTCCTTCATATTTGGGGCTTGCTTTCTTTCCCAAAACATAAACCGTTTTTATACATGAAGTCATTCAAATATTGGAACCATAAATAGGTTTTAAATAAAATATGTTTTAACGTTATAACCTTTTTTTTACCCTTGTTAGGTTTTTTGTTATTTGTTTGTTTATTTTGTTGTTCATGTTGCAGTTCTCAGGTTAAAGCCTTGAAAAAGCTTATATAGAAAGCCCTTTATATGTACAAAATTTATATAGAAAGTTCTATATGAGAACTGTCTACAAAAGTTTTTTGTTACCTGGATTCAGAGGCCTGAAGGAAACCACTAGATTCTCTCCAGGGGAAAAAAGGTTTCTATTATCCAATAAATATAGGAAAAATTAAGCATGGCAAAACAGATCTGCCTAACTTCAGCACTTTTCGGAGACTCTACTAAGCTAATGTGCATGAGGAATCTGAGAGGGTGGATCTAACATGCAGCATTTTCCTAATTGTCCTGACCACCAAATCTTTTGGTAATGATCATCTATGGAACATTGTTCCTTAGAGCACATTGTGAGAAAAGCCCGTTATAAGTCCTTTCGGAAGTAGGGAGAGCAGGAATTATGGATGACTTGTTTCCTTCTGGTTGAGACATTTGGAGTCTCTGGTAAATTGATAAATTCTGTGGCTCCATTTATCTATTCCATTTTCTTGTTTACTGCCAGCACAAAGTTCCATCTAAAAAAATTCGTTATCGAAATGTCACATTCTAATAGCTTAGGCAATTTAGAAAAACTCTTGTAAAACCATACTCATTTTTAAAAGTTCAAAGTAACCAAAAATCTTTTAAAGAGAAAGATGTAATCTTTTAAAAATCACCTACATATGTTAGTAGCAACATACTTTAATTGTTTGCAATGTATTTTAAATCTTGAAGGTGATATCTGTCATAATATCATGGTCTCTAAAATGTGTTTGGAAGAATTTTATAATGAATTATGCAAAGAGCAGAAGTGACAACACTTAAATTTCTATTTTCAATAACAATTTGTGTAGAGACAGTGAAGTGACATTTTAAAACCTCTAATAATTTTTGAAATAAGTCAGAAAAGGATTCTGCATTTTCACCCTGAAACTCAGAAAGAATATTTACCAAATAATTTTTAGAGCTAGATTTTTTAATTAAAGAGAATTTCCCTATGAATAATTCTAGTATCTTTGCAAATACAGACATTACTACCAGATAGTTGTACTTTCTGGGAATTTCACTGTACATTTCATTTATTCATATATTCATGTGTATGCACATGTGTATATGAATAAAAACATATTAGTGTGACTTTTTATGATTTCATATATAGTCATTTTGTTCAATTCATTTACCATAATTTCTTCCTCTTGCTATCTGAAAATATCTGAACTACAGAATAGGTACTTCTAATCTTCTTGTGACTTTACCACTATGTTGGAAAAAAATTTTTTTGAAGGTATTGGGCAGTGTTTTAATTTCCACTTAAGACACCTAAGATTAAAAAGCAATTGATGTAATAAATGTTGTTTACAGGGAAATAAATTAATCATCCCTCTTCCAGTGGGTTTTTAAAGTACTGTCTTAATAAAGCAATGCCTACTTTTTACCCTACTCTACTCTTCCCCTTCCTTTTAGCTTTATTGAGGTATGGTTGACAAATTAAAAGTCTATACATTTAACACATACAATGTAATGTTTTGATATACATATGCATTGATAAATGATTACTACAATTAAGCTAATTAGCAAATTCATTACCTCACAGAATCACACACAGCGTTTTTTTTTTTTAAAGTGTGGTGAGAACACTTAAGCTTTATTTTGTTAGGAAATTTCAAGTATAAAATACATTATTATTAGGTATAATCACCATGCTCTATATTAGGTCTCCAGAAAATATTCATCTTAAACTGAATGCTTATACCATTTGACCAAAATCTTCCCATTTCCCCCACCCCCAACCCCTGGCAACTATCATTCTACTGTTTTCTATGAGTTTGAGTTTTTAAAATTGTACATATAAGTGAAATCATGCAATATTTGTCTTTGTGTACCTGGCTAATTTCACTTAGTATAATGTACCCCAAGTTCATCCATGTTGTCACAGATGGCAGGTATTCCTAGTTCTTTCAGACTGTAAAATATTCCATTGTATGTATACACAACACATTTTCTTTATCCATTCATCAGCTGGTGGGCAGTAAGGTTGTTTCTATATCTTGGCTGTTGTGAATCATGCTGCAAGGAATGTGGGAGTGTAGATATCTCTTCAACATACCAATTTGACTTCCTTTGGCTATATACTCAGAAGTGGGATTTTTGGATCATATGGTTGTTCTATTTTTAACTTTTTGAGGAACCTCCATACTGTTATCCATAATGACTGTACTAATTTACATTCCCAGAAATAGTGCACAAGGGTTCCCTTTTCTCCATATCCTTGCTACCATTTGCTGTCTTTTGACTCTTTGATAATAGCCATCCTAACAGGTGTGAGGTGGTAACTCAATATGGCTTTGATTTGCATTTCCTTGAGTTAGTGATGGTGAGAACCTTTTCATTTACCTGTTGATCATTTCTCTTCTTTGGCAAAAAATTGTCTATTTAGGTTCTTTGCCCATGTTTAAATTGAGTTATTGGCTTATTTGCTATAGATTTATGAGAGTTCCTTATCTATCTCGGATATTAAAGTAAATCCCTTTATCATATATGTAGTTTGCAAATGTTTTCTCCTATTCCATAGATTGCTTTTCTATTTTGTTGATTGTTTCCTTTGCTGAGTAGAATAATTTTCTGCATCTACTAAGAAGATCATTTAAAACAATTCATTCTGTTAATGTGGTATATTGTTGTTTGACTTACATATATTGAAATTCTTTGCATCCCAGGGGTAAATCCCACTTGGTCAGTTACAATACTTTCTTTCTTTCTTTTTTTTTTTTTTTGAGATGGAATTTCACTCACCAGTCACCTAGGCTGGAGTACAGTGGCATGATCTCGGCTCACTGTAACCTCTGCCTCCTGGGTTCAAGAGATTCTCCTGCCTCAGCCTCCCTAGTAGCTGGGATTACAGGCACCCACCACCACACGCAGCTAATTTTCATATTTTTAGTAGAGATGGGGTTTCACCATGTTGGCCAGGCTGGCCTTGAACTCCCAGGCTCAGGTGATCTACCCCCCTCGGCCTCCCAAAGTGCTGGGATTACAGGCATGAGCCACTGTGCCTAGCCATAGTATACAATATTTTTAATGCTCTGTTAAATTCAGTTTGCTAGCATTTTGTTGAAATTTTAATCAGGGATATTGACCTGTAATTTTCTTTTCTGGTAGTGTTCTTCTCAGTCTTTAGTATCAAGATATTGTTGGCCTCATAAAATTAGTTTGGAAGCATTCTTTCTTCTTCAATTTTTTTTTTGTAACAGTTAGAGAAGATAGTTATTAGTTCTCCTTTAAATGTTTGGGAAAATTTACCAGTAAAGCCATCTGGTCCTGGGCTTTTCTTTGCTGGGAGATTTCTTTTTTTTTTTTTTTTTTTTTTTTTTTTTTTTTTTTTTTTTTTTTTTTTTTTTTTTTTTTTGAGACGGAGTCTTGCTCTGCCACCCAGGCTGGAGTGCAGTGGCCGGATCTCAGCTCACTGCAAGCTCCGCCTCCCGGGTTCACGCCATTCTCCTGCCTCAGCCTCCCGAGTAGCTGGGACTACAGGCGCCCGCCTCCTCGCCCGGCTAGTTTTTTGTATTTTTAAGTAGAGACAGGGTTTCACCGTATTACCCAGGATGGTCTCGATCTCCTGACCTTGTGATCTGCCCGTCTCGGCCTCCCAAAGTGCTGGGATTACAGGCTTGAGCCACCGCGCCCGGCCCGAGATTTTTAATTACTAATTCAATCTCCTTACTTGTCATTGGTCCATTCAAGATTTTTCCATTTCTTCATGACACAGCCTTTGTATGTTCAATGTGTCTAGGGATGTATCCATTTTGGAAGCCGATCCTAATCCTGAAAGACAAAATCCCTTACATATTAATCCTGAATGTCGAAATCCTAAAAGATCAAAATCCCAAAAACATAATCTGGAAAACATAAATTAACATTTTTAAAGACATATTTGTTTATATTTTTAAAAGGGGATTGAGAAACATATAAAAACATGATAGAACCCTTCATAGGACAATTTATACAATAAAATAGGCAACAACATACATATTTTTGCAAGCAGAAACACTTAAGTATACTAATGACAGTCACACAGGTATAACAGCTATGAGAAGATGAACTATATTCACAAGTTAAAAGGTCAACAAGTGATGTATATAAAAATATATCACTATGGTTGGTAATTGTTTGCACCCAGCATTATAATTGGTCACCTGAAATACTGTGATGGACCACTTAAGTCTTTGACAAGATTCATTAGAAACCACAGTGGGTCACCACTACATATGTAGTCACCCAAAGGGCAAAGCTCCCAAGAAATTTTATTTTTTACAAATGCAGATGGACAAAAAGGACATCTCTTCACTTATAAGGAAGTTTTAATGTTTTTACATTGAGAACCAGGAAAGCTGATGATGTGACTCTTAGTCCAAGGTTTGCTTTTTTCTCCTGTGACTAGATAATTTTAAATGAGCTGTCTTTGAGTTCACAGTTCTTTTCTTCTGCTTGATCAAGTCTGCCGTTGATTCTCTTTATTGCAATTTTCATTTCATTCATTGTATTCTCCAAGTCAAGAAATTTTTATTTGTTCTTTTGTATTTCTATCTCTTTATTGAACTTCTCATTTTGTTTTCCTGATTTAGTTGAGTTTGTCTTTATTCTCTTGCAGCTTGCTGAGTTTCCTTAAAATAATTATTTTAAAATATTTGTCAGGAAATTCATAGATCTCTAATTCTTGGGGCTCAGTTATTGAAGGTTTATTAATTTCCTTTGTAGTTGTCATGTTTGCCTGATTCTTCACAATCTGTATAGCCTGGCATTGATGTCTATGCGTTTGAAGAAGCAAACGTCTTCTGTCTTTACAGATTGTTTTCAGCAGGTAAATACCTTCTCCTGCTGGGTCCTCAGACTGATGGGACTATGTCCAATATTACAGTTAAGTGGGGCTGGAACTGGGCAACATGGCTGTTACCAGTTCCACAGTTGAATACACAGTTGGCAGGCATATTACAGAGGGTGTGAACAGATGTGGATCCTGCCAAATCCCAGGTGTACAGGACTGCCTCTGGGACCACAGCTGAGCAGGACTGGAGCCAGGTTGTGGTACTCTTCTGGGTCTGTAATTGAGTCTACAGATAGCAGGATACCAAGAGTGTGGATGCATGTGGCTCCATAGAGACCCTCAATAGGCTCTTACTGGATCCCTGAGTGGATCCTTGGGTAAATCCCTGGGTACAATGGACTGCCTTAAGGACTTTGTTAGAGTGGAGTTGGAGCTTGGTTACAGAGCTACTTCAGAATCTACAGTAGGGTCCATAGTGAGTGGGCTTGTTACCACGGGAACAGAGGGCATAGTTCTTCCTAGATCTGTGTGCAGATGGGATGGCTGCAGAAATGCAGCAAAATGGTGTTGGAGCTGAGTCCACAGGGAGCTGGGGCTGCCCTTGGTCTGCAGTTGGGGCCACATTTAGTGAAACTACCACTGGGTCATGAGCTTGCCTTCTCATAGCATCTTTGCTCAGTCTTGGGTTTCATCAGGGTTTTACAACCTCCTAAATGGATCCTAAAGCTCCCACAAAGGAATTTTTGTCATTTGATGATGTTTAGATTGTTGCTTGTGGTGGAGGGAAGGTAAGTTGGGGATTCTGTCATCTTGCTCCCTACTCTCTGAAATTTTTAAATAAGCATATATTATATTTTTTAAATGCTCAAGTCCATTGAGGGCATATGAAAGACAAAACAAAACAAAAACCTTTGCTCTTATCCTCAACATCCCAGTTTTGGTGAGTCCTTCTCAGAGTTCACAACAGCTTACATGTCCAGTCCACCAACCAGCTACATTGTGTGCCTCTGATATGTCACTCTTTTCTGCCTGCCTTTGCTGGGATTTCACTGTTAACATCTCTTCCTGACCACAGACAACTTTCAGTTGGAATTCAGTATCAACCATTGTTTAGTTTCTGGGATTACTGTAATGTCCACTGTTCACATAATCATAATTTTAGCAGGAGTGAAAGGAAAAGTCACAGCATCTCTTTCTCGAGATGACCATTTCAACTTCTAGATTCAGACCTTATTTCCTTCTCTTTTTATTTCTTTCCTTTCCTACCATTCATAACCACCATTGCATAGCTGTTTCTGTTCTGTGGTTCTTCAAAGGTGTCATGGGATACTGGAAAGAGTAGTCTTGGGATCAAGTAAATCTCAGTTTGAATCTGGGTTACAACTCTCACTAGCTATTTGGTCTTAATGATTAACTTATTCTGAAGCTCACACGGAACACTCACCAAGAAAGACCACATTCTGAGCTATAAAATGCATCTTAACAAATTTAAAACATTAGAAATCATTCAATATCTGTTCACAGAAAATAATGGAATTAAAATAAAAATCAGTAACAGAAAGGAAGCTGAAAATCCCCAAATACCTGGAGATTAAGCAATGCAATTCTAAATAATATATGGGTCAAAGAAGAAATCTCAAGAAAAATTTCAAAATATTTTGAACTAAATGAAAATATAACATCAAAATTTGTGGGATGCAGTGAAAGTAAAAGAAAATTTATAGCATTGAATACATATATTAGAAAAAAAGAGAGATCTAAAATCAGTAAGTTTCTACCTTAGAAAACTAGAAAAAGAAGAGCAAATTAACTCCAAAGTAAGTTGAAGAAAAGAATAATAAAAATTAAGACAGAAATCAACAAAATACTTAGGCATAAATCTAATAAGAGGTACTATATCTATACGAGGAAAACTACAAAACTCTGATGAACAAAATCAAAGAAGTAAATAAATAGAGAGACATTCCATGTTTGTAGACAGAAAACTCAATATTGTGAAGATGTCAGTTCTTCCCAGTTTGATCTATAGAGTCAATACAGTCCCAATCAAAATCTCAGCAAATCATTTTGTATATACCAACAAACTGATTCTCAAACTTATATGGAGGGGCATAGGACCCAAACTAGCCAACTCAATATTAAAGGAGAAGAACAAATTTAGAACACTGCTACTGCCTGACTTCAAGACTTACTGTTAATCTACATAATCATGACAGTGTGGTATTGGTGGAAAAATAGAAAAATAGATCGATCGAACTGAACAGAAAGTTAAGACACAGACTCACATAAATATAGTCAACTGATCTTTGCCAAAGCCATAAGGGCAACACAATGTCAAAGATAGTCTTTTAAATAAATGGTGATGAAACAACTGGGCATCCATAGGCAAAAATAATGAATCTAGATATAGATTCAGATTTAATTTGAACAAGATCTTATATCCTTCACAAAAATTAGATTATAATGGATCATAGGTCTATATTTAAAATGCAAAATTATATAATTACTGGAAGATAACATGGGCAAAAATCTAGGTGACCTTGAGGATGATATTTTAAATACAACTCCAAAGGTACCCATACATGAAAGAAATAATTGATAAGCTGAACTTCATTAAAACTTAAAATATCTGTTCTGAGAAAGACATTTTCCAAAAGTAATCTAATAACAAACTGTTATCCAAAATATATTTAAAAATTCATAAAACTCAACAATAGGAAAATGAATAACTTAATTAACAAGTAAAAAAAAAGAACTGAACAGACACCTAACCAAAGAAGATATGCAAAAAGAAAACAAGCACTTGAAAAGATGATCCACATCATATGTTATTGTTGATTTGGAAACTAAAACAACAATGAGATACTAATTCACAGCTGTTCAAATGACTAAAGTTGAAAACACTGACAATATCAAACATTGGTGAGGATGTGAAGCAACAGGAACTATTGTTAATTTCAGATGGAAATGTAAAATGGTACAGGTACTTTGGAAGACAATTTGGCAGTTTCTCACAAAACTAAACATACTCTTACCACACCATTTAGTGATTGTTCTCCTTTGTATTTACCTGAATTTGTTAAAAATTTATGTCCACTCAAAAACATGCATATGAATGTTTATAGCAGCTTTATTCATAATTGCTGAAACTTGGAAGCAATCAAGATGTCCTTCAGTAGGTGAATGGATAAACTGTGGCATTATCTATACAATGGAATATTATTCAGTGATAAAGAAGATATGAACTATCAAGTCATGAAAAGGCATGGAGGAAACTCAAATGGATATTGTGAAGTGAAAGAAGACAATCGGAAAAGGCTACATACTGCATGATTTCAACTATATGACACCTGAAAAAGGCGAAAGTATGGAAACAGTAAAAGGACCAGTAGTTACCAGGAGTTAGTAGGGAAGGAAGGATGAAGAGGCAGTATATGGGAAATCTCCATACCTCCCATTCAATTTTGCTGTGAATCTAAAACTGCTCTAAAAATAAAGTCTCTTTAAAAAAATTAACTTAGATTCAATTTATTTAACTGAAGAAAAATAAAAAGAATACCAATCTAATAAAATTGTTGGGAATATCAAATGAGATAAATGTCTGTGAAAACTCTGGCATATAATTGGCATTCAATAAATAGCAAGGTTCCTTGGGAAATTCTCTATCTTCCTGAGCCATTGTACAAACTACATGTTCCTTTCTGGAATAATTTCCTAATCCCAGTAAAAGCAACAGGGACAAAGCTATCTGCTGGTTATTGCATATTGACCCTTCAGTGCAATAAAATAATGAGGAATTAATTTACTTAGCAACTGATTGTTGTGCAATCTATGTGCATTTTACTGCACTAAGGATATTGTAAAAAATTTAAGAAACAGTGTCTACTCTAGAAGAAACATTAAATCTATTTGGGAAGATCAGAAATGAAATGTCAAAGTGTCAATTCATAGTTATATATCATTAATTATAAAAATGAGTGCTATAATGAGTCCTGTGGGATTTGTTTTTAAACTGCATATCTTGGCATAGGAACGTTTGGAGAAGGCCTTTTGGATTTAGTTAATAACCTACAAAAGATACTCTTGGTAAATGGTCCCAAAAGACTATCCATCCGCCTTTCCTGTTTCAAGCTTGATGTTTTGAAGTATTTCATGTTTGATAGTCTAAATATTGTCTTCAATGTCTCTTTTAACAAAATCAAAGGCTTGCTTCTTAGAAGTGAGATATCTTGAAATTCTATGAGAAAAATGGTCACCACTTATTAATAAAAGAAACATATTTAAATATTATTTAAGTTATAAAAAAGACAAGAACCTATTTTAAGTAGACACATAACATTTTTCTGACATTTTTCAGAATAACTATTTTGAAATAAGTCATTTACAATCAATAATGATTTAGAAAGTATCATGTTTTGCCAAATACCGCATGTTCTCACTCAATAGGTGGGAACTGAACAATGAGAACACTTGGACACAGGAAGGGGAACATCACACACCGGGGCCTGTTGTGGGGTGGGGGGGAGGGGGGAGGGATAGCACTAGGAGATATACGTATTGTGAATGAAGAGTTAATGGGTGCAGCACACCAACATGGCACATGTATACATATGTAACAGACCTGCACGTTGTGCACATGTACGCTGGAACATAAAGTATAATTTAAAAAAAGAAAAAAGTGTCATGTTTTAATGCTATAATTAAAATTCCTTTTTGATGTATGAATCCATCCACTCAATAAATACTAAGTGACTTTCATATTAGAGATGACTCCTGTCCTCCTGGAACTATGGTTAATGAAGGAGGCAGACATTTTAATACAAATATATATTAAATAAGTAATTACCTATTTTAATGACAGATAATGGAGGACAAAAATGGGTATTGTCAGGGGAGGGGGTCGCAGGAGTCACAAAAAAGGGGGACCACATTTAGATTTGGGAGGGAGTTAGGAAAAGACTCTCAGGAGAGGTCTCTGATAAACCGGAGCTTAAGGAATGAGCAGGAGTTAGCTGGTGAAAAGTAAGGAGAAAGAATTCCAAGCACTGGGATTAGCATGTGCCAAGACTCTGAAGTTAGGTAGAGCTCAGTACAGTGGTTGAAGGCAGTTAAAAAGGCCAGATGACTAAAAAGAAAGAGCAAGTGGAGAGCGGCATAAAATGACAGTGAGGAGGGTTTAGGAGGAGAGGACAAAAAGCTTGGATTTTGTTCTAAGTAAAAGAGGGAGCCATTAAAAGTTAGAAGTTGCCTTTATAGAGTGGTTGTTATGTAATAGCATATTTACATAATAAATATAACAGTACATTAGTTCTTAGCAAGTACTAATAAGTGGTGACTCATTTTGATATCGTTGGCAACATGAAAATGAATTAAATATGAAATTTCAACCCTAAGATAATTGCTATTCTTGAGTCTCCAGTTCTATACACTAATATGACAGATTATGACCTAGTTAAAATTTTACTTAAAATATTAGCTTTTAGAGATTCTGATATCCTGAAACCTCAATGCAGTAACGATGCCGGGTTTATTCAGTGAATCAGGAGACTGATTTCTTTAAATAGTAACACCACTTACAATACTTTGGAGGTAATTTCTTAGAATTCAAAAACTTGAACACTGTCGTTATCAACAACGTGTATTCATTAAACACACACTGTGATCAGTACCTGAGCTAAAAACGGACATAAGAAAGAGCCCCAGAGAAGTTTAGAATCTGAAGATTCTAATTAAAATTGCACACAAAAAGAGCAGGGCAGATTCACACATTGTAGAAATTCAGACAGGGAGTTACCAACAAGAATAGAAGTAGTCTGAAATTCTTTTCTAGGGACAGTTAAGCTTGAACTTAGAATTGAAAAGCGAGTGGCCCTTTGAAATAACACACTCTGAATGTTTGTAAATGTACACAATGTTATTTCACCATATGATATTAAAATGTTGTTGCCAAAAACATATTTGGAGAAAAAAGAGTATCATTCCCATACTTCTCATCAGTGAGAAAATCCACAATTGGGGAAATTCACCCAGAGCTGGTTAATTAACTGAAAAGAAATTCCACACTTTAATTAGAAGGAGCAATTATAAGAAGGTCTATTTTGGATGTAATGTTATCATTAATAAAGGTAAATCTTCCAAAATATGACTTTGTTAATAAAGGGAACATTGATGACAATACCTCACCAAATCTTGGTGTTTCGTTATAGCTGCAGAATCAGTCAGTAGCTTTAATTTGGCATCAATTCTATACAATGATTGTTAAATTCAATAGAGGTTTTCTATTAATCTCCTATCTAGTAAACTAATACATTTATGTTACCCCAAAATTTTAATTTTAATTTTAACTTACATTTTCGGTTTCTGCCATATAAAGAAGTACAACTTTACTTTCATTTTTTCAAGATGACTTAAGTTTCAAAGAAGCCTTCTTATCTAGGATCTGGTGACCAAAGTGACATTCCTTTTATTAATTCTATATAGGATTTTCCCAGACAAATTTGGGGAGAAAGTATTGTCTAATGAAGAAAGTAGAAGATGGATTATGTGAAATATTTGATTAGCTATAAGAAATAGATTTAGAGTGTACAAGAGCCAACCTATTTTCTTTTATTTATTTATAATTACAAAAATTATTGTGGGTACATAGTTTTTAATCACACGATGGAAAAATGGAGTATCCATCCTCTCAAGCATTTATTCTTTCTGTTACAATCTAATTATGTTTTTGTTTGAGACGGGGTCTGGCTCTGTTGCCCAGGCTGTGGAGTGCAGTGGCGCGACCTTGGCTCACTGCAAGTTCTGCCTCCCAGGTTCACACCATTTTCCTGCCTCAGCCTCCCAAGTAGCTGGGACTACAGGCGCCCACCACCATGCCTGGCTAATTTTTTTTTGTATTTTTAGTAGAGACGGGGTTTCACCATGTTCGCCAGGATGGTCTCGATCTCCTGACCTCATGATCCACCCGCCTCGGCCTCCCAAAGTGCTGGGATTACAGGCGTGAGCCACCATGCCCAGCCTAATTATATTCTTTTAGTTATTTTTTAATGTACAATTAAATTATTACTGACTATAGGCACCCTGTTGTGCTTTCAAATACCAGGTCTTATTCATTGTTTCTAACTATTTTTTGTACCCATTAACCATCCCTACCTCCCCCTCAATTCCCCTCCACCCTTCTCAGCCTCTGGTAACCATCCTTCTGTTCTGTATTTCCATGAGTTCAATTGTTTTGATATTTAGATCCCATAGATAAGTGAGAAAATCTGATGTTTGTCTTTCTGTGCTTTTTTTTCACTTAACGTAATGATCACAATTGTATCCATTTTTAAGATCAATACACTTTATGTTTTTAGAGCTGTTTTAGGTTTACAGAAAAATTGAACAAAAAGTAGTGTTTCCATACAGCCTGTCACCACCCACCTAGTTTCACCTGTTATTAACACTTTGCATTAGTTTGGCACATTTGTTACAGCTGATGAGCCAATATTTTTACATTATTATCAACTAAAGGGTAGAGTAGTTTAGAGATCATTCTATAATAACATGTATCCACCATTACAGCATCATATAGAATAGTTTCACTGCCCTAAACATTCTCTGTGCACTACTTATTCATCATTTCTTCTTTTCCTTCAAGTCCCTAGCCACCACTGATCTTTTTACTGTCTCCATGGCTTTGCCTTTTGCAGAATGCCTTATAGTTGAAATCATACAGTACTTCCAGTTTTAGCCAGACTCCATTTCTCTTTCACTTAAGAAAGCATATAGAGGCCGGGCGCGGTGGCTCAAGCCTGTAATCACAGCACTTTGGGAGGCCGAGACGGGCAGATCACAAGGTCAGGAGATCGAGACCATCCTGGCTAACACGGTGAAACCCCGTCTCTACTAAAAAATACAAAAAACTAGCCGGGCGAGGTGGCGGGCGCCTGTAGTCCCAGCTACTCCAGAAGCTGAGGAAGGAGAATGGCGTGAACCCGGGAGGCGGAGCTTGCAGTGAGCTGAGATCCAGCCATTGCACCCCAGCCTGGGCGACAGAGCGAGACTCCGTCTCAAAAAAAAAAAAAAAAAAAAAAGAAAGAAAGAAAGCATATAATATAGGTTCACAGTAAGTCAGGCAGTTGTTATTATCAGAATATCTTGGACCTGCCCCAATTTAAAGATAAAAAGATCAATCAGAATCACTTGAATCCGAGAGGCAGGGGTTGCAGTGAGCCGAGAATTGCGCCACTGTACTCCAGTCTGGATGTAAGAGCGAGACTCCATCCCAAAAAAAGAAAAAAAAAAAAGGTAAATCCTTTATAAATTTGAAAAGTCTATTATTAAAGTCACGTTACTAAGGGCAGTGTAGCATAATGATGAAATTCAAGGTCCCTGGAGGCAGACTGCCCATGTTTGAATCCCAGTTTCTCTACATAATCTGGATGATAACAGGTAAGTTACTGAACACCAGTGTGTTGGATAGATTATGGTTGTTGCTCCAGAACTTCTTGCCGCAGTTCTTCACAATGCTCTGTGCTTCTGAGACAGACCTGATGACTTCTATCAATGGGCTCGTTTGTCCTCCAGCTTGTGGCTAAGATACTAGGATGAAATTAGAGGGTGGAAGGAGAGGGAGATGTAGGCTTTTATCCCTTTGATTTCTTCTCACCATCCTATTGGTTGGCAATACCCGAATTCCTCAGCCAAAGGCTGTCTCACCAGGCAGCCTTCTCCTTCACCTGTGGTTCCCAAAGTTCCTACAACTGTCCTTTGTCTCTTCAGACCCAGAGTTGTAAAGACTCCCAGTGTCAATAGTCCTTGGGTGGTTTACCATCTATTTAGTGTCAACTTTAACCTTTCTTATGTTTTAATAAGCAGTTTCTTTATTAAACTTCTTAAGTTGCCTCTTTTGGATGTTTCCTGTTGGGTCTCTGACACATGGAATTTCTGTCTCTATAAAAAGAATAAAGCTGGGCAGGTGGTTCACACCTGTAATCCCAGCACTTTGGGAAGCCAAGGAGGGTGGATCACTTGAGGCCAGGATTACTAGTTCAGCCTTGCCAATATGGTAAAACTCCATTTCTACTAAAAATACAAAAATTAGCCTGGCATGGTGGTGCACATCTGTAATCCCAGCTACTAGGGAGGCTGAGGCAGGGGAATCACTTGAATCTGAGAGGTGGAGGCTGCAGCGGGCTGAGATCGTGTCACTGCACTCCAGCCTGTGTGGTAGAGGGAGACTCTGTCTCAATAATATAAAATAAAATAAAATAAAATAAAATAAAATAATATTACCTCATAAAGCTGTGAGAATTGGATATTTATATATATTTTTAAAACAGTGCCTGGAACATAGTGAGTTCTCTGTAAGTGTCACCTCTCATCACAATTCAGCTCACAATTGATTGTTTCACACCCAGTTATCAAGAAACTGCATAAAGGAACCACTATCTGGAACTGAAAGAACTTTGAGTTTGGGCAGAGATTGTTAGATCTTTAATAAAATTAGTTTTCTCTTCTTCCTGGGCAAACAGTGAATCTATATTTCCTGGCCTCTTTGCAATTGTATATGGTCAAATACCTGAAAGTTAGCCAGGTCGAATGTGAGCAAAATTGATGAGTGAGCTTTACCACTTAAAACACTCAACCACATGTTCCACCATGGTCTTTCCTCTTTATGGCTGAGAAGGCAGCCACTAACACAATCTTGCTCCTGCAGACAGCAGAGTGAGACAACTGTGTGCAGAGATCATCCCACCAACCAGAACACTTGAGTTGGGCCATTATATGAGCAACAAATAAACTTCTACTGTATTTGAGCTAATATACACTTTTATGAACATTTATTATAGCAGCTCATATTGCTCTACCTTATATAGTGGTTAATTACATTATCACCACCACCAAAAATGTGTTGAGATGTTGTTGTAAAAAGATACAAAGTCAAAATAAATCAACATACTTGAAAACTACATATTATTTGACTTGATGCTTTCCAAAATGTCACTTAAGGGTACAATGTGATTACGCATATTATGATTGAACATGACAATGGTAAACACGACTATATTTTTGTTTGTCTTTCTGTTTGGGTCTTATATCAAATTTTAAATAATATCTATCATAGTGATTTGATTAGTTGTATTTTTGTTTTACCACTTGACAAAAAAATTTCTCATATTCATACATATCATTTTAAAATGTGCAGAATATTTGATTGATACACTACAAATTTCTTAACATTCTCTCATTTGTATACAGTCAGGTGTTCTAGTTTTTCTTTTTTTTTTACAAAATAAAAATAGGGGCATAATAAATACCTTCTGTGTGTTTTCCTTAATAAATCTTAAATACAAACCATTAGATCCATTTTGCAAACATTTTTATGACTTGATATAAGTTTTCCAAGTTAATTTATTTTAAAAGTTGTTCCAAATGACTACACAAGAACAAGTGAGTTGTTAGGCCAGGTTCACAGTCACTTCTCCAACATTAGGACTTGGCATTTCCAAATGAGTAAGATACATTGATCTTGTGGTAATGACCATGAGAATGAGGTCACATCTTCTGTATATTCACACGAATCATAATTCATCTAGCTAAGTGTCTGCAGTATTAAAGTGCTCAAGAAACACTTGCTGAATGAATGCATGCATTAATGCATGAATTAATGTATTGGACCATGTGTCCTAGTTTTGATATCTCAATACATTAAGTGGTCTGGAGTACTTTTTAAATTGTTCATCACAAGGAATAGATGAGTCATTATATGAGGACCCTGGCCAAGCCCACGGGGCTGAATATCCAGGAATCACTTCTGAGGCTATTTATTTCACTTGAGGCAACCCAGCACAGGAAGAAACACAAAAGGGTCTCTGAGAAAACTCCTTTAAAAAGAACCAAGAGTCAAGCTGGAAGGCCAGCAACAAGCATCAAGTTCAAAGGTGGGTTGCCTTGGTCACCTGTGGGATTGGCCTCTTGGCGCTTTTTAGGAGTACTGCCTCTTGCTATTTACATGGTTCCATGGAAGCTGGTATGTGTTTCAATGACTCTGACCTCACCCCAATACCAAGGCATAGTTGATTTGTTTATGGTGGACACATGAGTCACAAAACAAGTGAATCATTTTCAAGGGGATTGGGACAAAATAGAATGTGAGATACATTTCTTTGTTGGAATTTGTAGTTTTAAGAGTAAGGCCTAGAGCCTGAGGATGTGCAAATATTCTGCCAAGGGTAATATTATATAAGGGGATTAAAAAAAAATGTGTGTAATGTTTGCTTCTTGTAAAGGTCCAAATTAATTCCCAAGTTATTTATTTAGGGAAGGATGTAAAAGTTTCAGTATACTAAAAGATGTCAATCAGAAGTATTTTCTAACACCATCCCTTTATGTTCTTCTCAACTAAAACTATGTAATAATTTGAGTCTTCCTTCACAGGTTTCTTGGGATTCTGCTTAGTGAGCTTATTCTCCTTAAACTGTTTTAGAGATTTAATCAGAATTCAATTAAAATGTCTTTATATCAACCCCTGTGTCAGAAGGTGAGGGGTAGGCAAAAAAAGATCTCTTACCATTCAATTTTATGGATATGTTCCCAACACAGTGTCTCCTTCATCAACTATCTCTTTCTTTCATACTCAAGGTGACTAACAGAGATGTTAGCTCTGGTGAATTGTGTGTTTTTTTTTAACTGTTTAACCATTTAATTAATTTTTTTGTGTGTGTTGTTTTGTTTACCTTATATTAAGTTCAGGGGTACAAATGCAGGTTTGTTATATGGGTAAACTTGTGTCATGGGGGTTTGTTATACAGATTATTTCATCACCCATGTATTAAGCCTAGTACCCAGTGGTTATTTTTCCTGATCTTCTCCCTCCTCCCACCATCCTCCCTCTAACAGGCCCCAGTGTATGTTTGTCCCCCATGAGTTCTCATCATTTAGCTTCCATTTATAAGTGAGAACATGCAGTATCTGGTTTTCTGTTCCTGCATTAGTTTGCAAAGTATAATGGCCTCCATCTCCATTCATGTCTTCACTGGTGACTCCACGAGGTCCTTGTCCACTAGGCTTCTTCTTGTTAGTCCTCCATGTAAGAGCACTGTTCTTTCTGCTCCTTGGCTGTCAAACTTGTCATCACTTGCTTTAGCCAATGGAATGTGAGCGTATGTGATGTATGCCATGTCTGAACAGAAAAGTTATAAACAATTGTGAGATTCAGTCATTGTTCCCTTCCCTCTGCTATGAGAATGGCATACTCCCACTATGGGCTTCTCCTTTAGCCTGGAACTTATGACAGAGAAGACACAGAGAGCAGAGACAGTGGACCTTCAGGCAACATTTAATATGAACAAGAAATAAACCTCATTACGGTAAGTTACTGATATTTTGGGGCTGTTTGTTACTCTAGCATAACCTGGAGAAAATTGACTCTACAACAGCCAATGGCTATTTTTCCCTTCTTACTTGATGCAGTGATACAGGATCTTCTATTCTTTAGTAGAGAGAAGACAAAATAGCTACATGTGAAAATTCTCAAGATACCATGCAAGATAGAAAGACTACAGAGTATCCTGTGCTTTTGTCTCATTTCCTTGTTACAAGTTATATAAATTCTTTCCTGGGGAAAACATGGATTAAGCCTTGCTGTATCATACCCTCTTAATGACAGCTTACCAATTCCATATGTTCAAAAAATAAGATAAAATCATGTGACAAATAGTTCAAATCTCTCTGAGTCTGATTAGGCAGGAATGACCAAAAGACCATAGCATATTTCACATCTCAATTTCTTCTTGTTGATTGTGAACAGACGGGAGCTATGCTATTTAAGGAAAAGTAGATTTTGGCATTTGGCCATTATCCAAAGCAAACTGAAAGAGGGGGCAGTATTCATCTGGCTCAGTAACAGAAGACAACTAAAAATAGGCACCCAGCCCAAAGCCAGCCAGGCTGTGAGTTGCTAGGCAAGAATGCTTTTTCCACAGCAGTCTAGGGTCCTCCATTCACAAGTTTTCCATTGGCTATAAATTTGTCTAAGATATTCATTTCATTGCTGTGTTTGATTAACATCCACCTCTATGGCCTCTCCATTTTATGTTAATTTGAGATACAATTTAAGATGACTTACAAAACTGAAGCCAGTCTGTTTTTTCTCAACCTGTTCAGACTAAGTGTTATACTCTTAGCTTTCAGAAGTTTCTGCCAAATGCTACTATTAATATTTCATTCTGAAAAGCAACCTTTTCCTCTAGCTACAAAAGTTACACTCTAACCTTAAAGGTGTGGTCCTCTGAGTGTTACTGATATTAACATTAGATGCATTAATTGAGTTGCCATTTATTATTGAGCAATTGCTAGAATTGCTGTCTTTTTCTATAGACAGAGGAGTAGTTGAATATACAATATTAGTCTCTTAGAGCAAGGCCATATTTCTCTGTCTATGCTGCATTGACCATGATTTGAGACTCCCAGCCAGAGAAGTAAAACAACTCACTGAGAACTAGTGTATATATAAGCATAGTGCTGGTAAATGGGACAGGTTATGGGAAGAATAAAAATGAACTTAGAACTCCTGAAACTCACAACTGGCTATTATACCATTCTCAGCAGACCTCACTTCTTTATACATATTTGAAACGCTGTTGATAAAATTATACCTTAAAATTAAATAAACAGGCTGAATACAATGGCTTATGCCTGTAATCCCAGCACTCCAGGAAACCGAGGATTGCTTGAGTCGAGGAGTCCGAGACTAGTCTGGGCAACATATTGAGATCCCATCTCTGTTTTAATAAATTAAAAAAATTAAAATGATATCAACAAACTACAAAAACATGATATAACATGGAAGAAACACACAAAATTAATATTGAACAAAGGAGACCAGATACAAAAGAATACCGGGTGTATAATAGCATTTATGAAGTTCAAAACCACGTAAAAGTAATCTATAGAAGTCTGATTGTCTTTACAGAGAAAGGAAATGCTGGAAATTGGGATGAACATGAGGAAGCCTTCAGGGTTAGTAGTCATATTTTATTTCTTGACCCAAGTGGTAGTTACACAGATGTGTTCCATCCATGATGCTTCCTCAAAGTGTACACTTAAAATTTTCGCATTTTTCTGCAGACATGTTACGCTTTAATAAAAAAGGGGAAAAAATCATACTCCATAACTAAAGGCACAATCTTGGGTGGCAATGTATTATTAGCTATGTAGCTATTATTGGTTCTTCTTTGTATATGAACTTGTGAACTACATGTCATGATTTATTTTGAAACACTGCATTGTACTTCTGTGAGTCCATTAAACCATATTTTATTCTTTTGCTAGCTCTTTCTAAGCAATTAACAACCTCTGTCTCTTGAACATGGGCAAAGTCTGACCTACAATTAAATGTGGACTGACTCACACGTTTCAAACCACATTAAGGCAATGCTCATTGATTTCCATAATCTCATTGCCCCTGAAGCTAAGCCTACTCATTCTTATGTGTTCCAGTCATTGAGAACATTTACGTCAATTTGACCTAGTTCTTTATTTCATGGAATTTTTAAAGATTAGATAGCTCCAGTGAAAACCAGGTAAATTTCATATCCCAAGATGATTTAGCTCCATGAAGATTTCTTTTCTTCTTCTTCTTATTTATTATTATTTTTTGAAACGGAGCCTTGCTCTGTTGCCCAGACAAGACTGGAGTGCAATGGCATCATCTGGGCTCACTGCAACCTCCGCCTCCGGGGTTCAAGCAATTCTCCTGCTTCAGCTTCCCAAGTAGCTGGGACTACAGGTGCGTGCCACACCCGGCTAATATTTTGTATTTTTAGTAGAGAAAGGGTTTCACCATGTTAGCCAGAATGGTCTTGTTCTCCTGACCTCATGATTTGCCTGCCTTGGCCTCCCAAAGTGTTGGGATTACAGGCATGAGTCACAGTGCCTGGTCCCATGTAGATTTCTTAACACAGTTCAGTTATCTGCTGGATACACTTCAGGATCTTATTCTTTTTTTTTTTTTTTTTTGGAAACCTCCTTCTTTATCTTGGACTTTTTAACATAACACACCATATCTATATGCACTCTGAGCTCTTAAAACTTCAGAAAGTTTACCTGCAAAAGGTGGTCCCAACAACGCAGAGATGCCATTAGCACAGATGATGATGCCTTAGGGATTTGCTAAATGTTCAATGCCAACCAAGTCTTCAGCCACTACAGGCATTAGGGAGAAATAACCGCTGGAAAACCCTATCAGTGCACAGATGACCACCAGGCCAGCATAAGTGTGCATCAATGGCAGAATTAAAAATACTGAGGTGCGGTGCGGTGGCTCACACCTGTAATCCCAGCACTTTGGGAAGACGAGGCGGGCGGATCACAAGATCAGATCAAGACCATCCTGGCTAACATGGTGAAACCCCGTCTCTACTAAACATACAAAAACAAAATTAGCTGGGTGAGGTGGCGGGCGCCTGTAGTCCCAGCTACTCAGGAGGCTGAGGTGGGAGAATGGCGTGAACCCCGGAATCAGAGCTTACAGTGAGCCGAGATCGTGCCACTGCACGGCAGCCTGGGCCACAGCACGAGACTCCGTCCCAAAAAAAAAAAAAAAAAAAAAAAAAAAAAAAAATCAAAAACAACAAAACAAAACAAAAATACTGAGGACAAGACTGAAGTTGACCAACAGGAAGTCATTCCAAACACTGATGCAAGGTAAGTCAGCTATGATGCCCAGGATCACTTTTCCAAAAATGTGAACTACTGCTAATTGAAGTCAGAGGGAAAACCTCGTTTGCTCCAATAAGTTACACAAACTGACGATTTCTGGGAGATGAGTAAAGGAGATGACAAAGCTGCTGTATGCAAACGAAGCCCAGAAAATAAAGGCTACAAACATTTGATTTGTAAATAGAGAGGCTGTCCCAAAATAGCCTGAGTACCAATCCTCAGAGCCATTCTTGACTCTCATGGTGAGCCAGCTGACATTCTTCAGAACCGGAGAGAGCCCATGATCCGGCCTGATCGGGGCACTCCTGGGCTTGCAGGTCACAGAGGGTCTCCTCGTTCCCAGACCCACCGTCCTTCTCTTCTGTTCTTCCCTGCTGTCCATTTGACATAACATATTCCGTGGAGTGCGCAGGCAGGATGCGCAGATCTTTCACTCCTGGGTCGTTTGGGTTTTTCCCAGGAGGGAGGGGCCTCATGAGGGTCCCACAAACACAGGTTTAAGGAAACCGCGCCTTGGATCAACATGGCATTCCTCCAGCCGTACTCTGCGCACAAGTACTTCAGTAGCACAGTCATTAGGAACATACCGAATCCGGTCCCCTTAGTGCTGAGGCCCTGGGCGAGGGCGCGTCTCTTCTGGAAATACCTGCCCACAATGACCACCGCTGACAGGTAGGCCATCCCGCTGCCCAGGCCAGCTGCCGCTCCAAAAGTAATGAAGAGATAATGCACGTTTGCAGCGTAGGCACTCAACACCCAGCCCAGGGAGTTGACGAGCCCTCCAATGATTGCAGTCCGGAGGCACCCACAGGTGTTAATGAACAAGCTGATGAAAGGGCGGCCCGAGGCTCGCTGGGCTGCGGACTCACTCGGCTCCACGCCTAGATCCTCAAACTTGCTTCTCTGCTTGGAGCCCCCTGAGCTGCTAGGTGTAGAGATTTTGTTGCAATGTCGCCTATCATCCTGGAGATGCGGGTGCCTGCGGCTCAGTTCTCCACCGGGCTCGGTGCGCTGGGTGAGGGGCTCCCCTGCTCTTCTGCCGCTCGCTGCCAGGCCAGGTGAGAGTTTGGTGGAGCTGAAAGTTCGACGCCTCACTCCAGGTGGGTTTAAAAAGGGAGCGTTTGGAGGCGCCCAAACCTAACCTGGGCTTCCTTCCAATCGGAGCAATTTCCAATCTTCCTGCTCGTTCATTCCTATACCAGCTAATTCTGGTTTGGCAGGAGGAAAAAAAAGTGCAGTCACCTCACATGCACACTCTTGTTGTCAGTTGTAGTTTATTGATTTGGCTGAGGTTCCCCTAAGGCATTGCATATTTATCACTGGAGGAAAGGTCCTGAAACTGAATCCAGAATGCAGGTGAGACTAGCAGTAGCCTCCATTTCTCTGAGATGGGAGAGAAGGGATGAAACAGACCCTCACTGCAATATTTTTGGCCAAAGAGGACTCAATGTAACTCAATGTCCCTTATTTTTTCTCTCTCTTTTAGAGACAAGGGTTTCACTGTGTTGCCAGGCTGGTCTTGAACACTTGGGTTCAAGTGATCCTCTGGCCTTGGCCTTCCAAAGTGCTGGGATCACAAGCCGAGCCACTGTGCCCGGCCAGTCCCTCATTCTTGGTCCCACTCTGGATTCCACCTCTCGCTGCTCTTTCTGCATGTTCATTACCTACCTTCATGGGCACCAGGCACAACTTTCATCTCAATGCCTCCCTACCTCATTCCCAGCAGGGAACACAACACAATGCTTTACCTTGAACAATTTTCTGTATTATTGAAGTGAATGCATGAGTTGATGACGCCTGTGCTGTTTTACCCCTCCTGAAGGTTTTGTAGTGGTTCTCTACTGCTGTTGTAATAAATTACCACAGTAATAGCAGAGGAAAACCACACAAATTCACTATTTTACAGTGCTGGAGGTTGGAAGTTTAAAATGGGTCATACTGGGCTAAGATCATGGTGTGGCACCTTCAAGGTTGTGTTCCTTCTTGTGGCTCTAGGAGAGAGCCACCAGTTTCTGCAGTCCACACACATTCCTCGGCTGGTGGCTCTTACTCCATCTTCAAAGCCAGCACTGCTGTGTCATTCTGTCTTCTTTCCATACTCACCTTGCCATGTCTCCTCTCCCAGGATATTATTCTTAAAACATCTATGTACTTCCCATTTATTATTTATTTACTGATTTTTGAGGCATTGTCTTACTCTGTTGCCCAGGCTGGAGTGCAGTAGTATGATCACAGCTCACTGCAACTCCTGCCTCCTGGGTTCAAGGGATCCTTCTACCTCAGCCTCCCAAGTAGCTGGGACCACAAGTGTACACTAACACACCTGGCTAATTTTTGTATTTTTGGTAGAGAGAGGGTTCACCATGTTGGTCAGGCTGGTCTTGAACTCCTGACCTTGAATGATTTGCCTGTCTCGGCCTCCCAAAGTGCTGGGATTACAGGCATGAGCCATGGCGTCTGGCCCCATTTGTGATTTCAATTATATTAGACTGATTATTTACCTGACTTGAGATTATTTTAAAATGGAATTCATTTTGAATTCACTATCACTCAGGGTACTAGCAAATTCTTACTAAATCTTATGTCTGTTAAAAGAAACATTTAATTTATAGTTAGGCACAGTTGGACGAGATCTAGTGTACTTTATAATTCTGTCCTCATATTAGGCACCTTGAGGTTGACTTAGGTGCCATACACACCAATTAACATTAAAATTTGTTTTTCCTCATAGATTCACTTACCCAGTAACTATACCACTTCTATAAAGCTCAGTTTCCACCTATATATGCTGTGCAGGTATGTGATTAGATGTAATTCACATTAAAACCCATGGTTGGTTTCTGGCATGGGTGCTGAGTTTTCTTCATTTCTCCAGAAATCCTCATTAGTAGTTTCCAGATATGCTTTAAAGAGGAATGGGTTTTCTTTCCATGTCCTATAATTATTTGTAGCTGGGGAAATTTGGGTCATTTAAGTCACAATGACAGCCATGATCATAGTAGCTTATAAGGAATAGGATTAGGGATCCATACCAGAAAAGTTAGCTTTTTGTCAAGTAAAATTTCTTAATATCAAGTAATTTGGAGGCATAAAATTATATTTTTCTTGGGCTCTGAAGCATTACCTCTTTTTGTATAATTAAGCTATTACATGTCCTCTGTATGGTGAAAGGAAATTTTCATTTTTACTTAATATTTTTGATGAATCAAAAGTCATGAGTCCTTGATTTAGTTTAATCAATAAGAAATTTTATGTGTTTGATTATTGTTTTTTCTGAAAGTTTTGTTTCAATTTTTATGAGGTTTTTTTTTGTATAAATGTACAAAATAAGTAAGCTTCACTTTTACTTTCTTCACTTGGGCTTCAACAAAGAAATGTTCAAGTCTTATAGAGTAGTACCTCCATGGTTATGAAAAAATATACCTGGAGTGGGGGGGGAATTATAGATCAAATTTATTTCCTTTGCTTAATTTTTTTATATTCCTTGGTCGTATCTGGTAGGAGGCAAGTGACTACAGAGATAGCATCATATAGGAAGGATCTGTAAGACAGGCCACCAAAGAAAGGTTCTATTAATAGACTCAAACCTGCTAACATTTTAGAGTGGGGAGAATTTTAATCCATTCCATAGTCCCATTACATCCATTGCTTGAAGGTGAGAACAAATAAAAGTTTCATTTTATATATATTCATATTATGAACCCATTCATAGACAATAGTAGTTGTGAAGTTTATTTCCTAAGCACATATATTGGGATCAGAGATTCTGTATATTTGAACAACATTCTGCACAAGACTACACATTGTTGATACTGCCTTGCTGCCTTAACTAGAAAAGTGTTCCTATAACCTGAATGAGAATAATATATATGTATACATTTATTTTTATGTGGAAGGCCTAATATGTCCCAACAATGGACATACAAGTGTTGTTATATGTATGAAAAGATAATCTCACTCATAATGAGAGAAATGTATTACAGCCAATCTGAGATCCTAATTTTTAATATATAAGACTAGTGATATCAAAACTTTTAATAACATTATGTTAAAGATGGAAGGAATACAAATTCTTACAACTTCCATGGAATGTAATTTGGCAATGGTTATCAAAATGACAGTGCATTTGTACTACGGCCCACATTTCCCTTTCTAGGAATTTATTTTACAGATGTACTATGTAAAATGATGTATATAGAAGAATATTCATTGAAGCATTATAACTGTAATAACAAAAGACCAGGCCAGGTGCAGTGGCTCATGACTGTAATCCCAACATTTTGGGAGGCCGAGGCCAGTGGATCACCTGAGGTCAAGAGTTTGAGACTAGCCTGGCTGACATGGTGAAACCCTGTCTCTACTGAAAATACCAAAACTAGCCAAGCGTGGTGGCAGGCGCCTGTAATCCCAGCTCCTCGGGGGGCTGAGGCAGGAGAATCACTTGAACCCAGGAGGCGGAGATTGCAGTCAGCTGAGATTGCACCATCGCACTCCTACCTGGGGCACAAGAACGAGACTTTGTTTCAAAACAAACAAACAAGCAAACAAAAAGAAAACAAAAGCAACTTAAATATCAATCAATATGAAAGAAATTAAATATAGAAAAGTACATTCATACAGTAGCACCATGAGCAGTCATTTAAAAATAATAGAGATACTTTTTATGTATTGAATTGGAATGTTTTTTAAGATACATATGTTGTCAAAGCAAGGTGCTGAACAGTGTGTGTAATATACTACTATTTATGCAAAAAAGGCAAGAATAATGAGTGTTTGCTTGTATAACACAAGTATAGTGTTAAGCATAACAAATCTCTGGTGGAATACGTGAGAAACTGATAAGGGTGGTGTCCCTGAAGAAAAGTAAATCAGTGACTGGGGAACAAACAGGGATAGAAGGATGCATTTTCATTATCTGTTCTTTTATTTGTTTTGAATTTTAAAATGTATGAATAAATTACCTACTCAAAAATTAAACACAGGAAAATAAAGACAAGAATTTATTTTCCTGATCAGTGATCTCATTCTGTTAAGATTTAAAATATCATCCTCATATTAGACACTATTTCAGATCCAGAACAATTGCAGTTGGCACAAACTCATTTAGCTTCCAACCGTCCACAGTGAATATGCAGGAACCGTCTTCATATTCAACTAGTTGGTGATTTAAGAGCTAGTAAGTTGGATGGATTACCCAGTTCCTCTCACTCGCAAACCCCATCTGTGATTTCAATCCCTTCTTCTCAGTCATGGTACAGTTTCCTATTTATAATTGTGGTGAGGTGGGGATAATTCCAGAAGTTTCTGTTTCCTGTCCTATTATCAACCCTGCTTGGTATCTGCATTTCAAATTCAAGCCACAGCTCCTCCTTTCTGCCATGTTACTCTAAATACACACTAGAGCGGAGGTAAATTTACCCTAGGGGATATCTTTAGTCCTCTAACAACAAAAAATATATCACAATTCATACACTGGATCCTTGCTTGTCCAACTCTGTTGTTGGTCCAAGAAACCCCCCTTATGACCATGGAGTTAGTGCTTCCTCTGAACCTACATCTGAAAGCCCCTAAGATGATTATATTTATATATTTTCCCCAAAATACCAGGGCTCAGGCATAGGACCACCTTTCTGGAAAGACTTGATATTGTATATGGAGAGAATATACATATTTATTCTTCTTCTTAGACTGGGCTATTTATCCTTCCCCTTAGACCAATGAGTCCAGAGAGGATAAATTGAAATTAGTTTTCCTTAGCATTACCCCTTAAAGTTGTAAAGGAGTACTAATACGTCAATTATTAAACCATTTTTCTCTTTGCTAGTTATACATACATGTGGTATAGAAGAATATATAATGTGAAGCTTTAATTCAGGCTCATGAAGCACATTCGTAACCCATACCAGGTACACAAGAATTCTGTGGATTTTCCCTTTATTTTAATATAGATATGATACTTTCAAATTCTGCCCACTTAAAACTTTCCATAGACTTATTCCAATGGAACGAGAAGGAAGTATCCTATTCTTGCCTGACTGATTCCTTTAGCCAGCATTATTTGTAAATCTCTGACAGGAGCTAGTTCACAAAAGCACAGTGCATTTGTTTCACACATTGCTACTCCACGTCTGAGCTTTGCCTGTGTGTCGGCTGCTCAGTGGGTGGGTGGGGCAGGTCAGCTTGGATATTGCTGTTCTTTTTATTTTATTTTATAACTTTAAGTTCTGGGATACATGTGCAGAATGTGCAGGTTTGTTACATAGGTATACATGTGTCACGGTGGTTTGCTGCACCTATCAACCTGTCATCTAGGTTTTAAGCCCCGCATGCATTAGGTTTTGGTCCTACTGCTCTCCCTCCCCTTGCCCCCCACCCCCAGACAGGCCCTAGTGTGTGATGTTCCCCTTCCTCTGTCCATGTGTTCTCATTGTTCAACTCCCACTTATGAGTGAGAATAGGCAGTGTTTGGTTTTCTGTTCCCGTGTTAGTTTGCTGAGAACGATGGTTTCCAGCTTCATCGGATATTGCTGTTCTTAATGCATGCAGTTGGCCCCTTGTTCTCAGAGACAAATGCATTTTCAAGTTTCCACTGTTTTTTTATTTTTCCTTATTAAACTCAGCTACTGGAGTTACAATTTCCCGTCTACTTGAATTGTTTTACTTATATCAGAGTACTCTTTAGAAACCTTCCCTATTATCTTGTTGTTGGCCCTATCATTGAAGTTAATAATCCTGCAACCTCAAAAACATCTTTCGCCTATGTGGACAGAGGGAGGAGAGGAACCCAGAGGAGATCTGCTTAGCTGTCCATGCATTCCCTTGGCCTCTCTATCACAGCACTCCTTTAAGGTAACTGCTGCCATTTAGTCATATTCCTTCACTGTCCATGAGTCTTTTTTCTCACTAAGTTTTCTGCTTACACCTTAGTGTTTATACTGTTTGTCCTTGACTATGGCTTGCTTTCCTGTTCAGTTTCAGCAAGTTTGACCTTGGCCATAATTAAATGGAAGACAAGTACACAGAAGGATGTGTCCTGTTCCCACCAGTCTCTGAGGCATAAACTGTGGTAGGAAATACAGGCATAAATTCTGAAAATCCATAAAGTTTTCAGTAGAATCATGTCAGTTCTCTTTTTCTCTTTCTCTTTGTCACAGGCTGGAATGCTGTGGAATGGTCATGGCTCACTGCAGTCTTAACCTCCCAGACTCAAGTGATCCTCCCCCGTCAGCCTCCTGAGTAGTGAGTAGCTGAGATCACAGGTGCATGCCATCGTATCCTGCTAATTTTGTTGCTGTCGTTGAGACAGGGGTCTTACTATTTTGCCTAAGCTGGTCTCAAACTCCTGGGCTCAAGTGATCCTCCTGGCTTGGCCTCCTAAAGTGCTGGGATTACAGGCATGAGCCACTGTACCCAGCCAATCATTTACAGTTTGTTTCTTTCCCCAAATATTAGATTGAGGTCCCTGAGTTTGGGAATATTTTGAAATATATCTTTATTCCTAGCATGTCGCTCAGTGCTTGACACAGCAGGGACTTAGTAAATGTTTACAGAGGAATGAATTTGTTTCCTTTATTCTTTCTATTCATATACTTGTTAGGCCAGCATGATTTCTCTTCAGAAATCAGGTTGTCTTAGGTTAGAAAGTGTAATGTGTACAGTGGCCCAGCCTCTGAAATGACTCATTGGCTGTAATTTCCATAGTTTCCTGTGGGACTCTTCTCAGGTTCAAGGTCTCATTGGTAAACTCTCATCCTCCAGCATCATTGTACTCATAAAAAAAGGCTTTTCCATTTTGGCTAACAGTTCAACAATTTCATCCTTGGGTTAATTTAAAAATTTCTGTAACTACCACCTGGTCTCACAGATCTAATACATTTAGTTAGCTTATATTTTTCACAATGCCTGAACATTTGCCAGTGTTTGCTCAAGTACATTCAACCTGTACACTTCGAAAGCCAATTTGGGAGTGTGAAACTTTTAATAAGTTTCTCTTTAAAAATGTTGACAGATAATTTATTTGTTCTCTCTGCTATCTGTTCTTTTTCTTTAATATGCCCTGTGTATCATGATCATCAAAGTGATTGCTCTCTGTATTTAAATAAATACTTTTCACATTAGGAACAAAGGCCTTGTAATCTTCATCTTTATATGCCACGCCTGCTATTTTCCTTTTCTTTTTCTTTTTTTTTTTTTCGAGACAGAGTCTTGCTGTGTTGCCCAGGCTGGAGTGCAGTGGCATAATCTGACTCACTGTAACCTCCCCGTCCTGGGCTCAAGCAATCGTCCCACCTTAGCCTCCCGAGTACCTGGGACTACAGAGGAGTGCCACTATACCTGGTAAATTTTGTATTTTTGTAGAGATAGGGTTTTGCCATGTGGCCTAGGCTGGTCTTGAACTTCTAGGCTCAAGCGATCCACCTGCCTCAGCCTCGGCTACCTGCTACATTCTAATGTGCTAAAATTCTTTTTACTTTGCCTATATTGATACTTTTTGAAAAAATAAAAGGGAATCTATTCAGGATAGTTCCTTTTAATTTTCCAGCTAAGGATGCCAGGTTTTTCTTGTTTAAATATCTAATAATCTTGATAGTATATTTAATCTCAAGGTTTTAATCAGCTATCTTGAGGAACTTTCTAGAATCTGTGTAGATTAATGGATTTTATATCGTTTCCATAAAAATATCCAAACTTTATTTCCTCATTCATTAAAAAATGCCTACTTACAGAAAAATATATTAATATAGTATAATGGATTTCAGCAAGACTTGTGACAAGATGTTTGATGGTATAAATACACTCAAATACAGCAGCATTGGGATAGGTGATTATATAAGCAGATAAGTTTGAGGAGTTGGAAAAAAAAATCCCTAAGTGCTTTGAACATAGCACACATGAAATAATTGAAGGATTGAGTCATCTTTAAGGAAAGCATCCGGAGTCAGGACACAGGGCTCTGCAACTGACACTGTACTAATCAAACAAGAGTTTGGGTAACTAATGTAATCTTGGGTCTCACAAATGATAACATAAAAATAAAAAGAATCAGACCATGTTCTTATCATATCTATAGAGTACCCTTCCTTCTGGATGCCAGTACATATTTTTTCTAATTTAAGAAAGACACTGTCAAAGCATAGTATGTTAGGGTACACATTACTAAATGACAACTACTTTGAAAACGAGATGAAGTGGCCTAAGTGAGAACATGGACAATAACTTCAAATATTTGTGTGATATTACATGACATAGGGATTTATCTAACTTAACTCTGGAAAAAATACATAGGGTCAATAATTAGAATTTAAGAGGCTGCCAGGTTCAGTTCCATATAAAAAGTGTTTTAAAGAGTATTCCAACAAAATAGTGATTTAGCTTTGTGAGATAGTAAGCTCCCTGCCATTAAAGCAGACACTGAATAAAGCTTGTCAGAAATTCCATCCAGTTGGAAGTTAAAATAAATTCATCATTTTCCCCTCCAAATTAAAGATAGCATGATTTTGATGCTTCCTTTTTGATGTATTCCATTTTCCACTACTAAGGAGGTAAGGCTGATGTGAAGTACTGCACTCACTTTCAAAATTCATTCACAGGAACTCCCCACACTTACCTGACACAGCAATACCAATCACAGAGATGGCTGGGAGCTAATACTCCCTGGACTCTTGTCTTTAGAGGAAATGTTAATGAACATAGCACATCCGCAAGGACCTGAACCTGAACCTGAACCTGTGAGAAGGCTGCTGGTTGCCTTCTTTCTTAATCAGCAGATGCAAACATCTACTGCTGGAGGGCCATGTTTTACAACTGATATTTCTAGGGAAGCTGAGGCAGACACTTCTGGTTTGCTGACCCACCTCTATTTCAACACTCTGCTCCCCGACGGCCCTCTGGGTTCTCATGAAATAGAAGCAGAGTCCTGTGCTAAGGTTCCGGGGAAAGCCTTTGCTTTCCTGATGCAGGCATTGCCACTTCCTCCTTCTAAAGTACTTAGTCATGAAAGCTGATGATGGAGCTGCAGCGGCTAATGTACAGCCAGGCATGAGCAAAAGCCCCTGTGGAACTGAAAGACATCGGCACTGACAACAACTGCCTTGCAAACACTCAGCGCCCGTTTGTTTAATCATCTCTGCTCAGACATTTCTGTTGCCAGCAGCTGAAAACTTTTCTGACAGACAGTGATCCTTCATGATTTTCCCCCTTGGGAATGTAATATTTCTAGTCATATGACTGCTTAAGCATCTTGTACAACTAGTTCCTTAAAGCCATCCTGATTTGTAACTGAGAGGTCTGAGGAACATACTGAATGTTTATGGGAATCATAGAATCTTAGTGGTCGGAAAGAATCTTCAGAGTTCATCAATTTTTAAAAAAATCTCGGAAGTATAGTAATTGTCTTCTATTAAGAACCCAAATAAATGTTGTCTTAGTCCATTTGGGCTATTATGGCAGAAAACCACAATCTAGGTAGCTTATAAACTACAGAAACTTATTTCTCACCCTTCTGGAGGCTGGGAAGTCCATGATGATCAAGACAACAGAAAATTCAGTGTTTATAAAGGACCAATTTTTGGTTTATAGACACAGACTCTGTCCTTACATGGTGTAAGAAGAAAGTGAGCTCTCCTAGGCTCCTTTTGTAAGGGCACTAACCACATTCATGAGGCCCCTGCCTTCATGACCTAATGCCCTCTAAAGCCTCATCTCCTAACACCAGCACCTCGAGGCTTAGAATTTCAACCTGTGAATTTTGGGGGCACACAAACTTTCAGACTGTAGCAAATAGTCATTTATTTATTCATACAGTAATTCAAAAAATATTGGTTGAGTGGCTACTAGATTGAATGCCTTCACTAAAGGATCTCAATACCATATCAAGGTAGCCTTTGAATAGCTCTGATTGATAAAAATTCTTTTATGAGCCAAAATATTTTTGATTTTATATGGAATATCTTTTTTAAAAATTATATATTGGTTTTATAGAGTGTATAATTTCTGAAATCGTTATTACTATATATATATATATATATATATATATATTTTTTTTTTTTTTTTTTTTTTTTTTTTTTTTTTTTTTTTTGAGACAGAGTTTTGCTCTTGTTGCCCAGGACAGAGTGCAACGGTGAGATCTTGGCTCACTGCAACCTCCACCTCCCAGGTTCAAGCGATTCTCCTGCCTTAGCCTCCCGAGTAGCTAAGACTACAGGCATGTGCCACCATGCCCAGCTAATTTTGTATTTTTAGTAGAGATGGGGTTTCTCCATGTTGGTCAAACTGTTCTCGAACTCCCGACCTCAGGTAATCTGCCCACCTCAGCCTCCCAAAGTATTGGGAGTTATTACTATAAGTTACAGAAAAACACAACTTGTTACACTGGAAACAGTTCATAGAGTTTGTTGGCACTGTCTCTTACTAGTTGTGAGAATTTGGGCAAGTTATTTGGACTGGTGTTTCTCTGTTTGCTCCTCCGAACTCCCTCACCCTCTCTGTCCACTCTTTGTGCTAAATTTTCATTATGCATCAACTGGACTCCCTTGCCTGCTGTCATTGGGGAGCATTGGTTAGTGGAGGCATCTGCAGGAGATTGGAGGATGGGAGGAGAGGGAGAAGAGGGGTGAGGGTATTTGCTCTTGCAGTAGACTTTCTTATTCTCTGTTGGTTCTGTCAGTGGCTGCATCCTTCTGCAGCCTTCCTTAAGATGTCGTTTCTTCTCTCAAACTTTCCTGTGGCTATAGTAACATATATCTCTCCCCTTTCTCCTTTGGGCCTAGATGTGGTAGTGGCTCCCTGTGGTTGTACATTGTGGTTGACATTACTGTATTTTCTTTTCATGTTGCACTTCCCCAATAAGTTTCCTTTTTCCTAATTTCTATCCTTAAATATTGCTCCTTTTGAACATGTCATCTGTTTCTTGTTGCGTCCCCAGTTGCTGCATTATTAAGTCTCTGTGCCTCAGTTTACTCATGTACATGAGGATACTAATAGCCACATCAAAGAGATCCTGTGAATCATTAAATGAGATTAGCTCTGAAATACAGCACAATGTCTGGCACATAGTAAGTGTTCCATAAACATAGGACTATATAAATATTAATCAGCATAGTAAAGAGTACGTCAAGAGCATCTTGCCATTTGTACATACTGGCAGAAACTATTTAAATATGAATATAGCCTAACACGTAGGAGTAGAGAGAACATACAGTAATATTAATGGCTGCGAGTGTAAGAAGAAGCATTGCTTCTCTTAAGATTCTCACTCTCCCCTATCAAGTCCATCTATCTTTTTCTCCCTGGGTGTCTGCTCATTCAAGGATGAGTACTAGGTAATGCTTCACTAGCTGAAAGCAGTGCCACCTTCATTCATTTTATCACCAATTACCTGACTAAATGCAATTTAAAACACATAGCACTACATATATATATATATATATATATATATATATATATATATATATATGCCTTTTCCTGATTTTTGAAAAGCTGAATGAAATGTTTATTTGTTTGTACACATTTTAACATGAAGAAAATCCTATGCACATTCTTGCCAATGTGTAAATTCTTCCCTTAGAATTTGCACATACATCTCTGTATCACTTATGAAATTGTTTCATAGTTAGTTGCTTTCCTATTGCTCTTCTCTGTGTAACTTTTAAACCCACATCACCTTGTAGATTGCCTTTCACACAGTAAGCACTCAATAAATGCTTGCTGAAAGAATGGCACATATAATAAGTCAGTAGGAACTCTTGGTTTTATTTAGGATCCAAAGTAAGACACAGATGGCTCGGCAGATGGCATGTGAGGTCATGCAGTGCCCTCCCAGGGAGCCTGAAATTATTCACCAAAAGCCATTGCGTCACCACTGTGACCAGCTTGAGAACTCCTGTGAATCTGAGCAGACACATTAGCTAGCAATAGAATGATTAATAAGGGAGAATTCTACATCGGACTCCCTGTTGAGAAAAGACAATATACAGAACTGAGAGAAATAATGGCCTGAGGACACCAGCATTGGTCAATGACAGACATATCTTAAGTTGAACCATGATCAGGGTCAAGTACACAAGAAATGATGTAGCATTTTTTTCCTATTAACTGAGATCTTTTGGAGTTAGATGTTGAACATGTTAAAGGAATGGACAAACAAGAAAAGGTAGTTATGATGGATTTAAAGTCATGGTTGAAAACATACCAGCAAATAAATCCAAGGTCTAATGGGAATTGCTTCACTGAGATCACATTGATTTATATTTACTGCAGTCATTATTCAAAAGATATGCAGCAACTCAAGCGATGTAGCCACTTCATACTTCCTGACTGATTTGTCATGGTGCAAAGGAAATACATTTGTAGTTTTAACCTTCCAAACCTTTATTTCTGATGCAAAGAAAACCTCAATATCGAACGCTTTACAGTGCATGGAACATGACATATTTCTTTGTGTTGGGCTGCTGTATCACTGCCTAAAATGCTCTCCTCTTCTCTTTGTCTATCTAAATCCTGAATGAGAAGTCTTCCATGGCTACACTAAAACCAGCATAATTGCTCCTTCTATGTATTTTTGTGAAAATACCTTTGCACATTAGATTTTGTCAGTAGCCTGAGTAAATGACATCATCTGGAAACTCACATATAGCTAGCTAAAATTGTTTTGATATAGTCTAGTCAATATGTGGTTTCTCTAGTCTTTCATTATTTTTTTGCTAGTATTCATGACAGTAGTGGAGGTGCCAAGAGGTTCCTTGGCTCTATTTTACTCTCCCCATTCCCAGTATGAGGCATATACCTTCTGGTGGCTGCTTTGGTGTGCTGTACAGAACATGACATGAAGAACTTACTCACCTAGGTTTTTTGAGTAATGGCAGGCAGCATCAGCTGTCAACCTCATTTGGAGGTGGTCTCAGCTGAAGATAGCACCCTTAGCAAATTTGGTGGGGAGACAGTTTTTCTACCCATCTGAGGCTGCTGTGAAGGGTTATTATTTCCTTGGGACTTCCCTTGGAGTTGGCTGAGGCTTTAGGTGTGGCTTCAGTATTGCTCCACTTTTTCCTCCGCCCAATCTGCTTTCTTTCTACAGGTACTGACTCCAAGAGCACTTCCTAAACCTCCTGAAGGCAAATTTCTGTCTGAGAATCTGCTTCTCAGGGAGTCCAATTCATGAGAGGTGGTGGCAGTAGTGGACCAAGAGAGCACACACACGGATAGCATTTGGAGCCAGATCACAAAGCTGCCTGACAGGCAGTAAGGACCCCATCATTGGTAGTAGGTACGGCACAGAAAGCCCCGGCACAAGATAACAAACAGTATAAACTGCAGAGAACAGGGATGACAGACAGAAGGAAATGCACTGGATGGTATGATGTTTCCAGTGTTTGAACAATATGGGAAAAACAGTAACTGTAAGGAGAATAGAGTTGGGTGGCTCTTGTTAAGCTTGATTGATGCTCTGGAAAAATACCACAAAAAGATGAATTATAGCCTTCGTTCAAAAGCTAAGCTTGAAAGCCAGAGGGCCTCCTTTGTAGCATAAAAGAGACTAATCTCCTGCAGCAGGAGGGGAGAGAAACTGAGGGCCAGGCCCAGGATCAAAGAATAGTTGAACCCCACAAAATGTCTAAATCCTAACATGGCAGGTCTGCTATGCCAAGATGAGGACTCTGATTGAAATAAACTGGGAACTTGACCCTAAAAATCTTGATTCCCTAGATCCTCTTGAGTCCTCTGAACTTTCAAAAAGGCTTACTTTTCCTAACTTTTCTAATGTTTCCTAGCTATTAACTACTTTCCTAACTTTTCCTATGTAGGTACCTCCCTTGATTTGAGAATGATGCGGAGGCCTCGCCCTCCCAAGACGATATAGGTTCACTCATTTCCCTGGGATCTACCCTCAACTCCCTTCTCTCCACCAGCACAACAACTAGGGCTGAGTTATAACCTCATCTAGTAATATGCTGGGCTTGACAAGTAAGGAACGATCCTGCTATCGTGTGCCTGGAGGAGTTGGGAGGTTCATATGGTCTTGGATCTGGGAGGTGCTTGATCAGGTTGGGCATGACATAATGGTTGGATAGAGGAGAATATATTTAAATCTCGCTTAGGATGTGTGACTTAACACCCTGAGAAAGACTTGGGGAGATGGTGAGGATAAGCAGAAAGTGATAGATGACACATAGGGAAGAAATGCCAGAATTTCCTTGACATATAGTGTAAGAAGAGATTAAAAGGCTCAGAGATGTGAACATGGTAGGATGAATGCCCTATGAATATATTATGCAAGGCTAGAAGTTCCATCAGGTGATTATGTGCCATAGAAAAGCCCAGAGGATACGTCCCTCACCAAAGTGATGGAGAATGTACTTGGCAAGTGATATCAACATCAGTACAGCATTCAAGGTGGCCATCCTCAGTAGGCTAGGGCTAATGGCGAGACTTGCCAGTAAAAAACTGGCTCACTATTGCAGTGGGGATGCAAAGACCCATGAGACAACAGAGTCCATTGGCAGCACTTAATGTAAAGTCAGGTAGACACATTTTAATGAATGGCAAATTTGGAAAGGGGACAAGGTGTGGCCTGACTCTCAGAGAGTTATGAAAATAGTTGACAGGACTTGGTGTCCTTAGTCAACTGGTAACTAGTAAAAGTACTACTAAAACCGTGTAATTTAAAGGCATCATGAATGAATGATTGGGCAGTTGAGGGCAGTTGCCCTCCACAAAAGTTACAATCTCATGCATAGATCTGAGGTAGTGTTAGACCTGAGATCTACTGACTGAATCAAAGGCCTGACCCCAGGAAGAAGGACCTTGAAAAACCATAGCAAGTGCACGTGTTGTGATTCCTGCAGGTTTTCCCTTGTCCATAGCTTTAAACCACCAAGTTTTGGAATGGATGGTTATACTGGAATTGTCATCAGATACAGCTACTCTGATCATTTTGTGCCTGAGCCCACCAAGCAAACACTGGGGCAACTGGTGAAGGATCCAGAGTGATTCAACTTTCTCCTAATTATGAAACACCTTTTCCAGAGTGGAGGCTTTTGGTGAGAATTCATGTGATACATACCCATCTTCATAGGCTGGATGTACTTATAACTTTTTCCCAAACTTTGTCAGAAATCCTCTCTCTTTCCCTACTCCCATCCCCCAAATTCCTGACCATCAAGTCAAACCATTAGATCTTCACAGATTGGTATAGATCTTGATTTTAGGCTACCTCTTTAGAGGCAAAGAGGACAGTGACATCTACTGTCCAAGGTTTTGTCAACTGATTAGACTTTCTTTATCCACTGCTTTTTAAGTCAGAGGATGTGACTCGGGAGCAGTCCACTTCCAACTGACAGTAGCACGCTGAGCAGAGTCATTCATGAACCACATAGCTATGGGTGGAGGAGGAGATGATGTGCCAGGACTATGGACATGGGTCCATGCCTTGAGACAAGGATTTGAGGTTTGAGTGTCTCATCTGCCCTTTCAGCTGACAAGTGCTATTAAAAGCCCTCACCTTATCTTGTCCTGAAGCCATTCAATACCTTATTTGGCCTTGCTGATATGAACCCCCAAAATATTGCCTTTGGTGTGTAGTTCATTCATTCCAAGGGAACTTGGATGGTAATTTCATTAGCTGTTTTGTCATGGTAGGCCATGGGCTACCAATTTCCTATTCTTTAGATGCTCCCTATCCCTCAGATTTCCTGAAGGTTCTGTGCTACAGCCACTCCTAGTACCATTTTCTATAAAGTCAGAGTTTTTCCCTACCAGCAACCGAAGCTGACTTTGGCTGAATTAAGCTGAAAAATGATGTATTGAACAAATATTGGATAACTTGAAGAATTTTGGCAAAGATAAGGAAGCACCTGGAGAATGGGCAAGTTTAAAAGGTAACTGCACAACCAAAAATAGAAAAGCAAAACAAACAAACAAAATTAGTTCTGAGAAGCAGTCCAGTGAGATGACTAGTAATGCCACCACCAGACAAGAATGCTGCAGCTTGCACCCACGCTATCATGGGCTCTGCCTGTCACCATGGCAACACTGCCAATCCTGCCTCTGGATACTTGATGCTGGTGCTGCTGCTTTTGCAACAGAAATAATTCCCTGGAGTCACTGCTTTTTTACATTATTAGCTCCAGACTCCAGGTCCATGGCAGGTGCATTTGGTTAACTGAGCCTATATCCACATCTGCACAGTAGCTGTCTCGGGGGCTTGGAAAACAATGAACTGGCCTTTGTGGGCTTTTTTAGTGAAAGATGTGCTCTGATTCCTACCAAAACTCAGGTTCAGAAAATTTCCCAAACATAGAAAAGAGGTTCAGATGTTCGACAAGGAAGAAAAAAAGGCAGATGTCCTCGACATAAGATCTCTCTGATCTTTCTATCCCTGGCCTAGTTTCCTTACCGTATTGTATTATACATTCATCTTCTTCAAGAATCCATTTGTTTTGTAAGATTTGAAATAATCCACTTCCTAAACTTAAACATGTTAGCCTCTAGCCTGAACTTCTAACATGTTCTGAAGAATAATAAAGCTGAATAAATAAGAAATTGCATTTGTGTTCAGGTGAAGGCGTTTGTACAAGGGGAACTCCAAGTTAAATACATTTGCTTTGAGTATGAGAGTTATGTGAAGTCAGTAACTAAAGTCCACAGTCAGTTCTACAGAGTTGGAAATTGGCACTGTATTGTCTAAATGAAAATGAGTTACGAAGAAGACTTGTGTTATAGCCATTAGAAATGAAGTCAACAAATTTAGATTAATAAAACTGTGGGGATATTTTTAAGATATTAGAAACTGAACTTAAGGTTTTTCATAAAAGAGTCAGTCATAATGAATAAAACATTTTTACTTTTTCTGAGACAACTTCAATTGAGATGGTGAAATGTAATTTAGCCTATGGCCTCCTTTTCATGCACAGAACTTACTAAATATGGAGAAGAGGCGAAAACTCAAATATATACTTCATGAAAGACAGGAAAGGCAGGTCATTTTACATGTGGCTGATGGCATGGGTGGTTAACAGAAAGGTGCCACATATGTATCTAAAAAAACCTTCTTTACCTTTCCATTCTACCTTAAGCTGCTGGGTCAACAGAGGCTGTAATCAGGAAATTTTCTTGAGTGGATATAAAAAGTGTGCAGCGGGGTGTCAGCCAAATCTGAAAAGGTCATAGTGCACTTCAGAATCTTTGTAAGAATTGTGTAATAGGTCTGAAATGTAGAAATTATGCAAGTGGATCATTGATGTGCATGACACTATTTAGACTTTCAGAAACCATAGAGTTTCTATGATTGTTTTCCCAAGGCCTACTCATGCAGCCCTTACTGAGCCATCTCCCAATCATATGTTTTTAGGTTTATGTATTGTCTATTCTGAGATTCTGTCTGTCTATCTATCTATCTATCTATCTATCTATCTATCTATCTATCTATCTATCTATCTATCTATCTAATCTAGTTAGCTATCCATCTATCTATCTATATAACAGATCTATTTTTTATTGAAGAGAAATGAGACCACAAACACAAAAAGACAGAGGAATATAAGAAACTTTTAGGTAACATTTTCCAACTTCA
The DNA here is from genome assembly GCF_007565055.1 of Rhinopithecus roxellana. Taxonomy (NCBI): domain Eukaryota; kingdom Metazoa; phylum Chordata; class Mammalia; order Primates; family Cercopithecidae; genus Rhinopithecus; species Rhinopithecus roxellana. Next base: position 70,282,100 of record NC_044557.1, on the reverse strand, counting down.
ATAACAATCAATTTGTGGTCACTTCCGCCAATCCCATGCTATTTTGAAGCAAATGCCTGGCAATATAATTGGATCTGAACATATTGTATTCAATATCTCTAAAAGTTAATGTTTTACAAACAACCACAATACCATCATCAGAAATAGAATTCACATTTTTTAGTATCATCAATTATCCAGTCAGAATTCTAATTTCCAATGATCTCATATATCTTATAAATATGAGTATGCTTTTTTCTCAAAAAGTAGAATCGAAATTCAGACAAGATCTGTGCATTATGAGTGGTTGCTGTTTCTTTAATCTTTCTCCATTGGTAAGTTCTTCCTTTATCTCTGTCCTTCTTCTCTCCCTCTTTGAAACTTGTTTGTGGAAGAAACCAGGTCATTTGTCTTGTAAATGTCTCCTGCAGTCTGGAGTTGTGAATATTTGAGAACTAAAAATAGTAATGTGTGAGATGTGAGTGTTCATAGTCTTGCGGTCCTGGACCCTAAGAGAAATCTGGCTTTGCCGTAATAGCAAAGTGAGGATGGGTAAAAAGGTCTTTCTCATTACAAGTCATGCTTACCCCAGCAGGGTTTAAGGGTAGACAGTGTGATAAGAAATGGAGCAAGTGTGTTTGGATGGAATATTAATTTTGTTGTATTTCTTAGAAGCTTGACATAATGGTTAGCAGCTGGATAGGGTAGAAAGTACAGAAGAGGAGGGACCAACTCTTACAATTCAGTTGTTGAGAGACCTTTTAAGGAGAGTGGGCAAGGGGAGAAAAAAAAGGAAGAAAGCTTTGACAAACAGACTTGATTGTGTAGGCCTCTAGATTCCAGGCACAAAATTTAACATTCTCCCATTCATTCCTTCACAAATATCACAAACATACTGCTTTACTACTTCCCCTCTAGCTATGCTTAGTTTTGTTTGCATAGATAAACTATGGACTATTTCTGCTCTAAGCTGGGAAAATATTTGCATGCATCTAATTATTCTACATGTATAGCATTCATCATTTCTTCGGTCTTGAGTGAATCATATTCTGTATTGAGACAGAGTTCTATTTTCCATCCCTACTAAAGCATTCAGGCATGTATCAAATAAAATAATTCCTCCAACATTTCTTTTCTTCTGCTATAGGTTTTCCCTGGATATATTTACCCATTCTGAGTCCTTAAAATATAATTTTTACATTGATGACTTTTGTATTAGCACATATAGCCTGAGCTTCCTATCATCAAGCCTTAAAATCCTGAAAGCTAATTATTAATATGGGATTCAAATCTTAGTTCCAAATTCATTATTTGTCCACTGGAATTCTCATGGTATTAAGACATTTTTTCTATTTAATACAGAGAGGCCTTTGTTTTCTCTATCTTGTGTTGCTAATTTACAGCATTTTAAGCCCTTCCTGAAAGTGTCCAAGGTCACTACCAGTTGGGCCTACCATGCTAAGTTAATATGTCTACCTAAATATCTCGCAGTTCTCACATTCTCCATCTCCAAAATGGGGGTTCTCATCTTCGCCCTCTATCCATCTCTTCTCACATACAGTGTAACACATTTATTGACTTGTTTATTCTACCAAGCTTGGTGTTTGGTACTTTGAGTAATCAAATGCTGCATGCCATAGTTCCCTTTCTTGTTATCTTACTCCATAATTTTACCTTCTTATGAAAAAGAGAGAGGGGGAAATCAGTGATAATTATCTTTGTTTTCTAAAATCCTGCATTGTTGGCTATATGTTAATATTTGAAAGGGTATTCATTCTAATTAGTGTAGATTTAAGAAAACACTTAGCTTTTTACTTTCCCAGAGGTAACTTTTTTTAATTTTGAAAATTTATTATTTTTAATTATTATGGATACATAATAGTTGTAAATATCTGTGGGGTTCCTGTGATGTTTTGGTGCAATTATACAATTTGTCATGATCAAATCAGGGTAATTGCAGTATATATTACCTCAAGTATTTGTTATTTCTTTGTGTTAGAAACATTCCAATTCCACTCTTTCAATTATTTTAAAAAATATATGTTAAATTACTGTTAACTCTGGAACTACGGTAACATTTTGTGCTACCAAATACTAGATCTAACTCATGTTATCAAATTGTATTTTGTATTTTTGTACCCTTTAACCATCACCTCTTCATCCCCCCTTCCCTGCTACCCTTCTCAGCATTTGGCCTCTATCATTCTACTCCCAGAGATAACTTTAGTAAGGAATTGGGATCATGCCAAATAAATAAAGACAAAATGGCACAATTAAGCAGCTTTTTTTTTTTTTTATCAAGATGATAAGCCTGATTGATGGTGAACTTGAAAGCTTTCATGAAGGTTTTAAAGTGACACAATGTTAAATTAGGGACACTAGACAGAGAAAGCAATGGCTCATCTGTATTAAGTTAAAAAATGTCTTAACACAAGAATTCAAGTGGACAAGAAATGAATTCAGAAAGACTTGAATCACATAATTAACTTTCAGGGACTCAGTCTACTTTCTCAACTGATAAAATCTTTCAGGATGACATGCTGTAAAGGTCAGCATTCTGTTACTTCTAAGAAGAAAAAGTTCTTATTCTCTAGTTTCTTAATAAAGATGACTTGCAGAAAATGCCTGAATTATGATTTCTGTGAAACATTCTTCTAACCAGGGCTTAGTGGAAATCATAATGTAAATAAAAATAAAATTAATATGACCAAATAATAAGACTAAGAAGAAGTGAGTGTTCATGATGAAGTCCCCAAGGACACAGAACCTGTCTTTAAGATTAGAAATGTGTAGGGAAAGGTGTCGTATTCACAAGCTCCTCCTATAGAAGGCAAATTTTGATAATTTCTAGAAAATACAAACACAGAGCTATGTGAGTTCAAATAAAGGGAGGTCAGATTTAATAGCAGGAATAAGGCAGTATTCATGCAAAAGGGACCACTTGAGCCGGGTCTTGAAGATGAGCTGAGCAGGCAGTATTAGTTATTCAACAACTATTATTGAGCCCATTTGCTAGATACGTACAAAAGGGATCACTGAAATTGTGGGAATGAAATCAAGTAATGCTGCTGTGATTTAGAGAGGACCTTCAGGGAATGATTAGGAGGAGAAAGAAGAACCAGAAAAGAAGCAAGCAGTGGCTAAACGTTGTGCGAGGACTAAGGATATACCAACCAGGAAAATAATCATTAAAAAATAAATTTCACTAGAGGATAAAGCCAAATTTCAAAGTGGGATCCTTATAGTTGGGGATGCACATTAGCATGGTAATTAATAATGTAACTCTGACAATTACAACTGGAGTCCTTAAGTTATTAACTATTATTTTATTCTTGGTGTCTTCAAAATACAGAAAGAATAGTTTTTGCTATTTATTAAGTTTATTTGACTTGAAAATGTTTACTTTGAAATCTGGGATCTTGAACAAAAATTTCAAAATTACAGATATGCTTTTTCTTGGAGCTCTCAGATTGGTTGGAGTTATCAGAACCAGGATATGAAGCTAGAGGAACCGTGGAGGGGAAATTAGCAATGCTGGAACGAGGAACATAAACATAAGATCCACGCTTTTACTGGAGATAGTATCTTAACTATCTACTGCTGCATAAAAATAGCCTCAAAACTTAATTACTTAAAATATAACCATTTTAGGCCGGGCACAGTGGCTCATGCCTGTAATCCCAGCACTTTGGTAGGCTGAGGTGGGTGGATCATCTGACTTCAGGAATTTGAGACCAGCCTGGACAACATGGTGAAACGCCACCTGTACTAAAAATATAAAAACTATCCGGGCGTGGTGGTGGGCACCCATAATCCCAGCTATTTGGGAGGCTGAGGCAGGAGAATTGCTTGAAAGCAGGAGACAGAGGTTGCAGTGAGCCAATACGGTACCACTGCACTCCACCCTCGGTAACAGAGTGTGACTTTTTCTCAAAAACAAAACAAAACAAAAAACAAAAAAGCAAACAAAAAACACAAAAACATCACCATTTTATTATTTTTTGTGGATTGCCTAGGCTCAGCTAAGTGGTTCTTTTGCTCCACATAAGATTGGCTGGGAATGCCATCATCTGAGGAATCCATTGGAATGCAATGACCAAGATTTCTTATTCATGTAGCTGAAAGTTAATGCTGCTTAGATGCATGCTTACGTGGGCTCTGGAATACTTACATAGTATGGTCACTGAACACTGAGATGGAGTGTTCCAAGAGCAAGCATTCCAACCAAGAAGAAGCAGACTCTTCCATCCTCTTAAAGAATAAGCTTAGAACTAGCACAGTGTCATTTTCATGTACACCACAATCTATTGTTAGGCACTTCCAGGGCCAGCCAGAGTCATAGAGGAAATAAAAGTTTACCTCTCAATGGGAAGAAAGATAAAAATTTTGCAGCCAACTTTAATCCACCATAGATAGCAGCAGAAGTAATCAAGAAATATAGCAATGGCAAGTGAATCAATTAGTTAAAGAAAGCCAAGGCAGAAAGCTATTTTGCTAAAGTTTTAAAACTGTTTATATATACTGAGCATTAGTAATGTCCTGAAATAGCCAAAAATACATTTTAAAAACTGCCTTAGGTAAGTGTCATATTGTAAACCTAAACCAAATGGTCGGAAAAGCAAAGGAAGTCTTTACCTAAAAGGACCACTGTATCAAAAGCAAAACATTCAGCAGAAAATAATTAATAAATTTTTAAAAATTAGTTTTTCCCCACCACTAGAGGGAGGAAATCCCCAAAACAAAGATTTTCAGGAGAGACTGCATAATAGTTTGCCCCCGTAGGCTGGAGCTTGAAACTATTTCAAAATTTGCTGCCAAAGTGACTTTCATTGAGAATTGAAAAAGCACATTTGATGTGATTCTTATGTACGTATTTCATTTCTAAGTGTGGGTTAATATTTTCTGCATGAAAGCAGGGCATTGCTATGGCAAGAGCAATGATGAACTCTGTTCAAATGAACTCAAACCACGAATGAATAGAATGTTCCACGTAGGAGTGGTAATAATGAATCATTAATTATGTAATTTTTTACCTTTTGTGTTTCATCATTAAAAACACTTCTAAGATCAGAAGTCAGATAGCACATGAGTTTTTTTTTAAAAGGTGGAAAGCTCTAAAATAGTGACTCATTAATGTCTTTAATCATTGAAAATATCTTCAGAAGGATAGATCTGAATTCAAACTTAGAATAAGAAAATCCTGAGACTTTCAAATACCCAGGCTTGGTATGAGCTCACGTAGTGCATCATTTCAGCAAATTACTAAAAATGAATCTCCAAACTGGATAAGAAACTAAGCCACTCATTCATTCACTGAAACAAGTCTTTATGTGTGTCTTCTCTACACCATGTGCTGGACCAGCTCTAGGCATAAAATGGTGGATGGGTAATAGAGACATGTTTCCTGGCTCCATAGAGCTACAGACCCTGGTATTCAGGCCATTATATGGATAATAAAACTAACAATTATAATTAATTATTTAATTAAATGGGTCAATCCTAATTTTAGAAGAAATTAAAGAATTCTTAAAATTAATTTATGCTTCTGCTTCCTTTTTAATTCCATCTCATATTTTGAGGGACTTGGAACATTATGTTTGTGGAGACAGTGTTTTCTATAGGATGCCTAGGCAAAATTTTTAAAAAGTTTATCTCGGTTGCCTTCGGAATTCCGTCACCACTCCCGCTTATCCTCTGCAGTATCCAGAGTGCTTAACACCTACATCAAGTTGTCCGAGTGCATCTGTGTGGCTCTCTGACATAATGACTCCACTGAGTCCCTCTCAGACCTACAGAGATGTTTCTGTTTCTTTTTAATCATCCACGTATCTTATAATCAGACCCCTAGTCTTTCGGTGCAGTTAATAAGAGATAGATGTTGGGCGTATCTTCAATTGCTCTGAGTAGACAATTCTGGGATGTATATCTCTGGCTCAGACCTCCCCGTTCTGCATTGTAAATCCAACTGGCTATTTCATACGCCTATTTGAGTACTTCAAATCCACCATTTTAAAGGCTAAGCAAGTTTTCTTTTCTTTTCTTCTCAGTCTTGCTGTGTCACTCAGGCTGGGGTGCAATGGTGCGATCTCAGCTCAATGCAATGTACTTGAGATCCTCCTGCCTCAGGCCCCCTAGTAGCTGGAATTACAGGCGCTCGGCACCATGCCCGGCTAATTTTTTGTATTTTTAGTAGAGGCAGGGTTTCGCCATGTTGGCCAGGCTGGTCTGGAACTCCTGACCTGAGGTTATCCGCCCGCCTCGGCCTCCCAAGGTTCTGGGATTATAGGTGTGAGCCACCGTGCCTGACCTAAAAGCTAAGCACCTTCTCTACCATGCTTGCAGCTCCTGCTCAGCTTCTTGTGACCACTCAACAGCTATTCATTGAATATGAGGTCTGTGAGGTGTGGGAGATTCTGATCAGATCACATTATAACAGACTCTCTGCTTGTCAAACTCTCTCATCTGCCCTCTAATGTAAACCTCACGGATTTGCCAGGTTTTGGTGCAGATTAGAGGAGCACTAATATTTGTCTTTTTTGGAAGAGAACAAGAATGGTTTTCTCAGAGAACTATTCCCGTCAAGGCTCCTGATATTTGTCGTCTTTTTAATTTTCCCCTTCACCTTCTCTAAGCTTTGCCATTAGCAGTTATCCTCAATTATCTTTTCAGCATCCAGAGACCTTCCTCAGATTATCTATTTCTGTTAGATTAGTAATTATCCTGATTGTCAAGGTTTTCCTATTTCTAACACTTTGTGGGTATTTAGCAGTAACTCCTTGTAGGCCAGAGCATGGAAAAAATGTTCAGCTAGTATGTAGGAAGTGGGGCCTATGTCTCTGTCAGATATTCACAAAAATGGCTCTATGAGAATAGCTTTTAAGACAAGCATCTTTGAAGGATCCAGTGGTGCACAGTTCTATCCAAATAGATGAAAATGTAGTCACTGGAAGAATGGATGGGCTTTAAGAATGTGATTCTCAGCTGGTAAAATACAGAAAAATCCCATGAAGTTGGAGTCAATCACTATTTGGCTTCCAACTTCATGGTTTAAGATAAAAGTAATATGTGAACATTTTTATTTAAGGAGAAATAAAACATTCAGATACATTTGTAAGTGAAATTAAAAACTTTTTTTTTTTTTTTTTTTTGGTTTGCCAGTTCCATGACTTACCTGTTATGATTGAAAAAACTTTTCTTTTTTTGTGGGGGCAGAGTTGGGGGAAATGGAGTCTTGTTGTGTCACCAGGCTGGAGTGCAATGGCACGATCTTGGCTCACTGCCACCTCCGCCTCCTGGGTTCAAGAGATTCTCCTGCCTCGGCCTCCCGGGTAGCTGGAATTACAGGCATGTGCCACCACACCCAGCTAATTTTTGTATTTTTAGTAGAGACGGGATTTCACCATGTTGGCCAGGATGGTCTCAATCTCTTGACCTCATAATATGCCTGCTTCATCCTCCCAAAGTGCTGGGATTACAGGTGTGAGCCATGAAGAAACTTTTACATTCATGTTTCGGGAAGTACTGATTGTTTAATGAGAACTAAAACTACTTTTGGCTAATTAGCAAGATATATGTGGAAGAATCTACTGTTTAGATCATTCACTCTGCTTGTGACAGTGTTAATTTTCTTAGAACATTATGCTTAAAAAAATCACATCTGGATGTGATGGTGTGTATCTGTAATCCTAGCTACTCAGGAGGCAGAGGCAGGAGGATTGCTTGAGCCCAGGAGTTAGCAACCAACCTGGGCAACATAGTGAGACCCCATTTCCAAACAAACAAACAACTTTAGTATCATCAAGTTTAATTATTAGATTAAGAAAAAAGGAAATGAGGGCTTAATCAATTAGGTGAGTTGTTCAAGTTGTCCCAGCTTATAGAAGAGGCACATGGCATATTTAAACTAGGCTGGAAACATGAGGTCAAAGAGCATGTCTGTTTAATTCACCATTATAGCTTTAGCACCATTTTCACGGACACAGGGTGAGTATTTAATACATATATTTTGGGTGAATGAAATAATAAAGAATAGATTATTTCATTCTTCCTTCTACTTTTCCAACGTTATTAAGTCCATGAAGTCTCCTTAACCTCAAGTATATGGTTAAATATGTGGTCAAGTCTAAGTTTTTGCTACTTATTTCTTACTATACCTAAGGTTGTCGGTTTTATTTTATTTTATTTTTGCTTAACTGTGGGCTACACGAAGCATGGCCAGAACAAATTCTATTCAGACCCTAAGACTCAAATCTAGTGATAAATAATCCCTCTCTACAGGAGAAGAAAGAAACTATTCTGTCTATATCTGAGAACCCAGCAGCATGCAGAGCATGGGTCACAGGTAGGAAAGGAGTCCTATGGAAAGTGAGTTTGAAGGCATTTTGCTGGACAGTGTGTAGAAAATGATACTGAGGATATTTGGAAACAGCAGGATAAAGGCCATAAACACAGACATCAGTTGGTTATTCAGCTCCTGGGCTATTGGTTTGGGGCTTGGGGTCAAGATCCTTCTCTCTAAAGAACCAGGGAAGTCTTTGTGACTGTCAAAGAGGAAAGGAAATTGAAATTTTAGCTACCAAACCAGTACTGTAAGATTTAAACAAGAGTCAAACTACTGAAAAAATAATGAAATTATTGTTCTTGAGCAAACTGAATGTGAACAGCTAGAATTATAAATAGGTTAAAGTTTTCATGTAGACTTTGGGCTCCTTTAGAACAGTATCCTTTTTCGGTAGCACTTTCAACAGAACATGTTCACAGGAAGAAGCTGAGGTGTCACCCTTAGTGTAATATAATACTCAGTAAGTAGGAGCAAATAGAAAATGTGGCAGATTGATGACCAGCAGTGCTGTTTCCAGTTTTGTTTTATTCCTCTAATTTATAGTCAAGGTTCTTACTTAGAGACTTTAAAAATTAAAAATTTCTTATTTCTGTTAAACATAAATTTTGAAGACAAAGTTTAAAAGAATATTGCCACAAAAATGTTTTGAAAGACAAAATTAGCATGTCCCAAAGGAAGTTTTATAGACATATAAAATTTAATGGTGATGAGATGATGAATTAATTTAAAACCATTATTGTGCAATATAGAGAGTAATGGAAATTGGATTGTAGAGTCTTACTAATCCTGACATGAAAATAAGCTCAGGCACATAAACCAAGACCTCAACTGAAGAGCAGCAAGCCACATAGCCCAATAGCGTTTCCATTTTATTTTGTTGGAAATATGGGGTCTTACAGCAAATCTTTTGAACAGGGATGTCTTTAAAATGGATTATCTAGAGGTAACACAACAAGCTACTAATAACTGCTAATTATAGATGAAGCAGATGGCAGCAGTAGAGTGGGATTACTGAGCTAATATAATGCCCAGGAAAAAGGCAAAAACTGCAACAGAAATCCAAGATAATTTAGGACCAAATATCAACAGTCTTTTTCCAAGATTATCTGACTATTATTACTTGGTAGTTTAAGTGACTTCAATATTCTTATTTATCTCCTTATTTTTCCACTCCTCATTGCTGCCATAGGACCAGGTTCACAGTTGTAGTCAGGGGCAAAAGTTTCAGGTTAGCAACAAAAACAGAAGTAGAAAGGCAAAGATCTGCCTGCCTTTTATTCTTGAACCATCTACCTTCACAGAGACCCCACTTTTCCCCACCTGTGGAGTTAGCCCCAAATATGATTTTGAGACTATTTATGTGTTGTGACTTAAGGTTCCCTTGTTCAGTGTTTCAGTGGATAAGAACCACATCAGCTTGTAGCTGGGCCTGCTCAGACGTTATTCCCATTCTAAAACCTAAGCTTTCGCTGCCCTCGTGAATAAGCTCCAACTCGAACTGCAGTTGTAGAGATACTGGCATATATCTGTTTGCAGGAAAAAGATTTCAGCTCAAGGGACAGAGTATAGATCTAATAACAAGAACTGTGGTCTAAGGTGGGAATTTGTTTTAAGGTTCTAAGGAATACGATGGTAATCCAATTGGTAGAGCCAGGCATAAGGTCTGTCTGAGTACAGTTGCCAGCATATTTCATTTGCTGCTAAGTACCCTGAGTATTGACAAGTATCTTCTTTAATCTCTTCTGTGTGAGGAATATAGAATTGGGCTAGAAGAGAGGATCAAGCTGTCTTAGTAGTGAGGAGAGGAAAGTAGCTGGTAGGTAGCCAAACACGGACTGGTACACTTAATGCAATGAGTATTTTCAATCCCTTGTTGAGCTGAAAAGTGGTAAAAAAAAAAAAAAAAAAAAAAAAAAAAAGGAAAAAAAAATTGTTATTCTGCACTTAGGCTACATAAATCAATGAAGCATCAGTAAATGATGGAACATGAAGTGCTTCCAACGTGTCATCTTTTTGAAAGGTTGTTTAGATAATTGTCGTAGCCTTCTCTGCTAGTGACCAGGGTACAGTTATTAGCAATCATTTTGATTATGATTTCTAGTCTAGATTGTTTATGAGCATGCCTGCATGAGTGTGTGTATTCCTCCCTGGTAGAATGTTTTATATCTGAGGAGTGAGATTTTGTTTAGAAAACCCCAGAATATTGGAACATCTTCTGAAATCTGAGTCTTTTTAGTCCTAGATCCCTGCAGCTCTGCCTATCAAATTCTGCATGCTATGTTTCTTGCTTGCTAACTTTGGAGGTCATTCTTTTTCTTTTTTATATTCCATGTATGATTTTTTAGTAATGTAGAGCTCTCCCAAAACATTCATAGTCAATGTTGAGCAATAAAAACATTATGTGGTCAAATGCCTTCAGGCAATGCTGTGCAAATAAAGGTGAACACTTTTCTTTATAGGAGGATTTTACAACTAAAAATGCTCATGCTTGTTATAAATCCCTGAGAATAATTAGAGTGCTGGCTCTTTGAAAACAGAACCCTCCACTGTTCTGATCACCCATGAGGAGCTTTTGGAATTATTTTTTGTTGGAGCACATTTTGGGAAAAGCTGCTCTGGAGCCCAAGGGAAAAGGCTTAAATAGAACTTTTCTATCCTTTTGCATTTATTCCTCCTTTGTCACTCTAAATCAGGAGAATATATTTCTTATAAAACAAATTTTATGGGATGATAAAAAAGCAGACCTTCTTTAGAGTGTTAACTTCACATTCCCTGTTCCTCAATCTGGCCCTGATTCCTCTGCTTTGAGGCATGAGTTTCCTTTGCCAAAAATAGAAAAGGTTGCTGTAATCAGTGAAGCACAATCATGGTTCTGAAAGGCTCGTTTTTAGATACTATTTGTATCATAGACATGACAGCTACATGCTAAAACCTACTGGGGATATTTTTATGAAAAATATCTCCAGGCAAGGTAATATTACTGGAATGTTAGAGATGTTTATTTTAGGCAGCAAAAGTACATTATGTGATACATACATTAAATAATAGCAAGAAGGTTAAAGAATTATGTGAGCTATAAATTAATGTTAACCAATCTCCATGATAAAGAAAGGAATACCTGTTTATAAACTAATATAATGCTGAAATGAGTAAATTTTATGAGGAATTCACATATGAATTCACAATGAAACTTTTATGTTAAATACTATTTTACTACTTTGTATTCTTATATTTGGTGATTTTGAAAATGCCTTCATTTTATTTTTTGTCCATGACAATAGTAAGATTTAATAGGGCTTTACATATTACCAGATGTACTCATCTCATTTACTTCCAAAACTCTGTGAGTTCTGCATAATCATTAATCTCCTTACAGAGATGAAAAGGATAGGTAAATCACTCAATTGTAAATGACTATTAATGTCTTAGAGCCAAGATGTAGATTCACTTCTTACAGTGCCAAATTAAAAGTCCTTGTGACATGTAAATAACCTGGCCATTTGATGTATATAATGATTATCTCCTTAGTACTTTGAGTCTTCATCTAAAAAACACCTAGCAATGCATTCAATTACATCATTGGCTATCACATTTCAATTAATTCAATAGTAAATCTTTTTAAATTATGATTCTTCTAAATCTTTTCCTCCTTTTTTGCCTTTTTTTTTTTTTTTCCATTTCACTGCAATACAGGAAAGGAATATGAGATGATAGAGAAGCTGTTCATCTAAGCGGTTCATGCAATCTGCTGAATAATTTTGTAACATATGAATATTATACACTGGATTATCCAACATTCCAGAAAACTCCAGGATAACCTGCCACATACCTCTAGAACAAATACCAGAAAATGTCCAGGTACATGAAAGTGACCCATTCACCTAGATAAGTAAACAATTTTGTTGTCTATCTGGTTTCTAGTTGTTTCTATCCTCACTTAAAAGGATTACACCTATAAAATCCTGCCAGTTCATGTTAGCACACCTAAAAATCCTATGGTGACCATTCAGACCCCTCCCCAATTTCCCCTGTTCTGATGAACAACTCCTTGTTTTGGTTTTCCTTTTTTTTTTTTTTCTTTTGACTTCTGCTTAGCCCTGGTTGCAGCCCTGGCTTCACAGCCCATTAGGACATGATACTCTTGAGTCAGCCTGGCATTCCTCTTTGACAGAATGTTTTTTTTTTCTCTTTTTTGAAACAGGGTCTCCCTCTGTTGCCCAGGCTGGAGAGCAGTGGCCCTATCTCAGCTTCACTGGAGCATCAGCCTCCTTGGGCTCAAGCAATCCTCCCACTTCAGCTTCCTGGGTAGCTTGGACCACAGGCGCACTCTACTATTCCCGGATAATTTTTGTATTCTTTATGGAGACAGGATTTCACCAGGTTGCTCAGGCTTGTCTTGAACTCCTAAACTCAAATGATCCACCCTTCTGGGCCTCCCAAAGTGCTAGGATTACAAGCATGCGCCACTGCCCCCCTGCCGATAGGATCTTTATTTTCATATTCCTATTCTCATTATATTAAGATGAGAGAGAAAGAGAAAGAACTGATATGCTTATGCAAGCATATTGAGATTACTACAGTTGACCTGTGTTGAATGGCTAAATATCGAGGATGTATTTGGTGGATTTCCAAGCCAATTATTACTGTTTGATTTTCCTTCTTTACCATACATTCCTTTTCAAAGTTTGACAGTGATCCCCATGCGAGGAGTAAGGCAGATAGTGATATTATTTCTTTCCATTTTGACCAAAGATTTCTCATCTTCCTTTTCTCATCAAGGCAGAATAAATGAGAAAACACTCTTCTTCCTTAAAAAAGCTTTTTTTTTCTGTCCATGACAAAGTACTCTATGGTAGTCATTTGAACTTAAATATACAATTTGTTTTGAAATATTTCAAATGGACCAGATCCACCTGCATCTACTAATCCCACTACCTCCTTTTTGAGGCTATCTATAATGTTCTGCCTACTGTAGATGCATTCCCAGTATCCAACACAGCCTCCGAAGGAAGAATGACACACATTAGATTTTTCCAAATGTATTGGTTAATTCTCATTAGATTTATTCTATCTCTTTAGGACAAAGGCACATGCATTACAGCTTATTTTTGTGGTTATTTCTATGCATAGTTTCATGACTTTTAAAAATATCTCCATCAAATAATGGCAAACAATTTATTGATGGGAAAAAGCTAGGCCATGGAGGAGGGAAGGTCAGCATAAAGCCACAGAGTTGAACAGAGACAGGTAGGAACTGAACTTCCGTAGGTACTTACCGTTTTTGACATTTGACAGAATTTGGGAAATGGTAAGACAACTGAATATTAGATTTAGATTTAGGAACCTTGGTCCTGAATCCCATTTCTGTTAGTTACTAGCTGTGTGAACTTGGCAAGTTATATAACCTTGTGGGACTTCAGTTTTCTTACCTGTTTGCTGGAGATAACATATCTAATTTAGAGAGGTGGTAGGAGATTAAGAGAGAAAGTATATGTGAGCCTACATGGCATTGGTAGAAGCCCACTAACTATTAAATGGTATCTGTAGTTTCCCAATAAGTTTCACTGAGCAAAAATGACACAGTCTGCCTCATTTATATATCTGGCATTGGGATAAGTGGTATTGATAGAGAGAGCTCTTTCAACTTTAACTCAAGACTGACACATGTATCCAAGCAAATTAGTACCCCAGGCCAAAGTCCCACAGTATGAACATGGGGACAATATATGCACTGAGAACCTGTCTTAATACAGAACAAATTATCTGGACAGCGCATCCTAGAAAATGAGAGTAATGAGCTGAGCAATTTAATCATATCCTCAAATAAGAAAGAGGGAAAATATAAATTAGAAATATTTACAAAGACTCTACGAGAAGGGGTACTTTTTGTATAAGGGAAATAAATAAAACCATGGAAATGAATTTGAGAATAGGGCAGAGTACTCCCAAAAGAGGGCATTCCAAAGGAAAAGTCCTTAGGCAATAGTAACAGAACAGAACAGACCCTGAAGTACTCCACTGTCTGTGCTGGAGATCTATGGTGAGCTGCAGGCCCGTGCTGTAGAATCCTCATTACGGGAGAAAGCCTTGAGTCAGGTTTTCTATGTGGTGGTTTCACTGATTGTATGGTGGTAAGAAAGTGTAAAGAGGCTGAAGGAAACTGGGTGGAATTCCAAAGCTGTAGCAGAGAATAATCAGAAATACTGAATTCTGATAATTCAACTAATCATTTGGCAAAACGTTGTTTTTTGAGATTTAGTAGTGCAAAGCACCTAATTTTATTTATATGATTGAACTTAAAGTATTCAAATCAGTTTGTAACTGTTGACGTTTATAATATGAAAGTACCATGGCTCTACTAAGCCGTGTAAGTGGTTAGCAGGGGAATGTCAATTATGAAAGAGTCCTTCTTCAGATAGAATAGAAAACAATGAGGGATTGACCTCATTGCAACATGCCATTTCACTATTGAAGAGAATAAATTCTCATTTGTACTATGTGGCACTATGTATTTTAACATGTAACTACAGATCATTAGAGAAGTCTGATCTCAAATTAAATATTTAATTGGTTGGGTGCAGTGGTGGCTCACACCTGTAATCATAGCTTTTTGGGAGACTGAGGCTGGAGGATCACTTGAGCTCAGGAGTTCGAGACCAGCCTGGGCCACATAGAAAGACCTTGTCTTACAAAAAAAAAAAAAAAAAAATTGCTGGGCATGGTGGTGTGCACCTATAGTTCCAGATACTCAGGAAGTTGAGATAGGAAGAGTGCTTGAGCCCAGGAGCTAGAAGCTGAAGTAAGCTAGGATTGTACCACTGCGCTCTGGCCAGGGTGACAGAGCAAGACCCTTTCTCTGAAAAATAAAGAAATAAAAATAAATATTAATAAAATTATGTTAAGGCTTCATTTTTTTATGGTACATTTTAAAGCCAAACTCAATTTGTGCAGAAGTTGGAAAAACAACAACAAAATCTCTACTCTTTGAAATAAGTTTTATTTTAAGCAAGCATTTCCACAGTCTTACGGCATGATTAACAATTTATGTAATCTCTGTGAGTCACCAAGGGAAGCTGGCATAGTTGACCTAAATGCTTTTGATGTGCAACAAAGGAGACAAGGCACACAATGGAAATGCATCTGGAACCCCATGTTAATGTTTACTACTTTGAGAGGATGCTCTCTCGGGTCTCCTTTGCAGGACTCACTGGACAACATGTTGATCACTTAAATTACTATTAATTAAGATTAAGCTTAAATCCCATTTTTCTGTTTTCTTCATTTCGACTTTTGGGAGTGCATTGATTAAGAGTATAAAGCAATGGTATGATGAATGTATAAACAAAGAAATAGAAGGCAATGAATCAACCTATTTAAGGTATAATAACGTTTTTGTTTTTGTTTTTGTCTCCACATTAATGTTTTTGGCTCAAGGGAATGTCAGCGTTTTCAGGAATGCACAAAGTTTCTTAATCTGACAATTTGCAGGATCCTTGGGGATTGTTAGTCAGGGAGCTATGGCTACAAAGGAGATAAAGTTTTAAAATTGTGATGGATCCCAAAAAAGTTATGAAAGTTGTAAACGTGTTTTCAAAAATATTTTGTAAAATTCTGAAATATCCACATTAAGAAGTGAAAATCTTGCCCTTAATCTCATCTCCTATTTCCTGTTAATGGTGTGGTGTGCATCCTTAAGGATACTTTCCCAGTGTTAATCCAATCCTATGCAGTAGTTTTGATGTATCCAAAAAATAAGAGAGAGTCGTACTATGTATATATTTTATACATTTCTTCCTCAAAGAATATAAGCTGTGAAATTGTTCTTTGTTAGAACAGAAACAGCTACCTCATTCTTTTTCAATAACTTTAAAATATTCTGTAACATAAATATACTATAATTAATCTAATCTTTCCTCTCTGAATGAGCATTTATACTAACTCTAATTTTTGGTTTTCTACTCTTTGGCTGAAATAAACATATTATATATACAAATAATACTCTAAATATTTCTATGAGATAACTTCCTAAATGTGAAGTTATCAGATACAAATTTGAGTATTTTATATTTGATAATGGCTTCCTAAAAGGTTGTGTTGATTTGCATTTCTGTGCCCGTGTATGAGAATGTCTGTTTCCTCACATGTTTTCCTACCCTGAATAATGCTATCGCTTAAAATCAGTGATAACGTAAGGGGTAATAAATGATTTACAATTACTGTTTTTAATTTCCACAAATGAAAACAACAGTGTTGTCCTCCTTGTTTTAGTCACTTTCCTTTCCCTTGGTCAATTCTCTAGATAGAATTATTTTATACCCACATGTTTTTAATCCTTCTTGTAGTCCTACTCAATACATCATTATGGAATCACAGGAATTCAGAATGGGAAGGGGACTTGGTAGAAATGTATTCCTTCTACTCATTTGGTGCTTGGTTCATACCAAGTGGTCAGTTTATGCTTGAATACTTCCAATGATGGAGAACTCATGATCATCTGAGACAGCTTGTTCCATCTTCCAGTGGTTTTTTTCACCATATGAAAGATTTTCCTAAGAAGTCAAAAGCTCTTTCCCTGTAGCTTCTAGCTGTATGAAATCTAAAGCAGAGGCCATTACGCCCTCTGCTCCAGCAATTCCTTCCACAGTGCATTTCCTAACACTGGTTTACATGTCTACAAATTGGTTCAAATTAATTGCTAAATGGAAGTCTTGCTTCCATTCTCTATGACACTTCAAATATGTCAGATTGGCAGTTAATTTTCTTCTTGGGCAACTAATGCTTGTACACTGTGTCTACTTTTATGCCTTCTATCATTCCTATTAAGACATTATAGTTTCAATGTACAATATTTTCTCAGATAAAGAGAATAAATAGAAGCATTCTTAGAAAGCTACCTACTTTCTTCTAAAAGATATAAGTTACAAGTAATTAGATTTGTTTATTGGGGAGTGGATGGATAAATTTAAATGGGCTGGATATGTTATGGGGTCTCTAAAGTGATAAGTTACAAAAATGAATTCTCAGGATGGGATTAGAAAAGGGAATAGAAATACTTTTCCCTTTCTGTTTTTATTTTTGCATTTTAACCTTTGCATATATATTATCTTATGCTGTATATCTAAGAAGAGAGAGACATTTTTATCTGGGTTGTTACTAATTCTTATTTTTTCTGTTTCCAAATTAAAATATTATTGTGTAAGATACACATATTTCAGCTCTACTCCTTTGTCCCTGGAATCATTAAAGCAGAAATTCTGGAGTCAATGAAGGAGACCTTCTTCTCACTTAGGAATGGAGTAGGAGGTGGAAGTGGATGATCATTTTTTCTCTTTTTTTCTGAGTCAGTATGTCAGTTGTTATTATGGTCAGTACTGGCTAATGTTCATCAACCAGATGAACTAGAGAACCTGACTTAGAAATTGTAGATGTGATAGTATTTCCCGTTTCTTTTGTTTACTTGTGCCTTATTATTGGTAAGTGGAATGTTAATATAATTTTAGTGCTGGATGAAACAATTACGGAATTTTATCTGTATTTTCCTTCAAATTTAATAGCTAAATAAAGGGAATAGGAAGTTTGAAAAGCTATATCCTGAAAAAATTGTAAAAGAATTCAGTACTTCTAAGTTGCTATCTATGTTTGGAACAATCTGTAGAAGGCTACTTAACTGAGAGAACAGGTGGTCGTTTATTGAGATATAATAAGTTAAAAAGCTATTTTAGGTTTTCTTCTAAAGAAAGCAGGACTGGCTTAGATATTTCAGATCAATAGAAATCACTTAAACTGAAGCACAGAGAAAAAATATAATAAGAAAACTAAAAGAATAGTGTATAAGAGATATGTGGGATCCACATGAAATACCTAACATATGAACAACTGGAAACAGAGGAGATCTTGCAGAAGAATATTCAAAGAGATAATGGTTGAAAAATTTTCAAAATCTGATGAAAGCATCAACCTGCAAACTCAAAATCCTGGTGAACCAGGATTAAGAGACCCAAAGAAGACCTGAAATTCAAAGTGCTAAAACCAAAGAAAAGAACAAAATGCAAAAAGTAGTGAGAAAAAAGTGCATAGTGATTTAAAAGGAGCAACAGTAAGGCTGATAGTTGTCTTTTCAACATAAATAAAGAAAACAGTGGAAAGCCAGAAAACATTAAACAGGCATAAAGAACTGAATAAAAGTAGCTTCCAACCTAGTATTCTATATCCATTGAAAATAATTCTCAAAAATGAAAGGGAAATAAGTATGTTTCAAATGAACTGAATGTAATTTGTCACAAGAAGACTTTCACTTGAAACAAAGCACAATTTTAAAATAATAATTAAAAAAGCAAATACCCTAAATAAAATTTCCAATTAGAAGGAATATAATCTCAGACAAAAAAGTTGAAATTGAGAAAGAGGGTACTTTTGTATGTTGTTGTAAATTCATATTAACTGTAAAAAAAATTGTAAAAAGTAAAATAGCAGAAACACATGTGTAGAGCCAAAACACATATGAAATGATGGAAGACAGCAGGGTAAATGATATTTAAAGATTTTAAGCTTCTTTAAAATACATGATATAATGAAAAAGCAAAAATAACAATTCCATAATCAGATATGGAGATTTTAAAGCCACACTCAGCAACTGATAGAAGAACTAGAGAGAAAATCAGTTATGACAATGTTGATCCAAACAAACCTATCAACTATCTTCACCTAACATATGTTTATACAACACCAAACCCAACAAGTCCAAAATACACATTTTAAAAAGTGCAAATGGTACATTTACCAAGCTATATATGGTAGCCCATAAAACAAATCACTGGAGAGATTGTATATTTTTTTCCAAGGGAAAAATATATCAGTAGCAATAAAGTAATGAGGAAATCACAACATATATGGAAATTAAATCACTTATCTCTACATAATTCATTGTGAAAGAAAATCAGAAGAGTAACAAGAGTATACTTTTAGCTGAATGACAGTAAAAATGCATCATGTCAACATTTGTGGGATGCAGCCAAAGCACTGCAAAGAGGGAAATTTATGAATTTAAATGCTTACATTAGTGTAAAAGAAAGGTCTGAAATCAATAACTATTTCTCACAGAAGACATACAAATGGCAAACAGGCATATTAAAAGTTACTCAACATCATTGATTATCAGATAAATGTAAATCAAAACTACAATAAGGTGTTATCTTATCCCAGTTAAAATGGTTTATATGCAAAAGACAGGCAATAACAAATGCAGGCAAGGATGTGGAGAAAAGGGAACCCTTGTACACTGTTGGTGGGAATATAAATTAGTACAACTATCATGGAGAATTGTTTGGATGTTCCTCAAAAAACTAAAAATTGAGCTACTATGTGATCCAGCAATCCCACTTTCGGGTATATACCCAAAAGAAAGGAATTCACTATATTGCAGAGATATCTGCATTCCTATGTTTGTTGCAGCACTGTTTACAAAAGCTAAGATTTGGAAGCAGCCTGAATGCCCACCAACAGACGAATGGATAAAGAAAATGTGGTACATATACACAATGGAGTACTATTCAGCCATAAAAAAGAATAAGATCCAGTCATTTGCAACAACATGGATGGAACTGGAGATCATTATATTAAGTGAAATAAGCCAGGCTCAGAAAGACAAGCATCACATGTTCTCACTTACGTGTGGGATCTAAAAATCGAAACAATTGAACTAATGGAGATAGAGACTAGAAGGATGGTTACCAGAGGCTGGGAAGTGTAGTTGGGGGCTGGAGGGGAGGTAGGGATGGTTAGTGAGCACAAACAAAATAGAAAGAATGAATAAGACCTACTATTTGATAGCACAATAGGGTGACTATAGTCAGTAATAACTTAACTGTATATTTTTTAAAAACTTAAAGAATGTAATTGGATTGTTTGTAACTCAAAGGAGAGTGTTTGTGAAGTATTCGGTTAATTTTGCTTACACCTCTGCTGGGCTGTGTAAAAGTGTTTATTTCAGACAAGAAGAAAAATGTTACAACTCTCCAGGTATAAGAAGTATAACGTTTTTACGTTGTTATGGCATCTTCCGGCAAAACTGTATTTATCTATCTGCCCACATCAAGTCTGGTGTGTGCTTGAGGGGATGGATACCCCATTCTCCATGATGTGCTCATTTCACATTGCATGACTCTATTAAAGCACCTCATGTCCTACATAAATATATACACCTACTATGTATATATTATACATATACTGTTATACACCTACTATGTAGCCACAAAAATTCTAAAAACAATAATAAAAATAAAATGAAATTAATAAAATTAATGGCATAAGGTTCTACACTAGGAGACTAGAAAAGAAGAATAGAATAAATGCAAGTAACTACCAGGAAATAATAAAGATAAGAGAAAATAATCAGTGACATAGGAAGCCAACAATGGATTTTGAAAACATTAACAAAATTGATCAATCCTTAGCTAGACTGATCAAGAATAAATGAATGAACAGAGGAATATAAACTTGGTTTAACATTAGAAAATTCATCAATTTAATTTACCTTAACTGAATAAAGAAAAAATCTATAAGATTATTTCAATATATGCAGAAAAGTGTTTGAAAAAATTCATCCTTCACTCATGATAAATACTCTCAGAAACTAAGAATAAAGAGTAACTTTTTCAACCTGACAAAGAACATTTATTTAAAAACTTGCAATGAACATAATATTTAATAGTGAAGTATGCAACTCTTTCTCTCTAATACTTGGAACAAAGCTAGGATGCTTACTCTAATCTTCTATTCAAAGATGGACTATTGTTAAATAAGTGATTATCTTATATACAGTGCTGGCCATACAGTAAGCACACAGTGCATGTAATACACAGCACACAGTGCAAGTGTATTACACTTGGATCTTGTTGTGTGCATTTGTGGAAGGGCATCATTTCACTTATTTTATTGGTCATGTCTGCTTGATTTAACGAGATCTTCAGAAAAGAGAAACTGTGCTACAGAGAATATATCTCTCGATCCTAGCCAACAACCATCTTAATAGTTGAAAATGTAGGGAAAAATATATGCTTAGACTCTCATGGAAACTCATCACTGCTACAGGTAAAGCAATTGCATATAAGTTACAAGTGGTAAATGTGATCATTTTCATTTATAAAGGGGCGAGTGTGAAGCATTTCATTAATTTTGCTTACACTTCTGTTGGGCTGTGTAAAAGTGTTTATTTCAGACAAGAAGAAAAGTGTTACAACTCTCCAGGTACAAGAGGTATAACACTGTTATGGCATCTTCCAGCAAAACTGTATTTATTTACCTGCGCACATCAAGTCTGGTGTAAGCTGACAGTTGTAAGGCAATGCCTACCTGCATTCCTACTTTGGAAGTGATATTATTTCACAAGACAATAGCGAGGGGGTGCCACATGTTAAAAGAAGATGAGACTGATGTCAGATCCAACTGCTTAGTTGTTTGGCGGCATCCTGTATTTACCAGGTCTAGGATTGGAGTTATAAAAATATCAGAATTTTTAAACAGTGGTTTTTTTTTTTGTAAGTATATGGAGGGGCACCTGTGAGCAGTCAAAGAATATTTCCAAATGAAAATTATTTTATGAAATACATAGTGATAGCAATGTGTTTGGACCCTCTTCTTCATTCTTCTCCTCACATTCCAGATAACAGAAAAAACATATTTCTGAAATTAGAGTGACTTAGTAAATGTGTTCTTACCCTGGGGAACGTTTTCTTTCTAGGAACCTTCAGAAACGTTTTATTTTTCTTCTAGCTTAAATTGGAAACCAGGATTTGGGGAACCATATTTAAATAGATTAAGTGCTAGTTGGCATTTGGTTGCAAACCTGGGTTTCTCTTTTTGTTTCATTAAAAATGTTCCAGATGATTGATGGGTAATACAGTAGTTTTATTTTTCAGTTTTTGAGGAACCCTCAAACTGCTTTCCTTAATGGATGTGCTAATTTACATTCTTACCCACTGAATGCCCTCACATTTTCTAATAAGATCTCTGCTAAGTTCGGTTTTCTTCAGAAATAAGTACACAAAACTAAGAAGAGGGTGAGTCCTGGGAAGCATCCTCCTCTCCCTTGCTTTGTTTTCCATCCCCTCCTCCAGCTCCCACCTGCAGCTTCCACCTCTGCTTCTTATACTTGAGACTCAGGGGAAAAGCTTCTGGAATAAACATGACTTACATTAACTTGTATTTTATTCCTGTCCATTTCAATGGTATCAAGAATGACAAAGAGAAAGAAGTAAGGTGGAGAAAGGGAATAGACTTTCCAGAAATGGAGTTAACTATTTACCAATCCTAACACAAATTCAGAAACTATATCAATATTTCAGTTCTAGGATAGACCTTATGGCACTATTTCTCTCTTAAGTCTGGCATTGATTGAAAAATTTTTTTGGAAACTCTTATAAATGTTACCAAAGGTTTGATTTGGAGATGAACGAGCGGTCCAAAAAAATAAAAATAAAAAGATTAGCTGGGGTTGGAGTGGCAAGGGGGAAGGTAATTTCTCATGGGTTTAAAAGAACACGGTGAATGAGTTAGAACTGGATAATGACGATGAAGAGGAAGAGGAAGTTTGGTCAGCAACAAATTATTTTAGGCTTCCTCATTTTTTTACATAATAAATTTTAGGCTATGAGACATCCAAATGAAAATACCCTAAAGACAGCTGGGATTGTAGGAATAGATCATGAATGATACACAGTAATGAAGATTTCTATTTGAGATTCAGAGAATCACAGTATTTTATTGCTTGAAGGAACTTTAGATGACATCTGGTACAATCTTCTCAACTTAAAGATTATGAAATTGAGCCTCAAGTGCTTAAATAATATGCGCAAAGTCACAAAGCAATTTAGTGTCAGAGTTAGAACTACCTCTCAGATTTTTTGGTCATCAACTCATCCAATGTTCTTAACATGCCATCGAGCTACTATCAGGATAGAGATGATTACTAAAGATATGAAAGAAGTGAATAAAAGGGAAATGAAAATATTTTTTAAGAGAGAAAAATGAATGGAGAAGAATGTGAATCCAAGGGTTTGGTGATGATATTTATAATTACATTATGTATGCAGAAGGATGAGGAGCACGTAAGGTAGATGGGTGATTAGGAAGCTGGAAGGAAAGCAGCAAAATTGTTTTCTTAGAAATCAATCATGAAATGCTTCAAAATCCTTTTCAGCAGCTATTTTGTTGTTGTTGTTGAGTTGTCTAGGAAGTATTAGTGACCTCTCAGTTGAGAACATTCAGAATATAAGTTTTAGGAACAGATAATGATTTTGTTTTGTGCACTTATGTGTCCCACACACGTAGTAGGTCCTTAATATGAGAAAATAATTCACTATTAAACAATACTACATATTGTTTTAAAGATGCTATAAATATATAACCTGTTCTATTTTGTGCCTGTTAACCTATAGATCATCTATTACTATAGATTACAAAAAACTTCCTCTAAAAATTACAAGCACATTTGAAATTGAAGCAGAATAACCACAGCATTAAGATTCAATTTTCATGTCATAGATGCGCTGCACGTTTGGGAGCAATATGCTATGCCAAAAAAATTATTGTTACGACTAGCATATTTAATATCAATAACATTGGCATTCTGAAAAATTGGAATTGTCATTATGTTTGAATGTAACAACTACTCATTTAGATTTGTTGAGTTTTAGGATTTGGAACCAAATGTATAGACAGTTAATAAACACAGAAACTGGCAACATAGATTCATATACATGAAATTCAAAATTCTTGCATATCATTTTCATAACGCCCTGTTTCTCTCTGTACCTGTTCTCTTTTCTCTTAATCAAAGTTTCTACTTTTATTTAAAATTAGATTATTGAGTACTTACTATGTGCAAGGCTGTGCTCTAAATGCTTTTCATGTATTGACTCATGTAACCTTCACAACGATCTGTAAAATAGTTACTATAAATGCTCTCACATATGTTCTTACATTTGAATAAACTGGGGTACAGGGGAGTTAGGTAACTTGCTCACATTGACACAACTGGTAAATTAAATAGCTGATATTTAAACCCAATAAATGTATCTTTGAAGACACATTCTGAGCCATTACCTCATGACACTCATTTAAGGAAAAGATATTTACTCCCGTTAAAAATACTTGCCATTTACCTCTCCTGTCTTGGGTTTACCCTATTTGGGGTTTGGTAAACTCTTGAATATGTGGGTTTATATGTTTTGTCAAATATGGGAGACTGGGGATCATTTTTTTTCTGCCACTTATTTTTACCTTTCTCCTTTTCACGTGGGCTTCCAATTATACATATAATACAGAGCTTATCATTGTTTCATAGGTCACTAAGGCTCACTTGATTCCATCTTTTTCCAGTCTTCTTTCCTCTTCGTACTTCAGTTTGAATTGTTTTTATTTACTTGTCTTCAAGTTCACTGATCCATTCTTCTCCAGTGTCTAATTTGCTCCAGGGTCTAATTTTCTTTTAAGTCCATTTAGTGAATTTTTCATCACAGATACTATATTTCATAGTTCTAAAATTTCTACCTGTTTTTTATAGTTTCATTTATCTGTTCTCATTCCTCATATGTTTATTCATTAGATCTATATTTTATTTTACATTTTTAAAAATATTTAGAATGCTTGTTTTTTTTTTTTTTTTTTTTTTTTTTTTTTTTTTTTTTTGCTAACTCCAAAACTTTTTCATCTCATGTCTGAGAGAAAATGCAGAAATAATAGCTTCAGTCAAAGCAAAGAAGTTGGGACTTCAAATTATACTACAGAGCTATAGTAACCAAAATAGCATGGTACAGACGTAAAAACAGTCACATAGACCAATGGAACAAAACAGAAAATCCAGGAACAAGTCCACACACCTACAGTGAACTCATGTTTTATAAAGGCGCCAGGAACATATATGGGAGAAAGAACACTCTTCTATAAATGGTGCTGGGGAAACTGGGTATGCATATGCAAAACAATGAAAACTGACCCCTATCTCTTGCCATACACAAAAATGAAAATCAAAATGAATTAAAGGCTTACATCTAAGACCTCAAGCCATGAAACTACTACAAGAAACATTGGGGAAACCCTGAAGGACATTGGTGTAGGCAAAAATTTCCTGAATAGTAAACCACAAGCACAAGCAACCAAAGCAAAAATAGACAAACAGGATCATATCATTTTACAAAGCTTCTGCACAGCAAAGGAAACAATCAACAAAGTGAAGAGACAACCCACAGAATGGGAGAAAATGTGTGCAAACTACCCATCTGACAAGAGATTAATAACCAGAATATATAATGAGCTCAAACAACTCTATAGACAGAAATCTAATAATCTAATTAAAAATGGGCAAAAGATTTAAATAGGCATTTCTCAAAAGACATACAAATGGCAAACGGGCATATGAAAAGGTGCTCAACATCACTGATCATCAGTGAAATACAAATCAAAACTACAAAGACATATCATCTTACCCCAATTAAAATTGCTTCTATCCAAAAGACAAGCAGTAACAAATGCTGGTGAGGATGTGGAGAAAAGGAAACCCTGGTACACCATTAGTGGGAATGTAAACTAGTGTGACCACTATGGAGCACAGTTTGGAGATGCCTCAAAAAACTGAAAATAGAGCTGCCATATGATCCAGCATTCCCACTGCTGCGTATATACCCAACAGAAAGGAAATCAGTATATCGAAGAGGTATCTGCACTCCCATGTTTGTTGTAGCACGGTTCACAGTAGCCAAGATTGGAAGCAATCTAAATGTTCTTCAACAAATAATTGGATAAAGAAAATGTAGTAAATATACAAAACGGAGTAGGACTTAGCCATAAAAAAATGAGATCCTGTTATTTACAACAACATGGATGGAACTAGAGGTCATTATGTTATGTGAAATAAGTCAGACACAGAAAGACAAACTTCCCATATTCTCACTTATCTGTGGGACTTAAAAATCAAAACAATTTAAGTCATGGACATAGAGAGTAGAGGGATGGTTATCAGAGCCTGGGAAGGGTTGTATAGGGCTGGGGGGAAGCTGGGGATGATTAATGGGTTCAAAAAATATATAGAAAATTAGAAAGAATGAATAAGGCCTACTAGTATTTGATAGCACGACAGGGTAACTACAGTCAATAATAATTTAATTGGACATTTAAAAATAACTAAAACATTATAGTTGGATAGTCTGTAACACAAAGGATAAATGTTTGAGGGGATGAATAACCCATGTTACATCATGTGATTATTGTGTATTAAATGCCTATATCAAATTAATGTACTCCATAAATATATACACCTGCATGTAGCCCCCAAAATTAAAACAGAAAAGCAAAGCAAAGAGGCTGGTGTCTGTGTGTTCAGGGAGTGGTCTGACTGGAGAGTTGAATAATCCATTTACACAATGGGCTTGTATAGAGCCATGAAAATAAATGACCTATGGCTAAACATATCAACATGATTGAATTTCAGTAGCATAATATTGAATGAAAAAGCAAGTCACTGAGGACTTTTCACAACAATGTACCCTCTTTTAATTTTAATTTTATTATTCATTTATTTACTTATTTTTGAGATGGAGTCTCACTCTTTCGCCCAGGCTTGAGTGCAGTTACGCGATCTTGGCTCACTGCAACCTCCACCTTCCCTGGCTCAAGCGATTCTCTTGCCTCAGCCTTGTGAGTAGTTGGGATTACAGGCATGCACCGCCATGCCTGGCTAATTTTTGTATTTTTAGTAGAGACGGGGTTTCACCATGTTGGCCAGACTGATCTCAAACTCCTGACCTCAGGTGATTCACCCATCTCAGCCTCCCAAAGTGTTGGGATTACAGGGCGAGCCACCAGGCCCAGCATACCCATTTTTTAGAGTTGAAAAACAGGCAACATCAAACAATATGGTTTAAACATACCAACATGCAATAAAAACAATGTAACAAGAAACATTCTGGATGGTATGTATCCTATTCTGAACAGGATAGTTGGGGGCATTGAGGGAGGGGAAAATAGGGAGATGTTAATTTTACATGTTCTTGGAAAAATTATCAGAAATTCAATTTATATCCTACAGCAATACTCCACAAAAAATATTTCCTCTCTTGTCCACTAAAACTCCCCCTTTTTCTGCAAGTGCTTTGGAGCTTATTATTTGCTAAATCCTTAGAAGTTCCTTTCCCATCTACCCAAATCAATAGGCATTATTGGTTTGGCTAGTGGTTTTATGGATATTGATATATTATAACATAAAAAAACTTAAATGCACAAAATACTAACCAAATAAAGTAAGATAAATGAGGTTGACCATACCAATGAGAACACAATATTGTGAAAAAGGATTATGATTATGTATTGGGCAATTCTGAGCCCCTGGGTGACATGCCAAGAATTTAAAAGTGAATTAAGAAACTGGCAGTGGGGTATAATGCAGGAAAGGTGGGAGATAGTGACCCAATATTTTCTCTGCCCCATCATGTCCCTGAAACTCACAGCTTGCTTCATTTACAAGCAGTAAGCAAATATTTAAACTTCATTTGAATTTCTGGGCCCATCCTTTCTAAAGTAGGAAGAACTCCAATGAAGTTGGCATCCCCAACCCTCATTTAAAAGGGGTTCGACTTATGAGCTAATAATGCATCTGGGATCCAGAGGATTAGTCAGAATCACAGGCCTTTCAAGTTACCTGACACATCTTAAATCTTCAGCTTTGTGGGGTGACTCTGCACATTTGCCTTATGTAGCCTCCACTTATCTCCATTTTGGTTTTCTCTGCTACCAACTATCACCACTTCCTGTATCACTCCTGCTACCTGAAAACACACACACACACACCCCACACACACACTGTGGCAGCAGTTGATAGCACTGGGCTACTTCATTGGTCTCTATTACTGAATTCTTTCTGTGCCTGATCCTGAATTGTTCAATTCTCTTTCAATACTGAATCCATGTGCAGGCCAGGAGTTCTGCTGCTTTTTCTTTTTTAGGTCAATCTGTGGCTCCAGACCTGCAACTATGGTCCATATTCCCAGCCTTGCGGCTTAGGTCCTGACATTGTTTGACTTCCAGGTTTATCCTGTTACTTGCCGGAAATGTGAGACTTTTCTGAGTTTGCTCTCCATGGGTTAACTCATTTGTTCATGTTCAACTCAGGCATCTCCTCCTCTGGGGAACCATCTCTGCCTGGTGTGCTCCACTTCCTCCCCCTCTCAGCACTGATAACTCCAGTGACAAAATTCCTTTGTAATTTTTTATTTGAGGACATGATAATTTTAATATGTCAGCATTCCCAACTTGCCTTTCTAGTGGTTTTTTGTTTGTTTGTTTGTTTGTTTAACTCAAGTAGTGTTATTTCTTTGCCAGCTCCTTTTCCTGGGCTTTTTCTGGAGATAATTGTGACAAAAGGCAGAGACAGACAGGACTAGAGGGGCTGCAGAAAAGGGTTTGTTCCTAGGTTTCCTTTTGTGATAAAGAATCCATGCAATTGATTAAAAAATAACATCTAAATCTGAAGCCAGAAAGAAAACTGAAAAGTTACTTGGGTAAACTGAGGAGGAATTTTTAAGAATAGTCTCTAAAGCATTTGCAGGGAAAGAGAGAATTTTAATGGACAAGAGAGGAAAACGTGTTTTTTGTGTGGGATATTGCTGTAGAACATAAATTGAATTTCTGGTAACGTTTTCCAAGAAGAACATAGAAAGACTGGAATTACTTTTGAATTATTGTCAACCGACTTAAAAAAATTATTACTACATTAACAGTTCTAGCTCTCTATTTTTGGGGTATTTTTATTAAAAATTATGTTTGGGCCTGTGATTCTTAGCTTCTCAACTTGGACCTCATAAGGGCAGAAATTCTGTGTCCCAAGCAGCTGTATTGTGTCTAGGCACCAGCATGCTCAATAGTTTTTGTTGACTATACAAATACATTGTATTGAGATACACGTTCTAGGCAGGAGTATGAATTCTGTTTTGAGTGCAGTGGAGAGGCACAGCAGGCTTTTTTGCTTTTTCACTAGACAAATAACTGGATTAAATTTCTTTTAGAATTGGTAACTATGGAAACAACCTGGAGGATCACTTGGATATGAGAAGAGAATGGAGAGAGTGAAATCTCTTGTGAGGCTGTAACAATGGACAGTGGGAGAGCTTAGGAGGCTCAAATTCGAGTCTATCAGAATGAAAACAAGTGGATAAATATAAGAAGCATTGTGTGAGCATTGTTGTTAGGGCTGCCATCAACTCGTAGGCATCCTCGGGAAGCTTTTACTTGATCCTTGCATCTGTCCAGCACCTGAGATAATCCCTTGTACTTATATAGAGTTAAGTCAATGGTCACAAGGGCCAGGAATGGATCATGAGTTAGAGGGATAGACAATAACACTTGTATTGTGAAGCTTAGAAATAAAAATGATGAAGTGGTTATTGAACCAGACATGTAGAAAAAGGACAAGAGATAGAATTAAGGTATAAGATGATGTGTTCTGTTTGAAACACCCTGATTTCCTATGCTTTAGCACAATCATATAAAATGTACAAAGGTTATCTTACTTGGGGCTTGAAAGAGATTTCAGGACTTGAGACATTTTATTTGAGAATGAATTGCATGGGGCTTATTATGACTATGGAAGTAGTATTTCTGATGCAATAGCACATTCACCATAGTAAGAAACATGATGTTCTGAAACGTAAACTTTAGGGAACACTTATATTTAAATGTTGTACAAATAGAAATATGCTAGAAAAGCAGCATCAGAATTCAGAGGAGGAGGAGGAGAAACAGGTCACGGTATCTTGTAAAGATGCCAAAGGAGGAAAGAGTTTTCAGGAAGGCATGGCCAGTAATGAGGGACCCTGCAGAGGTCGGTGCAAGCTGGAGAGGAGCTTGGCTTGAGAAAAGGCCAAGAATCAATGGTGGTTAGAGACACTAGTAGTCAAGGAGAATGAGGCTTAAGGAAGTATTTTTTAATTTAGCAAAGTCTTGGTGAACTTTGGTGGAGCATTTTCATTAGGTGTAGGGACACTGCCCAGATTACAGGAGCCACTATAGAGAATGGGAGAGAAAGGAGAGGCAACAAAGAGTGATGCTCTTTTGAGAAGTTTTGCAGTCAAAGGAAGAAACTAGTTAGCTTAGGTCGGGAGAGGAGTTGAAGAGGTAGTTTGAATTTATTTGAAGTTTGGCAGAGGGGAGGAAGTGAAAAGGAAGAGTTTGAGTATGTGAAGGAAATGGAACAGGCTGATGCAGCAGGGTCCTGGAGACCCCAGGGAGGACTGAAAGCTTCCAAGAAACAGGGCTGCTTCAGAGCATGAGTCCTTCTCAAGAATAACATTTGGAGGAGAGAGGGAGGAGAGGTAAGGGAACTCATATCAGAGGGTCTCTGTTAATCCTGGACTGTAGGTACCCTGACAACCTGCCAGGAGGATTCTGGTGGTACATATAGAGTTTCGTGGTGAATAGAAACAAATTCAGATTATCTCCTTTTGTATGTTCCTAGAACAGTTTAGAGGCTGCTGATTTATCTTTGAAATCCTTCAAGCTCTTTTCAGAGTATATATTTTATAAAGACAAAATAGTCCACCTTATTTTACCCACCCCCCAAATGGATTTATAGCTCTTTGATCATCTTAGAAACTTGGAAGATGCTCATTTTGAATCTGTATATTATGAAACAGCCATTGCAATCAAATTAATCTCTCCAAGTGGTAATTAACTCTCTATCAGAGTGTTTTCTGCCTATGACATTTTGCCGTGAGTTTTCTGTGGCAGCCCTGGGTGAGTGAGTATAAAGCCAGGAGCCCAAGCAACTCCAGGCCAGGCTGCCAGCAAACCGTTTCCTCCCCAAATGTCAGTGCGTCTGGTTATCAAGGCTCATCATACATCACTTTAAAAGGACAATTCTCTTCGGATCATATCAAAGTCAGATAACATTATTCCAGACAAACAGCCAAGATTAAAATTGCCATTATACCCTTAGGAGTGGTGTGTATCCAAATGAACCTTATTTATTTATTTATGATTAATAACTGCAGCTAAGGAAAGTTAAGGAAGGTTGTGGGGGTTTTTTGTTTTTGTTGTTGTTTTGTTTTGTTTCTTTTTTTTTTTTTTTTTTTTTTTTTTTTTTGAGATGGAGTTTTGCTTCTGTTGCCCAGGCTGGAGTGCAATAGCGTGATCTCGCCCACTGCAACCTCTGCCTCCTGGGTTCAAGCAATGCTCCTGCCTCAGCCTCCTGAGTAGCTGGGATTACAGGCATGTGCCATCATGCCTAGCTCATTTTTGTATTTTTAGTAGAGATGGGGTTTCTCCATGTTGGTCAGGCTGGTCTTGAAGGAAAGCTTTTAAAGTAAGACTGTGCCATCACCCTTAAAAAATGTCCACACTGTTATTCCACGTAGGAAAACAGATTCCAGGTGGTCTTGCCATTTGGATTACATCTATGAGCACCATCAGTTGAAATATGTATAAGTTCTGGTCTAATATATGTGTTGTATCTTGTGTTGTTAGACTAGAAAGGTTTTGCTTTAGGTGTGAGAGATTAAACGAACAACCAAAGCAGTCGTTTAAAGAGGATGGAAGTCTATGCCTCTCTCATTTAAGAGTCTACAGGTACGTAAACCGTGGTTGTTATGGCAGCTCTGCTCTGTGAAGTCCTTAGGGATTCCAGGCTCTGTCCAGCTCAATGGGGCCTTATGCTCATAATCCAATATGACAGAGTTCGCATTCCAAACAGTATCATGGAAGAAGAGATAAAGGAGACCATGGGAAAGAGACACATTGGCGAGAACGACCAAAATTTGCCACACGAATTTTTTGCCAAAATTTAGTCATGCTGCCAGAATTTAGTCACATGGCCATACTTGGCTGTAAAAAAGGGTGAGAAATACATATTTTTTTCTAAATGCTCAGGAAGTAACCTAAAATGTAGAGGTTACATCATGGATCTCAACTAGGAGTTGGCCACATAGGCGTCTCCTCCTCTGCAAATGCCCTGAAAGGGAATATTCATAGGCATAATTAGCAAGAAGGTAACCTAGTAGATTACAGAAAAATGTGAGGAAGTTTATTTGACCAGGAAACAAATAGAAACTAGCTCTAGGCCTCAAAAAAGAGCTAAGCGTTCTTCATCATCCCTCTCTAAATATAAATTGGTTAACACTCTCTATCTTCACTTTTACTCTTGCATGTGTGGTCTCAGCATCCTACCTGAGATCATCAATGCTTTGAAGGTCAGCTGCAGAGAGAAGCTGAATACTAGCTATGGAGTGACAGCTTTGTGTGTGTAATTGTTAAGTTGAAAACTTATGTTCTACATATACTCATTTAGCCTAACAGCCTGGAAAGCCAAAACCATTTACTTAATAGTTAACTTAGCAGCTAACTTGGGATTAGAAACAAAAAATATTGCATCCCAGAGATTAATATTTTTGTGTGTTCTAGTATTTTCTATCCTTAAAAATCTGTTTTTAAATTTTGACTCAGAGTTAAAGAAGAAGTAAACCAATATTTAAAAACTGGATAGTATCTATGACACATGGAAAAACTCTTGGTAGGAAAAGAAGTTATGGTATTTACTTTATGTCATTAACATGACATTTAAGCACCCATTAGTAATTAGTTCTCTACCATACTAAAGGTAATGAGTCAGTCAATATTCATCTATTTTTATAAAATACATTACACTTTAAAAAGACATAAGAAGCCTTTAATCCTATCATTTAGCATGGTTTTCTTTCATCAGTATAGTTCTCAGTGCTATAAGTGGCTTTGCCGTTGATAACTGAGTTGCCGGGTTTCATCTTTTTTTGAGGGGGCGGGCAGGAGTAGTGGCAATCAATAGTACTTGTCTTGCCATTGATTACTTTTCTAATCCTGCTTGGAAGCTTGTTTCACCACGATAACCAGACTCCTTATCTTCTCTAATGCTGAAAAGCAATAGGAAGATGACTGGTAGCATAACATATAGCATCTCTTCTTTTTTATTTCTTCCTCTTCTTTTCCCTCCTCCCCTCCACTCCTGTTTCCTTTTCTCTTCTCAGTCTCTCCATAAATCTTTCTCTTTCCTTCCTTGCTTCCTTCCTTTCTCTTTTTCCTTCTTTTCCCATACCCTACCCTTCTTTTCCTCCCTTTCCTGAGCTTTCTTTAACTTTTCTTTGTTTCCCTGTTTAAAGAAAGAAAACACATCCAAATGGTGAATCAGACTTTGCAGCATAAAGATAATACGTCTGAAGCAAATTCTAGATCTAAGCCTTCAAGTTCTGGATCCAAGATTAGATTGCTTAGACAATCAATGAGAACAGAGTCATACATTAAAAGATAAACGAAAAGAAAAGAGATACACTGACACATACAAAGAAGAAGGTGAAAATAGCTTCTTTTACTTCAAAGAGAAAGTCAGCTCTATACAATGATAGGGCAGGTAGTTTACACATTTGAAAGTATATTTTATCAGTAAACAATTTTGATCTCTCATCTTCAATATATGCATCTTTATAAGTTTTTCAATAATATATTCTGGCATTAAAATATTAAACATTAGATAACTAAAAGGATTAGCTGTAAAATATATATGAATGTTTCTTTCTCTATCATCTTGCCATTCTTCAATAGACTGCTCTCTCTTTTTGCCCACTCCACCTTAGACACCTTTAATATGTATATATTTCATGTGAGCACAAGTTCTGAAAAATGTTGAACTTTCCAAATGCCAACCCTTAAGCAGTGATTCTCAGACAGTCAGCTGACTGATTGGGGTTTTGAACCCCTTGGGAATATATAACTATGAGTGCCCAGTAATTTGCTCATAGATTCCAAGAGCTCAACTGAGAAACTTAGGATAGTGGTGTCTAACTGGAATGTAGTTCCTAGATTATTACAGTGTCTTATATCCTGGGATATAAGTGTCTTTCAGTGTCTTATATCCTGGGATAGAGGATGGTGGGTTAAGACTCCTTAAAGCTGGAAGAGTTGAACTTTCGTAGGTTATGAGAAGCACCCAAGTGAAATTTTACTACAATATGTGTGCATTTCATAAAATGGGACTAGTCAGTATACACAATATTTAGAAAAGTGTTGATGGGTCTTACTCTGTCTAATTAAATTCAACACACATTACTTGTCACCTTCCCTGCTTTAGGAACTGCATCAGGTGTTATAGAAGTAATAAACAGTTGAGTAAGTCACTGGGACATCCATGACTTCACAAGTAACAGAGAGACTCAATATTGAAAATTAAAAAACAATCTAAGAGAATATGATATAGTTGTGAATCAGGTTCAGAAGAAACAGGTGAGAAATGATTAACTCCAGAAACAGGCATTTAAGGAAAGGGAGATTCGATCTTGGTTTTAAAAAATTCAGGTAATAAAAATAAATGGGATGAGGCAAAGGGATAGGCTATGACGAAGTTTTGGTTCTTATTTCATCATTAATTAGCTCTGTTGACTTGGTCAGAATATTTACTTGTTGAAACTTCAACTTTTTATCTTTAAAATTAGACCTTTTGACTTTATGGTCTTCAACATGTCAACACATTTATTTGTGCACCCATTGCATTTTAGGGGAAATAACAATGAATAAGACAGTACTTTCCCTTAGGGAGCTTTCAGTCTATGAGAGGAAAAAGACGAGCAGACAAATGACTAGACTTAAGGCTGTTCTTGTGAAAAATCTGATAGCCTAGGAAGTCCATAAGAAAACACTGATAATGGTTATCATGATTACAACAACTGATATTTCTTCAGAATTATATGTACAAGCTTTACCTGCATTACTCAGATTACCTCATATAACTAACATGGAAAGTATAGGAGTTTCTTCTGCATCCTCTTCTTCATCTTCTTCTTCTTCCTCCTTTCCCCATTTTGTGGAAGAAGAAACTAAAGCTTGGACAGGTTAGGCAATGCTCCCAGGTAACAAGGTAGTTAGTGCTAAAGTTGATGTTTAAGTGCAAACAAGTCAATGATAGATTCTGAGATATTAATCATTACACTCTGTGACCTACTTCATTGTTCTCCATAGCTATGATCATGGAAAGCAGTCAGGGCTTGACTTGATGGAAGCAAGAAGATAGCATGATAGATAAATGATCCATGTCAGAGATTTTTGCAGTTATTAGAGATTCAACCATAAAACTAAGATTGAGGAGCAACATATTAGATCCACCAATTAAAAACTGAGGGAAGCTGGAGAAGTGGATAAGATTACAAGGTAGGGATATATAGGCTTTGTAAAAAGAACCAGAAGTGCACCTACTGAAACTGGAATTCAGTGCAAGAGTTAACTATTAGGAACAAGGCGTGAACCCAAGTACTGGAAGAGGATACAAAATTAGAGAAGTACTAATGGCAAATTGTGGTTGAAGAGGTTGTTATAATGCCTCCAAGTAGCAGATCTCTGACTTTGGGTTAGATTGAGCCTAAAGCCTGGAGTAGATTATATTCAGTGAGTGATGATATGGCATGTGGTTTCAGAACACTTGCTTCAAGATGTACATGCCTATTTTGTAATGCCATTTACACCACTTACTCAATGTAAGCTATTATTTGACTTCTCTGAGCCTCAGTTTTGTTACCTGTGAAGTGGGTAAAATGATATATTTTGAGTTGTTGTATTCATCAAATTATTACATGATGTATATAAAGCACCTAGTATGGAATGTGGTACAAACTTAGTGTATTGGCAGCAAGGAACAGAAATCTCAAGATAACAATGGCTTAATAGGACAGAAATTAGATTTTCTCTCACATGAATGCAGGCAAGCTCAGGGTTGGTGTGGCAGCTCGAAAATCATCAAAGTCTCAAGCTCCTTCATTACTTCTTGTTCTGCCATGTGTAGCATGTATTCCACATTGTGGTCAAGACGTTTACTCCAGCTCCAGCCTTCATCTCTGCATTCCAGCCAACAGCAAGGAGGCTAAAGGCACTTCCTGGAAGTTGAAAATACACCCTTTTTCACATTTTATTTGCCAAAACCTAGTCATATAGATAAATTAGTCACATGTGAATCTGGGAAATGTCTTTAGTCCATGTAACCATGCCCAAGGCTGAATTTTGGGTGTTACATTATTGTAAAAGAAGGAGAGAATGGATAGAGAGAATAGAATAGAGTGAAGTAGAGTCTCTGGCACAGTTTGTAATGATACCACCAGAAGAAGTACTTTAGTAGTTATAGTACTTCATATGGGAGTAGTAGGACACTCCATTTGTGGGAATTAGGTGAATTAAATGAAAACTCTGGAGGAAATTGGAGTTTTGAATAGCCAGTCCTGAAGAAGGTCAGGTTTATACATAGGACTTGATTAGTAGAAGTCAGGCATTGAAGTTTGAATTGTAGAGTTAAAGACACCTAACTAATTACTAAGCCTGTTTCCTCTTTTTACTGAACTCAGAGTTAGACAATATTTTTCAGTTTCCCTTGCAGTTACGGCATGAAACACTAGCTGATGAAATATGAGTAGAAAGATCATAACTTTCACAGGCCTGGCTCATACAAAACTTTCCATGAGTGGTCTTCCGGGTTCTTTTTCCCTCTAAAGTAAGCTAGGAATCCACTAGTTTAACATAGCAAAGCATAAAATAGAAGGAGCCTGGATACCTGCATCACTGCCTGGGGGACAGTAAAATTCGGGAGTTTCTTTTTTGTAGAGATAAAACTTCCTTGATAAAACCTTCTAATGGCTTTCGAGTGTGCTTGGAATAAAATTACAACTCCTAATCAGGGCTTTCAGGACCCTACGTGAAGCAGTCCAGGCTTCTATCTATACTCACTTCTCATTTGTCTCTCCTCTATCGTCACTTTACTGGTTCACTCTTCCCTCAACATATTGACCCTCTATCTGCTTTTGAGACATGACAAACCCATGCTTATTTCAGAGTCCTCTCTCTCATTCTTCTTTCATGGCTGAATCCATTCACTTTATTCAGGTCTAAGCTTAGAACTCTTTTCTAAAATGAGTTTCTTCTTGTACACAGTTCCCATCTTTCTTGCTGCCTTTAAAAAGTTTATCTTTAAAGTCTATTGTTGATATCTATCTAGCTATCTAGCTATCTATCATCTTTCTATCCATCTGACCTCCTTAAAGTAGAATATAATATTCACCATGGCAAGGACCTTGTCTATTTTGTTATTTGTTATTCTGCATGCTAGCACTAGGATAGAGCTTTGTGCATTGTAAACATTCAGTAAATATTCATGGAAAGATCCAAGAAGATTTTTATTTCTTATTTTTCAAACTGAAATTTTCCCCTTATCAAATGTAGAAACTTTTTCTTCTGCATAATGGGATTTAGGAATCTATGTTATTGCAATGGAGTGGAAAGCATAGATTCATGTATGTGCTGGGTGCTATAAATGCTTAATAACACGGATATTATTTAAATACAATATATACTATATATGTATATACATCAAGTAGACACAGTATTATTCAGTATATACACAGAGTGTACAATAATTGTGAATTGATGTAAAATGTAGACGCTTTATAGTTTCTAAATCTCCTCATCTAGACTGTAAGTTATTTGATGTCAGGGACCAATTCTCCTATGTTGTTCTATCCTCTCAATACATTATAATTAGTCATTATTTGAAACACCTGCTTATTAACTGAAGAAGAAAGCATTAGTAATAATTTATATTCTCACATGACTACTCTAGAATTATTTCCAACAAAGAAATAATTTACTGACTGTCAGGTGCATGATAGTCATGCTTTTCTCTTTGCCCTGCTGGGATGAAGTCCCAGCCATGATGGTACCCCTAATAATTTCCAGTGCCAAGAAGAGGGTAAGATGTAGTATGGGAGCTTCTGAAGATCGAGGGAGATCTATGTTCGGTGTATTTAGCTAGCTGGTATGGTTGATTGGCTTCTGTAGTAGATAATTTATAAATAAAAGAGATAATGAGGTTGTGCAAGGTAGACAGAGATACTCACTTCTAAAACAAGTAAATTAATTAAAAATTAATTGATAAAAATGCGAAAAAATGAGCCAATATAATGCTGGCTACAAAAATCAGCCAGAAGGCCAACATACCAGACACAATATCGAACTTCCAGATTATGTGCAAAAATATCTCTAAACACCTCAGTTTTCATGTGGGGACTGCTGCTTTCCTAGCCAACTCTACCTTTGCCACTCAAAATATTAAAGATAGTTTAAATTTAAGCATTTATTGTTTCTTTTTGGTGATAACATTCAAAATCCTCTCTTTTAGCTATCTTGAAATATACAGTACATTGTTATTAGCTATAGTTACCCTCTTGTATAAGATTTTTTCTTTAACATATGTGGAAAGTTACTGGTAAAAATAATCCAGAACATACTGTGATTTTTACCTCTGGGTCTATCTGTTATGGGCAAGAATAGATATCCTCTGCCAAGGCAGCTGCGTCACCTGATCATTGGATCTGCACCTGTTCTTCACAGGCAAAGCAGTTAATAGTCTCAAGTTCCCTAAGTGAAAACAACATAACAACATTCTCTAGTATGCCTTTTCATTATTTTGCAAAAAAATAAAAAATAAAAAACCCAACCAATGAAACAAATAAGCTAATCATGGTCATACGCTGCTCATCTGGCTCTAACTATATGGCTTCCCGAGGGCTGTTTAGTTTTATGGGGAGACTGAATTTGTATTGCTCCTGAGATAAATGCAGCCATGTCCTTTTCTAAGGGGAAAATATGCTGGCTGAACAAGGAAGCTCTAGCTCATCTTTGCTGGGCCCAAGGGAAGTCAATGAGTCATTAAGATGAGCAAAGCTCTAGACTGATCTGAAGAGAAACAAGGGAAAGTTCCGATGAATCTATGTGTAAACGTTCAGCAAGTGTCTGGTTTGGAAACATTTTTCTAAGCATAAATGCAGTGTAAAGAATAATGAAGGAAAATGGATATAGCTCTGACTACCTAATTGAAAAATATTCTTTGGAGATTAATATCACAAACATTCATTCATTCTATGCACATTTAATGAGGGCTTTATTTTATTTGTTTTAGGTCTTGTGTGAGAGCCTGGATATACAGTGCTGAGTAAAACGGAGAGGGTCCATGGCTGCTTGGACCATAGAACATCTAGAGAAAAAGACAGAGTTTGAAAAATATTTGGGTGAGGTATTCTGGGAATATGGTTACCCAAACACAACTTTCTTCCTACCCCCCTATTTCCATAACCTAAATCCAAGTTACTTGTCTCTACTGATACAAATGGCTCCAGGGCCCTATAAGTAGATGTGTAAAGATGATGCTGTGGGCGTTGTCGGCATCCTAGTGGGGAAAACTGGTATCAGGATGTTTTCCCTAAGGCCTGGAAAGCAGCTGGAGATAACCATGAGAGCCTCAGTGTAAGATCAGAGAGCGGTGCATCCTGTAAGAGCTTGGCCTTCAGAGATATGTAACCACTCATGCAGAAGGTTCTCATTAGCTGCAGAATAACTTGCTAAGTCTCCTTGAATGCATGAGGCAACTAGTAGCTGAATAGACGACTGAGTACCCTCAAGTTTGGAGAGGACAGGAACACCCAAGAACAAGGAGTCTCCCCGGAAGTCAGCAGTGAACTGGCTTGTGTGCCATTAGCACATGGGGATAGGACACATTTCCTCCCACTACTTATGAGAATGTTGCCACTTAGGGAGCTTTAATATTGGCAGAGCCTTAATGAGCAGATACAGAGAAACAGCCACCCATCTATAGGGACAAAAGCCAGGAAAAGCGAGATCAATTAGAGCAAATAGAACCCATCCCTAGTGAAATGAGAGCAGCTAGAAGGGACAAAAAATGAAGAGAAAAATAAGGACACTTTTTGGATCTAAGCATTATTTTCTCAACTCTATATAAATGAAGAATGGAAGGATTTCTGCTAAAATCTGAATTATTAGCCTGAACATCAAGTTTAAAAAATATTCCAAAGCACAGAGGCAAGTACAGATTAAAGACATAAAATGGAAACCATAAGAGAGTTAGTGGATAGATATGAGAGAATTAAAAAGTGAAAAATGGAGATTGCAGGAGGAGAATGGAACAGATACAAGAAAGGAAATAACTACCTTAATTTTTTTTTTTTTCTGAGCTGAAGAAAGTCCAAGTTACCAATTGAAAAGGCTTAATAAATTCCAGACAGGATGGATGGGAAAATGCATTCACCTAGGCAAATTCTGGCAACATTCCCAAGTTTGCAAGCATTCATTCAGAGAAACAAGTAGTTTACAGAGGCACAGAAAATCAAATTCATGTTGGACATCCCATTCGCAACTGAAATGAAAGCCAGTGAAATAGCAGCTATAGATTACTAGGAGAAAAGAACTACCACCCGAAAATCCAAACCCAGCTATCTATCATTTATACATCAGGGCAGAAGATTCGGGGGACCTGCAATGTTCTTGAATGATGAGACTCAGTATCATAAAATTTAAGTTTTTGAGAAATGAATTTGTAAATGTCATACATTTATAACTTGAGAGAGTGCCAACAACTTTATTTGTAAGTAGAGAAAATTGGATTAAATAGCCTTAAATATAAATAGTATTAAACATTAAAATATGGCCAAATATATAAATTATGGTATGACTCTTTTTAAAATCAGATATCATAATACTAAAACACAAAGCCTTTATAACCATGTCAACCTAATATTGACACAGGACTAAACAAGTTATGGAAGAAAATAGAGAATACAGAAATAGACCATATAATTATGTACATGAATTTATCACATGCCAAAAGTAATACTTTGATTTACTGGGAAAAAGATGAATTATTCATTAAGCAATGCTGGGCCAACTGGCTATTCATTTTGGAATAAATAATAGGGAACACAAATTTTATGCCACATACAAAGTACAGGTAGGTTAACATTAAATTTAAGAGAAAGATATAAACCCATTAAACATCTTGTGGCAAACATTAAAAATGCATGTGAAACCAAAAAGATGCTTTCTTAACCAACACAGAGGAAGCAGAGACATATAAAAGGAAATAAACATCTTTGACTATTTAAAATGTGAAATTTTTATGCAAAATGTTACAATGTTGAAACATAAATGTTTGATCTGGAATAAAAGACAATGTAATATGTATAGCACACAGAGTTAATTATCTATAATATTCCAAAAATATTTTATAAAGTGACAAAGAAAAACAAGGCAAAGGAAAATAAATAGGTAATCTAGTGGATAGGCAATACACAGGAAAGGATAAATCCAAATAGGCAAGCAATTCATGGAAGATTTCCAACTTCATTAACAGTAAGGGGAATATGAATTTAAATAACCATGATATATAGTTTCATGCTCATTAGGCTGTAAATATATTTATCATTTCTGGCCAGTACATGAAGAAAACAGAATGTTATATATTGCTTGTAGAAATATAAGATTTTACAGCTTTATAAAACAAATTGATCTGACCACATCTATAACAATATAAAATACATGTATTCTTAAAAATAGTATATAAATCCTTGGATACTAGCTACTAGAGATAAAGCATCAGGACATAAAGTATATATCTGTAAGGATTTTTATTTCATCATTGTGCAGAGTAGCTAAAAACTGGGAGCAAAGTTAGTATTCAACAATAGATAAATAATTGAAATTTTTTTTGAGATGGATTCATTCTGTTGCCCAGGGTGCAGTACAGTGGTGCAATCACAGCTCACTGCAACCTCTGTTTCCTAGGTTCAAACCATTTTCCCACCTTAGTTTCCTGATCAACTGGGATTACAGGCATGCACCACCACGCCTGGCTAATTTTTGTATTTTTAGTAGAGATGGGATTTCACCACCTGGACCAGGCTGGTCTTGAACTCCTGGCCTCATGTGATCCACCCACCTTGGCCTCCCAGAGTGCTGGGATTACAGGAGAAATGATTGAATAAATTAGCATTCATCTGTACCATAGAATATCATGTGGCCATAAAAAAATGAATACTTGTCTTAGAGACTATCCTGTGGTATTATTGAATGACAACAGCAAAATACAAGAAGGTGTGTAGAAAAAGGACAAATAATGGAATATTATTCAGTCATAAAAAATAATAAAATCTTGTCATTTGCAGCAATATGTACAAACCTGAAGGAGGTTAAGTGAAATAAGCCAGGCACAGAAAGATAAATGTTGCATGTTCTCACTCATACATGGGAGCTGAAACAATTGATTTCAGGAAGGTAGTGAGTGGAACGGTGATTACCAAAAGCAGGGAAAGGAGAGGGTGGTTAGAGTTGAAGAAAGGTTGGTTAATGGGTATGAAAATACAGTTAGAAGGACTAAATTCTAGTGTTTAATAGCACAGTAGGGTGACAATAGTTAACTAATTTATTGTATATTTCAAAAAAGCTAGAAGACAAGATTTGAACTGTCCCCAACACAAAGAAATGATAAATATTTGAAGCAATCAATACCAAATTATCTTGATTTGATGATTACACACTCTATGCATGTATCAAAATATCATATGTACATAAATATG
This sequence comes from Rhinopithecus roxellana, assembly GCF_007565055.1. Lineage (NCBI taxonomy): Eukaryota > Metazoa > Chordata > Mammalia > Primates > Cercopithecidae > Rhinopithecus > Rhinopithecus roxellana. The sequence goes on along the minus strand of NC_044557.1, from coordinate 70,239,317 downwards.
TAGAACTATAATGTTTTAATAAAAATAAAATTGAAAAAATAATATATTATAAAAGAAAAATAATTTCACATATTGTGATAAGTGTTATGAAGAACTTCAGGGAGCTAGAATGGCATATAAAATGTGCTTTCCCTGAGGAAGTGACATTTAAAATAAGACGCAAAGAATATATAAGTATTGGCTAGGTAAAGAGGGAGGAGGATATTGTTCTAGATAGAATGGTACATGAGCAGGTTGCATGTTGGGAGAGAATTCATACTGGTGCCAAGGAGGAATTATGAGAAATCTAGAACGATAGGGACTTCGTAAAGGAAGAGCAGCCTAGCTTCAGAGGAGATTGGAGGAGTGGGCAAATGGGTATGTTTTTGACATGTAAAAAAGCTTGGGTTTATCCCAAGAGCGATGAGCAGTCTGTAAAGGGCTTAATTAAAGCAGGAAACACCATATCATCTGTGTTTTAAGTGACACTGGCTATGCGGTTAGGTGGCATTTGTATTGTAGTGGGCAACAGTGAATGTGGATTGTTTGGTTTACAGACCTGAAAGTCTTGGCCACTCAAAGGTAAGTCGGATAAGGATAGAGGTAGTGATGTTGGAAAGAAGAAAAAGAATGTTATTTTTATTAGTTTTAAAATTATTTTATTTCATTTCATGTTAGACAGAGTCTCTCTGTTGTCCAGGCTAGAGTGTAGTGGTGCAATCATAGCTCACTGCAGCCTCGATCTCCTGGGCTCAAATGATCCTCCCACCTCAGCCTCCCAAGTAGCTAGAACTACAGGTATGCACCACTGCACTTGGCTATGTTTATTTTTATTCTTTGTAGAGACAGGGTCTTATTATGCTGCCTAGGCTGGTCTCTCCTGGCCTCAAGCAATCCTTTCCCCTTGGCCTTCCAAAAGAAAAAAAGATTTCAAATATAAACCATGTTTTAGTGAAAATGTTTTACAAGTATGTTAGGTAACAGTGTTATTAAAATTAGTAAAATTGGAAACAATCTAGCTTTAGAAAATGATAAGAACAAATTTTAGAATACCCTTTTGATATACTATTTGTATTCCACAAAGATTAAAATTATGTCAGCAAAGAAAATATAATGGCGAGAAAAATAATAGTGATAAAATGTTTAAGGCAATGTTTGTACAGTGTATATTGTGATCCTAGCTATGTAAAAAAAGGCATTTGTGTGTATGTATGTATACATCAATTCAGAAAGTGATCATGATTTCTCCCATTATAATTTTTTGTGGTTTCCAAATTTTCTCCAGTGACTACAAATTACTCTATTAATCAGATTTTTAAATAATAGGAGAATTAAAAGCTGCTTAATCATGGATCTTTCAGATGTTTATTCAGATGGCTGAATTAGTCAACTTTGTTTTTATCTTGTTTATTTAAAAAAAGTTCTTCATCTGTACTCAGATTTCAAGTTATTTTCATCATTATTTTCTTTAAGTCTTTTAATATGTAGAATAAGTTAACTTACTAAAAACATAGGCAGATTTTAATTAACTTCAGAATTCAAAAGCCATTTCTTATTTCTAGTTTACTTGGCTGAAATTCTGGAACCCACGTTACTGAATCCAACATACTATAAATGCCTATATTTAGAGTGTCATAAAAAATTTCAGTTGTAAAAAGTTCAAAAGCAGTGAGAGAAACGACAATGGTGAAAGTTAATTAAATCATAATTCTGAAATCTGCCTATGTGAAGAACAAACTTTTATTCTTTTTTTTTGAGAGTTTAATTTTTTTTTAATTTTTTTTTTATTATACTTGAAGTTCTAGGGTACATGTGCATAACGTGCAGGTTTGTTACATATGTATACTTGTGCCATGTTGGTGTGCTGCACCCATCAACTCCTCAGCACCCATCAATTCATCATTTATATCATGTATAACTCCCAATGCAATCCCTCCCCCCTCCCCCCTCCCCATGATAAGCCCCGGTGTGTGATGTTCCCCTTCCCGAGTCCAAGTGGTCTCATTGTTCAGTTCCCACCTATGAGTGAGAACATGCAGTGTTTGGTTTTCTGTTCTTGTGATAGTTTGCTAAGAATGATGGTTTCCAGCTGCATCCATGTCCCTACAAAGGACACAAACTCATCCTTTTTTATGGCTGCATAGTATTCCATGGTGTATATGTGCCACATTTTCTTAATCCAGTCTGTCACAGATGGACATTTGGGTTGATTCCAAGTCTTTGCTATTGTGAATAGTGCCGCAATAAACATACGTGTGCATGTGTCTTTATAGCAGCATGATTTATAATCCTTTGGGTATATACCCAGTAGTGGGATGGCTGGGTCATATGGTACATCTAGTTCTAGATCCTTGAGGAATTGCCATACTGTTTTCCATAATGGTTGAACTAGTTTACAATCCCACCAACAGTGTAAAAGTGTTCCTATTTCTCCACATCCTCTCCAGCACCTGTTGTTTCCTGATTTTTGAATGATTGCCATTCTAACTGATGTGAGATGGTATCTCATTGTGGTTTTGATTTGCATTTCTCTGATGGCCAGTGATGATGAGCATTTTTTCATGTGTCTGTTAGGTAATACCACTCAGGGCATGGGCATGGGCAAGGACTTCATGTCTAAAACACCAAAAGCAACGGCAGCAAAAGCAAAAATTGACAAATGGGATCTAATTAAACTAAGGAGCTTCTGCACAGCAAAAGAAACTACCATCAGAGTGAACAGGCAACCTACAGAATGGGAGAAAATTTTTGCAATCTACTCATCTGACAAAGGGCTAATATCCAGAATCTACAAAGAACTCAAACAAATATACAAGAAAAAAACAAACAACCCCATCAAAAAGTGGGCAAAGGATATGAACAGACATTTCTCAAAACAAACTTTTGTTCTTAACATAGATGGGGAAATATTAAACTGGTCTGTGTTGTTTAGATAGAATAATCTGTCTCAATTAACAAGAAAACTCAGTTCTATTTGGATTTTCATAGTTTAGACATGACTGGGTTTTGACCACAGGGATGATAAACTGAGAAATGTGTATTCTCATATGTGAAATAAGAGAAACTTTACATTTGTAATATATGTTTATAATACTATATAACATATACATAATAATACATATCAAAGTATTATACATATTTTTAAATTTCTCAACCCTTTTAAAATTTTTAACATGCTTCTGAGATATATAAAAATAAATTCATTAAAGTTAATGAGGTTTTCTTTTTACTTATAAAGGTATTAAAATATATATATATATATGAGAGTATGAATCAGCATTTTACTTTCATTTTGATCTCATAAGTATTTCATATTGTGGTTTTCTTGTATTTCATTTAGAATTAAATTCCTGTGGATATCTTTTTCTAGTTTAAAACTATATACTTGTGATATAATACAGTAAAATAATATTCACATATTTGTATATATTTTACCTGCCTTTGGAGTTAATTCTCATAGTGAATATCTAAGCTGTAGGAAACAAAAAAAAAGTTGTATTAAGTAGATTACCTGGGAGAGTACTGTATAATTTATACATGTACATACACAGTCATCCTTCCATATCCATGAGGGATTGGTTTCAAGCCTACCCCACCCTAACGCCCCTCTCCACTGGGAAGGCACCCAAATGCACAGATGCTCAAGTCTCTTATATGGGACTTGGTGGTATGGTATTTGCATACAACCTATGAACATTCTCTTGTATAGTTTCAATCATCTCTAGAGTACCTATAATACCTAATACAATGTCAGTGCTATGTAAGTAGTTGTTTTACTGTACGGTTTAGGGAATAATAACAACAAAGAAAGTTTTTACATGTTTTGCACAGATGCAACCATCCATTTTTTTATCAAATATTTTTTACTGTGATTGGTTGAAGCTGTGAGTACAGAACCTGTGATACAAAGGGCTGACTGTGTATATGCATGTCCACACACACACTTACATACATATATGCATAAGTATAAATATTTCCAAGTATATTTATGTTACATAAATATTCTAAATTATAGATAAGTATTTATAATTCTTATACATTTAAACATCTATGCATAGGACTAAATCATAAGGTATTAGCTGGGCATAGATGCTGAAAAATATTTTAAGTAGCTAATCCTTTGCTTATATGCAAATTCTGCAATTAAAGCAGTAATTTTTTTTCATAAAATTCTTTAAGTAGTTGGCAGAATTTAACTTTTAAGCAGGTTAAATAGTTCCCTTGTTTACACTGCTGAAACTTTGCAACCTAAAAGATATTATCTAGGAAGGTAGATTAAAACTCAACCTGCTTGAACTACTATATATCCCAAAATAATAGAATCAGAAAATGAGATTTTGCTGAATTAAGTATCAGTTGATTATAATACAACGGTTTGATAAAGGAATACTTGATTCGGTTAATTCATTGTGTGAATATTCGGTAAATGCCAGTGGGATAAAATTAGACTGAAGGGAGGAATTATGAAAGCAAACTTTCCACTTGTTTTACATAAAATTTACAATTTCACATCTCAAACTAGTGATTAAAATATTTGAAATTATATTTACATTGTATTAACTTGATAGGATATGTTGAAAAATATGATTTCTAAATTTTAGTTTAATCAGATTTAAGAGGATTCTCATTCATTTTGCAATATCATATCCTATCCTTTACAACCTAAAATACTGTAGTGAATTGTATATGTTGTAGCTTCTTCTGTTGTAGCCATACATCTAGGACCACAAAACACAGTAAAACAAAACAAAACAAAACAGCAGCAGTAAAAACCCTGAAAATTTGTTTGGAAACTGGAACTTACACAGAAAATAGTAGAAGACTTAGATTTTATCTAGAGAAATCATTCTCTTTAGGACTAGCTAGCAGATTAATAACTAAAAATTTTCTGAAATTTCTGATTTTTCTCATTTTTGCTGGTAATGGAAAGCAATTTCCATTAGAGGAATATAAAGTAGAGTTGGAAGCTGGCATAGTCCTAGAATATTAGAGGTTATAAAAGCAACCTGTTAGATTCACTGACTACTGCTATCGTTTCTCACATGAATGTGCTAGACTCAGAGGTGACTCACTTCTGTTTGCACAGCAATCATTGGTGGGGCAGGATTGAAACCAAAGTTTTCATAGTTTTTGTCTTATTTACCTTCTTTTGTAAAACCAATTTGTTAGAGGCATATTCATACAGATTAGCTGTTCATCATGTCACTTACCACTAGTGGGGACATGGTGAAATGATTTTAGATGGAAAATAAATACCATCTACTTTAATAGTTAAATATGTATTTTGATATGTGCAAATACAACCACACTTATGTTTTCATTGGTGTTGCCTAGGATGTCTGCTTTAACTTTGCTTCAAATAAAATGAACCATAAAAAAATTTGAACAATATAACAAAAATATTATATATGCAGTAGTACAGATGATACATCTATGGCCAGCAGTCTAATGACAAATATATATATGTGTGTGTGTATATATATATATATAATTTCTGAGTTTTCTCATTTTTGCTGGTAATGGAACAAAATTTCCATTGGAGGAACAAAATTTTTAATCTTGGTTTTTGAGTGATTAAAGTTTGTGAAATGTTGTTTTATGTTAAAAAATATCCTTAAAACTGTGATGACCATAAGTTCCCTAGAAATCTAAATTATTGAGCCAAATAAACATGAAAAAATAACGTTAGAACTCTGATGACCGTAAGTTCTCTGAAAATCCAAATTATTGACCCAAAAAAATAATTGAAAGACTAATACAATTATTTAATTAAATTAACATGTGTTTTTTATTTTTGCCAACAGCATGCCCTTTAAAAGAAAAAAAAAAAGTTACTCTTTTTCTCTTGTGTAAATTAATTGCCTTCTTTTCATCAACTTTGGTTTATACTCTCGGAATTTCCAAGCTGGACTAATATAAAAATCTTAGAATGATTTTTATGCCTTAGTCTTACTCCCTTCCAACTATACTCCATGATATTAAGAGAAATATTTTTTTTAATAAAACAAATCTAATAACTTTAATCTCCCACTTAAAAGAACATCTTGGAATGGCATCATTTTGCTTACAGAACAAAGTCAGGAGTATTTAGTGGGACTCCGCTCCAGCAGTTTCAGCCTTTGTCTTTCCATTCCCTTTTCATCTCTCTCTCTCCACTGGACAACTTTCTGTTTCCTGGTGCTGTTCTGTTCTAGACCTTCATCTAAAGGTTGATGTATTTCAAGACTCAACTCATTCATATAATCTTTCCCTCATTTAATAAATATTTATTGAGTGCTCCTTATATCATTTATTGTGCTAGGCAAAGTGCAAACAGACATGTTTCCTTAATGAAGTTTGCAGTTCAATGCAAGAGAAACATTAGGGTAATCTATACAGTTAAAAATGGCACTATGGTTTTTGAAGAGAAAAAAACAACAAACCTCTGGCGATATAAGAGAGTAAGAGGAGGGCAGGCGCGGTGGCTCACGCCTGTAATCCCAGCACTTTGGGAGACTGAGGCGGAGACGAGGTCAGGAGATCGAGACCATCCTGGCTAACATGGTGAAACCCCGTCTCTACTAAAAATATAAAAAACTAGCCAGGCGAGGTGTCGGGCGCCTGTAGTCCCAGCTACTCTGGAGGCTGAGGCGGGAGAATGGAGTGAACCTGGGAGGTGGAGCTTGCAGTGAGCCGAGATCGCGCCACTGCACTCCAGCCTGGGCGGCATAGCCAGACTCCCTCTCAAAAAAAAAAAAAAAAAAAAAAAGAGAGTAAGAGGAGAAACTTTTATACAAGGGACTAGGGAAGACCTGCAGAGTTGATACTTAAAATGAGAGCAGGAGACCAGCCTGGGCAACATGACAAAACCCCATCTCTACAAAAAATTAAAAAATTATCCAAGTGCAGTGGTGTATGCCTGTAGTCCCAGCTACTCAGTAGGCTGAGGTGGGAGGATCACTTAAGCCCAAATCTGCAAGATTGAGGGCACAGTGAACGGAGATCACGTCACTGCACTCCAGCCTGGGCAACAGAGCAATACCCTGTCTCAATAAATAAATAAATAAATAAATAAATAAATAAATAAATAAATAAATAAAATGAGACCTGAAGCCAAAAGACTGTCTCTTTCAGTTTCCTGTTACTGCTATAACTACCACAAACGTAATGGTGTCATACAACACAAATTTATTATGTTACAGTTCTGGAGGTCAGAATTCCTTGTCATGGGTCTTATGGGTCTAGAATCAAGCTGTGGCAGGGCTGCATTCCTTCTGGATAACCTAGGGAAGAATCTACTCCTTTTTATTTTTCCAAGCTTCCAGAGGCTGCCCCTATTTCTTGGCCTGTGGCTGTCTTTGATTTTCAAAGCCAGCAGTCACATCCCTCTGACCTCTGCTTCTCTATCTTCATACCTCCTCTATTATTAAAAATTCATCAGAACATTTTTTCCTTAGGTTTAAAATAGTGGTTAAGTATGTGGACACTGGCTCCAGGCCATGTAGGTTGGAATCCCAGCTTTAATACTCACTGGCTGTGATATGGAGCACATCTAAAACACAAACACAAAAATAAACAAAACAACTTTTGATGCCTAGTTTCCTCAAATGTAAAGTGGGGCTGATGATGGCACTGACCTCAAAGGAATGTGCTGAAGATTAAAAGGATGAATGATGTAAAACTCTTAGACTGCTGCAAGGAGTACGAGCTGCTATTATTATTATTATTAACAAATATTTATTGAGTGATGATTATAGTTGAGGCAGGGTTCAGCTGAAATTTCAACTATATCTAATTACTGCCTAATCAATCATGATTTCATGGAGCAGAAAAAATATTTGAGGAACCACTGATACATTCATGTATATTTCATTAGCAGACTTTAAACACTTTGAGAACTATGTCATGCAACTAAAAGTACATGGGGATGGAGTTCAGCTTTAGTATTGACACTTTTTACTTGCAAAATGAGATTTTAAATATATACCTTAAAGTAACAACAGGGTCAGGTGCAGTGGCTCACACCTGTAATCCCAGCACTTTGGGAGGCCAGGCAGGTGGATCACCTGAGGTCAGGAGTTTGAGACCAGCCTGGCCAACATGATGAAACCTCTGTCTCTACTAAAAATACAAAAATTAGCTGAGTGTGGTGGGGAGCGCCTGTAATCCCAGCTACTCAAGAGGCTGAGGCAGGAGAATCGCCTGAACCCAGGAGACAGAGGTTGCAGTGAGCCAAGATCATACCGTTGCACTCCAGCCCAGGTAACAAGAGCAAAACTCCATCTCAAAAAAAAAAAAAAAAAAAGTAACGACTGATTTGTGGTAAAACTTTGGCATTTCCAGAGATGATTAGCTAGGCTTTATGAAAATGGTCCAATGTCATCTAGCCTTTGATAATTTGCTTGAAATTAATCTCAGTAATAAAAATAGAGGTTTTGCAGGAACGAGGTTGGATTTTGGGGTTAGGAGGTGGAAGGACCATTGCCTCAGCCACGGATAAGAAGGCTTTCATTGTACATTATCATTCAAAGGTTAAAACGCTCTTTCAGTTCGTGTTCTATTCCCATATAAACGCCTCTCGGCAGTCTTTTAACTGGTGGTGTTATACTTTTCTTATTTGTAGGTAAATTACATTTTACTGTGGATGTTTTCCAAGATTTGTGACCAGGCTGTGTGGTTTATTATGTACTTTCAGTTTTCTGTCAGGTTTTATATGTTTTAATCTTCAGAATTTCAACAGATGGTGACTCTTTCTGGAGGTTAGATGAGCAATTAAAATGCTGTCTGGTTGCTTTGTGTCAGTGCATATGCTATTCACATTTCATGCTAAATGTGAACAAACCACACAGTCTTCTTTTGCCTTACTTTCCTCTTTGGGAATTTAGGAATAGAAATATTCATTCTTCCTGACTGCTGTGAGGAATGAGTCATAGGAAAGATGTGACATCTAGCTCAGCTAATACCCACCAAAGCTAGGCAAAAATCACAGGTCCTCAAGCCTGCTTAAAAAAAGTTTGTTTTGCCAGTAACTGTTCTCCATAGGGGTTCACAGCATGCAGTCAAATAACATTATGAATGCAGGTTGCAAATTAACCTTCAGAACAAGAAATTAATTACCCAGAAGTACTCCTTTGGGTGCATTAAGGATGAAAGTGTCCAGTATAGATATTGTCTTCTTCTTTGTTAATAGTTCATACCCATTTTCAAGTTTGCTGAATGTTAGATGTTACTCATATATGGCATTCATTCTAGCCTCACTACCTAGGACTTTGTTAAAAGCCAAAGAGGTATTAAATTGCACTGTAACAATAGAGGATTTTTGATTAAATTCAACATTTATTGCACATCACACATACAATGGAAAAGTTCTATACTTAGTATGAAGGGTCAATCTGGAGAATAAAAAAAAAAATGCAATCTTTGCTCCAAAGGAATTTGCAATGAATTTATAACAAGCAGAAATATATTGCCAGTGCCTAGAGGGCACTCAATAAATGTTTATTAAACAATTGTTAAATGTCATGAGAGGAGTAAAGGATTGAGATTGGAGCACAGAGTAGGGATTGATTTTGAATGTGAGTCTTAGAGAAGACTTGACAAAAAGGGCAACATTTGAGATTGACTTCAAACAAAGTAGATTCGGCTGTTGATGAAAGAGTTTCTTTGCATTGGGACTGGCACACTGTGGAAACCCATTTTGTGTATTCAGCGACTATAAGTAGCTTGTTGTTGTTGGAGATTATGTTTTCTAGGCCACAGAGAATAGTGAGATATGGAGCTAGAAAGCAAGTTGAAGCCCAGATGATAGAGGTCTAATGTGCTAAAGAGTTTGGACTTTAGGTAGTGGCCAACACTAACCTTTGAAAATACAGGCAGTGGTGTGCTGGTTGACCTCTTGCCTAAAAACTTGATTTGTCATATTTGACAACTTTTATACTGTAAATACTCCCACTGTGACTGACTTCATGCTGCCAACTGGACATCAATGAACTGTGAGCTGGGAAGATATGCAACTCTTGCCAACCAGCCTGAGCTAGCTGAAGGGCACATTGACAAGATTTGGCATGCTCAAATATCTATTTTAGAATGTTTATCTTGGCACCTGGTTAATGAATAGATTGGATACAGGAGTTGGAGAATCGGTTGGGAGACTAAACTATAACTCAGGTGCAAGTTGAAGAAACCTAAAGCTTGGAGTGGGGATGGAAAACTGAGATGGAGGAAGGAGAAAATACTTAGCGGGGCAAGATTTTCAAGTCCAGGGCCTAAAGATGGGTTCTGGGATGTCTGTGAGCTCCCTGAAACTGAATATACTTTTCGTGTGTGTATTTTTGGGGGAATGAGTTTTTATTAGACTTTCAATAGATCTATTACCTTCACTCTTAAAATTTAAGAATTGTGATATTCAGGTAGAATACACAGAATTTGTTAAGCAGCTGTATATAGTGCAAAAGGAGACTGGGTGGCATGAGAGTGTACAGTTGCTGATGATTTGGAGATTTGTAACTTGAGCAATTGGAAAGATTTTATACCATCTTCTGAGACAGGGAATGAAAAATAGAGGCAAAATCAGAGGATTCAATATCTTACTAAGTAAATGTAATACTTATAAGGGTTTTAGAGCAAAGTAACAAGATACAGCAGAGCACGATAGGTAAAACACAAGAAAATTGGATGCTAACATGAATTTTATTACTATGTTGAACCCAGATATGGGATCTCAGTATATATTTTGTTATGAAAACATGATTTTTATTATATCTCCAGGCCATCTCAAAGACCCTTTAACCCAGATATGGGATCTCAGTATATATTTTGTTATGAAAACATGATTTTTATTATATCTCCAGGCCATCTCAAAGACCCTTTCAATGAGGAAGAAGTAGAAGGAGGAAGAGAATAAGAAAAAAAAAGGATAGGGAAGAGGAAGAAAAAGACAAAGAGACTCAAGCCCTATCCTAAGTTTGTTTTGTTTTGTTTTCAAAGCAATATGTGATAGCAGGTCTCAGAGTTAGGAGGAAGTGCCGTATAATGGAAAGAATACAGGCTAAGAAGCAAAGTTTAATTTATATCTTACTTGCTTTATGACCTTCAGGAAGTAATTTAACCTCTCTAATTCTCATTTTCCTCATTTCTAAAATGAAACAAGTAAAATTTACTTTTCAAGACTATTGTGAATACTGAAGGTAAGGTCTATAAAGAATCTGGTGATAATTGTTTAAACAGGTTCTTGTAATCAAAACAAGGTAATTCCTTGGTATTTATTGTAACGGAACCTGATTCACATAATCTCTCTCTCTCTCTCTCTCTCTCTCTCTCACACACACACACACACACACACACACACACACACACAGAGTCTTTAACTTTTAGCACGCATAAAAAATTAGAAGATATAGGTAAATAAAATTTGACTTCAGTAGGCTTTTGTTATTTCATGATTTCTCTCCAATCCAGTATCACTTTAACTTGTGGATAAATAAAAAAAACAAAAGAAAAAAATGAGTGTGACTCCTGTCTGCTCATCCACTAATTGACTTAAATGAAAACTGACTTTATTGGTTGATAATCAATATGGAGTTGAGGAGGCAGTACCCTAGGGTTTAGGATTTGAGTAATATCATTTTTATGATTTGCCTTTGCCCTTCTTTTATGATACTGAAACATGACTGTTTAAAATAAATCTTTGTGAATTGAAGAGGCATTTTATTTCTTATCCTGAATAAAAAAATATAACTATCATAGACCTCATGGCTTTCTCCTAGACATATAAAAGAGTTTGAATTTAAGACATAAAGTGGTTCAAGTAGATTTCTGGGGCTGCCATAACAAATTACCTCAAACTTGGTTTGAAACAACAGAAATGTATTGTCCTACAGTTACAGAGACCAGAATCTGACATCAAGTTTAGATGACAACATCTTTAGATGACAACATCTAAAGAATAATCTGTACCTTGCCTTACAGCTTCTGGCCACTGAAAGTATTTCTTGGTGTTCCTTGGCTTGCGGCCACATTACTTCAGTCTCTACCTCTGTCTTAACTTCACTTCTGTGTGTGTGTGTGTGTGTGTGTGTGTGTGTGTGTGTGTGTTACCCTTTGCCTCTCTCTCCTAAGGATACTACTATGACTTTTAGGGTCTAGAATGATCCAAAATATTATCTTCATCTCAAGATTCTTAATCATATTTGCAATGACCCTTTTTCCATATAAGATAACATTACTATTTTGACACATAAGATTATATTCAGGGGTTTCAGGGATTAGAAGGTGACTATATATTTGGGAGGCTATTTTTTTCAGACTACCACAGGGGTTGCCATGAGTTTAAACAGAAGTATTTCCTAAAATAAATTATTTTTTAAAATTGCTGGGAGTACAACATAAATTACTTGAAAAGAGACAGAAACAAGAGATAAGATTATCTGAGAGACAGGAGGTGCCTATTTTACTTTGGTCCTGCTTTAAGTCTCCATGCATTTTTGTAGATTTGTTATGCCATTAATAACTAGGGATTGCTTTTGTCTATGTTCCACAATTTCAAATTTAGTTGAATAAAAGAATCTAGCCACATCACGAGAAACTACAAAAAAGGTATTGGGTGTTCACACAGCTGGCCTGCAGTGCAGAGCTGAAACATGTCTAGTTAAATTAATTAATTTAATACGTTATTTAAGAAGGCCTACACGTGCCTTTCATTTATCACCTTTCTCACTGAGATATTTCAGCTTTGCTAGGGAAGCTGGAAATGATTGGCACCACTGGGTATCATGTACATGGAAAATATTCAATAAACAACTGGTTCCTCCTTGAGGCTTTGGCCTTTTCTTTCATAGTGAAACATCAGTATTTTACGTCTAAAAACTAGGTTTTGATTAAGAACCTTGTTATCAACCCAGAAATAAAAAGTTTACTTTATTTTAAAGCCCAGGTTAAAAAAAAATTCAAAAACAAGTGAAAAGTAGTAGAAAAAATAAAGCCAAATGCCAATACTTTAAAAGGTGTGATCAAATAGACAAACTATGGCAATCCAGATTAAGGAAATAAAGAAAGAAAGCAGGCTGGGCGCAGTGGTTCATGCCTGTAATCCCAGCACTGTGGAAGGCCAAGGCAGGTGGATCACTTGAGTTTCGAGTTCGAGACCAGCTTGGCCAACATGATGAAACCCCCTCTCTGCTAAAAATACAAAAATTTGCATGGCATGGTGGCAGGCGCCTGTAATCCTAGCTACTCACGAGGCCAAGACCAGAGAATGGCTTGAACCCAGGAGGTGGAGGTTGCAGTGAGCTGAGATCACACCACTGCACTCCAGCCTGGACAACAGAGCAAGACTCCATCTCAAAAAAAGAAAAAAGAAAAATATTCCATATTAAGACTGAAGGAAACATAATCACAGATATAGAAGTAATTTTAGAATTATGAGATATTATCTTATGCAACTTTGTATAACTTTAAAAGAATATGTGGCAAAAAATGCGAGAGTCTAGAGAAAATGTTTTCTTTTTACTAAAATAAATACTACAAAAGGTTGACCCAAGGAGAGGCAGAACATCTAAATAGATCAATCATGGTTAAAGATTTTGTAAAATCATTGAAAAGTCTCCATTTTAAGGCCTGGTTTTGTGATTAGATTTGACCTAACTTTTTTTTTTTTTTTTTTTTTTTTTGAGAGGGAGTCGTCTCGCTCTGTCATCCAGGCTGGAGTGCAGTGGCGCGATCTCAACTCACTGCAACCTCCATTTCTCAGGTTCAAGAGATTCCTTTGCCTCAGCCTCTCAAGTAGGTAGGATTGCATGCATGGTCACCTGACCTGGCTAATTTTTGTACTGTTAGTAGAGATGGGGTTTCACCGTGTTAGCCAGGCTGATCTCTAACTCCTGACCTCAAGCGATCTGACCACCTTGGCCTTGCAAAGTGCTGGGACTACAGGTGTGACCCACTGTACCCAGCCCAGAATAAATATTCTTTACAAGTGCACATAAAAACATTTATCAAGATAGACCACATTCTGGCCCATTACACAACTCTCAAAAAAATTCTCAAGAATTCAAGACATGTAAAGTTTATTCACTGACCACACTGAAATTAAATTCATAACAGAAAGATTCCTGAAAAAAAGTTCCAAAATATTTGGAAACTAAATAACACTCTTCAAAATAACTCATGTGTTAAGGAAGAAATCAAAAGGAAAATTACAAGGTAGTTTGAGCGGAATGAAAATGAGAATGCCACATGTCAATGTGTGTTGTTTCCCTCTCTGTGTCCCTGTGCACAGGGTGAGAGGAGGAAAAGGAGAATAAAAATAATTATTGGGTACTAGTCTTAATACCTGGGTGATGAAATAGTTTATTCAACAAACCCCTGTGACCTGAGATTACCTATATAACAAGTCTGCACATGTGTCCCGAACCTAAAGTAAAAGTTAAAAAAAAAAAAAATATATGTGATGCTGATAAAGCAGGAAATAGGGAGAAATTTATGGAATAATTATCTTTATAAAAAAGAGTAACATCTCAAATCAATGACTGCAGCTTTCACCTTAAGAAACAAGATTAAAGAAGAGCAAATTAAACTTAAAATAAGCAGAAGAAGCTGAAGTATAAATTTCAGACCAAAATCTAGAAAATAGAAAACAGAAGAGCAGTAGAAAAAAGTAAATGAAATCTGATGTTGGCTTTCAGTAAAATTGATAAACCTCTAACTAGATGGATCAGATGATCAGAAAAGAGGGAGACACAAATAATCAAGACAAGCATGAGAGTGAAAATATCACTCTAGAGTCTACAGAGCTGTTGTTAAACTAGTTGGGAGACTGAGTTTTCTAATCTGTGAATGAAAAAAATACCTTTGTGTGGTAACTGGTCTTCCCCATCCTGGCCTTTATAGGAAAAGTTTGAGGCTCTCTCTTGGGGCCTCTATTGCATTTTTCTACTGACCCCATTGTATTCTAATTATCTCCATATGTATTTGCTATAGTTTGAATGTGTCCTTCAAAGTTCACGTGTAGGAAACTTAATCCTCAATACAACAATGTTGGGAGGTGAGACCTAATAAGAAGTGATTAGATTGTGGAGGGCTGTGCCTTCATGAATAGATTAATGTCCTTATCATGGAATTGGGTTAGTTATGAAGAGAATCAGCTTGTTATAAAAGCAGATTTGGTGTCCTCTTGCACACTTGCCCTCTTGCTCTTGTTTATTCTTGCTCTCCTTCCTTCTGCCCTGGGATGATGAAGCACAAAGGCCTCACTAGATGCTGGTGTCATGCACTTGCACTTGCCAGCCTCCAGAATCATGATGCAAACGAATTTTGTTTATTATGAATTGCCCAGTCTCTGGCATTTTGTTATAGCAACATAAAATGGACTAAGACAATATCTTACTCCTACCCTTGACAAAGAGCATATGCAGACAGGTGCTGAAAAAATACTTGAAAATATAAAAGTATAAAATATTCTAGGTTGTAAGAAGTGTAACACAGACAGAATAAGAATGAACATTAGGAGAGTCGGCAAATCTACTCTGAGTGTGGTCTCAGGAGAACAGCCTGGTAGCCTCTCTGGAAGAAAAGACCCATTAGAAATAACAGAAGGGAGAGGCTGAATGTCTTCCTTGCCTATTAGTTCTCATTTGCTTTTTACTGACTGTTGTTAAGATTGAATATCTTTTAATACATGTTGGCCACCTCTCTTTCCTCTTCAAAGAATTGCATGTCTATGTTTTTTACCCATTTTTAATTATTTTTGCTTCAAAAATTCATAAAAGTGCATTATATAATTGGGATTTTAATCCTTTGAGTGTTACGGGTAGATAGCAAATATTTTTCTCAAGCTAACATTTATCTTTTGCTGTTGCTTATAGTGTCTTTTACTGTTATGTATTTTTATTTATGTTTTAGGTAGTTAAGTGCTGTATGTTTCATTTTATTTTCTTTATAGCATCTGAGTCTCCCACTTCACAATGAAAAAGCTATCCAAAATGTGATAAATGAAATCTGCTAATTTTCTCTAAGATTTTATTTCATTCCACAGGTCTAAACTCTTAATCCATCTGGAATTTATTTTTCACATCATATGAGATAGAGTCTACCTTTATTTTCTTCCAAATTAAATGCCAGTTTTACCAGCACCTTTGTTAAATAAAACCATCATATTTCCTGCAGAATTAAAATGCTAACATTACTGTACATTGAGTTTTCACATACATTTGAAAATATATATTAACATTCTTTATTTTCCCCTCAACATTTTTGTTTCTTTCTAGCACTGATGCTGCATTGTTAAGTTTATAGTGAAATTAATGAATTGCCACTAGTTTTTTAGTTAATTTTATTTGTAATTTTAATTTCCTGACTGTAGAATTATATCATCTGCAAATGCATATTTTTTCTTTCCTTTTCTATTCAAAACCTTTTTCTTATTTTATCACTGCACTTGAAAGAATCACCTTCAACATTAAAACATAAATTTGGGTATTCCTTTCTTATTCCTGATTTTAATGGAAATTGCTTTATTATTTAGTATTGGTTATAATATTTTCTCTTACTTTTGACAAATAGTCTTTATTGTATTTCAATATTTGCCTATTTGTTCTTTTATAATTTAAATTTTTTTTAATTCAAGATAACATATTGAGGAAAGATAACTAATATAACTATACTAACCAACTGAATTTAATCATGGATAATATTCTACATTTATTTATTTATTTATTTATTTATTTATTTATTTATTTATTTATTTATTTTAAGACAGAGTCTTGCTCTGTCGCCCAGGCTGGAGTGCAGTGGGGCAATCTCATCTCACTGCAAGCTCTGCCTCCCAGGTTCATGCCATTCTTCTGCCTCAGCCTCCTGAGTAGCTGGGACTACAGGCGCCTGTCACCACGCCCGGCTAATTTTTTTGTATTTTTTTTAGTAGAGATGGGGTTTCACCATGTTAGCCAGGATGGTCTCGATCTCCTGACCTTTTGATCTGCCCGCCTTGGCCTCCCAAAGTGCTGGAATTACAGGTGTGAGCCACTGTGCCCGACCAATTTTCTACTTTTTAGTCAATGTTTTTATTTGGAAAAATTAGCCAGGCATGGTGGCACACCCCTGTAATCCCAACTACTCGGGAGGCTGAGGCAGAAGAATCGCTTGAACCTGGGAGGCAGAGGTTGCAGTGAGCTGAGATAGGACCACCACACTCCACCCTGGGCAACAGAGCAGGGCTCTGTCTCAAAAAAAAAAAAAAAAAAAAAAGAATATTCATTCTGCTTCTGCTGTTTTGGGTAGAATGTTCCATAAGTGTCCTTCAAATGTGGATTATTCTTAGTACCACACTATTTCTGGTTTTCTCAATTTTATAAATTTCATTTGTATTGATGTTTTTAATTTCTACAACATTGGTTATCTTCAAATTATTATGTATGGTGACATATAGCTCCCTCTGGTGACTAAATTAAAACTTTCATATTTCTAAAATCACTTCTTTCTAATGTTTAGAGTAATATATTTAGTAAAAAATAAATACTTCAGAGATTACAAATTCTTTTTAAATAATTCCAGCTAAATAAATTTAAAGTATTACAAATAATAAAGCTTTGTGAGATATATATTATATATATCATATTATATATAATGCCTTTCTTTTTATATATGTAAAATCAGAAAATCATTTTTATAATTATAGGGGTATAAGTAATTATATCATTTTTCTGTTCTTTTTGTGAGTTCACATATTGCCTAAAACTTTTATGCATAAACTGAAAGATGGGTCCCTTTGGTACAAATACAGCAAATTAATCAACCATAACCCCTACTCTATATCTAGCTAGGTGATATACATTCTTAATTACCAAAACCAATTATTCCACCTGTAGTAGTTGAATATTCATTATGTGCTGCTTTGAGTTCAATTTTGAATCTCTCAAAAATTCATATGTTGAATTTCTAACCCCTAGGACCTCAGAATGTGACCTTATTTGGAGTTGGGTTCTGATATCATTTGGCTGTGTCCCCACCCAAATCTCATCTTGACTTGCAGTTCCCATAATTCCTATGTGTTGTGGGAGGGACCTGGTGGGAGGTAATTGAATCATGGGAGCAGTTTCTCCTATGCTATTCTCATGATGGTAAGTTCTCACGAGATCTGATGATTTTATAAGGGGTTTCCCCATTCGTTCAGCTCTCATTCTTCTCCTTCCTGCCATCCTATGAAGAAGGACTTGTTTGCGTCTGCTTCCACCATGATTGTAAGTTTCCTGAGGCCTCCCCAGCCATGTTTAACTGTGAGTCAATTAAACCTCTTTCCTTTATAAATTACCCAGTCTCAGGTATGTCCTTATAGCAGCGTGAGAACAGACTAATACAAGTTCTTTACCAAGTTAAAATGAGGTCATTAGGACTGGCTGTAAGCCAATGTGACTGGTTCCTTACAAACGGGAAAAAGTTGAAGACAGACTCTAATATACAAGAAGAAAACCCTATGAACATGAAGATGGCCATCTATAAGCCAAGAAAAGAGGCCTGAAACAAAACCTTCTCTCACAGCTCTTATATTTTAAAATAATGTAAGCAAAATTTTTCTTGCGGGTGTATTTGAATAAGATTTCTCAGATTAATTTTTTCTAGGTCAGAACTGCTTTCTTTTCTTAGATTTCACTATATGTGTGATCATGAACTTGCACTTTAAATTTATTTTCTATAACTTAATATACTCAGAATTGTTAAATAAATGTTAATTACTAATGTTGAGAAATCCAAAAACACGGCCTTTAGGGAAGCTCAGTTTCAAGAAGTACAACCATTTCACATTATTAAAGTTTATGCCCTCAGAGTAAGCTTTGTTGGCAGAAACAGAGCCTAATATTGCTTCTTGGAGAACATCAGAGATTCAGGTATAAATGATAGAAACACAGCAAAGATTCTTTCTTTTTTCACTTTTGCATCTGGAGTCTCCATTAAGTACTGAAGAAAATAGGGCCCAAACTGGTCCAATATTTCTCAAAATAGAAGCTACGATTTAAGGGAGCTGAGTCTTGTCGAAGACCATAGGTTGAGATCTGCTCCTGAAGCAGATCTGGCCATAACCTTTTTGGATTTCCATTCTTTACTATTCCTGTGTTTCCTGTATATTATTTCTTAAATCTGCATGCAAATATTTCTTAACTAAACATGGTTCTGAATGTTCCATGTTTTTAGTTTTGTGTACTGCATTTTAAACAGATGGAATTTCTTCTAGTTATTTTTAGAGAGAATAGAAGTGACTAGGGGAATTAAAATAATTCTTATATTGGATATGCATTTCAAGTTGCTTTGATTCTCACAGGTGCTTTAGAGAGAGTTATAAATTTCTCTTCGTAGCTAGCTATTCTGCATCCTACTCACAGATCAATATTCATAGCTGGTTCTCTCAT
Source organism: Rhinopithecus roxellana (assembly GCF_007565055.1). Taxonomy (NCBI): domain Eukaryota; kingdom Metazoa; phylum Chordata; class Mammalia; order Primates; family Cercopithecidae; genus Rhinopithecus; species Rhinopithecus roxellana. Next base: position 70,219,962 of record NC_044557.1, on the reverse strand, counting down.
GGTCTTACAGACCAATAAGCGAAGCTCTCAGGCATACTAACCTCTTGGCATAATCAGCTTCTCATTCAAACATGCCATCTGTGCTCCACCAGGGACATCCTTCTCTCATAAACTAGCAATAGTTACAAAGTTCATTTCAATTCCCAGTACTCATAATCATCAAGAAGTTTGAGGTACCCTTTTGGTAAATACAGCCTCTACTTGGAAAACTCCTATTGCCTGCTGTAGTGCTTCAAGGTTTACATTCGTTTTCTATGCCAGGAAAAGAATGCCTTGTGATCGTTCTCTTAAACCTCTGCTTATGTTGCAATGTTTATCCATGGTCCCCCAAACAGGTTTCTTCTACACCATCAGGCTCTTTCGCATAAATCCATCAACATGGAACTGAAGGCAATTGGATAGAAATCTCAATGGGAGCTGTCAGGGCTTTTCCTTAATCAGATTTACAGGTTGCTGCTCAACAGCATGAGACATTCGTTCTCTGCCCAGATATTAAGTATGATCTGCTTAAAGGTGACGTGCAGGGGAGCATAGCAGTCACCTGTGAAAACATGCTAAATCATCAGAGGTTGATTTTCTCCTCTAATCTCTGAAAACAACAAAACAAACAGGTAAACTTAAATAACAGGCCAGTACCCTTATTAGGTCTAAGTATATTTCAGGATAGGTTAGGATGCTGCTGTTAAAAAATGTCTCAGTCTATTTGAAGTTAAAGATACTATGGATTCCAATGGAGTTTCTTGTTTGTTATTGTTATTTGTTTCTGTGTTGTTTCTGTATTTAATAAGGAATAAACTACTAAAATACTGCTGAGAAAAACGTTTCTCCTGGCTGGAGTCTTAAATCTCTCAATATTTCAAGGGCAAATTTTTAAAATGCTACTAGTTATAGGAATGGGAGATTAACTTCCTTGGATAGTCCCCAGAAAAGTAGAAAAGATTAGTCAATTAGGAGAGATTCTATTTTGTTTTTTCTCAGTGGCATAAACAATTATCTTTCGGTTTTGTAAATTTTTCTCCATTTGTAAAACAATGAAATTTTCATATCTCCATTGTAAACAAGCTTAACATTTCCTTTGTTAATCAAATGCTTATCAACTCTATGTCACATTTATGCTTGGTTTCAAAGATTTCTTATTAGGAGTCTACAAAAGCTTTCATCCATATTTTCTCTTAAAAGTTCTCAGCTTCCAGTAATAAAAACTGAGTATGTGGTTTGGTTTATTGCTGTCACTGCCAGCTGATATTTGGTCAGAAAATATTCATTGATCCTTTCCAAAATATTGAATAAGTACCTATTAAATGTCAAGTGATATATGAGACATTGATGCTGTAGAGTAAAAGCAGATATAGAAATATGCAAAATTAGGCTAGACATGGTGGCTTACACCTGTAATCCCACTGGTTTGTGAGGCTGGGGCTGGAAGATCCCTTGAGGCCAGGAGTTAGAGACCAGCTTGGGCAACATAGTGTGACCCCATCTCTACAAAAAGCAAAAATAAAAAAAAATTAGCTGAGCATGAAGGTGTGCTCCTGTGGTCCTAACTACTTGGGAAGCTGAGGCAGGAGGATCACTTGAGACCAGGTGTTTGAGGCTGCAATGAGCTATGTTAGTGCCACTGATTCCAGCCTGGGTGACAGAGTGAGACTCTGTCTCAAAGAAAAAAAAAAAAGAAATATGCAAAATTATTCTTAGTATATGTGTTTGTTATTTTATAAATCAGATCTTTTTAGAAAAGGGTGTGTAAATCAAACTTTATGAATAGAATTATTTAAAATATAAAAATATATCACATATCTCACATACAGACATAGCATATATATGTGTTATGTATATATATGTTATATACACGTACACACACACACATACACACCTAGTATTAGGTAATAGACAACTTGTACCTTTATATCTAATTCTCTTTCTATGTATAATATATATAACCTCCCAAATTAGATGATTGAAACCATCTCTATAAACTTTATAAAATCAATCAGGGAGAAGGGAACAAGAGAAACAAACATAAATAAAGTGTACAGTACATTCAGCATTAATCATTAGGTCAGCTTACTCTCTGGCCTACTTCTTCATGGTTGTTTGGTGCTTATCATCCTAGAATCTTGTAGACCCAGATTATAGTTCCCTTAACTGCTGTAAAGATAACAATTTGAACATTATAAAACATCAAGTGTTGTCTTTGAAATATTCTTTCAGGTTCTGCATTCTGATGAAACTACTGAAGGACCTTACTGATACCAGCTGGTCTGAAGGACCCCATGAGGTGCTGACTTAACAAAAAATACAGAATGCTGTTTCCATATCCTGATGATTTCATCCCCCTTCCCCCAACCAATCAATGACTCCAATTTTCAGCCTGTCACCCTCCATGATTCTCTTAAAACCCCCCACCCAGAACCCCACTGGGGAGATGGATTTAAGGGTCTCCTCCCATCTCCTCACTCAACACCCTGTGATTATTAAACTCTTTCTCTGTTGCAAACCCTGATATTTAAGCGTATTGGTATATTAATGTGCGGCAGGCATATGAACCTGTTTGTCCTATAATATTATAACTTGAACTTCTGAGGTTACTTAGAAGAGTACCTTAAACATTGTAAGTACTCACAAAATATTAACAGGTTGATGTAAACATACTGATTCAACTGGAATGGTTCAGTGAAGAAAGGCCAAGTTGCTTTGTCAGAAAGTCCTCTGCAGATTACTTAATACATATATTTTCTTTTTCTAGGAATGCACAGAGAATGTGAACACTGAAACATTTTTTTTTTTTTTTTTTTTTTTTTTTTTTTTTTTTTTGAGATGGAGTCTCGCTCTGTCAGCCAGGTTGGAGTGCAGTGGCACAATCTCAGCTCACTGCAAGCTCCGCCTCCTGGGTTGACGTCATTCTCCTGCCTCAGCCTCCCGAGTAGCTGGGACTACAGGCGCCTGCCACCACACCCGGCTAATCTTTTGTATTTTTTTAGTAGAAACCGGGTTTCACAGTGTTAGCCAGGATGGTGTTGATCTCCTGAGCTCATGATCCGCCCGCCTCGGCCTCCCAAAGTGCTGGGATTACAGGCGTGAGCCACCGCGCCCAGCCTGAAGCACTTTTTATATTCCATTGAAATGGAAGCTATATTCACATTCCAAACCTGAAATAAGAATTCCTATTAGAGACAAAGTACCTACAAGTTAGTCTCCATCCTTAGAATCTTAAATTCTAAGTGTATTTGTTTCCTTAGTTACGGCCATAGAATTGTGGTCAAGTTAGTGAGGGATGGTAACGAACTTTTCTGTGTCTTTAGTTTGGATAACAGAAGAAGAAATAAAGGTGTACCCTTTTTGAAGAATTCATGTTTGGCAATAGAGGAATTTCTTCCAAGTGAGTTATCAAACATTGAAGAATGGCATGTGCCTTAATCATTACATTCTTTACATTGTACATCAGTCTTTTGCATACATATTTGTATTCCCCACAAGAACATGTGTTGCTAGGGAGTTGGTGTCTATGCCTTGTTTAGCTTTTTGTTGCCATTTTATAATACACTGTTCAATAAGTCTTTGGGGAATAAATAAATAAATAAATAAATAAATAAACCCATGTGTGATTTGGTCTTAAGCTATGGAAGAGGGTCATGGTAGTAACAAAGGCTAGATTTGGTTTTCTTCCTCACTGCTCTCACAACAACACATTATTGTAATTACTTAATCTAGTATCTGTCTCATTCAATAGAAAGGGAGATCTTAGGGATCTGGGACTATTTCTTGTTTATCTTTGTTGCCCTTTAAAATTCATTACAATGCTTAAAAATAGTTAAAACATGTTTGTGAATGAATGAATGTACATGATTTTTGGCCAACTCTAAGGTCCTGTGAGGTTCTCATGTTAGGTGTCTTTACAGATAATATGTGTTTATTTTCAGAATCTTCATGTTTATCTAGGAAAACTAGCCAGTAATTCCTAGAGACCAATTTGTCCAGAGCAAATAGTGATGGACACTACACTTTTGGTTGTCCCATGCACCAAGTCCAAGGTAAAATTATGAAAGAAAATAAATTCCAAAGCCTGAAAGTAAGTTGACACAGTTTTGAGGGTACACAGAATATGAGGTAGTAATGGAAATTTAGTTTTAGTTCTCTCATCTAACATAAGCAAAAAACAAAATTCCAAAGAAGAAGGATAATTTTGTTTCATATGATGAAAAATAGCTTTGTCTCTATTGCATCTTTTATAAATATCCTTAAGTATTTAGAGAGACAGAAGATGAACTACAGTCTTCCTCAGCAGCAAGACAGCATTTCATATCATTTTTTATTTTATATTAATCAATATTTATAGGTATTTTAGTTCATTTAGAATTGCTATAACAGAATACTGGAGGCCTGGGTAATTTATAAAGAAAATTTGTTTATTTAGTTCATGGTTCTGCAGGCTGGGAAGTACAGGAAGCATGGTGCCTCCTTCTACTCGGCTTCTGGTGAAGGCTTTTCGTGCTGCATCACAACATGGTGGAAAAGGTCAGAGGAAAAGCAGGCCCATGCAAAGATGCAAAACTCACAGGGACACCCTGGCTTTATAACAGCCCACTCTCACAGGATCAATTCATTCCCATGAGAACTCACTCATTCTTGCCAGAGCAAGAACTCATTACTGGGAGAAGAGTACCAATCTATTCATGAAGGATCCACCCTCATTATCCAAACACCTCCCACTAGGCTTCATCTCCCCAAAACTGCCACATTAGTGATCAAATTTCGACATGAGTGTTGATGGAGACAAACTCAATCCCTAGCACTGGGTTACCGTAAAATGACAGCTCCTACTCCTACTGAATAGCTAGTTATTCCATATACATGTACTATTCATTCATTCTTGGGCAAGTGACTTATAGTCTCAGATTCTCAGTTGCTTCATCTGCAAACAGTTTGTGAGGCGTTTATGAGGATTAGAGGTTATCTATGTCAAATATTTAGTGCAGTCTCTGGTACATATTTGGTGCTTGATAACTAATAGGTATTTCATCATCATCATCATCATCATCATCATCATCATCAATATTGTGAGTCTTTATTACAAAAATTTACTTAAAATTTGAAGCAAATTTAAACTCACAAAATGCAATAAGTAATTCATATTGATAAGAGTAAACAAAAATACCATGGCCTTCCCATGTCTTCTTGCTCTTGATTAGTACAGGCTGTCAATCAGTAGCTTAAGCTTAATGGATGCAGAGGGAGACACACACAGTTGTATAAGTGCTTATTCTCACTGGGCACCTTGGAAATTTGTATATCCTGTAATTCTATTTTAGATACCAAGAAAAATATAGTTTTCAATGAGTCTTCCAATCTTACATTTTTTGAATTGTAGATTTACTTCTATATTATCAAAAGTGGGATGCATTGATTTTACAATTGTTCAGAATATTATGAAAGACTTCACACAAGATTAAATAAACAGCACATTTTGCCCAGAAAAAAAACATAATGAATTATTTAGCAAACATACTGTAAAAAACCTCATACTTGTGAATAATCAGAGAAATGAAAATAAAATATTTTATTTAATATTAACAACATAATAAAAATGGTTAACAATTTTGACACATTTCAAAACTAGTGTTTTAATATATATTACAAATTAGCATAATCTTTTTGGAAAGCAATTTGGCTATAGGCCAAAAGTTACAAAATTTGTCTTCTCTTGACTGAGCAAATGCAATATGTGGAATATATTCTTAAGAAAATAATCTATTCTAAATCAAAATATACATGGAAAGAATATTCACTGAACTTTTTCTATGCAGTGAAAGTGAAATAATAGCCCTAACAGCCAACACTTATATAATACTTGCCCTGCACTGGGGATGTTTGCATTTTAGGTGCTTTCCATACTCATTTAATCCTCACAAATGTCCTTTTCTCATCTTATTGATAAGGAAAATGAGGTGCAAATTGTTTAAATAACTTGCCACTGAACAACAGGTATCAGACTGTGGATTTTGTACTCTAAATCAATACACTACTTTGCCTTACCAGTAGAGGGAACAATTTACGACTTAGCAATAGAAAAATATATGTAAATGATGATTTTAACTGAACAGAATATTACATAATGATTCAAATGAACTATTATGGAGAATATAAAGCAATTTGGACTTTTGAAAAATTCTACTAAACTACAAAATAATATAGTATAGTCAACTCATTATGGTTGCAACTGTAAAAGATGGCTCTCATGAAAGGCTTAATATATACTAATGTGCAAGGCCAGCCACTTGCACATGAATATTGAGAGATAATTGAAGGAAGAAAAACAGGGAATAAGAAGATCTAGACACCTACTAAATCCTATGGTCAAGAAGACAGCAATCTACATAGTCAGTCCCATCTGATGCTGCACAGGCTTCCCACTCAGAGGGCATTTGAACTGAATGATGGAGAACACCTGGCTTCGGAAGTGTGAAATGCAGATGGAGGGCGAGTCAGAGACAGAGGAAGAATTTTCCTGAACTATCAACGAAAGAAAAGTCCCAGGATATTGAAATTGGAGCCTTACCCCTACGTGGATAGAGGTTGGAGAGCAAGTTCTAGCCTGATGGCTCAAAAGCTGAGCAGGGCTCTTTTTGGTGTCAAAGACTAGGAAACACTTTGAAACCCTAAAGGCTCAAGAGACTCCAGCCGAGGTGGGCAGTTGTTGATGGGAGTAGAAATCAGACCAAATAGGAAGTTAGGCTTCCTTTTGATTGGAGTAATTTCCAAAAATTTTGAGCAATTAAAATTGTAGAACACTAAGAGCTATAGAATCCTTGAGTATGGAGAAGTAGAAGCTGCTCTAAATCCTACTGACCAGAGCCTTAGAAGCTCCTGCTAGCTTTCCAGACTTTGTTTCAACTGGATTCAGGAGAATGCCAATGGAAGACATGAGTCAGGAGCATCAGATAGCTGGGATGATGCTAGGTCTGCTCAGGGCTTGACAACAATTAAGTAAATATGAAAAGTAATGTATTCAATTAAAAGGGTGATAAATTTACAGATACTTTTATTTTACATATTTTAATGTCATAATATTTCTTTTAAATTTTTAAAAATTCTGGTAATTTATAGAGGCTGCTCTTTAGTAAGACTTTTAGCTGTGCCCCCTAGTTATCTGCTTAGGTTCTTGTAATTGGATGATTTAGACAAGCATCTACTTTCTCTTCTCTTTCACTGTCTGTTCTCTCACACATGGGCACAATGCTATGGCTCCATCACTGAACGTATTTATTCACAGCAGATATTCCTCAGTGCTGGCTATGATGCAGTCTCTCTCAGTGCATTTTTTGCAAAGGTTTATGGTAATATGGTATATTGATCTCCTTCTTAGAGCAATGTCGACAGGGTCGTTCCAAAATAGAGGTCATATTCATGATCCTTCATTAAAATGTAAAAAAGCCATGTGTTTCAAAGTTAACAAATATTGACAGGCAGTTAATAATTTTCCTCTTTCTTGTACTTCATGGGACTAGTCATTAACCTCTGACATTCTGTGTAGGGGATTGCAATGGCAGAGAAATCATGTGACATCAGGCCAGGCTGATGTGACTCTAGTGGCAAATGATAGCTGGCCTTTCCACCCAACAATAATGAAAATCAGTTGATATAGAAAATTTTGTGTAAATGTATTTGTTTATTTTTTCTCTTTCCTGCCTTCCAGTCTTCCTTACCTTCTTCCTTCTCTCCCTTTCTTCATCACCTTCTCTCTCTCCTTTCCTTTCTTCTTTTCCAAAAAATTTTGAAAGCGTTACCTGAAAATAAGTGTTTGGGTATGCTTGTTTAACATTTTAATTATACAAACTTGATGAGTCATTTACTGTTACAAGTTAACTTAGAAGAATTTTAATGTATGCTCATTTATTATTCCAATCATAAATTTAAAAATAAGATATGGGGTAAAGTGAGAAAATATTATATTGATTTCTGTTTTGTTTCATTTAGTGTCAAAAAGCAAACTAATGACTGTGTGGTTTCAGACTTCTGGATTTTCTGTGGAATTAATTTTAGTCCTATATAACTGTACAGTAAGTACATTTAAAAAAGTTGGCCACAATTTATAGATTCAAATTCTAACATTGAACCAGTTTTAGTATAAAATCTGCGCTCAAATGTCATTGGATCATCTTGGGGGTTAAAAGATTCAAGTGAAATTGAAAAAGTATCCCATGTCCCTGACTTCTAGACTAATATTTATTAACCTATACCAGTTGGCCAAATTTCATTTCTGTGAAACCACCCATATTATCTAAATTTTAAAAATTTATCTTCTACGTAGCAAATTTTAAGTATTGGTTGGATTGTATCCAAAATAAAAGTTGTTCTAGGGGATAGGTAACAGGAAATGAAGAAATCCTATTGTTGAGCTTTGCAAGCACTGGTAAACTGCAGTCATAAGGCATAAATAATCTGTCCTTTACTGATGCTGGGCCAGCTTGATGCTAATGAACTTCTTTTCTAAGGCCTTAATCTGTTGCATTTCCTGTGACTCAGCCAATCCTCCCACTCTCTGTTGAAAAGAGTCATGGACCATTTTGGAATCGCTTGCAGTATGCACCCTTTATGCTTTGATGACATCAAAGATAGTTATGTTTAGTGACTAAAATGCAAACATTTGTGCGTGGAAGCAGCCACACCACCCCCTTTTAACAAACTAAGGCACCGCTTTTCATCAAGCAGCTTTTATTGAACTTTCACTGTGGTCAGGCACTTTTCTGAGTACTTATTAACTCTATTAACTTTTCTGACTACTTATTAACCCTATTCATTTAATCCTTAATAACTTTAGGAAATAGATGATGGTGATGATGATGATGATTATTATTATTATTTTGGGACAGGGTCTTTCTTTGTCACCCGTGCTAGAGTGCAGTGGCATGATCAAAACTCACTACAACTTTCATCACCTGCTGCCCCCTCAGGCTCAAGCGATCCTCCCACCTCAGCCTCTCTGGTAGCTGGGACCATTTTTGTATTTTTTTTGTAGCGGCTGTAGAGATGAGGTTTCTCCATGTAGCCCAGGCTGGTCTCAAAATCCTGAGCTCAAGCAATGCACCTGCCTCAGCCTCCCAAAGTGCTGGGATTATAGGTGTGAGCCACTGCACCTGGACAGAAGTAGACATTACTGTTACTCCCATTTTTCTTAGGAGTAAACAGAGACACAAAGGTTGAATAATTTGCTCAAGCTCACAGAGAGAAACTGGGGTTCTAAACCAGGTAATCTGGTGCCAGATTTCCCACATGATAGCTTTGACTCCTATTTGCCCTCTCCTACTCCAGCCACCACCTCCTGGTGTTTTATGTATTATCTGTGCTCTAGCCAAACTGGACTACTTTGCAGTTCTGCAAACACATTCCCATTTTTTTCAGTTCGAAGTTAGATTCCCTTCCTATGCACTGCCATTGCCTCCTGTGCTTGCAGTACCTCTGTCTGATTTCTCTGTGAGGAATGTAAGCCTACCTGCCTTCAAACTAAGGCATTGATGGGATCTGTGGAGAAATTCTGTAGCTAGGAAAGCATTTTGGAGGTCATTCAAAAGGGAGAGCTACTTTTTTTTTTACCTTAGTATCAGCCTGCTCAATTTGCACAGATAGTTAAGAGGAAGGATACTAGAGAGAAAATTACAGTAAAGATAGTGTGTTAGGCCGTTTGCATTGCTGTAAAGGAATACCTGAGGCTGGGTAATTTGTAAAGAAAAGAGGCTTATCTTGGCTGATGGTTCTGCAGGCTGTAGAAGAAGCATGGTGCTGACCTCTGCTCCTGTTGAGGACCTCAGAAGCTTCCATTCACATCAGGAGGCAAAAGGGGATCAGGCCTGTCACATGGTGAGAGTGGAAGCAAGAGAGATGCCAGGCTCCTTTAAACAACCAGCTTGCCCATGAACTGATAGAGTGAGAACTCACTCTTCATCAGGGAGATGGCACTAAGCCATTCATCGGGGATCCTCCCCACCTCAATCACATTTCAACATGAGATTTGGATGAGACACTCATCCGAACCATATCAGATAGGTAGGATCAGATGCCCCCTACTGTGCTAAGCATTAACCCCTTAGTTGCTTGATAATAGGAGGTTCAGAATTCAATTGGAGGGGCCAGAGTAAATAACAGAGCTGTGAGGAATTTGGGGCCCAGTCTGTTATCAATGGATATGACATTATTTAATGATTTAAGTAACCAGTAGGTCTTTATCAGTGTGTCCCGGCTAAGGATTCTCAATTGGTAGCATCTTGTGTTAGTGATCTGAATGGAATTCTAAAACTCCCAAATTCTCTCCTTATTTCTCTCCTTCTCTTTTATCACAAATGAAATATACTTTTGTTTAGTAATAATCCATTCATGTTATTGTCTTAAAGAAGTGGGGGAACCTGGAATTCTTCCCTGTCTAGCCCTACAGAGGAGAATACATTGAACTCTGATTATTTAATCTTGGAGCCAATATGTATAGGTGTCAAGTTCACAAAACATTTCACATTCTGTGTTCCCTGGTCTTATTTTAACCTCTTTCAGAATTATAATATTCTTTTACTTTCTGTCTTAAAATATGCTGCTTTACCTTTCTGTTTATGACATGTCTAATGTCATCTGTCAGGGCTGGAAGATTAAGAACTGAAATCCAGATTTTAGAGAATGCCTAACTCAGGTGTGCTGGTCCCAGCTTTGTTTAGTGTGTACTCCAGGTCCCCTGCACTTTCACCTCCTTAACTACTTCCCGCCTTGAGACATCTGGCAGCTGGTGCATCATCCACATTGCTCTCTTTAATAGATCATTTCTAGTGGTATTAAGCTATGTTTTTATATCTCCGATCTTAAAACAAATAATCAAACATGAAGCCCCATCATCTTCCAGCTTCTGAATGTCACAGTAAAACATCTCAAAAGTATTGTCACGTCACTCATTGTGTTCACTTCCTCACCTCCCGTTCATTCTTTAACTCATTTGAATCTGGTTTCTGTTACCTTCAATTCATTTGTCAATGACCTCAACGTTCCCTAATTCAATGGGCATTCCTCTCTCATCTTTTACCCAACCTTTCAGCAGCACCCAAAACAGCTGCTTTCGAAGACTCTCTTTTGTGTTTAAGTGACATGACACCCTCCAAATTTTGTTTCTACTTACTGGCCATGCTTTCTTAGCCTTTGGTTTGCTGGCTTTTCCTCTTTCTCCAATAAAATATTAGAATATATTTTATTTAACTCAATATACAAAAGTATTATCATTTCAACATAATCAATACACAATAATAATAAACTATTTCATAATTTTCTTTTCTTCTAAGTTTTTGAGATTTGGTGTAATTTATTTTATTTTTTTGCTTTACTATTATTTTTAATTGACACATAATAATTGTACATATTTTTGGAGTACAGTGTGATATTTTGACACATGTATACAATGTGTAATGATCAAATCAGGGTAATTAGCACATCCATCACCTTAAACATCTGTCCTTTCTTTATGTTTGAAACATTCAAAATCTACTCTTTTAGCTGTCTGAAAATACACAATAAATAGTTGTTAATTATAGTTATTCCATAATGCTGTAGAACACCAGAACTTTTGACCTTTAAAGATTAGTGTACTTCTGGTCAAATTCTGTACTTTTCATACATATTTTCTCTCACTTAAACTTTCACCTTGCCTGATTATCAAGCTTATGTTAAGTAGAACCACATGAAACTGATGTCTTTGTTAGTAAAAATCAGGTGAATAACAGCAATTTATTGATTCAACCTAATATTTCCAACCTAGAGTTCTCCTCTGCATTACATATCTAACTGTTTATCCAACATCTTTATTGGATGTCTAATAGACAACTAAAACACAAAACTTTCAAAACATAATTTATGTACCAATTCATCTGCTCAAGTTCAAGTTTTCTCTATGTTATTCAATGTCATCATCTAAGAGCCATCCTTGATTTATGTACTTTTATCTCAAAAATGCAATCAATCACCTATCCTTTTTCTTCTTTTACAAATTTATATGTTGGGTTTCTAGGTCTACTCTAAGCTGCTTTAGTCTAAGTGACCTATGTCTTGACTAAGCACTGTAATAACTCTGTTTTTCTGCTCCATTCACAGCCCCTCTGCTATCCAATCTTCACATAGCAACCAGAGTGATCACTTGGAAATATATATCACACTCTCATGCTAAACAAGCAAGCAAGCAAACCAAAAATAACAGCAACAAAAATACCTCTTCAAAGACTTCCCAATATTTTTGGAATCGTCCAATCCTTACCATGGTTCTTACCAGGGGTTGGCAAATGATACCCTGCAGGTTGCATTGATTTCACTGCTTTTGTAAATAATTTTTTTAGACACAGCCATGCTCATTCATTTATGTATTATGTATGGATGCTTCTGTACTACAATGACAGATTGAGTCATCGCAACAGGGACTGTCTGGGCTGCAAAACCTATAATATTTACTATCTGAGCCTTTATGGAAAATATCTGCTGATCCCTTGTTTATACAGTTCTCTACCTTCTAATTCCTATCTAGCTCTGAACTCGTGCCTAGCCATTCTGCCCTTAGCTCATTTACATCTTTTCCTACAAAAGCCTTATTCCCATTAGAGGACCAGGCCTAATTTACTACCATAAAGAATTTCTTTGCATTTGGTCTTCCCTTTACAGGAAATGCTCTCTTTCTGGATCTTTGATTGGCTGCTACGTTCTCATTATCTAGCTTTCATCTCCTTGGAGAGAGGTATTCCTTGACATTCAATCTAATGTTGCCCCTAATTCCTTTCTGTGTCATTGCACTCTTTAAAATTTCCTACACAGCATTTATCACAGTCAGCAATTATCTTTAAGTTTTTGATAGCCTTTTATTTTTCTTTCCCTCTATAAGCTCCATGAAACAGCAATGTTTCCTTCCTTATTCATTGCTGTACCCCAGCAACTCACACAGGCTTATACATTACATGTGCTCAGTAAATATTTATAAATGAATGAATGTGACCATTGTCTTTGGTTTCCCAGATGGGTCTCTACCATAAAATTTCCTACCAGGCACACTTATGAGTGCCTGCAGCTAACATTCCGGCTCCTACTGAAGATTGCTTGCAGTTCTCTGGACACCAAAAGAGCATTCTGTCCTCTCGACTCCTCTGGGTAGTAGAAACTATGCTATTCCAAGTAAAATTAAGGAGACTGTCATGCTCCTCATTTTATTATTATAATTTTCCACCTAGGTCTTGAAGCAATGTTATTAATGCCACTGTGTTTTATAGCGTTTTTCATAAAACACATTTTTCACTTTCTATCCATAGCCTCTAACCTCAATAAAACTTAGTTATCAGCCTTGTCTGGAATAGGGGATAAGTTCAAATGAGAAACACATGCTGCAACAAGTTCAGAATTGACTTTCATCCTGATGATTAAAGTTTTGTCCTTGTGTTAGGGTTGTCTCATTAAGCCCCTTTTCCTTAGGATGAGTTATCATCATGGAGGTTCCTTAAGGATTTCTGTAAATAGTATTCTTAGAGTTCTGCATCAATAGTGTAAGGAATCCCTTCCTTTAGCAAACACATATTAAATCCCTGTTGTATGAAGCTCTGATTTAAATGCTAAGAATACATTGTTAAACCTGATACATATGGAATTTACATTTTAGTGGGTTATCTTAGCTCTGATGTATCTAAACATCTTTGAATCTCAGTTTCCTTATTTGTAACTTGGTATAATATCATCTACACTGAAAGTTCATTGTAAAGATTAAATGAACTTATAAATATAAGTTCATATTATAAATATATATATTATATAAGTTCATATAATAAGCACCTAATATAGCATCCTATACAATGTAGGTACTCAGGAAATTTATCCACTATGTGGTTTGCAAATGAGAAATAAATACTAGCAATGAAGTAATACTTCCCAGATATTCCTACTGATAGTGACAGGAAGCAGCCAAATACCTAGGCAGATACGGTGGGTACCCAGTGAAACCCCACCTCCAAGCTGAAGAGAGTTTAAAGCCTGAACGCCAAGCTACAAGTTAAACCCTTGGACCAGGTTGAGAACTTGTTTTCCTCTTTGGCATGCTGTCCTCTGATTGACCCCATCCTTCACTTATTTTACATACATCTACCCTTTCCTAATTGGTTTTCTACACTGTCGTGCCCACCTTTGAGTGATGCCTTCACTTTAACCTTTTTTTGCATGCTCACATACCAATCAGCATACACTCTCCATCCTGTGCCTATAAAGACCCCACCTCAGTCGTTAGATGGGGAAATGGTCTAACTTCTCCCCTTCTGAAGAAATGGGCTGACTTCAGGGAAGAGATAACCTGACTTCCAGGAAGACGACCTGACCTTCCTGTCCCCTCTCCAGCTCCCCTCTCTGCTGAGAGCTATTTTCATCACTCAATGAAATTCTCCACCTTCACCATCCTTCAGCCATCTGTATGACCTCATTCTTCATGGATGCCATGCAAGAACTGTCACACTGGCCCTTTGCCCTCACCAGTGGAGGACAGCTGCCCCATGCAACGAGGTAAGGGGCCAACTGAGTTGCTAACACACTGCCATTCATGGACAGCAGAGCTAAAGGAGCACTGTGACACCTCATCTGGGGCTTCAGGGTCGCAGGCACCCACACATGGGCACTGCTTCATTCTCCTTGAGGCAACATGCCCGGTTTGGCCATGGGCCCCAAACAGAGCTTGCTCCTGTGTGGGCACCCAGAGCCGCCAGCCGGATCCTGCACTCGCTCGCTAGTACTTGGTCTGGCCGCAGGACCCACACAGAGCTTGCTCCTGTGTTGGCCAGATCCACACTCATTGGCTCATGTGCTCCCTCCCACAAGGGGTTGAACTAAGGCCAAGTAGAGGGGGTGCCTCTGCTGTGAGTCTGGCGAAGGGGCTGAGAAAATTCCTGCATCACTAACAGTATCAATTTTTCCACTCAGGTTATACCTGAATATGATGCATTAGGAAGGACAAAACTTCTAACATTCAAACTGTGTAGCTTTTAGGTAAATATTGTTCTAAATATTGTTCTAGAGAGTTATTTAGTACTATTACATTATATTATTTAGTAACATTTAAAATCAAAATTATAATGTTAAGGTACCCTGAAAATATTTTTTAAATGGTTACATGATTGGTTAAAGCATATTATTTTTAACATGTTTGCTTATCGTGTTAGTGTACCTACTCAAGTTATCGGTGATCAAACAAGGCAACTAGGACTTTAGAGACTGAGTCCACAAGTTCCAAGAGAACAGAAGAATCCGATTAGGAAAGGCTTATATTTGACTGTATTCCATCTCAACACTTCCACCCACTTCAATTACCATGTGATGTCTTGCACCAAAAAAATATTGTTTAGAGCCTGTTGCAGTATCACTGCACTGGGCAAAGAAGAAAAAAAAACCAACCTAAACAAAATGAAATAGCAGCAGCAACAACACAACTGGAGTTCAGTGCAACCAAGGCAGGCAGGATTTGAGTAGCGAAGGTGTCAGAGAAAAGTGAATCACTAAGCAATGAGCCCAGCACTGCACAAAACTTCTCCTTAGGGTATTTCCTGATTCCTAAGCTGTTTGTGCATGGAGCAGGAGCCTAGAAACCAACTAAACAGCAGCTTAGGTAGTCTCATGGTGCTAGAGATTTCAGATCCTACTAATGAGGAGTTGCCTTGAGATCCCACATAATCAGAACATTTCAAACCCTGATTTGATCGGAGATTGATTGTTTGTACTCTATTTTCCTGGCAAAGAAAGTTTATCACATTGTGAGGAAGATAAATATATCTAGTGCCTTAAAATGTTTTCTGCTAAAATATCTGGCATTTAATTTAAAATTACTATGTCTTCCAGGAAATAGGACCAAAATGACTAAATGTCTCATATTGTCAAAGAAATGATAAAGGTAGTAAAGAAACGCTAATAAGGAAGGGGCACATGTTGCAATTGTTAGTTGAATCATAAATTGTTAAAGAATCATAAAAGAGTGTAGACTAATATACTAAAAGAACATAATAAAAATATACAACAATAATTTAAAATAAATCAAGAAATATGGGAAAGGGTAATGGATAGAATATTTGTATATGGTACATTGAAATCATGATCTATCAGTACTTACATAAAAGAAATAAAAAAGATGGAAAAATATAAACCATATAGACACTAACCAAAGGACAACTGGTATAGCTATTCTACTCTCAAAGTAGACTTTGAGGCAAGATATATTACTAGATAGACAGAACATTTATTGTCTACGTATAGAGAGGACAGATTTTTGTGGTGATATACATACCAGACAAAGAACGCTTCACAGCAAGAACCATAAAGAAACTTAAAGAGGTATTTCATAATGATAAAAAGTCAATTCAGTAAGAAGATAAAAGCAATTTTAAATTTGTATGTACCTGAAAACATAACCTCAAAATATATAAAGCAAAGACTGGCAGAGTATAAAGAGAAAAAGAAGTGTTCACAATCAGCTGACTGGAGATTTTAACACTAACTTCAAGAACTCATAGAACAAGAAGATAAAGTACCAGTAGTAAACCCTGTTAATGACATATTACTGTTTTAAAATTGCTGATTTTGATTTGTGAAATAATTTGTTTGGAATTTCTTATCTAGGTTAATGAAAGATTTTGATTTATAGTATTCTTTTCTTGTAGTACCTTTGTCAGATGTTGGTATTAAGATTATGCTGACCTCATAAAATGACTTGGGAATGAGCTTTTCTTTAGCAGTGTTCTTGTAAGACTGATACTATTTCTTCCTTAAATGTTGGAAGACGTTTCAGTGAAGTAATCTGAGCTAGCATTTTCTTGTGGATGGGTTTACTTTCTAATGATAGATTCAATTTATTTAATACCTATAGTAGTGTTAAGATACTCAATTTCTTCTTGGATCTGTTCTGCTAAGTTGACTTTTCAGGAAATGTGTCTATTTTATACTTTTAAAACTTATTATCATAACATGGTTTATATAGCACATGGTTATTGTATTTAATGTCTGTAGAATCTGCTGTGATGTTTCCGTTTCCCCTTTAAGTCCTTGTATTGAACCTTTCTTGTTGATTAGTGTTTCCATGCATTTATCAATTTTATTAGACTTATACGATGCCAAATGTTTAGATACATTTGTTAACTATGGCACTGATTTCTAATTTTACCTTTATTATTTTCTTCTAATTAGGTTTACTTGTTGTCTTTTTTGATCTTCTTGAAAGTGATGTTTACATTGTTGGTTTTTAGACTTTTTTCTCTTCTAATAGAGATAATTAAAACTATTAAATTTTCTCCAAGCACAGTTTTAAGATGCTATATTTTCATTAACATGCACTTTAAATTATTTTCTAATTTTTATGTGGTTCCTTCATTGAACCACGGATAATTTAGGACTACATTGTTTAATGTCCAATTTTAGAAATATATTTTAGTTACCATTCTACTCATTTGTAGCTTGATTATAGTGATTAGATAATATGTTCTGTAGGATTTTAAGTCTTTGAAATCTGTTGAGACTTGCTTTATGGCCAAACATAAATGCTTCATATATACTTATAAAGAATGTGTATTTTTCCACTGTTGATTACAGTATCTTATATATTAGGTAAAGAGTGTTAATTGAAATTACAAGTTTCAATGTACATTTTTATTTCTGGACCTTGGTGGTAATTCCATGAATGCTTGCTTATAATTTTAATTAAATTGTTCATTTATGTTTCATGTATTTTTCAACATATTCCTATCTAAAAAAATAGAATTTTTAAAAAAGAATGTGAAATAATATCAGAGTATATTGTGAAGGGTAGGGATTAAAGCAGTTACAGTGGTGCTCTGGTATGAATGGGTCCCCTCCAAAGTTCAGGTGCTGCCAATTGATAGTATTAAGAGGCGGGACCTTTAAGAAGTGAATTGGCAATGAGGGCTTCTTCCTTATAAATGGGATTAAGGCCTTTATAAGAGAGGTTTTTCCACTTGCCATTCCACCTTCTGCCATGCAAGGATGCAGTAAGAAGGTTCTTACCAGACACCAGGTGCCATTGCCTTGATCTTGGGCATCTTGGCCTCCCGAACTGTGAGAAATAAACTTCTATTTTTTATAAATTACCTAATATGTGTTATTTTGTTACAGCAGCACAGAAAGACTATGACAATGGGCATACATTCTGATTTCCGATATTTACAAGAGCTGACCCAGAGGTTTTAAATAAATGTGTTTGCCATTAATTCCCCGAACTTAAATTATGTTAGGGTTGTTTTATCTGGCAACATCATTTTCTGAATATCATCAAAGAACTCTTGGTTTTGGTGAAGTGATTATTCTGTAGTTATAATCAATCATTATCATTCTTTTATAAGGTGAATGTTAGATTTATTTATTACTTGAACATTTGCTTTGTGGAAATTAAAAAGGAATAGTTGACAAATTAAACCTTAAGATGGTAATATTTCTTTTTTTTCTCAAATAAATTAAAAGCTATTTTAATAAGGAATGTTTTGTATTTCATTGATTACTTAATCACAGTGAAATGAGTATATCTGAAACTTCACTTTCATTTGCTAGAAAACTTAGTAAATAAACCAGAAATATACAATCTCCATAATTCACTGCTGCTTAATTTTAAAAAGGTATCATAATAACAGGCATGTAGCATTTAAAGCATTCTTTTCTTTTTCTTCTTTATATTTGAGACAGTGTCTCACTGTGTCACATGGGCTGAAGTACCATGATGTGATCATGGTTCACTGCAGCCTCCATCTCCCTGCACTCATGGGATCCTTTCACCTCAGCCTCCTGAGTTGCTGGGACTACAGGCAGGTGCCACAATGTGGGCTAATTTTTGTATTTTGTAGAAACGGAGTTTCGCCACGTTTCCCAGGCTGGTCTTGAACTCCCGGACTCAGGTGATCCTCCTGCCTCAACCTCCCCAATTGCTAGGATTACAGGTGTGAGCCACCATACCCAGCCTAAAGCATTATTTTAAATTAATATGTCATCTTTAGTTGACCTCCTTTCCCTTGGAAAAAAAATGCTTTAAACTCTTGTGTGGTTATCAAGAACACTGGTCAATTTTTAGAATAAACATAGTCAGCAATAAATTCAAGTTCAAAACCATATCCTGTATGCATTCAAAACAAATGTCATTTACTTATAGTGCTTATTGTTTTGTTCTCAAAAAAAGAACTTAAGTGAATATAAACATCACAAAATGTTTTCCAATTCACAGCTATTTTAGACTTCCACAGTTCTGCATTTCCACCTAGTAAGCAGAGCTCAATCCCTATTTTCATATGAAAATACCTAGAATGAACCAAATTTCCATTTAAAAATTGAACATTTGGAAAGGGAGTTGAAAAGCAATAAATGAATTTCTGAATTGATTTTCACTACTACCGATGGCTAGTTAAGTTACAAGAGAAGGGATGAACAGGAATCTAGGAGTTGACACTTTCAACACCTTTGAAATATGGATGAATGTACATTTGTCATTCAGGGTTGACCAGTGTTTGAGGTTCTGGGTAGCTTTGTTTCTGAGGGATACACATTGGCAGAATTTATGCATTCTCAGCAGTTGTTTCTCAGTAGTTAGACTGACCGCACAGTTACAGATGCTGTTTCATCCTTTGCCAATATCCAGCAGTGCAAAACTTTATTACAGCAGTACTTGCCTTCTACTGAATTGCTTACATTTCTTTTTCGTAGTGTTTGATAGCCTGCCTAATCAGCTTTTACAACACCAAGTATCTACCGTTATACAGGTTTTGTCGCATAAGCAGGATACCTAAGCCACTCTGTTTTTCTGGAAACCACAGTCAAGGGAACCAAGGACCTAGGGGGCACACAGGGCTTTCGGGCCTTTGTGTGCTGATGTTCCACTGAGAAAATGAGACTCTAGAAAATATGAATGGACAGATGTAGGTTGTACCCTATTTGCAGCTAGCAAAACTGTTCTTTCTTTGAGCTGTCTTTGGGGTGGTTCTGGATCTTGTGAGGACTACTTTGTATTTCTTCGTGGATACCGCATGCATCCTTGCGAAAATCATAACCTTAGTTAAGTCTGATTGGTTTTGGTGAGTCACTTGGGATGGTAAGTTCGAAAGCCAGAAATATCAACTGTTTATCCGGACTAAAATAAAATAAGAAGAGATTTGAAAATTTTTTTAAATATCTTTATACTCAGAAAGCTTAATTTTCGTCCTTTTGTTTGCTTCCTTTCTTGTTGGTATAATTTTGCTAAGAGAAATGTAAAATTGGCCAGGCACAGTGGCTAACGCCTGTAATCCCAGCACTTTGGGAGGCGGAGGTGGGCGAATCTCCTGAGGTCAGGAGTTTGAGACCAGCCTGGCCAGCATGGTGAAACCCTGTCTCTACTAAAAATGCAAAAATTAACTGGGCGTGGTGGCAGGTGTCTGTAATCCTAGCTACTTGGGAAGCTGAAGAAAGAGAATCGCTTGAACCTGGGAGACGGAGGTTGCAGTGAGCCCAAATCATGCCATTGCACTCCAGCCTGGGCAACAAAGTCAGACTCCATCTCAAAAAAAAAAAAAAAAAAAAAAAAAAGAAGAAGAAGAAGAAAGAAAGAAAAATGAAACATCGTATTGGTCTTTTAAAAAGCTTAAAATCTCCCCAAATTGGCTTCTTTAAGAATTATTTGCCCATTTATTTTTACCATTCCCTCAGATTTTATCCTCTTTACCATGTTCAGTACCACACGAATGTATCTACAGTCAATGTCTAATGACTCTGAGACCCCTTAAGAAACACAGAAAAAGATGCCACACACCCTATTTTGGGGGTCTTCTGTCTTTCTTGTGGAGTCCCAAGAGTCACGGGCAGGTTCCTCTCAGGTCTTTAGTTCTGCTCTCCTTTTGCATTGAGTTATCTGATCTCTTTGTTTTTGAGGGGTGCCAGGATTACTTTACACTATGAGAGAAAACTCGACTTTTGTGTGTGCAATGGCTAGCAAGTCACTAGTGGTAGGAGCAGTTTGGGATGTGGCTGAATACAATTGTAAAAAAAGATTATTAGTGCAGAAGGCTATTCATTTCTTTGAGTGTTTAGATACAAAATGCATGGTTTGAACACTTAGAGGATGTGGAAACACTCACCACAAAGGGAAAAGACTCCCATGGGAATGGGCTGATCAGAGTGGGCAGAGTGGCACTGGGTAACCTACTGGCCTTGGGAGAATGTGTTTGTAGGGAGATGCACTATGGAAACGTTGCATGGCTCTGTCCCATGGACTTTCCCTCTATGGGGGGACCCAAGTTTCAGTGTAAAAAAAATGGAATTATTTGATTTGGGGACACCTAGGTGTTCTGCCTTCCAGCTGCACCTGCTTTTCACATATGTAAGTATTAGGCTCTGAAAACTACAAATGTTGTATTGGCTCTATTCATTGGTGGAATCTGCTCTGATTTCAGTGATCCAGTTAAAAAGCAGAGACAAAATTAGAAGCTTCCTATCTAAATCAAATTAGACTTCTAATAAAATCCTGCTATGGCTATAATGTTGTAACCCCAACGTCCATTTTCAATCTTCCTCTAACACAACCACATTCCTTCTTGAAAAAGTTGAAATTTTCTCTCTGTGCTTTGAAATATAAATTTGCTACCCTGTTTTCTCCAAAATTGAGTAAAGGTTTCAGATATGTGAGACAGACAAACTTAACTTGTTCCATTTACAGAGGCATAATTTAATCCAACGGTCCTTTAGAACTAGTTATTTGTACCTGTCTCACGGTCAAAATTTTCTAATCAAAACTCTAAAGGCTTATTTGTGTCTGTTTGTATTTTTATGTGTATATGGGTATACATGTCTGTTTGTATATTGTCCACATGGGACCAAAATGACCAAATTGACTTATATGTAAATGAACACTCATAAATTAAGTAAATAAGTTCATATTCTTTTCAAGTTTTTATGACTTCAGTAACACTTGGTAAATAAAGCCAGTTCTTAAAATGGTTGATAAGGTGAAATAGAAATATCTTCTGAATTTAATTTAGATATTTTTGCCTAGATCTATTGGTCAGACAGGATTATACTGTCTCTGATAGATGTTTAAGTCCATAGAACTGTTTCTTCTGATATTTTGATACTTGCTTAATTCTTCTGTGACCCTTTGTCTTTGGTTTTGAGCTTTTATAGATTCTGGGGTCTAGACAAGTGGCCATGTTGAGACCTGGGGACGTATGTGTGTCCAAAGTGCCTGGGTCACTAACTGTGGGGCAGAACTAAAGTCAGTATGTCCTCCCAAACCCAGCTGTGCCTTCTGGCGATGCTAGTTGGATCCACCAGTATTGTCTTCACACCTCTGTCCTTTTTCTAGCCTCTGCACCTAATATATAATAATTAAAATTGCTTACTTCCTAAGTAATTTTCACTGAAAATTAGGGTAACTAAGAGTTAGCATTGCACTTGATATACATAATTAAAACCACGACTTAAAAAAAATTCGATGTGGCCGGGTGCGGTGGCTCAAGCCTGTAATCCCAGCACTTTGGGAGGCCGAGACGGGCGGATCACAAGGTCAGGAGATCGAGACCATCCTGGCTAATACGGTGAAACCCCGTCTCTACTAAAGAATACAAAAAACTAGCCGGGCGACGAGGCGGGCGCCTGTAGTCCCAGCTACTTGGGAGGCGGAGGCAGGAGAATGGCGTAAACCCAGGAGGCGGAGCTTGCAGTGAGCTGAGATCCGGCCACCACACTCCAGCCTGGGCTACAGAGCCAGACTCCGTCTCAAAAAAAAAAAAAAAAAAAAAAAATTCGATGTCAGAGAGTAAAAGAAAATTAAGATACGTTTTTGGTAATGAATTTTATAAAGAAGGCATGAGAATGTGCTTTTTGTTAAAGAAAAAATAATTTTTTCTGGCTTAGAGGTTCTTAGAGGTTGTTTTAATTGAAGAAAGAAATGAAAATGACAGATAAAAACTAAATGGGTATAGAAAGTTGGGGAAAGATAATGGAAAAAATTCTAAGAGGTTATAAAAGGCTTTTGAAAATCTTATCACATGTAGTCAAGTTGATTGAGATTGGATCAGTATGTGTATAAGGCTTTATTAAATTTGGGCTTAATATTAATAATACACTGATAGAAAGGTAGAATTCTGTTTTCTCATTTGAACAAAATTTTTATGTAGTATTAAGAGACAGTAAAATATTTCATTTGTTTTTTAAGTAAATTGCCAAAAGGAGGGAGAGTTTGTCTCATGCTAGCTTTAATAAGACTTTTGATTATTTAGCAAACCCAGTTCTTTTCAATTAAAGAGTAAAGGTTTTTGCTTTTTGAAATCTTTTAATTATCACTTTGCTAAATGAATAGTTTTTATTTTACATTGACCTGTGTGACCTTATTTTGATAAAGTATTTTAAACATTTGATATTTGATAAACTTCCCAATATTAAATTTCAAATTCTAAATTAAGTCTTTTTGACTTTGAACTAATTTTTGGACATTCCAAAAAGAAACCCTGGAAGTCCAAGAGAGCCATATTAGGCTTATTTGGCTTATAAAACATCATCTGGGAAGCACTGTCAAATAAATGATGTTTAACTTTCTTTGAGTTATATTTGTACAAATGTGTCATTAATATGTGTTCCAAAATCATATGAGCTTCCTAAAATTCTGATATGTCTTGGTATATGTTAATAGTCATAATTACTATGTTAAATCATTTTATGCCACAGAAATAGACAAATTTTCTTCTCAATTACATCTTTAGCCATGGCTATTCTGTCTTTTGTCATCCACAATTATTATTTTTATTCATCTCAAATAGCAGCTTATAATCAGCTAGAGTCCAAAATCTGCTTCTTCTTCAAGGACAAGTACTTTTAAATTCAGGTTCCTGATAATTTTTGATATCATACCATTAGACTAGGTAAAAACTTGCAGAACTCTAATTTAAAAATTGATGGGTTCATGAAAATTGCTAACCTAACACAAGAAGAAAAAGGGTTAATTATGTGGGGCTGAACTAACGAAGGACTGAAGTAATCTTTTGACTTTTTGTTTGAAGCACTGCTTATTCTTTTTATGTTTTGTTTTCCAGAGTCAAGAAAACTTTTTCTTAAACTATTTATAGCTTATAGCAATTGAGTAAAGTACTTTTGTGAGCAAAATTGAAACATTTACCTTCTTCTTTATCTAACTTCTCCAGAATTCAGAAACTATTCATGAGTATTCTTATTTTATGGCAATATAGTAATTTGCATAAGTTCAATAAGAATCTGTTTTCTTTTGTAACAACACATAATTGGAGACATTGGTTATTACCAAAGCTTTTACTGGAATGTCATATTTTCAAATTCATATTTTCAAACTGCTTTGAAGAATGGAGATTTACTTTCAAGCCAATAGACTTGGAAAAAAAGACTTGCCTAGTACTTCATCTATACTGTTTCCTTACAAGGTTCCTGACCTTGCAGTAAGTAACGAATGTCACAGACCTAGGAAATTCAGGGTATTTTGGGGATCTCAAGAAGAGAGGAATTCACCCAATTTGTACAGGTATTACAGGCACAGCCTGATGTCAAATCCTTGGTTTGGCTTCTTAGACTCAAAAGCTTTTAAAAGTCTAATGAAAAATTTCTTAGGAAAAAATTCCAGCAAAGTTAAGTTAAAAAGGTCCTATGTGGCCAGTCACTCTTCTTTCTACACTTTATATGAATATTCAGGCCAAGTATAATAAGAGTAAAACTTATTTTGAAAATAAATTGGTCCTACTATGATTTATATTTGGTGAAAATGAGGAACTAGATAGAAAAAAAGTATGTTTCAGAAGAAAGCTACAGCACACCTATTATTGAATCCTAGCCCTGACCATTGCTTTTGAATTCTTATTATTTGCCTACAGATTCGACCGGATTCTGAATTCTTGCCTGGCTACAAGTCTCCAAACTAACATTTACATATGTGTATCCCATTTATCTAACTTGAAATTACCAAAAATTAAAACTGTACTTTTTTTGAAGCCCTGAAAACTTGCTATTAACTTTGGGAGAAATTATTTTGGCAACTTAGATATGCCTGTTGCCATATGGACTACTCAGAAAGTTCATTGAAACACCTGATTGAAACCACAATCCAGAAAAATCTGCCATATTGCCCATGGAATCAGAAGATGCTTCAAAGACTCTGAGAAAAAGCAGTGTACAGACTACTCCGGACATTAACTTTTGTTTTTCTTCTGTTTCCATAGAAATGCCTCTGATTAAAGATCTGTTTACCTACATTCTGTGTAGACGGATCCTAGTCTATCTGCAATGTTACCTCCTAGAATGGGAAACAGCTGTTAAACTTAACTGACCTATTCTTAGGACTAAGACTGATTCAAGAAGATATGGGGCAATATATTTAAATTTGTTATTTTCTATTTATCCCATTTTGTTTTTCTCTTCCTTTGCCTCTTACCTAACAACCTCTAATCTAAATCTCTACAAAGCCATCAAAGTTGATTTTTAATATGTGAAACTTCCTAAAAGTAAAGTTTCAAAGGAGGAAACTGAAGGAAATCAAAATATTCACCCCAAAATATATTTCCTTGATACAGTTCAAGGTGGCTATAAGGAAGGACTGGAAATACAAATACAAGAATAGCTGAAAAGCTGTCTTTTGTTGGGGGGGGGGGATTTGTATGTGTAGAGAAAAATCTTCATTGATGTAGCCAGGTTTTCTCTGTGGTCCTTTGCTTGTTCTGTCTAAGAAAGATTAACAGAGAGTATGACATCTTTAAAGGTCTGAAAGAAAACTTTGCCATCTATTCTCTCTGAGGACCTCTACATGTGCGGTTTCATCTGCATTTCAAGACCACCTTTTCTAGCCAGACCTCCTCTTCTCTCACTGACATAGCCTGTCTTACCACCATAACCTGTTCTGACCATGCGCTGAGCCCTTATTTTTGTTTTTATTTTATTTATTTATTTAATTTTTGAGAGGGAGTTTCACTCTTGTTGCCCATATTGGAGTGCAGTGGTGCGACCTCGGCTCACTGCAACCTCCACCTCCTGGGTTCAAGCAATTCTCCTGCATCAGCCTCCCGAGTAGCTGGGATTACAGGTGTCTGCCACCATTAGCCAGGCTAATTTCTTGTTTTATTAGTAGAGATGGGCTTTCACCATGTTGGCCAGGCTGGTATCAAACCCCTGACCTCAGGTGATCCACCCGCCTTGGCCTCCCAAAGTGCTGGGATTACCACACCTGGCCGAGCCCTTATTTTTTCTGTAAACTTAAGATGGTACATAAGCTTCTGAACCCTATCAGGGGCTTGGGGTAATCACTCTGTGCTTCTCTGCTGTTCATGTCAATAAATTTGTATGCAATTTTTCCTATTAATCTGCCTTCTGTCAGTTGATTTTTCAGTGAAGCTTCAGCGGGCAGAGAGAAAGTTTTATGTTGCCCCTTACATTTCTCAGTGGTTGGACTGACCACACAGTTCCAGATGGTGTTTCATCCTTTGGCAATATCCAGCACGGCAAATCTTTATTATAGCAACACTTCCCTTTTACTGAATGGCTTATATTTCCTTTCAAAGTGTTCGGTAGCCTGTTGAATGTGCTTTTACAGCACCGAATATCTACCATTATTAAGGAAATATTCTATATTCATCTGTTTACCTAATAGCCTTCCATACAAGACAGATTGAAGGCAAATATTACCAACCTTATTTACAGGTAGAGGAATTTGGACTTAGAGAGTTAAATATGTACAGCGAGTCATGCAGAGAGTAATCAGGCTATGTGACTAAAACATTCAAACCTTGTACTCTCTGTCCTTTATCTTTTTCCCTAGATTATTCTGTCTCCCTGATGAATGAATCAGCAATTTATTGTTTTTTTTCCTATAATTACTATACATCATTTTCTTCCTCATGATGTATACTCAAATTTAATGCCATAATTAAAGATCTAAAGGATGTAAGGGTGGTCGTCCCTATCTCATCTCTGTTAAATTTGCCAGGCTGCCTCCTGCAGAAGTGGATACATTCTAGAGAATGACTGTAGTATAGACCACTGTAAGCTCAAACAAGTAGTAGCCAGCACAGCTACTGTGCTGGATGTAGTGTGGTTACTAGAGCAGATTTATAAAGCGTCACTTTCCTACGGCCATTGATTTAGTGAATGCATTCTTTCGTATTCTAGTCAGATAACAGGATCAGAAACAGTTTGCATTCATGAGACTAGCCAAAACATATTCACTTATGATTTCCACTTCAGAGCTATGCTAACTCTCCTTCCCTCAGTGCTATAAGTCTTAGGAGATTAGGCCTGTCAGAGTCCCTTGGAACATTACATCAATCCATTATGTTAATGACATCATGCTGATTGCACATGAGGAACAAGAAGTGACTAGCATGCTGAAAGTCTTATAAGACATGTGTGCTCCTGGTAGTAGAAGATAAAACTCCATGAAGATTCAGGGACCCGCAATTTCAGTAAAATGATTAGGGGTCCAGAGATTAGGGGTATGCTAGGATATTTCCTCCAAAATTAAAGACAAATGGATACTTCTTGTATTTCCTATGATAAAGCAAGAATACATTGGGTTTCGAGGCCACACATTCCGTATCCAAGAATATTGTTCTGACCTAGAGAAGGCTGCTGACTTTGAATGGAGTCAGGAGCAAGAAAGGGCTCTGAGGAAAGTCAAGGCAGCGGTGTGCAAACAACCCCACCTCCTAAGCCATACCACTTGGGCAGACTCTATGGTGTTGGATGATTCAGTGGTGGAAAAAAGTGCAGGGTGGAGTTTTTCGCAAGTTCCTGTGAAAGAATCCCAATTCAGGCCAGTTTTAGATGGGCACATGACTGACCTAAGACTTTTCCCAGCCTCCTCTGAAGGTTTGTGTAAATATGTGACTATGTTCTGGCCAATGGGATATGAATAGAATAAGGTGTGCTTCTCCTGTTTGTGTCCTTAAGAAGAAATATGTGAAGAAATATGTGTTCTCTTAAGGGACGAGACCACCCCTCATATAATCTTATGCCTAATTTCTGCCTCCAAAGAAAGAAGTAAAAACTAAAAGG
Organism: Rhinopithecus roxellana; assembly: GCF_007565055.1. NCBI lineage: Eukaryota > Metazoa > Chordata > Mammalia > Primates > Cercopithecidae > Rhinopithecus > Rhinopithecus roxellana. Next base: position 70,191,915 of record NC_044557.1, on the reverse strand, counting down.
CAGAAATGAAATCCACAGGCAGACAGCCCGGCGCCACTCCCTGGGTCTGGTGATTAAAGATCGACCCCTGACCTAATCGGTTATGTTATCCATAGATTACAGACATTGTATAGGAATGCACTGTGAAAATCCCTATCTTGTTTTGTTCCAATCTAATTACTGGTGCATGCAGTCCCCAGTCACGTACTCCCTGCTTGCTCAATCACGACCCTCTCACACGCACCCCCTTAGAGTTGTGAACCCTTAAAAGGGACAGGAATTGCTCACTCGTGGAGTTTGGCTCTTGAGACAGCAGTCCTGCCGATGCCCCTGGCCGAATAAACCCCTTCCTTCTTTAACTCCGTGTCTGAGGAGTTTTGTCTGCTGCTCGTCCTGCTACACTCTTAATTCCATTGTTCCTTCTTAGAAGTGACCAAGATAGGCTTAGCATTCCTCTCAGACTGACTATTTCAGACAGGTTTCTTCTTGATTATAGGCTCTTGACTTTTCTTAGGGCATTTGCTTTAGAAAACTTGCAATTGTGAATCATTTTCCTGCCCCTTTAAAATGTAAATTGTTCCCCAGCTTCTTGCCAGATTTGCAACTCAAGGATGTCTTTCTCAAGGACCTGGGACACATCCCTTAGAAATTTCATCTTCAAGGAAGATATGGCCTCTATCTCTCAGTCTCTTTGGGAGGGTAGGTCACTAACTTCCCTAAGTGCCAATTAGAAAACACAAATGGCCTAACACATGGACCAATCTGCCCCCTAATATCCTCCGTGACTTTTCCACCAGCTCACCCTAATTCGTCAGCACTTTCTTGCCTTTCATTTTAATAACACTGAACCCAGTTTTTCTTCTATCTTGCAATTATTTTGAATAAGGTCTTCCTTGCTTGTTTAACTCTGTCCAGGGCAATCTGTCTTTGACACAGGCTTCATAATGAGGAGAACTGGGGCAGCTGCTTAGGATGTTTTGGAGATTGCAGAGCTTCCCTTCCCCTTCCAGTGCTGTACCACCTACTTCTTGACCATGACCTGAGAGAAGAATAAATTTTCACTTTATTTTAGCGGCTGAATTGTATGTCTCTTGGTTGGAGTGGTTTTGACTGTTGTAAGTAATACAAGGGTCATTTGGCCAAACTACTTTAAGAAGAAGAACAAAATGAAGTTTTTAAAAAATATAAAATTTAACTTTGTTTTCCTCCTGTAAGCATAAATTATCACATTACACTTTGTTGAAAGTCAAAACTAAGTAAAACACGGAAGTACATCAGTACTTCATCACCCAATAATTTGAATAAATAAATAAATTTAGTCTTAAACTAAAATCACATTTTTAAGAAACAGGAAAACAAAGAATGAATAAGTGTATATCTCAAGGCTCAGGTCAGCCAAATTATACAGTGATTTATTTATTAGAAAAACATTGCTGAGAACCTATCCTAAAGTCCATTTTTATTTACTCAGTAAATATTTAACAAATAGAAGAAGTGAATATAAAGACTTGACATGTGTAAAAAGGAATATTTCTCTGTGTTGTTATGGACCTATATATATTTTTTTCTCAATATTCTTTTTTATTTTTAATTTTAATGGATACATAGTAGCTATATATATTTTTGGGGTACATGAGATATTCTGATACCGGCATACAATGCATAATAATCACATCAGGGTAAATGATGCATTCATTACCTCAAGTATTTATCATTTACTTGTGTTATAAACATTCCAGTTATACTATTTTAGTTATTTTTAAATGTACAATGAGCTATTGTTGACTGTAGTCACCCTGTTGTGCTATCAAATACTACATCTTATTCATTCTAGCTAACTATATTTTTGTACCCATTAACCATCTACACTCCCTCCATCTCCCACTACCCTGCCAAGCCTCTGGTAGCCATTGTTCTAACCTCTATCTTCAAGAGCTCGGTTGTTTAAATTTTTAGATTCCACAAATGAATCAGAACATGCAAAGTGTGTCTTTCTGTGCCTGGCTTATTTCACTTAACGCAATGTCCTCCAGTTCTATCCATGTTGTTGCAAATGACAGAATCTCATTCTTTTTTAATGGCTGAATGGTACTCCATTGTGTATCTATATCGCATTTTATCTATCGTCTGTTGATGGACACTTAGGTTGCTGCTGAATCTTGGCTATTGTGAATGTGCTTCAATAAACATGGGAGTACAGAAATCTCCTTGACATTTTGTTTCCTTTGGAAAAATACCCAGTAGTGGAATTCTGGATCATATGGTAGTTCTATCTTTAATTTTTTTTCAGGAACCTCCATACTGTTCTCCATAGTGGCTGTACTAATTTACATTCCCAGCAACAGTGTACAAGGGTTCTCTTTACTCCACATCCTAGCTGGCATTCATTATTGCCTGCCTTATAGATAAAAGCCATTTTTACTAGGGTGAGATGATATCTTATTGTACTTTTGATTTATGTCCCCTTCTGACCCAGAATGTGTCTAGAAATGTTGTTCAGAAGCTAGGGCCTGAAATGGGGTCTTTAGGACTCTGCCTGGTCCTCTGTTCTACTGTGGCTGAGCTGGTGTCCAAGTTGCAAGACAAAGTACTCTTTATTCTTCCTTCTCATCTCCTTAGACAGAAGGGAGGAATCTCCCCTGGAGGTGCAAACCTATTCTGTCTGAGGTTGGGGTGGTGCAAGCACTCCCTTAGCTGCTCTGGCTGACGTCTCACTAGGTTGCATGCAACCCAGGTCCACTGACTCTAGCCCAGCACAGCACCAGGACTTGCCCAGGAATTGCAGTCCTTGTGGTCTAGGCTGCCTTTCAAGTTTATTTAGGACCCCAGAGTGCTTTAGCCAGTAGAGGTGGGGCTAGCCAGAATTCAAGTTCCAGTCACTGGGGTAGTTGATTTCCCTCTGGCTATGACTGGTCTAAATGCTCCCTCTTTGGGTACAGGATGAATTCTGCCCTATATTGTTTTCTACTGTGACAGGGCAGCACTAAGTTCCAATGCAAAGTCTCACAATCACTGTGTGCGCTCTCTCCCAGCACACATCCTCTCTCTGCCACACATGGCTGCTGCCACGGATGCAGGAGGGGTTGGTGTCAGGAATTTTTAACCTCCTTCAGTGACTCTTTCTCTGATATATTGTTAAAGCCAGCTACTGTGATTGCTTACTTGATTTTGGTTTTATGAAGGTGCTGTCTTTGTGGATAGTTGTTCAGTTTGTTGTTCCTGCAGTGGGGTCAGGGGGATGATCACTGGAGCTTCTATTTGGCCATCTTGGTCTGCTTCTTTTCTGGCCCTGTGTATTTATTTTCTAATTTCATAATGTCATCATGTCAATATTACAGTTTTCTTGAGATAATGCTAACTTTCCCCATATTACAGTTTTCTTGGGATAATGCTAACTTTCTCTATGTTACTGTTTTCTTGGGATAATGCTAACTTTCCCCATATTACAGTTTTCTTGGGATAATGCTAACTTTCCCCATGTTACCGTTTTCTTGGGATAATGCTAACTTTCCCCATATTACAGTTTTCTTGGGATAATGCTAACTTTCCCCATGTTAACGTTTTCTTGGGATAATGCTAACTTTCTCCATGTCCCTTATTGAAGTTCTACTTTCCTTTCTCTCCATTTGCAATTATTCTTTTGTTTACTAACTAATTTATTGAATTGATTCAACAAACCTTTTGAACACTTCCATTGTGCTAATGAGAACTCTAAAGGGGATTGGACAATAAAAATGAACAAATCAAATAAACAAAGTAATTTTAGTTTGTGAGGAACAGGAGGTGGATGCCAGGAAAGAAAGTGCCATGATGATAAGGAGACTAGTGGGATGGTGTACAGAAAGTAGATCAGATAAGCTGGATAGAGCAGGCCCCACTGTGGAAAGCTGGGGAAATTAGATGCCAGACCAAGGAACGTGGCCATACAAAGACCCTTGAGAAGGAAAGAGCTTGATTCTACAGTAGAGAGGGACGCTAATGAAGCTGGAACATGATAAGTAAGGAAGTGAGTGGGATGAGAAGAGGTGGGAATTGGAGATGCCTGATTAAGGAAGGGATTTATGACAGAGTGAAGTAGTTTAAATTTTTTTCTAAGCACAAAGTAGATTTTTAAGGAGAGCAGTAATAAATTAAGATTTATATTTAAAAAAAATATTGGTCTGGTTGTTGGTAGTGTCTGGATTACAGGAGAGAGACTGTCTTACCTTTTATGATTGAGGTCACATGCCTCTGGGGATAGGGTTGGGTATTCAGAAGAGTAATGACTTCCCCATTTGAGGACTTGAGGTGAAATCTCTGAATGCCAGAGTTCATTTGCATGTTACAGTTTGATTGGGCAAAAAAGGTTCTCTTTGTATTCTGGTCAGACTCCCAGCCAGATGGCTTGCAGCTGAAACTGAAACAAAAAAATCTACTGAGCTATACACAAGAATTTTCTGCCTCCCCAATTGTTAGCAGGGCCTGAAGTTGTCACTGATGAGAGGCAAGGGCCTTAGGGCCATTTTGGTCTTTGTACTCCAAGGTGTGAGAGCAAAGATGAATCTCTGATGATAACATGGTTTTTTCTCTGGAGCATCAAACAGCCAGCAAGCACCTAGCACAGGTTCCCATTAGCACTCCACTTTAAGTCTGCATGGTGCTATTCTTAGTTAGGCACACATCTTCTCTGCAGCAAGAATGTTTCTTAAATTTTGTTCTTCTTAAAACTTCTCAGCACTCACTTATGAGTATCACCTTGAGGTTAAATGAATTGGAATTAAGTCATTCATAACTAATTTACATGAAGCAGAAAATCCAAAGTAACTGTTCTAATAGTTGGTAAATTATTCTTTGGGAGCTAAACACATTTGAATAATTAATATAAATAATTAAGATACTTTGAGACTATTTGTGCTGTGTTGGCAGTATGGGAAAAGAGATTTTAGCTACCTGTGAAAAATTTATATTCAAAGAAAGCATCCTTGATGATGATTAAAACTCAAAAGAAACCTACCTTCCTTCCTTCCTTCCTTCCTCTCTCTCTCTCTGTCTCTTTCTTTCTTTCTTTCTTTCTTTCTTTCTTTCTTTCTTTCTTTCTTTCTTTCTTTCTTTCTTTCTTTCTTTCTTTCTTCTCACTCTTTCTTTCTTCTTCTTCTCCTTCTTATTCTTCCTTTTCTTTTTGACAAGGTCTCACTCTGTAACCGAGGCTGAAGTGCTGTGGCACGAACTTGGATCACTGCAATATCTGCCTCCCGGGCTCAAACAATCTTCCCACCACAGCCTCCCAGGTATCTGGGACTACAGGCTTGTGCCACTATGCTGAGCTAATTTTTGTATTTTTTGTAGAGATGGGGTTTTGCCATGTTGCCCAGGCTGGTCTTGAACTCCTAAGCTCCAGCCATCTGCCCACCTCGGCCTCCCAAAATGCTGGGATTGCAGGTGTGAACAACTGTGCCTTACCTTATTTTCTTTTTTAGTAATAAGAAGATAGTCCAGGCGTGGTGGCTCACACCTGTAATCTCAGCATTTTGGGAGGGCAAGTTGGGTGGATCACTTGAGGCCAGGAGTTCAAGACTGGCCTGACCAACATGTCAAAACCCTGTCTCTACTAAAAATATCAAAATTACCCAGACATGGTGGCATGTGCCTGTAATCCCAGCTACTCGAGAGGCTGAGGTAGGAGTATCACTTGAACCCAGGAGGCAGGGATTGCAGTGAGCCAAGATCATTCCACTGCACTGCAACCTGGGCAACAGAGCAAAACTCCATCTCAAAAAAAAAAAAAAAAAAAAAAAAAATTATAATTAACACAGGAACAGAAAACCAAACACTGCATGTTCTCACTCATAAGTGGGAGCTAAATAATAAGAACACATGGACACAGGGAGGGGAACACCACACACCGGGGCCTGTTGAGGGGTGAGGGGAAAGGGGAGGGAGAGCATTAGGACAAATACCGAATGATGTGGAACTTCAAACCTAGATGACAAGTTGATGGGTGCAGCAAACCACCATGGCACACGTATACCTATGTAATAAACCTGCATGTTCAGCACATGTATCCCAGAACTTAAAGTCAAATTTTAAAAAATAATTAATTAAAAATGAATTTTAAAAAATAAGGAGGTCAGGCACGGTGGCTCACGCCTGTAATCCCAGCACTTTGGGAGCCTGAGGTGGGCGGATCACGAGGTTGGGAGATTGAGACCATCCTGGCTAACACGGTAAAACCCTGTCTCTACTAAAAATACAAAAAATTAGCCAGGCGTGGTGGCGGGCGTCTGTAGTCCCAGCTACTCAGGAGGCTGAGGCAGGAGAATGGCGTGAACCTGGGAGGTGAAGTTCACAGTGAGCCGAGATTGCGCCACTGCACTCCAGCCTGGGAGACAGGGTGAGACTCCGTCTCAAAAAAATAAAATAAAATAAGGGAGATACATGCATATGCATTTGAAATGTTTCATGAACAAAAAAGTCTGCTTCATGGCATCCAGAGTTGAATTTATACTTGTGAAATATGCAAATATTTTCAAGGTGTAAACTTTCAACTCCAGTTGAAGTCAACTGAGGCACTATGAAAAACAAAACTAACATAGCCCATGTATTAGTCAGGGTTCTCTAAAGAGACAGAACTTACAGGATAGATGTATATTGATATGGTTTGACTGTGTCCCCACCCAAATATAAACTTGAATTGTGCTCCCACAATTCCCACGTGTCATGGGAGGGACCCAGGGGGAGTTAATTGAATCATGGGGGCTGGTCTTCTCGTGCTATTCTCGTGATAGTGAATAAGTCTCACGAGATCTGATGGGTTTATCAGGGGTTTCCACTTTTGTTTTTTCTCATTTTTCAATTGCTGCGGCCATATAAGAAGTGTCTTTCACCTCCTGCCATTATTCTGAGGCCTCCCAGCCATGTGAAACTGTAAGTCCAATTTAACCTCTTTCTGTTCCCGGTTTTGGGTATGTCTTTATCAGCAGCATGAAAATGAACTAATACATATATGTAAAGAGGAGTTTATTAAGGAGTACTGACACATACAATCAAAAGGTGAGGTCCCACAATAGGCTGTGTGCAAGCTGAGGAGCAAGAAAGCCAGTCTGAGTCCCAAAACCTCAAAAGTAGGGGAGCTGACAGTGCAGGATTCAGTCTGTGGTCGAAGGTCCAACAGTCCCAAAGCTGAAGAACTTGGAGTCTGATGTTCAAGGGCAGGAAGCATCCAGCACAGGAGAAAGATGCAGGCTGGGAGGCTAAGCCAGTCTAGTCTTTTCATGTTCAGCCTGCTTTTATTCTGACCTCACTAGCAGCTGATTAGATTGTGCCCACCCAGATTATGGGTGGGTCTGCCTTTCCCATTCAAACAACTCAAATGTTAATCTCCTTTGGCAATACCCTCATGGACACACCCAGGAACAATTCTTTGCATCCTTCAATCCAATCAAGTTGACACCCAATATTAACCACCACAGTCTGTAATTTCATTTTTCATTTTAACAATCTTGGTTAAACATTTTTTCAAGATTGAGATTTTTGGAGAAAATCAGTTTTAGGTACCACAGTCTCACTTCCTTAAGTTCTTTCCACCAACCTTCATGGGGCTGGACTACCACCCTCGGGATTCCAAATAGGATCATAGTGGAACCCACTTTTCCAAGAAGGCAGGAGCCAGCCCAACAGGCGCAAATTCGACCTTGTTCATTCTTTCCTTTGCCTTAATAAATAGCCTCTCTTAGAATGCAAATGCCCTCTGGAAAAAGGAAAGTTACAACTTTGCAGCGTTTACTTGTCCTTCACTTGTTTGTTTATAAAAACATTTAAAATTAAGAAAATGTAACCAAGAGAATGGTATTTTGATTCTACCTGTAGGTATTTTCAGAGGTGAGTAGGATGAGAGTCTACATTTTAAAGTCTTACAGCACTACCAATGAGGGTGTTGGGGGTGTCTGGACATCAGTGATAGACAGGGATGAGAAGGAAGAGATAATGAGAAAAGGTCCAGGAATTTGGAAATGGAAGGGAAAAAGCATTCGTTGCTGTTAAGGGGAGAGAACTCTGGCTTGGATGTCAGGAAACCTTGATTTTAACCCCAGGTTTATAAACAAAGCCGTTGTAAACACTAAAGTGGAATAGATCCACGGCACGCCTGGTCTTTCTGTGAAGCTTATACATCTCTGGGACCTTCTGGGGAAAAATGATAAAATTATGAACAGAAAATTAGGTATAGAGCTTTGCAGGGGCCTATGCAAGTGAGAAACCCTCAAGCTTAAACTGTACTCTCACCTCCTCTTCTAGAAATTCTCTTCTACAATAGATATCAGAATTTCCATTCTCACATGACCATAGCTGAGATACAAAGGTAAGAAATGGATTCAGACTAGTACATTGATAGAGCTCAGACTTAAACTTGTTCTCATGAGCTGAAATCTCTGCCCTTTTCTATTTTTAATTTTTAAATGTTTATCTGATACATAATTGTGCATATTTATGGGGTATATGTGTTCTTTTGATGCAGATATACAATGTATAATGATCAAATCAGGGCATACCCATTACCTCAGACATTTATCATTTCTTTGTGTTGGGAACATCAAAATCCTTTCTTCTAGCTATTTTGAAATAGAGAATACATTATTTTAACTATAGTCCCTACTGTGCTATTGAATACTAGAATTATTCCTTCTACACAACTATAATTTTCTACTTATTAACCAACCTCTTTATATGCCTTCTTACTCCTCTCTGGTAACCACTATTCTGCTTTCTACTTCCATCAGATCAACTTTTTTATTTCCCACATATGAATGAGAACATGCTGTATTTATTTTTTCTGTATCTGGCTTATTTCACTTAACATAATGTGCTGCAGGCTCACCCATTTTGCCACAAGTGATGGGAGTTCATTCTTTTTATGACTGAATAATATTCCATTGTGTATATATGCCATTCTTTATCCATTCATCTGTTGCTGAATGCTTAGGCTGATTTCATACCTTGGTTAGTGTGAACAGCGCTGCAATGAACATAGGTTGCAGATAACTGGCAAACTGATAAAACTTCTGCTCTTTATTATACAACGAAACCTCATTATGTGAGCTCAGTCTAAAGGAGGTTCCTTCAGCAATCAAAGAACATCCGAGACAAGGAAAGAGCTTGGGCAGAGACATGAACATGCCAGTATAGTCTGTCCCCAATCCCTTTTCTATAGATTCTTTCTCAGCAGGAAAGGAAGAGCTTTACCTCTCCCTTTCTCCAAGTCTCCTAGATTTGTAGCAGCAAAATCAGGCTTTTACAAATATACTTCAAAGTGAAAAGGTTGCAAAGACCTGCAAGAGGCTGCTGGCCGTTCTCAAGATCTCTCTACTCTGTAAGTAAAGACACAAATAAAATGACCTTTGTCAGACCCAAGGAACCCTAGACATCTGAATAATCTGGAACAGGCTTGACTGAGCTGTTTGGATGAGAGGAAAGGTCACAGTGGATATGAGTACAGCCCGTAACAATTTACATCCATAACTTTCTCTTTTCCTTTTTTTTTTTTCAATTTTTATTTTGAAAAATAAAACATGCAGGTTTGTTAAATGGGCATATTGTGTGGCACTGAGGTTTGGGGTACAATTGATATCATCACCCAGGCAGTGAGCATAGTACCCAAAAGGTAGTTTTTCAACCCTTTCTTTCTTCTTTCCCTGCTCCATAGTCCCCAGTGATTAATTGTTTCCATCTTTATGTCCATGCATGCCCAATGTTTAACTCCCACCTATACGTGAGAACATGGTATTTGGTTTTCTGTTCCCTTGTTAATCCACTTAGGATAATGCCTCCAGCTGCATCCATGTTGCTGAAGGGCATGATTTCCTCCTTTTTTGTACTTGTGTAGTATTCCATGGTGTAAAAGTTCCACACTTTCTTTATCCAATCCACCTTGATAGGCACCTAGGTTAATTTAATGTCTTTGCTACACAATTTTCAATGCTTTATGTAAACTTAAAAAAAATACTCTTACATTTTTTTCTTCAGTGCTATGTTTACAATGTTTGAATGCAGCCCGGGGATTTTTTTCTCCCCAGCCCTCCTCTTTTTCTATTACAATATTCCCTGAATGGAAACCATTTGTCAAAATGTCTTTTCTGTAAAGGATTGTCCAATATTTGCATTCATTCTTGATTCTCAGTTCTGGGCCAGGGCCAGGTCATCAACTAAGTTTATGTTCAATCCATTACCATATCTGGTTATTTTAAGTTATTACCTAAAATTTTCAAGTTAAATAGTTCAGCAGTGTTTATAGCTAAATCTAAAAGCCTCTGGATCTCCTACCCATTTATACCTTCCCTAAGGTATAAGAAGTCTAAGAAAACTGCTTTTAATTTTAAATAAGCTTTTTTTTTTTTTTTTTTTCTGGAGGATGCCACTTATCTCTAAATAATAAACTTTTTTGAATATGTCAATTTCAGGTTTTGTCTCTTGACTGTCTGCTGTGTTAGATCCTACTGTATCACAGAAGACTCACTTACATTCTCCTCATACATTTTCCGAGTACACTTACATGACTGTTTTCAGTTGCTTTTGCAATTACAAAAATATACACTTATCACCTTTATTTTTTGTTCCTTCAATTACAAATAATGTTATGGGTTGAACTGTATCCCCCCCCCCCCGCCCCAATTTGTATGTTGAAGTCCTCCTAATCCCTAGAACCTCAGAATGTGACTGTATTTGAGGTCTTTACACAGGTAATCAAGTGTAAAGTGAGATTTTTAGGGTGGGCCCTGATCCAATATATCTCTATCCTTACAAGAAGGGGACATTTGTCTTGTACAGTCTTGTACAGAGGGAAGATGATGTGAAGACACAGGGAGAAGATGTCCATCTACAAGCCATGGAGAGAAGCCCAGAACAGATCATTTTCTCATAGCCTTCCAAAGAAACCAACCCTGCCGGCACATCGATTTCAGACTTCTAGTGTCCAGAACTGTGAAACAATATATTCCAGCTGTTTAAGCCACCTAGCTTGTGGTCCTCTGTTATGGCAGCCCTAAGAAACTAAGACAGATTATTTCTGTTGATTTCCAATATTGCGAAATGAAGGTATAAATAGCCCTTCCCTTTTTGTTTTTGTTTTTGTTTTTTTCCTGTCCTTTCTATTTCCACATACTAAACATTCAGGTGGGATACCTTTCTCAATATCAAAGGGTCCACCACCTTTCTCTTATCATTCCTCAAATACTTTCATTTGTCTGCTCATCTAAAAGACCACATGTCTTTGGAACTGCTGCCTCCTTCCTGTGGCATGACCTCATGAGTCCTGTCTTCCTCAGCTGATTAAGGAAGATTTGAGACAGCTTCTTTGCCGCCCAGACAGTTCCCCCATCCCACTTCCATGCATGGCTAATGCTTGCCTCTCAGTATCTGCCAGGCAAGGCTACAGGCGGATACAGCAAACTACTGATCTGACTGGCAAACATTAAGAGGCACGTATTGGCCACACATGGCCTTTGTTGTCTCGGTCATAGATTGGCATAATAATTGTTCCTACTGTGGTGAGGATTAAGTTAAACAAAGCATGTAAATTAGCACATTGCATGCACTGAGAAGTATTATTATTATTATTATCCTAACAATTGTTCTCTCCAGCATTTTGGTGGCATCTTGTTTCCTTTTCCTCAGTAAAATACTTTCGCAAGTGGATCCAGTGACATTCCAGTTCCAAGTTCTGGAATAAAGAGCAGAAGGTTGGGTATATCAGTAAAGTTTTCTCCTAATCAGGAACACTCCTCTTTTTGATTGTAGAATACATTCTTATGCTGATGTATAATAATCATATTGCTTTCTTACAAACCTCTGGTTTTAAAAAAATCTTCAGTGACAAAAAATTCTTAAGAGATGTTTACTTATACTGTGATAGAGATTGCCTTTTACTTCTCTAAACAACTTCTTAATAAGTAATTTCAAATTGTATGTTCAAAATGGCAGTACCATCAGGGAAACGTTGATGTAGATGGAATAGTTTTTGAGCTCAAAGTAATTAGGAGCTCTTGGCAAGAAGAAAGAAACTTTGAAGAAATAGAATCTAATTCTTTACCCATGATAATTTAATGTTGTACCTTTAATAAGCTCTCATTAATACTTATTATTTTCTGCTTTACCCAAATTTTGGAGAAATGAATATAAATGAGGCCTTGTTATTCTGAGTGCATGCATTTAAAATATTGATTGTGTCAGTTCCTTATTTTGCAAGGTTCTGCTTTAATGCAACAGAAATAAAATACCAGCTATCTCTTTAAAATGATACCAAATACTGGAATTGCTACATATTTAGCATGGAAAGATAGTGTGCCTAATAATGAAATTGTTGGCTTGGAGACATTATTTAGTGTTTCTTACACATTAGTTTTATTTAGTAGGTTTCTGGTAACTGACTACATGCTGTTAACACTTTTGCTTAAATGTAAATACCTTCCCTTATCAATAGACAGTAACGCTTTGCTTACTTGAAAAAATGGGAAATAAATGAATGTTTTGCTATTGTAAAATATAATATACAGGGATTCAAAGTGGCCAAATCTCAATTATGATCACTAGAAACTAAAATCTCTAGTAAATGTTGTATCCCAGAAATTGTAAATGTAAATCCCGAAAAGTTAATAGAACATTCCATCTTTCTTTACTGACTTATTCATTCAACAATATGAGAACCAACTATATGCCAAAACTCAGACTAATTGCTATATACCCAAATGTTAAAAGAAACAGACATAGGAAATGCTTTTGGGAAGCGGAAACATTAATGAAGGAGGCAAACAATAAATGAACAAACACAAAAAATTAAACTGTCATCTGTAGTTAAAAAAAAAAAAGACAACAAAGAAAGTAGGATTCAAGATAATGGGAGTGTGGAACTTTGCTAGGGTGGTAGTATTTTCAGAGGACATGACATTCATGCTGAGACCTGAATGATACCCAGGAGCCTATATTAAGGAGAAAGAGGGGCATTCCAGCAGAGGAAACTGCACATACAAAGGCCTCAAAGTATACAAGAGTTTGAGAAATAGCAAGAAGGTCAGATTGGAGCAAGGTTAGTGCATGAAGGAAAAGATGGATTGAAATGACTTTGGACAGATAGACAGGAGTCAGGTTATATGCATGCAATAGTAGGACAGTGATATGTTAATCAGTATGCTGTGGGAACCCTTAATTTCTAGAAGGAACTGATTGTGCCATTAATATACAAATTATACATTGTTTTATATCTTCTAGATAGTAGATATTGTTCGTCTTAAGTCATGGAGCAATTTAGGAGGCAATGTATGTATGGAGGAAGGGAAAGAGCAGAAGCAGGGTGGTGGTAAAGAACTACCTAGAACGGAATAGAGAAATAGCATGTGCTGTGGGTATAAGATTTTGAGAAAAGATAAGACACATGGCTTTCAATGTTGAATATATTTTAAATTTTAATACTATCCTTCCCAAAGGCTGAAAACCTGGGTTTCCAGTAGGGCTACAATTTGTTCAACAAATTTTTATTGCCCTTCTGATATGTGCCTAGAATTCTTCCATTTAGTGAGATATCATTTAATCAGACTGGTAAGACAATAACAAAAACGGCAAATGGAAGATGGGAAAAGTGGAAGCCTCTTTGTTGTGGTCAAATAAGTGCTTCAGCTGGGGGACAATATACCATTTATTTGTTTGAAAAGTATTTTGTGTGTTGATCATATGAAACTGTGGCCAAGGTTTTCCATAATCTAGGTTACAAGGTTGAGTCTAATCTGTGCCCTTTTCTCAAAGAACTCCCATCCAATGGATGTAAGACAATTACAATAGAATCAGAATTGATACAATTCTGAAGATCCATGTATCTGCTACACAGGAGCTACACCTTCACGCATTTGTTACATAACAAAATGTGTTGAACACCAACTATGTGCCAACTATCACCAACTCTTTACCTATTTTAGAATATTATTCCTTTATAGAATTGTTTACAAAGCAAAGGCAACTAATGTATACTTTGAACTTATTTTGTGCCACATAATATGGCGGATGAGGTTCTATGTTATTCTCATTCATTGTAAATGTATTATCTGTCCCTCTTCTTAAACAGAAATTAAGATTCATAAAGTGTACATAATTTGCCCAAATTCAACTAAATATTAACTAGCAGAGATGGAATGTGAATTGTTTTTATGTTAAAGTCTCTTCTCTCTCCTATTCCTGGCTATTTCTGGATCTGTGCTTAGGAAAGAAAAGCACTTTTTCTCAGGAAAATGTTACATGTTTTTATGCAAATTTTAGAACAATATATCTGAAGGTAGACGGACACAAGTGGAAAGATATTCAAAACATATACTTAAGTGGGAGAAAAAGTATATTGGAGGTGAAAACATACCCATGTATTAAATAATAAGCCTCAAACCAAACACCAACTGTAGAAACATGTAGAGAAAGGACTAAAAGATTGTGCACAAAACTGGTAACCAAGTTTGCCTCTTATAGGGCAATGGGATTATGAGGTGAGAAGGGAAACATTTGCCCTGCACTCTGTGTAGTTTAAATGTTTTCACAAGAATTAATCCATGTGTTACCTACGTAATTAAAGCTAATAAACATATGCATAAACTTGTTTCTATTTCAGTAACTGTGTAATAAGGAGAACAGTGTGGTGTCACTTATGTCAATGAGAGTTCTAGGAACAGTTTCCTTTATACTATGCAGAGGTACACTTTCCTGGGGGCTTACTGGATGAAGAGATTAACCATCAAGTCACAGATTTAATGGCAGCAGAGCACTGCATATCCAGGCTGTCTGAGATGTTACTGTTGATAAACTCAGGCTAAAGATTCTCTGCCATCAGATCCTTACTTAGCAGATGTCAGCTAGGAAGTTAGTCACCACAGAGCCTGCTCTGGGCTCAGGATTCTTGCCTTTAGACCGTATGTTTACACCTTTCAGAGCAGCAATAACAGTTAAAAGGCCTTTGTTTTCCCCACAAGCATAGCCTCTTACCTCTCTCAGTGTTTGCCAAGTGCTCCAAGTCAGTTTTCAGATGTTTTATACACCCCTTGAGACAATCTGGTGTGCTGTTTCCATGGCTACTCTTTCTGAAAAGTTGTTTTGGCAACTATACAACCTGCATGACTCAGAGAATTTTCAGATTTTCATTAGAACAGGCCATCTTTGGGACGAGGCTGTGATTGCCAGTAAACTGAGTGCTATCATATGTTCTGGGTCTAATTCTTATGCTAATATTACTATTTCCTTCTCAAGGCTTTTTCCAAAACATTTACATTGGATCAGAAGATGCCTGCATATTACAGAAGCAGATCCCATGATATGAAAAGGAAAACCATGACCTAGAGTCATTGACTATGCCCAGTTGTTAAAATGTGAACTAGGACTCTCAGTTCCTGCCTCCCACCCACTTTAATGCACTTTCCATCTGTACTGTGGTGTGCACATGTATAGGTCTTTTTGGCTGGTCTGTTTATGTTGAGTCACCAATTATTTCACTATCACAAAGACAAAATAAATGAACATTCACAACCCACCCATAGCAATAGATTGTTTTGTTTAAAATGTAGTAAGGAGAAAATTCTCTTTAAAACCACACTCACAGAAACATAATTTAATTCCCCATTAGATATCTTTCTTTTTTATCTCTAAAGGACCCTCTCTAGTGTCACCCTTCACATTATTTTTTCCTTTTCTGCTCCACACGATTCCTCAAAACTTTCTCTTTGTTCTTGGCAATTCAGCTCTGTCTCACAGCTTGCATCTGCATCTCAGGGGAAAGTTTGCTGAAATGCCAGCCTTGGATCAGTATTCAGTAATCTGCCTCATTCAAGCATGCTCCTTGATAGTCTCTTTTATCCTTATACACCCACTGTAGTCCTATGTGACTGACAAAAAGATATAGCAAGAGAATTTCTACATATAGACGAAGGCACTGAGGCTTATTGTATTTTCCAGGTAACTCAGCATGCCTATTTGAAGCAGAGGTTTGACTTTATATCACTTTTATGTCATCAAGTGGTCTAATGCTCTTACAAGTCCACCAATCTGAACATGAAATGCCATTTTATTGCCTTAGTTCTGCTATTCTAAAGTCAATAAAACTGTATTTGCCTCAAAGGAACTAGGATTCTACCGTAATTATGAATTAGGCCTAATTTCAAGGTATGCATAAAAACTTTCTCTTATGAGTATATTTGGTAGAATTGGTAAAGAGAAGAGAGAAAGCCTAAGGGTAATTTTAGTTGGGGAAAACTTCCCAGTGGACAGGTTTGTAAGAGTGTTTTGATAGCAATACTGATTGGTGTCTGAAACCCATAGAGGAGGGCCTGAGTTTGGAAATTCACTATTTTCACTTCTCATTTCAGTAGGATTACTGATCTTACAGCCTAAGACAAGAGAACAATAAAACACTGAAATGACTCTTCTGCATTGGACTTGGGGTCTTCCCCTTCTTGCTTAAAAGGATGATGGTAATCTAGATTGGTGAGGTCCTTTGAGCAGTTCATTTGTTTAATCTCATAGCAGAGGATATTTTAAAGTCCAAATGGTATGGGCAAGAGGCAGTGTGAATGAGAACAGACCTTTTTAGTGGAGACTCAGGAATCTCTGGTTCTGGGTCCTGATCTTGTAATACTGAAGAGCTTGATAGGAAATATTTGGAGAAGAAGGTGTTAACAGGGTCATTTTGCTTAGAGGACATTGTGTCACTTTGTTGCAGTTGCATCATCAGATACTGTGGTACAGCATATTTTATTGATCCTTTACCAGAACTGACCTAGCTGGCAATAGAGACCAGTGAAATTGAGGACATAAATAATACTGTTTATCAAGAGGCGTCATGATTGATATGCATTATCTCATTTAATTTCATAACATGCCTGCAAAGTAGGTATTGTTGCCCCTACTTCACAGAAGAGGAACTGAGATACAAGGACTTTCCCAAGATCATAAATACTTTCCCAAGGTCTCACAGCTACGAGACTGGCATCAGGCCTGCCAGATTTCTCAGCCAGAGATTTGAGCCACATACTACACTGCTTCTCCACTAGGGGTCCCAGGCTGCTTCAATCCTTTTTTAATTTGTGCAGGATAAAGTTTTGTCCTTGAAAACTTGTACTCATACGCTGGGAAAGAAGGAGGTTCTAGGCAGGTCATTTAACATTATCCCTGGATTTTCCACAGAGACACCAGACTTAAGAAAACATGAGCATGATTGTCTTTGAATTCAAAACACTCTTTGTAACCTTGGACAAAATGAAACAGTAAACCAGGAAATGGTCTGAGATTTCTATCTTCCCATTCACTGACAATAGCTGGAAAATAAGCACACAGTTAGGTCAAAACCATTCAGTTAAAGGAGGAAATGAAAGTAAGTTGAATAATATACAAACTAGAAATTTAGCCCCCAAATCTGCATTGCTAGCAAGGTAATTTATGAAAATTTTTTTAAAAATGCTGATTTCTTATACATGTGTATTTACTTGTATACATATATTCCATATATGTGTATGTAAGTCTATAATCAAATATAACTAGAAAACTTGCATACTATAGTTTACATTTTAAAATATAGAACAAGAGCACCAATAATGTCAAAGAAAACAAATATATTTATCTTGTTCAATTCAGGGTATCCCAAACTTATTTGAGCCCAGAACTCGTCTTTCTTCCTTTAATGTCCATGGATGTCCTGTACAACACACTTCGGCCCCAAAGGAGAGCAAGCTGAGAGTGCGTTCTGCAGCCTTACACACCACTCCACCTATGACACCTTATGGGGTGACTCTGTTTGCTTTGAGAACATATCATTTTATTTTGAAATAAATGTTTATAATTACTATGTCCTGCTGGTTTTCTCCCAATTGCAATTTAGCCCCTCAATGAGTGCTTACATTTACAAACTTTCTAAAACATCCAGAATGACTAAGAGTGATAGCAGAAACAGGGGGCCTGGCTCTGGGTGCCAAGAGTAGAGAAGGGCCTGATGTAGGAAAGCTCTCTGAATAAGAACGTGGACGAGGTGAGAACAATGTTTCTTCCTCCTCAAATAAACAATTCTATAATACTGTATTTCTCAGTGTCTCAGGACAAGTATCTGAATATAGTAGTCTCAGAATTTGGTAATGGAGTTCCTTGAGGCATTGGGGTATTGGGAGATTACATCAGTAGGAAGATTAAAGGATATTAAAAGGGTAACTACCAGGGTTACTCTCACAAATAGATCTAAGGAAACACTTGCAATTTCCTGAAGAGATAAAAGGATTGTGAAAGGGAAGGATGTTTTCTGGCCGCTTTTCCAGTGAAATAAAATGAATGGGAATTTAGTGGCAGATAATACCTCAGCTATAACAATGCTAGCTTTCACAAATAAATCCTAAAACATCAGTGGTTCACACAATTTAATTTTTGTTCTTGTTCATGTGATGGTCCAATGCAGGTATTCCTAGTAAGCAGGTAACTTTTACCCAGATAGTGATTCAGGGGGCAAGGCATTTTCCGTGTTGTAACTTGGGATTCTTTGCATCTAGCCCTAGAAAGGGAAGGGACACCTATTTAAATGCTTCGGTCCAGAAGCAAGCCGATTTTGGTTGCATGATTTCACAAGGTGCAAGGAGTTGGAAAATAGAGCTCCTGGCCAGGCAGCTGCCTAGAGCAAAATCTCTACACTACAGACAGGGGAAGCACATATTTTGGTGGATAGCTGGGTTTTTCTGCATGAATAATAACAATAATCACAACAATAATAATAATAGTATGTATTAGTTTCCAATTGCTGCTCTAATAAGTCACCACAAACTTAGTGGCTAAAAACAACAGAAATTTCTTGTCTTACAGCTCTGGAAGACAGATGGATGAAATGGATCTCACTATGTTCTTTCTTGGTGGCTCCAGGGGAGCCACCTTTTCTCACCTTTTCCATAATATAGAAGCTGCTGGCCTTCTTTGGTTTGTTGCAGGCCAAGTCCTTCTCTGCCATCTCTCTGGTTGTCTGTATCCCACCTACTTTATCACTTGTGATGATATCAGGACTACCTGGATAATCCAAGATAATCCCCCCATCTGAAATCAGCTCCTTAGCAACCTTAATTCCATCTGCAACCTTCCCTTCTCTTTGCCTTATAACCTAGCATACTCACAGGTTCCAGTGACCAAGACATGGACATTCTGGGGTGCTGTTGTTCTGTAAATGCCATAGTAACAAATAGAACAGTTTTACAATGACATTGAGTATCTTCTGTGTACAGGAACCATTATTAGAATAACTCATTTATCTTTACAATACCCCAATAAAGTATTTTAATCAGTATTTTTTTATATTTTTTATTTTTTATTTATTATGATTATTATACTTTAAGTTCTAGGGTACATGTGCACAACATGCAGGTTTGTTACATATGTATACATGTGCCATGTTGGTGTGCTGCACCCATTAACTCATCATTTACATTGGGTGTATCTACTAATGCTATCCCTCCTCCCTCCCCACTCCCAACAATAGGCCCCAGTGTGTGATGTTCCCCTTCCTGTGTCCAAGTGATCTCATTGTTCAATTCCCACCTATGAGCGAGAACATGCAGTGTTTGGTTTTCTGTTCTTGCGATAGTTTGCTGAGAATGATGGTTTCCAGCTGCATCCATGTCCCTACAAAGGACACGAACTTATCGTTTTTTATGGCTGCATAGTATTCCATGGTGTATATGTGCTACAGTTTCTTAATCCAGTCTGTCACTGATGGACATTTGAGTTGATTCCAAGACTTTGCTCTTGTGAATAGTGCTGCAATAAACATACGTGTGCATGTGTCTTTATAGCAGCATGTTTAATCAATATTTATAAATGAGAAAATTGTGAAAGAGAACTTTGTGTTTAAAGTCACAGTACCCACAAAGGGAAAATGTAGGATTCAAATCTGGTTCTGCTTTGCCCCAAACTTCTACGTCTTCCCCATCAGATCTTTCACTCCTTATCTTTTACAGATGTCCTTGCCTCTTGCCTTTTTGACAAGAGTGAGGCTACATTACTCTCTCCTTTTAAAATATGTTTACACTTTTAGGCCGGGCATGGTGGCTCATGCCTGTGATCTCAGTACTTTTAGAGGCGAGGCAGGCAGATCACTTGAGTCAGGAGTTTGAGACCAGCCTGGCCAATATGGTAAAATCCCATCTGTACTAAAAATACAAAAATTAACTGGGCATGGTGGCATGTGCCTGTAATCCCAGCTACTCAGGAGGCTGAGGCAGGAGAATTGCTTGACCCTGAGAGGCAGAGGTTGCAGTGAGCTGAGATCACACCACTACACTCCTGCCTGGGTGACACAGCAAGACTCTATCTCAGTAAAAATAAATAAAAATATTTACATTTTTAAATGATTGAAATGAAATCAAAAGAAGGGCAATATTGTGTGAAAAGGGAAAATCATATGAATTTCAAATTTCAATGTCTAGAAATAAAGTGTTCTAGGGATACGGAGTCTCATCCATTTACATAGTCTATGGATTTCTCAGTATATCCTCTTACCTTCCCCCCCCCCCGCCGCCCCCGTCACAAAGAAAGAGGATTCTATTCCCCTGATAGTAAGTAATCGAAGCAGAAGTTCTGGTTCACCTTCCCCCAGAAAGCCTCAGGGTGTAGTTAAAGGACAGGCCAAAGTTACTCCTTAGAGTAGAGCACAGGTCTGTTTGGAAACTTTTGGACTCCAGGGCTCTAAAAAGCCACAGGAACAGGGTTAGAGAAGGCTGGATGGCTCTGCCTTTGCTTTCTTGGGAACAGTAAGTACATTAAGAGTTGGAGACAGATAACTTAGAGCAGGAGGAAAACTTAAACATGATCAAGTTCATCCTTCTATTTTACAAAAGATAAAACTGAGGGCTGGAGGGAACATGTCACTGGTCTCAGTGGCACAGAGTGACTGATAGTGATGATCTGGAGCCCAGGTGTGGGAGTCTCAGCTTAGCCTCTTTCATCCACACCCACTGGACAAATACAGGACTCCACTTTTTTTTGTACCACTTGTGAACTAAAAATTGTTTTTCCATTTTTAAATGGTTGAAGACAATTGAAGTATAATGTTTTGTGAAAAGTGAAAATTATATAATATTCGAATTTCAGTGTCGGTAAATAAGTTTTATCAGAAAACAGTGTACTCATTTGTTTGCATGTTGTCTTCTCACCATAAGAACAGCGGTAAGTAGTTCCAACAGAGACTGTGATACCATAATCTGGTCCTTTACAGAAAATTTGCTTTATACCAGACTGCCAGTATCTACCCTCCCATTATGTCGTAGCCCAGCCAGGCCACAGTGGGCTCAGGAAGCAGCATTGTGGGAGAGATGAATATTTCACTCGTATACATGGTCCTATTTGTACTGAAGGCAGGTTAAATTTTTTGAAAACGGAAATAAACTGAATATCATTTCTGTAACCTTCTGGTTTGTGAATAAGGAATCATCCAGACTTTATCCTTAGGAAGAACTGTTTACTTTGGCCAAATACTGTGTGAGAGATCTTTTATTTATAATCTCATTTACTCTTCACAACAATTTTGAGAAATGTTATTATAGCCATTGTATTAGTCAGAGTTCTCAAGAGAAACAGAACCAATAGGATGTATATATATATATATGATGTGTATATATGAGATATCTATATATATGTGTGTGTATATGTGTGTGTATCATGAGCTAATTTCTTATAATAAAAGAGATTATTTTATACTAAAAATGATCATAAAAGAGATTTTATCTCTTTAATCCCTTATAACAAAAAGATGGTTGGTTATCTTATAATAAAATATTACCTTATTTCTTTTAATAAAAAAGATTTGTTGTAAGGAATTAGCTCACATGATTACGGAGACTGCCAGGTGCAAAATCTGCAGAGCCACATCCTAGCTTGAGTCTGAGGGCCAGAAGCTGCAGTAGAACCAGGAAGAGCTAATGTTTCAGTTCGAAGGCCTTCAGGCCGGAGAATTCTCTCTTAGTCTTTTGTTCTATTCAGGCCTTCAATGGATGGCCACCTTAGAAAGGGCATTCTGTTTTACACAGTCTACTGAGTTAAATGTGAATCCCATTCAGACATACTCTCACAGAAACACCCAGAAGAATGTTTGACCAAATATCTGGCCACCCTGTGTCCCTGTCAACTTGACAAATTAACTGTCACACCCATTTTATAGATAAAGCAACTGAGACACAGAGAATTTAATCTATTTGCTCTGAATCCCAATCAAGTGATTGGAATATAGTTTTTCCTAAAAAAAAAAAAAAGTCACGGTCCTTATTCTATATAGTACTCCTGCATTGGTTATCGCCTGAACTCCAGAATAAAAATAAGTGAACAAAAATGTTAAATTTACATTTTTCATTGTTTTCACCTGTGACTCTAAAAGAAAGGTTAACTTCTCAGGACTTTGATGACAGTTATTGTTTTACAGTCACTGTGGAACTCTCTGGTATGGATATCTTTTAAATCTCAGTACTCACATATTATAGTGTGAAACAATACCGGAGCAAGACAAAGTCCTATTTCCCTGCCCCCACCCCCAAATAGGACAAGGAGGGGAAGCCACACACTCTGTAATGGCTGAAGAGAAGGAGGATCCTTCCCAACTGCAAATTAAAACTGAAGTGCTTGCCAATTGACTCCCAATCGATTATTCCAAGTGTTTGTGCTGCAGCGAATGTGATTTCTCCTAGGGACTCTGAAGAGTGGTGCTTAATTATTCATCACGAAATTTAATTTCAGAGCTTGTAATCATGTAACTGTTGAAAATGGAATTTGTTATTGAAACACGTTGAGAAGAAATAGAGGATTATTTAACATCTACTCATCTCACATCAAGATCAGTTTAAAATTGGATGCATTCTGTGATTTCACCACAGCAATCGCATGAGGGCCACGTAAGCTAAACTCCTACATGTTTTCTGCTAATTTGGTTGATTTAGGTCATTTCGTGTCATGAACTGGAAAGGATATTGCAGATTAGGATATATAGATACAAGCTTTTTCTTTCCTCCCAAAGGTTCAACTCCACAGAAACATAATTAACTTACTTTGAGCCATTCCTTGAGAAGCTTAGAAAAATATAAGCTGACAAATTAAGTCTAAGGTATTAGGTGGGGAAATACATTAACTGTTTTTCTTAAATGTAAGGATGAAGCAATTAAAATTCATTTTAATCTTAAACAGAGGCAAAAAGATGCTTTTGAATTTGACAATTATCAAAGATTACTGAGAAATGCTTTTTATCAGAAAATTCCAGTCTTGGGTTTGAATATAATCAGTTATGGGGTGAAGCATCCTATATAGATGTCTCATAATGCCCTGCCTGGAAATGGATGACCAGACAGAAAACCATTCCACCTCGTATTAATGGAAAGGGAGCTTAGTGAAGCTGAACTAGAGACATTTTATATTGCCACTGAAATATAAATAAAACAACAGGTTTCTCTAGGTTCTACAACTGCTATTTAAAAAACTGACTATTGTCTAATGATCAATTGTAAAAGTTTTAAACAATCTACCTTTAGAAGATACGATATTTCATTATCTTAGGTGATATGGCTCCATGAATAACATAGATTTGGCAAATAAAAAACATAAACACTTTGTACAGTTGGATATTCTCTAATCCATTTCCTATATTGCAGTAAAGCTGAGTTTAAAGAACAAATCAATTTACCTTTCAGTTTAAATCAGATCCACAATTCTTTTTGCATGGCCCATGATGCCGTCCGTGGTCTGTGGTCCTGACAATTTCCGTCCTCATCTCATGTTACTCTGTTCTCACCTTACTGGCCTTTCTTTAGTACTTCAAAGCTACCATGATTTTATTTTGTTCCCATCTGTAAGCTTTTTCATATACTGTTCCCAGAACCTGCAAAATCCCCTCACTTCCTCTTCATGTAGCTGATGCCTTTCCTCCAGGTCACTCCAGACAGCTTGTCTACGTTGTACTTTTCCCTCCCTCCCTCTAATTTTCTCTATTGCTGATCTTGTCTGTCATAAGCACCTATAATCATTTATATATTTCTTGTGCACATATTTGATAACTTGTGTAGTATCTTTTATCTCAATTAGATTTTAGTTTGCATAAACTTTTTGGCATTACATTTTTATTTATCAATGTCTACTCAGTGCCGATAAAGAGGAGGTGCAACAAAGATTTAGGAAATAAATAAGCTCAGGTATCTCTTTCTATCTCCATGGCATTCCCTTACACACATTTATGAGTAATTGACCAAATTTCATGTCTTTAGAAAATAGTTTTAAAACTAGTAATCATATTCTGGATGATACAATGAAAGAATATAATTAAGTAATTTCTCCAAAGTTTATTAACCCCAATTCATTGGTGGGCCATTTTATTCTGATAGTTGAGTCACACACATTTTAAGATACAGTCTCTAATAACAAAAAGCTTATAATTTTGTGGAAGGAGCACCTATATATGTACTACTTAGATAATCAGATACCTATTCAAGACAATTAAATCAGGTGGTAAAATGTTGAGGAAAGTAAAAGTGATGGTCAAAGGATTTTCAGAGAACAGAGATAGGACATTAATGTCGTTCAGGATGTGAGCAGAGAGGTAGAGATTCAGAAAGATTATTTATTTATTTATTTATTATTTTGAAACAGAGTCTTGTTCTGCTGCCCAGACTGGAGTGCGGTGGTACAAACATGGCTAACTGCAGCCTCAACCTCTGGGCTCAAGCAATCCTCCTTCCTCAGCTTCCTGAGTAGCGGGGATCACAGATGTGCACCACCATGCTTGGCTAATTTTTAAAATTTTTGTAGAAACAGGGTCTTGCCATGTTGTCTAGGCTGTTCTCAACTTTCTGGGCTCAAGCAATCCTCCTGGTTCAGCCTAAGTGCTGGTGTGAACCACTGTGCCTAACCAGAAAGACATTTTAGATGGAGACAAAACATGAGAAATGACAAAAAAGAAAAGAGTAACATACTACGTAGCAAAAAGAAGCACAATCATTCCAGAGCAGAGAATATCTGTTCAGAGGTAGTTTAGGCGGGATTGAGTAGATAGCGTAGCCCCATGGAGGGACACTAACGCAAGACTGAGTTGTGTCGATATGAGTTCATAGTCAACACGTTGTCATTGCAGATGCAAGAAATAGAGAAGATATAAACAAACGAGTTCCAGGAGACAACTAGCAGGACATATCTGAAGACAAAAATGTTAACTCTAACAAGACAAATGAGGAGGTAAATGAAGCCATGCATAAAGAATGGCAATGAAGACAAAGACAAAGGAACTAAAAATGCACTGAAGATTCTCAATAATTACTTTCACTTGAAGGAAAGGTTTTATCTTGTTGGAATAAATGACCTAGAAATTTTAAGAGATTTACAAATTGAAGTTGTAATTTTTCTTAACCATGAAAACAAACTTAAATACTAAAAAATAATTTTAAAGGAAAATTGATTCAATTTGAGCAATCAGTGGCACACTGATGACTTCTGACAGGCATTCCTCAGGCATTTGCTACTGAGGATTTTATCAGCTGCAATGAACATGTAGTCAGTTGACACTGAAAATAAAAGAAATGAGTAAGGAGTTTAGATTAAAATTCTCTTGACCCAGAACACTTTAAGCTTTATCTGACAAAATGGACTTAAAAATATTTAGCTAGTGTATAATAGAAGCTTTCTTATCCTGACATTATTCTTGAAAGTCATCTTATACTTTAATTTATACCAAATTCCAAATGTCTTGGGTATAAATTAAAGCAAAGCACATAGGTCATTTTAATGGAGAAAAAGCAATGAGGGAACAATGTGTTCTTTTGAAAAATTATGGTAGGACACTTTGAATCTTTTTTTCCCCTGTCTTTCCTGATTTTATAAGTTTTGATTCTATTTTAGTCTTTCAGTGTGTAAAAGTTATTTGCAGAAAATCTTCAGGAAAAAATATTCTTGGGACTTACGACAAATGTCCACTACATCATCTGAAATTATAATCAAAAGTCACAGAAAACAACAGTAGCGCAGAAGGTGGTATTGGCTCTGTTCACAAAATATGTTTTGTTATCCATTCGTTATAGACATATAGAGGTCTGCTTTCTACCAAAGATTACAATATCATTAAACAGCATTTTGGTTCATTTCTTTCAAAAGTAATATACTACTATCATTTTTACAAAGTGCATTGGTGTATTCCTCTTATTATAAAGGAAATACCATTCCTTTGAAGAACATTTGGAAAATACAGAAAAACAACAAAAAGGAAGACAATTACTTGTAATCCCGTCACCTAACTTAGCCACTTCATTTGGCTCTATATCTGTGTCTATATATAAATTATAATCTCATTGCATATTCTACTTTGTAACTTGAATTTTCCATTTGATATTATGTAATAAATATTTCCCATGTTTTTATGCTTCTCATACATTTTTAATGGCTGCCTACTGCATCATATATAGTTGAACCATACTTTATTTTAATAATCACTTATTGTTAAATAGGTAGAAGGTTTGCGACATTTTATTATAAATAATATTACAATGAACATCATTGTTTAAAAATGTGTTTATTTCCCTTTTTTTATTATGCATTAAGTTCTGGGGTGCATGTGCAGAATGTGGAGGTTTGTTACATAGGTATACATGTGCCATGGTGGTTTGCTGCACCTATCAACCCGTCATCTACTTTAGGGTTTTCTTCTAATGCTATCCCTCCCCTACCCGCCCCACCCTGACCTACTGACAAGTTCTGGTGTGTGATGTTCTTCTCCCTGGGTCCATATGTTCTCATTGTTCAACTCCCACTTATGAGTGAGAACATTCGGTGTTTGGTTTTCTGTTCTTGTGTTAGTGTCCTGAGAATAATGGTTTCCAACTTCATCCATGTCCCTGCAAAGGACATGAACTCATCCTTTTTTATGGCTGCATAGTATTCCAAGATGTATATGTTCCACATTTTCTTTATCTGGTCTATCAGTGATGGGTATTTGGGTTGGTTCCATGTTTTTGCTATTGTGAACCGTGCCGCAATCAACATACATGTGGATGTGTCTTTATAGTAGAATGCTTTACAATCCTTTATAATTCCTATCCATGAGCATATATATCCAGTAATGGGATTGCTGGGTCAAATGGTATTTCTGGTTCTAGGTCCTTGAGGAATTACTACGTCTTCCACGATGGTCGAACTACTTTACACTCCCACCAACAGTGTAAAGGCTTTCCTATTTCTCCACATCCTCTCCAGCATCTGTTGTTTTCTGACTTTTTAATGATTGCCATTCTAACTGGTGTGAGATGGTATCTCATTGTGGTTTTGATTTGCATTTCTCTAATGACCAGTGATGATGAGCATTTTTTTCATATGTTTTTTGGCCACATATATGTCTTCTTTTGAGAAGTGTCTGTTCATATCCTTTACCCATTTTTGATGGGGTTGTTTTTTTTCTTGTAAATTTGTTTAAATTCTTTGTAGATTCTGGATAGTAGTCCTTTGTCAGGTGGATAGATTGCAAAAATTTTCTCCCTTTCTGTTGCCTGTTCACTCTGATGATAGTTTCTTTTGATGTGCTGAAGTTCTTTACTTTAATTAGATCCCATTTGTCAATTTTGGCTTGTGTTGTCATTGCTTTTGGTGTTTTGGTCATTAAGTCTTTGCCCATACCTATGTCCTGCATGGTACTGACTAGGTTTTCTTCTAGGATTTTTATAGTTTTGGGTCTTATGTTTAAGTTTTTAATCTATCTTGAATTAATTTTTGTATGAGGTGCAAGGAAAAGATCCAGTTTCAGCTTTCTGCATATCGCTAGCCAGTTTTCCCAACACCATTTATTAAATAGGGAATCCTTTCCCCATTGCTTGTTTTTGTCAGGTTTGTCAAAGATCAGATGGTTGTAGATGTGTGGTTGTTATTTCTGAGGCCTCTGTTCTGTTCCATCGGTCTGTATATCAGTTTTGGTACCAGTACCATGCTGTTTTCATTACTGCAGCTTTGTAGTATAGTTTGAACTCAGGTAGCATGATGCCTCCAGCTTTGTTCTTTTTGTTTATGATTGTCTTGGCTATGTGGGCACTTTTTTGGTTCCATATGAAATGTAAAGTAGTTTTTTCCAATTCTGTGAAGAAAGCCAATGGTAGCTTTAGGGATAGCATTGAATCTATAAATTACTTTGGGCAGTATGGCCATTTCACGATATTGATTCTTCCTATCCATGAGCATAAAATGTGTTTCCATTTGTTTGTGTCCGTTCTTATTTCCTTGAGCAGTGGTTTGCAGTTCTCCTTGGAGAGGTCCTTCACATCCCTTGTAAGTTGGATTCCTAGGTATTTTAGCCTCTCGGTAGCAATAGTGAATGGGATTTCACTCATGATTTGGTTCTCTGTTTGTCTTCTATCAGTGTATAGGAATGCTTGTGATTTTAGGAATGCTTGTGATTTTTGCACATTGATTTTGTATCCTGAGACTTTGCTGAAGTTACTTATGAGCTTAAGGAGATTTTGGGCTGAGACCATGGGGTTTTCTAAATATACAATCATGTCATCTGCAAACAGAGACAATTTGACTTCTCTTTTCCTAATGGAATACCCTTTATTTCTTTCTCTTCCCTGATTGCCCTGGCCAGAACTTCCAACACTATGTTGAATAGGAGTGGTGAGAGACGGCATCCTTGTCCTGTGCCAGTTTTGAAAGGGAATGCTTCCAGCTTTTGCCCATTCAGTATGATATTGGCTGTGGGTTTGTCATAAACAGCTCTTATTATTTTGAGATATGCTACATCAATACCTAGTTTATTGAGTGTTTTTGGCATGAAGGGCTGTGGAATTTTGTCAAAGGCCTTTTCTGCATCTATTGAGATAATCATGTGTTTTTTGTCATTGGTTCTGATGGATTATGTTTGCTGATTTGTGTATGTTGAACCAGCCTTGCATGCCAGGGATGAAGCTGACTTGATCGTGGTGGATAAGCTTTTTGATATGCTGCTAGATTCGGTTTGCCAGTATTTTATTGAGGATTTTTGTATCAATGTTCATCAGGGATATTGGCCTAAAATTCTCTTTTTTTGTTGTATCTCCGGCAGGTTTTGATATCAGGATGATGCTGGCCTCATAAAATGAGTTAGCAAGGATTCCCTTTTTTTCTATTGTTTGGAATAGTTTCAGAAGGAATGGTACTGGCTCCTCTTTTTACCTCTGGTAGAATTCGGCTGTGAATCCATGTGGTCTTGGACTTTTTTGGGTTGGTAGGCTATTAATCACTGCCTCAATTTCAGAACTTGTTATTGGTCTTTTCAAGAATTTGACTTCTTCCTGGTTTAGTCTTGGGAGGTTGTATGTGCCCAGGAATTTATCCATTTCTTCTAGATTGTCTAGTTTATTTGCTTAGAGTTGTTTAGCATATTCTCTGATGGTAGTTTGTATTTCTCTGGGATTGGTGGTGATATCCCCTTTATCATTTTTCATTGCATCTATTTGATTCTTCTCTTATTTTTTCTTTATTAGTCTGGTTAGTGGTCTATCTACTTTGTTGATCTTTTCAACAAAGCTCCTGGATTTATTGATTCTTTGAAGAGTTTTTAGTATCTCTGTCTCCTTCAGTTATGCTCTGATCTTAGTTATTTCTTGTCTTCTGCTAGCTTTTAAATTGTTTGCTCTCGCTTCTCTAGTTCTTTAATTGTGGTGTTAGGGTGTCGATTTTAGAACTTTCCAGCTTTCTTTTGTGGGCATTTAGTGCTATAAATTTCCTTGTACATACTGCTTTAAATGTGTCTCAGAGATTCTGGTATGTGTCTTTGTTCTCATTGGTTTCAAAAAACATCTTTATTTCTGCCTTCATTTCGTTATTTACCCAGTAGTCATTTAGGAGCAGGTTGTTCAGTTTCAATGTAGTTGTGCAGTTTTGAGTGAGTTTCCTAATCCTGAGTTCTAATTTGATTGCACTGTGGTCTGAGAAACTGTTTATGATTTCTGTTCTTTTGCACTTGCTGAGGACTGTTTTACTTCCAATTATGTGGTCAGTTTTAGAAAAAGTGTGATGTGGTGCTAAGAAGAATGTATATTCTTTTGATTTGGGGTGGAGAGTTCCATAGATGTCTATTAGGTCTGCTTGGTTCAGAACTGAGTTCAAGTCCTGGATATCCTTGTTAATTTTCTGTCTTGTTGATCTGTTTAGTGTTGACAGTGGGGTGTTAAAGTCTCCCACTATTATTGTGTGGTAGTCTAAGTTTCTTCATAGGTCTCTAAGAACTTGCTTTATGAATCTGGGTGCTCCTTGCTCCTGTATTGGGTGCATATATATTTAGGATAGTTAACTCTTCTCATTGCATTGATCTCCTAACTATTGTGTAATGCTCTTCTTTGTCTCTTGATCTTTGTTGTTTTAATGTCTGTTTTATCAGAGACTAGGACTGCAACCCCTGTCTTTTTGCTTTCCATTTGCTTAATATCCCTTCATCCCTTTATTTTGAGTCTATGTTTGTCTTTGAACATGAGATGGGTCTCCTGAATAGAGCACACTGATGGGTCTTGACTCTTTATCCAATTTGCCAGTCTGTGTCTTATAATTGGGGCATTTAGTCAATTTACATTTAAGGTTAACGTTGTTATGCATGAATTTGATCCTCTCATTATGATGTTAGCTGGTTATTTTGCCTGTTAGTTGATACAGTTTCTTCATAGCATTGACGGTTTTTACAATTTGGTATGTTTTTGCAGTGGCTGGTACTGGTTGTTCCTTTCCACATTTAGTGCTTTCTTCAGGAGCTCTTATAAGGCAGGCCTGGTGGTGACAAAATCTCTCAGTGTTTGCTTGTCTGTAAAGGATTTTACTTCTCTATCACTTGTGAAGCTAATTTTGGTTAGATATGAAATTCTGGGTTGAAAATTCTTTTCTTTAAGAATGTTGAATATTGCTCCCCACTCTCTTCTGTCTTGTAGGGTTTTTGCCAAGAGATCCACTGTTAGTCTGATGGGCTTCCCTTTGTGGGTGACCCAGTCTTTCTCTCTGGCTGCCCTTAACATTTTTTCCTTCATTTCAACCTTGGTGAATCTGATGATTATGTATCTTGGGGTTGCTCTTCTCAAGGAATCTCTTTGTGGTGTTCTCTGTATTTCCTGAATTTGAATGTTGGCTTACCTTGTTAGATTGGGGAAATTCTCCTGGATAATATCCTGAAGAGTGTTTTCCAACTTGATTCTATTCTCCCTGTCACTTTCAGGTACACCAGTCAAACATAGATTGGTCTTTACACACAGTCCCAAATTTTTTGGAGGCTTTGTTCATTTTTTTCATTCTTTTTTCTCTAATCTTGTCTTCTCACTTTATTTCATTAAGTTGATCTTCAATCTCTGATATCCTTTCCTCTGCTTGATCAATTCAGCTATTGATACTTATGTATGCTTCACAGAGTTCTCGTGCTGTGTTTTTCAGCTCCATCAGGTCATTTATGTTCTTCTCTACACTGGTTATTCTAGTTAGCAATTCATTTAACCTTTTTTCAAGGCTCTTAGCTTCCTTGCATTGGGTTAGAATGTGCTCCTTTAGCTCAGAGGAGTTTGTTATTACCCACCTTCTGAAGCCTACTTCTGTCAATGTGTCAAACTCATTCTCTGTCCAGTTTTATTCCCTTGCTGGTGAGGAGTTGTGATCTTCTGGAGGAGGAGAGGCGTTCTAGTTTTTGGAGTTTTCAGTCTTTTGCTCTGGTTTCTCCCCATCTTCGTGGATTTATCTATCTTTGGTCTTTGACATTGGTGACCTTCAAACGGAGTCTTTGAGTGGATGTCCTTTTTGTTGCTGTTGCTACTATTCCTTTCTGTTTCTTAGTTTTCCTTCTAACAGTCAGGCCCATCTTTTGCAGGTCTGCTGGAGTTTGCTGGAGGTCCACTCCAGACTGTTTGCCTGGGTATCACCAGCAGAGGCTGCAGAACAGCAAAGATTTCTGCCTGTTCCTTCCTCTGGAAGCTTCATCCCAGAGGAGCAGCCACCGAATACCAGCAAGAGCTCTCCTGTATGAGGTGTCTGTTGGCCCCTACTGGGAAGTATCTCCTAGTCAGGATACATGGGGGTCAGGGACCCACTTGAAGAGGCAACCTGTCCCTTATCAGAGCTCGAATGCTGTGCTGGGAGATCTGCTGTTATTTTAAGAGCTGTCAGGCAGGGATATTTAAGTCTGCTGAAGCTGTGCCCACAGCTGCCCCTTCCCCCAGGTGCTCTGTCCCAGGGAGATGGGGGTTTTTATCTATAAGTCCCTGACTGGGGCTGCTGCCTTTTTTTTCATTGATGCCCTGCCTAGAGAGGCAGTCTGCCTGCAGGGGCCTTGCTGAGCTGCAGTGGGCTCTGCCAAGTTCCAAGTTCCTGGTGGCTTTGTTCATATTGTGAGGGTAAAACCCCCTATTTAAGCCTCAGCAATGGTGAACGCCCCCCCGCCCCCACCACCCCACAAGCTTGAGCATCCCGTGTCAACCCCAGACTGCTGTGCTAGCAGCAAGAATTTCAAGCCAGTGGATCTTAGCTTGCTGGCCTCCATGGGAGTGGGACCTACCGAGCCACGCACCAGAGGTAATCTGGTCTTCCCATTGTGAAGACCATGGGAAAAGTGCAGTATCTGGGCCAGAGTGCACTGTTCCTCCTGGTACAGTCTCTCATGGCTTCCCTTGGCTAGGAATGAGAAATTCCCCGACCCCCTGTTGTTCTCAGGTGAGGTGACACCCCACCCTGCTTTGGCTCACCCTCTGTAGGCTGTACCCACTGTCCAACCAGTCCCAGTGAGATGAAATGGGTACCTCAGTTGAAAATGCAGAAATCACCTGCCTTCTGCATCGTTCTTACTGGGAGCTGCAGACTGGAGTTGATGCAGTTTCTCAGATATTCCATTTGTTTAGAAAGTAGAGAGCTAGCCAAACATCTCAGACACTAAAGCATGAACTTCTTTACATGGTGTCCTCTAGAAGCTGGCATTTAAGTTAGAATTTGTACTCATGAAATTCTACTCTTCTCTGAATTCAAGTATGCAGGGTCAGAGAATGAATTCCTAGATTCTGAAAGGGCCTTACAGATAAAGTTGTTTCATAGAATCATTCCTAGTAACCTCTGCAAAATCATAAATAATGTATTTCAGGAAGCAGAATGTGAAGAAAGACACATGCCTTTATACAAGGAGTCATTTTTAGACTCGAGTACCTGGAATATGCCTGCTTCCATGAAAACAAATAAACAGTACTAATCTGATTTTATTTTTATAATGTTATTATGGTTAAAATTATTTAACTTTCCACATACACAGCTTATCTTGATTTTTTAACAACACACAATATCCATGTAGGCAAGGAAAAGAAATACAAACTCTGGATTCCTACAAAGATATTATCTCAGTAGAATATACAGTTAACCACAATGTATATAATGTACAATTATTAAAGGATCATGTTATCGTGCATTCATTCATTCAACAAATATATACTTACTGAGTTCTACTAAGTGCAAGGTACTATTTTAGGGCTTGTCTTACAGTGATAAAAAATCAGTCACAAATATCTGGCAGAACTCCATTGCTAGTTCACCTTGGGTTCTTTCTGATGGTAAAGGCTGCTTGCTTATTGATAGTTTTCTTTGGAAAGAGATCCCTCTTTCTTTGGAAAGAATGAAATGACGAAGAAGACAGAAACAGGGAAGGAAATAAATGCAATTCAAGGATGCATTATTGAGCTGGTTACCATGTGGGCTCTCTGAGGAACAGAGTAAAAAGCTTCTCCGAATGGTTTATCCTAGGCATGGGAGTGGGGAATTTTAGCCACTGGCTTCCATCTTCTATTGATCAAATATTGCCCAAGGGTGTATTGACTCCCTTGTACTTCCAGGTATACTGTAAACAACATGGCTGTGTGAACACTCTGACCACTGTGTTCCAGCCTGGGCAACTCTGTAATCAATTACATCCACCAGTATAGTAACTTGCTGTTTTACCTACCAGTTTGCTGATGGAAGAAACACAAAGCGATCACCTAGTGGTCATAGCTGTAAGTTTAGGGGAACCTTTACCGTGTGCCCTGGTGGAAGCATTCCTCATCCCCCACCTTCCACCTTTGCCATTCCTTCCTCTCAGGATCACTAACGAAGCAGAATCTGGGGTTGCAAAAATTCTAATTCTGCATTTGTTTCACTGGGAGTTATAGTAAAAGGTCCAATTCTACTTTTACTCCTTAGTGGCCAGGCCAGTGAATTTTAGCTATTGGGAATACAGCACTTTCTATTGACCATGGAGTCAATGTGTGTGTCCCACCCTAGAAAACAAAGCCCAACTTCTAAAGGTATTAATCTTCAGCTGGCACTGTACCCTTTGATAGGGCATCTGAATCTTCTGTCAGTCTGACTGCTTCTAGGTCCTATGGCATATGATAGGACTAGTGAAGACTTTGGTCATGTAACACATTGCCCCGCCTCCTTCACCATCAGGAAGAATCTGACCTGAGGTGATCTTATGTAGGATTCCATTGGACAGAGCAGAAGCTCTGTAAGTCTTCGCCCTGGCAGGGGGCAGGAATGCAACTCTACATCTGGGATACATGCAATTTTCTTTATAGAGTAATCAGTAGAAGCAGTGGCTAGATCAACCTTAGGAGGTCCATGCTTTGGGTCTGTGCATAGACTCTATTCCTGACTTTGTGCTCATATATCCACTGTGCATAAGCTAGGTGGTTGAGGAGGTTGGCTGATATCCACAGAATAAGTCATCCTTCCTCCCTTGCTGTTGAGTGCTTCTTATGCAGCAGATGTTCTCCTACAGGTATTTATGTGCCAGCAATCCTCCAAACCCTTTGTACTACTCCAATAGGTTCATAAACTTGCCTCAACACAAATTTCATTTTTACTCTCTTCTAGTCTTGCCACTACCAGGCTTCTGCCCACGAAGACAAGCCCAGCACTTCCAGATACCTTTACCTCAGATTACTCTTCTTTGCAGCCAAGATGAATAACCAGGTTTGCTTGCATTTCTGCTCATTGAGAAGATGTTCCTTTACTCCCAGTCTTCAGGAAGGCCCTGGGTGGGGCTGGAGTGATGGCATAACAGTTTGTACTTTTACTAACCTATCAGCCAGCTGATCCCGTGGACCAAGCTCAGGCTTTTCCCCTTCAGTTAGTTGATTGTAAGTGGGCCCCTATGAGGCCATGGGTTCCAGCTGAGGTGAATTATCCTTCAGCGTTCTTTGTTCCTTGTTTCTACTCATATTTGGAATGGGCAATTTGCAAAGATAGAAAGGGAAAACATCATTTAGGTAGATACTGCAGTAACTAAAGAGTTAAGTATCAAAATTTAAACTCATGAGGTGATGGTAAGAAGTGAAAACGTCATCTCTAAGAAATATTAGGCAGATAAAATCGAATGCAACAATTCAAAAGAGGATGCTTTAATGTAAGGAGAAAAGCTGTGAATTTAACTTTAAATATACTAAGATGGAGGTGGTGAGGGTACTCAACCACAAACCTGCATTCTATGTGCCCAGGATTATTCAAGGTATGTGTCAGGTTCTAACTGAGGTCCGATGGGAGTCAGTGGGTGAGTGGTGGGTAGCCGGAAAAACACTGGGGGAATCGTAGACAGTTTTGACATGGCTTTACTTTCTCTCTGGGCGTGAGCCATGTGTACAGCATCAGCAGGGTAGTTATACCTTTTATAGACAACAGTGGCTCTGAATCAAACACGAGCTCACGTGAGTGGTTACTAATGCACCTCACGTGGCTTGGTTACATAGTGAGTGGAGTTGTGTGAGTGAGCTCCAAACTCACTGAGTAAGGCTGGACCGATGTCTGTTTCGGCCTGTTCTTGACTACAGCACATCCATTTTCCTTTACAGCATGTAGTACGTTTTATACCTTTTTCTACAATGAATCCTCTCGGCAGAAATTCCTGTACACATCTTATGAACAAAGAATTTGAGCCTCAAAGAGTAAGTACTTTCTCCAGAGTGTAAGATTGTTAATGTCTGTGACATTCTTTGAAGTGAGGCAAGTAAATACCTCTGAACATGTTTTCTTTTCCTGCTCCTCTGTCTCCTGCTTTTTCCTTCTTTTTTTCTCCTCTTCCTGTTATAGAACTAGCAAGTTCACATGACCACTGTACAGTAACAGACCAGTTACACTGAGACAACAGAGTTTGCAGCAGTGGAAGAGTTTAATGCTCACAGGATACCAAGTGAGGAGATGGGAGGAGACCCTGAAGTTCATCTCCCCAAGGAGCATTTGGCTGGGGTTTTTAATGGGATCATGGAGGGTGAGAGGTTGGAGCATTGAGGTTGAGAGGTTGAGATTGTTGACTGATTGGGGTAAGGGGGATAACATCATGAGGATGTAGAAACTGCATTCTTTGGTGAGTCTGCTTCTTGTGGGGTCGTTCAGACCAGCTGATGTCAGTAGTTTCACAGTTTTGCAGGGTTTGCAGGACTTGAAAGAATAGAACTTATGTTTTCCCTTTGAGGTATTTTAAGTTTTTATCTGTAGAGTAGTGAAGGGGAACTGTAATCTTGTAACAGGGTCTATGTGATTTGGAGGCAATAGGCAAACAACTATGAGGAATGGATCACAGAGCATCTAATCTAATGATTAATGCTGGGTGTGCTGCAAGCTTGCTTTATTTTCATTTCTCCCCATCCCTTCTTCCCTGATTGAATTGATAAAGTTTATAGGGGCACTTGCACTCCTGGTAACTATATCTTGGTCTTGAATTAGACTGTCAGTATAGACAGGAAATGTGCACTGCTCATAGTTGATGCTTCATAAATATTTTTTGGGGAAAAAGTTCTTACAAATTACTCCTCCTGATCTCTGAAATTTTATTTTGAAATCACTTAAGTAAAACCTTTGAACATTGTTACTTACCAGCTGCAAAAGTTTAAAATGTGAAATTTACCTCAGTACAACACCTCTTGAATGATTTAATTTTATACTCTAAAAGCAGCATTTCATCTTAGCTGTTTTTTGGCAAAAAGTAATTGAAGTCAATTATTCTTTTCTTTTTCATAATACCACATGTACAGTTCTTAATTAAGCACAATTAAAATCAGCTTTTTCTGTCTTATTTTGTATTCTCATTCCATATGCTATATGTTCTTTATTTCTATTAAAAAGATGTACTTTTAATAAAAATGGATTTTTCTTCCTTTCTTATATTGCTATGATTTTATAGCTTCCAAATCCATTCTTATTAGGTTCTGGTGCTGGTGATTATTAAGTTCTTCACACTTCTCTCATAGCGGAGCTTAAGGTAAGGTAAAGGAAATGACAATTCCCAACCTTGCCTAGCCTTGAGGAAGGGAGTCAGAATAATACTGGTAGAACTTGAGCTGGAATGACTCTTGATTTCAGCAAAATTTGTGTTTCTTTGGCCATTAATTCAGAATGAAGGATGAGTCTGTGTCAAGTGTGCCTCCTGAAGTCCTCTGAGATTGCCTATGTACTCACAGGCTCATTCTAGTCTGTGAAAATCCTTTTTTAAACCAGCCTGAAACCCAGGAGCCTCATAAAAAAGGGGAGAAAAATCAATGCAATTAGTTTTCATATATACTTATGTCTTCCTTATGTTGTTTGTTGATTCTACATTTTAGTATGATGTCAGGCCTAATGCCTCCATCTTTGAGCAGGAAGTATTGTGTTACCGGTGGGCCTTGATGCTGACCTTTTGCCCTGGGAAGCTTGGCTCCAGCTGGAGCAGCTGAGGTTTCCAGACTGGTTACTTCTGCTCCAAATAGCCTGCTCTATTTACCCTCGGTGAGTTATACAATCGATCACAGTTTTCTGTGTACATCATGATTTTAAAAGGATGGGAAGCACTGGTTTAAACTATGTGATAATGATGAGAAATGCCATCTACAGATAGACCTGCTATAAGACAAGCCTATTATATTCTTATTTAAAATACTTATTTATATCTGTGGCTCTTAAACTGTGTTGCATATTAAGTTCAACTGGGGAGCATTTAAAATTCTTTTTGTTTTGTTTTGTTTTGAGATGGAGTCTTGCTCTGTTGCCCAGGCTGGAGTGCATTGGCACAATCTCGGCTCACTGCAACCTCCGCCTCCCAGGTTCAAGTGATTCTCCTACCTCAGCCTTCCAAGTAGCTGGGACTACAGGGGCACACCACCATGCCCCTGTTAGTAAAAAATAATAATTTTTGTATTTTTAGTAGAGATGGGGGTTTCACCATGTCGGCCAAACTGTTCTTGAACTTCTGACCTCACAATCCCAAAGTGCTTCCACCACACTCGGCCAAGCATTTAAAACTCTTGATGCTCAGGCTGTAACCCAAAGAAACTGCATCTTAATTTCTGAGGGTGGGATCTATCTGGTGGAGAAGTAGTGATTTGTAGTTTCTATTATGATTCTTAGTAGTAGGGGACAAATACAGAGTTCTCTGAAACAGTCCTGATTTCAACTATCCTTTTGTAGTAAATCAATGTATTAAATGTGGAGCTAAATGTGCAAATTATATGTATCTAGATACAATTCAATTGTTACATCTTCATACTTTTTCACATAAAGGATTCACAAAACAGGAGCGAAAACTGTTGATTTAATATACCAAGGTAATATCTAGTCAACCAGAGTGGTAGATACAAAAAGCCTTATGTAGTCATTTTAGTTTGTTTAGTTTTGTTTTTGTTATGTGACAACTGAACAAAATGTAAAATGGTTTTTCTGTGTTACTTACTTCTTATGCTGTTAATCAGGAAGGAAAAATAAAGCACTGGTTTGAGTAAAGGGAATCACATGAGCTTGCACTGTGGGTGCTTTTGTGCCTTGCTTTGGGAGAGCTATATGCACGGCAAGGAACCTGGGTGAAGATTTGATTAAAAGGATGGATAATTTTGTTCTTAGGCTGTGAATATCTGAACAGGATACATGGTAAAAAATAAATAAATAAAAAACTAAGTAATTCTCTGGGAAGACTGAACCATGGGGAACAAATTTAGAAAACAGACGCCTGAAACTCTAGCAATTCTTTAGTATAAACTGTTTTGCTGAGGTATTTAATGATTTTCTCTAATAGTGTATATCACTTAGGAATATAATCACACTGAAGAATCTGTGATGATTATTTCAGTCATTAAAGGAAGACGATTTGTTTTGACCAAGTATTTTTAATTGTTTGACACATCAACTTCAGTGGATTCAAAACTTTCTGAATTTATACAATAAAATTTTGTGTTAACATCTTTAGTGAATTTGTTTGGGGAAAGAGTTCATTGTTTTTCATTAGGTTCTCACAGAAGTGTTTGACCTAATGGGATTAGACATCACTGTTTACTTGATCCAAAATATATCATACTGACTTACTAGACTCCAGATTACTATTTAAATTTAAGTCCCCAAGGGCTGAATTTGTTTGCATTTGCCTTTTATCTCATTCCCATATTTAGTAATATTTTAAATTGATATAATGAGTATATTATACATATTAGGAAACAAAAAATAATAAGAGTTGCTTTAGTACTTTTTTTTTTTTTTTTTTTTTTTTTTGGAGACTGAGTCTCACTTTGTTGCCCAGGCTGGAGTGCAGTGGCACAACCTTGGCTCACTACAACCTCCGTCTCCTGGGATTCTCCTGCCTCAGCCTCCCAAGTAGCTGGGATTACAGGTGCCTGCCACCACAGCTGGCTGGTTTTTGTATTTTCAGTAGAGACAGGGTTTCACCATGTTGGCCAGGCTGGTCTTGAACTCCTGACCTCAAGTGATCCACCTGCCTCGGCCTCCCAAAGTGTTGGGATTATAGGTGTGAGCAACCACTCCCGGGACTTTAGTCATTTCTTTGGCTTAATTTTGGTAGAGAAATGCTGAGGACCAGTCAATATTCACTCTGATAGCACTGTGCTACCAGAATCTCCTTTTGTGGCCTTTTGCAAAACGAAGATGCAGCTGCAGATGCCGCATAATAACAAAAGGGAGAAAAACATTCACAAGCCCACTAAAGAAAAGCAAAAGGAAGGCTGCTGGAGACTGTAAGATGAAAAACCAGAAACATCCTCGAACCATCCACTTCCGTATTTTGACTTGCTGTTTTTATTCCTTTTCGTTGGGGACAGCTGTGTTCTCTCAATAGATGAGCAATCATGTGGTGTTAATTTTAATTTAACCTGTGAATCATGGTGATTAGAAGATCTATAACCCAGGCACGCTAATTAAAGCACCCTTTGTGTGAGTTCTAAGAGTGGAGAAAAGCTTTCCTTCAATGTCTGTCAGATGGCCATGTTTCGTATGCCCTTGGCCTCATCTAGCAATCATGACATTACATTGCGCTTTATCTTCTAGTACCAGTTTTACATCATGTTCCTGTCCATGTTGAGGCTTTTCAGAAACATAGACTGAGCTGGAGAAAATATATCTTAATGCATTGCCTTGCTGCTCTTTTGGAGGAACAAGAGGCTGTGTGCATGACAAACAACACTGTCTGCAACATACATGCCAAGGCTCATTTATTTAAAGATTTACCATTCATCATTGTCAGAGTTCCTGTGGGCATTACTGTCACTGTCTTACGTGCATTGTGAGTTCCTCTAAGTGTTCAGAAGAAGACTAAAT
Source organism: Rhinopithecus roxellana (assembly GCF_007565055.1). Lineage (NCBI taxonomy): Eukaryota > Metazoa > Chordata > Mammalia > Primates > Cercopithecidae > Rhinopithecus > Rhinopithecus roxellana. The sequence goes on along the minus strand of NC_044557.1, from coordinate 70,151,400 downwards.
CCCACTGTGACTTAATGCAAGAGTAGGAAATATTTTGTTTGCTTTAATTTCCCTGAAATGGATTTCTTTGGTTTAAAAAAAAAAGATTACTGTAGACCACTGAACTATGTAGATCATACTTTATGCCTATGCTTAGTGGTTTCTGATGTTTTATAGTTTTTATTCATTTTGTTTTATATTTCACCTCCCATCAAATATACACAGATCTTATACAGGGAATAAGTAACATTTCATCAACATTTCTTATTGACACTACAAATTTAAATCAACAAGATGTATGTCCATTTACAAACACTGCAAGGAGATGATCCACAAATCAGCAATTGATACTGAATTAATTACAGTGGATTTTTCGTCAAACAACATCTGCTTTTCTTTGTACTTGGAAAATCTAGTTCATTTCCCAGAGATTTTTAACCTTTGGGGAAAAATCCACTGAGAAAAAGCTAACGATAAAGAGCAGTGAGTCACCTCTTCAAAGTCATTAGTTAAATACTTGAATGTATATAAAATATACACTTACATAAATTATACAATATATATTTTTGTTGACTATGCACTAAAAGCTGTTAAGTTGCTCAGCTGTTAAGTTTCCCTCTCCACAATCACATCTCCAACTCTGACTAGCCAGCATCACAAATTTCATGTCTAAGAGATACTCGACGAAGAATAAGCATTAGGGTTTACAGTAAACATCTTCAATTCATCCAACCTAACTTCAAATAATATTCTATACTTACCCTATATAAACAATATTATTATTATAGCATGTAGGATATATAGATTTACACTATCTCATGTAAGAATCCTACATGAGAATAGTCTCAGTTCTTCTGCTTTTTCTACTGTTGTTATCCTATATTTTATTTTACATATGATATATGCAATGTATTGCTGTTTTTTCCTTTAGAACAGAGGCTGGCAAACTAAAGCCCATGAGCCAATAGCAGGTTGCAATTTATTTTTCTGAATAAAGTTTTATGGGAACACAATATCCATTTGTTGACATATTGTCCATGGCTACTTTTGACTAGTTGCAACAGGGACCTGAAAAGCCTAAAATATTTACTGTCTCTTTAGAAAAAAAGTGTGCTAATCATATTTCATAAATTTCTGAGTAATTTAAAGTGAGAGAGAAGTCTTTTGCATTTATCTTTATTTTAACCATTTCTAAAGATCTTCACTTTTGTATACACGTGAATAGACCTGAGTTTCTGTCTGGCATCATATTCTACAGAGATTTTCACCTGAAAAATTCCTTCAATAATTTTTTGTGCTGCAGGTCTGCTGGTAATAAATCTTCTTAGTTTTGTTTGTCTGAAAAATATTTCTTTTCACTGTTATTGAATTCTGGATTTATAAGCTTTTGTTTCTGTTTTGGTTTTAATTAGGAACTTTGAAGATGTTATCTTCTGGGTCACATAATTCATGACAAGATGTGTACTGTATTTCTTACCTTTACCCTTCTTTATGTAATATGTCTTCTATTTCCCCTCTGGCTGACTTGAAGATTTATTCTATTTTCATTTCTATCAGTTTAACTTTGATATGTATAGGTGTTGTGTGTGTTGTATTTATCATACCTGGGGTTCTATGAGCTTCTTGGATTTGTGATTTGAAGCTCTGGAAAATTCTCTGACCTCTCTCTGCAGGTATTTCTTCACTCAAATCTCTCTCTCTTCTACTGTAGAGTTCCATTACCTATATATTAGACTTCGATATTCTTTCATAGTTCTTGGATGCCCCTTTTCTCTTTTCTGCTTTTTACTTTTTCACCTTTTGGCTCTGTCAAATACATTCTTCCTCTATTTTTATGATTTTCATTTCTGGAATCTTCGTTAGACTTTTTCATGTATTTTCCATTTCTCTGCTAACATTTTCATTTGTTTATGCATGTTATCTACCTATTCCATTAAAGCCTTTTGCATAATAATCAGAATGATTTTAGATGCCCTCTTTGACAGTTCTAAAACCTGAGTCTGGCTCTGTATTTTTATTTTTGCTTTGCTTTTTAATAGACATTTTTCCCCTCCTTTTTGTATATCTCATAATTTTGAAATTTAAACTTTGCACATTATTTATAGGGTAAATACCCACATACCCGTTTTCTGCCAGACTATTAGTGTGGGGAGATTGAGTCCATCTATTCATAACTTGAACTGGGTTTGGGTTTTGTTACCGCTATGCCTCCTTTAGTGTACCACCAGCTTCAAATTTCTCTGAAATTACAGATGGTCTCTGAATTAGGATGGTTCAACTTGGAATTTTTGACTTTACAGTGTTGTGAAAGTGATCCACATTCAGTAAAAACTACTTCAAGTATCCATACAACTCTTCTGTGTTTCACTTTCAGTCAGTATTCAATAAATGACATGACATATGCAGCACTTTATTATAAAGTAATTTTTGTGTGAGATGCTTTTGTCCAGCTGTAGGCCACTGTAAATGTTCTGAGCCTAGCCTAGGCTAAGCTATCATCTTCAGTAGGTTAGGTATATGAAATACATTTTTGACTTAAGGTATTTTCAATACCTTAACTCAATTTACAATGAGTTCATGGAGGCATAACCCCATCATAAGTTGAGAAGCATCTGTATCTTATAATTAGGGTGGGGTGGAAGTAACGGAGTCTTTTTCTCAGTGTGCCTGCTTCAGTCTCAGCTTTTGGCCTTCCTTCTGTGCCTGCATGATGGCAGGATTATTTGTTCAGCCTCTTTCTTCTCCAGTAGTAGTTGATTATTCGAGCTTGTTACTTGGAGCTTGTTTGCATGTTACAAAACTTGGAAAGTTTTCTTTTTTCCTGTTTCTGCCCTCATCCTAGGCAAACCCCATGTCACTGAATCTTGGGGTAAGGCTTTCTCAGTGATCTTATACTTCCCCAAATAGCAAAAGATTTCTAATTATCTGATCCTAGGGTAATTATTTCCCCTATCCTAGTACCACAGGATTATTTTTCTTTTTATTCGCTCAGGTTTGCCCTACTGAGAGAGATTTTCTTGGATCTCCTGTTCAATCTTTTTTTTACGAGCATCTATTGAGGTTCATGGAGCAAGTGTGAACCCTCCTAGTGTCTGAGACTCCCAGAGGTCTATACCCTCACAGTTTAGCAGTTTTAGCAATTTGACTTTTAGCAATTTTTGAAAACTAGCCAAACTCTTCTTATCCACTTGCTGGTTCTTAGCTTTTGTGTGTGTGTGTGTGTGTGTGTGTGTGTGTGTGTGCGTGCGCGCACGCTCTGCAACAGATAACAGTGTTCAATTCATCTCTTCTTGGAGACATCTCTCTTTCCTTAGATTGCAGGCTACTTGGTTGTTCTGCACACTCAGCTTACTAATGGTTTTAAGAAAACTTACGTTTGTAGATTCTTCAGCTTTTTCCTGTTTTTAGGGAGGAAATGGTGCTTTGTCCTGCTTTCTACAACATAAGAAGAAGCATAAGCTTGGCCCCTGTCATATTGATTTTGCTGACTTGAAGATGAGTATTTCTCTTCAGCTCTGGAAAATTTTGTTTATTGTTGCTTCATAATTTTTCCCTCTTGTCCTTTTCCATTATTCCAGCAATTCTCTTAGATAACAGTGGAACTCTATAATTATTTTTCTAATACATTATGTCTCCTTGAAGATTTCCTCTACATTCTTGGATATTCCTTATCTTTTTCTTCAAATGTTCTTTGGAATCTTGTTTTGGCAATTTATTTCAAATGTACAAGATCTCTTTCTTATTTCATTCCCTTTCTTCTTAGTGTCCTGTTCTCACCTTATGATGCAAAAATTTTACACTTTAAATCTCGATGAGGATACAATTTTGTTTCTTATTAGGTATTTGACATTTTCCCTTGATTAAGAAAAAAATAAATTTATTCTGTTTATTTTACCTACCTTTATCTTTTCTTCTCAAGACTTTCTTGAAATACCTGGTGGGGGCTGGCAATTTACTTATCTTTCAGAAAGAGCTTGAGGATGCTGATGAGGTCTCTGCATACATGGGCGGTTTATTTCCAGTCAGTTTTGCTTTAGAGTTAGCAGACAAGATCCAGCCATTTTGTTGCAGGCCTTACAAATACTGAAAAGCAAGTGGCCCTGACTCTGAATGTTAATAACAAAATAGCTGTCCTCATTCTCCCAGGACAGTTTTTCTAGTTTATTAAAACAGCAACAACAATGTTTTGCCCCAGGAGATGGAGATAATCTATGCTCACTGTGATCTGAATTATAAGAGAAATTATTTGAAACCTTAAAAAAGCAAAAGACATTATTAAGTATTCTTTTAGTGTACTTCTGGGATTTATGCTTTATTGTCTGTGCTAATTTATAACTCTATGGGGATATTGGTTAATTTTTAGATTTTTGTTTAGTAAAGATGTAAATAATTTCTGTCCAGTAGAACAGATAATCCTAAAAATTGTGGTTTCTGTCCAGTACAAACTAACCAGCTCTGTATCGAACCTAGCACTCTTATCCTATGATAGTTTTTGTTAAATTGCCTTTCTGTAACTTCACTGGTTTCTTCAATTATTGAGTTAATATCTTTGACATGTGTTCATTTTATATTTATATGAGAGTCATGCACTTACCTTTTTGAATGTTATACTTTACCTGTTGCTATGTCCTAATCAGCCCAAACCATCTGGGAGGAGTCTACAGTCTGATAAAATAAGATTTATTGATTTACAGCAAGAGAGTACACTCCAAGGAGTTCTGCTGGGACCCAGGGAGGGTCGGATTTGTAAGGTCGGATTTTCACTGAAGGATTCTGAGGCAGAACTAAGGGAAGTAGTAATCAGTCCTGGATTGGTTGCTCCTTCTGAAGCAGGATTGGAAGAAGTGAAATTAACTAGGCACTGGGTGCCTTTGCAAAGTGAGGAAGGTAGTAATTCAGTATCCCCCCAAATAAATGAAAATTGCAAAACAGGTCCAGGGCATCATTGTGAAGAAAGCAGTAGTCAGTCAAAAAGTAGCCATTATAACATTTTACAACCGCTGTATGATCTCAGAAGGATCACTGTTTTCTGTTAATTTTGCAGTTGGCTTTGTCTGTGTGTGTCTTCACAGCCTGAAAAATGGCCAGGTGATCTTTTCTTCTTCGGTTCAAGCTAATTTTAATTATTTTAGCATTGTCAGGATTTTAATCTTTCACAGCCTAAAAAGGTATAAGATGGAAGATGAGCTGACTGTTGAACAGCATATGTGTCTTTACTTAATTCCTCTTTTAAATCCTATTTCTGACCGGGCATGGTGGCTCACACCTGCAATCCCAGCAGTTTGGGAGGTCAAGGCAGGTGGATCACCTGAGGTCAGGAGTTTGAGACCAGCCAGGCCAACATGGCGAAATCCTATCTCTACTAAAAATACAAAAAATTAGCTGGACATGGTGGTGCATGCCTGTAATTGAAGCTACTCAGGAGGCTGAGGCAAGAGAAATGCTTGAACTCCAGGAGGTGGAGGTTGCAGTGAGATGAGATGGCGCCACTACACTCCAGACTGGGCGATACAGCGAGACTCTGTCTCTAAATAAATAAATCCCATTTATCTCCCTGGTCATTTATGCAACATTCTATTTCTGAATCTAGAGCAGGGGTCAGCAAAACTTTTTTGTAAAGGGCCAGGTAGTAAACATGTTAGGTTTTGACATATGCACTACTTATCTATGCCATTCTAACATGAAAACAACCAAAGAATATACATAAATAAATGTGTGTAGTTGTGTTCTAATAAAACTTTGTTTATAAAAACAGAAAGTGACTAGATTTGGGCTGTGGGCTGTAGTTTGCCCACACTGATCTAGAGTCTCTCTGGGTTTAGACCCAGGTGACTAGCTCCTTTTAAGCTGTAACTTCCTTTACTAATTCATCCTTCAACACTACCATTTGATATGATTTTCCAAAAGTATGTCGATATATATCATTTACTAATGGCCCTTTTTTATTTCACCCGTTAGACCTTTTTAATTTCCTTTATCTATTTAGTGGAGTCTTTTGAGGGATGGGAGAAAAATTATTATGCTCATTTTGTCATCTTGAAATGTAGACAATATAAAAACATTTTAATAAAAGTGACTCAAGATGAAGTACTTGCATTACCCATTAGGGTATGCCTAGAATGACAATTTTGTTATCTATCAGCATTTTTTTCGGGTTCAAAATTAGTATATTGCTGCACTATTTAATAAAGCAGGCAGAGTTTCCCATCTGAAAGAGCATCACACACAAAAAGCTAAAAGCAAACTGCAGACAGATTAATAGAATAAACAGTCAAACCATAACATTAATGGGTAATAATACATATTTAATCAATACTAGTAAATGTTAAAGTGAGATGATACCCTGCAAAGGAATTCTATTTCTGATTAACTGGTTTGTTATAGACACAGGAAAAATTAAAAGCTAAATATTTCTGATTGACTCCCAATTAGCACCCTCCCCTTCTCTAAGTTCTTTTATGAAGATACACATGCAAGATGCCAAATGGAGACCAATGTATACATTTTTTAAGTAGTGGTACATTAAATTTCTAAAGTACGGGGCTTTCTGAAAAACCCAAATTGGAGAACATACCTAGGATCTGAGACCAAGGAGTGAAACTGCTACTACTTACTATACATCTACTCTTTGATATCATCTATGTGAATGGGTGAGTTTTAAAAGCAGACCTCAAATATATTCATTTGGTCAGATGCATGGAGAGCTATGGTCTTCCTCAGAAACCCAGTCACCATCACAATCAAGTATACAAGATAGTATATTGGGTGCCTAGCCTGGCTTCCAAAAGGTCCATTTAACATACAGAAGGAGAAATGGCATAACAATGCATGAGACAGATTGTGCAAGACAGAGTGGAACAGATCTTACTTTAGAGACACAGTAATGCTACCTAATATTAAAAGTACCTAAGAGATATTAAGTAGTCACCAATTAGATTCACTTTTTTCAACCTGGGGTAAATAATCTATGGAAAGAAAAACAAAGATTCTTCTAGATGTTCCCTGTATGGTGGAGAGAAGTGGAGACTTCTTTGTTTATGTAAAAAGCAGTGGGGCTAAGAAGCAAAGTGCCCTGCTACCCCTCAAAAAAAGGCGTGAGAGTAATTCAGATTATCCTATTATATCAATGCAACTAACATTCTATTAAATGTGTTACTTAATCTATAATATAGATATGATCAAGTCAAAATCTGTTTAATTTTTACCTTAAAACCTGGAAGATTTTACAAAGGAAAGGAAACTGGAGGATTATAAGTAAATAAATACCTGAGAAGGTTAAACCAGTTATAAACTGGTTACCAATCCACATACATTAATGCTATGAATCTAAGAAGCTCATTAACTTTAGAACTAGCAATTGGCAGGCTAAAGATATATATATACAGAACTTTTAAACTATCCTCTTCAACAGTGTATCAACAGATAGTAATTAGGTTTGGACCCCAGGGGCCAGCAGCTGAGATTGTGTCATCTGGTAAAGGAGGCTTACACATCACTATTGCAGCATGACCCACATGAGGTAAAAAGTAAAATGAATCATCTTGGCCCCTTGTCCTTCTTTATTTTGAAAAAAAAAAAAAAAAAATCCTGGAACAAGCTTCCACTTGAAATACAATTGAAAGTGAAGCACCCAATGTTCTATGATAAAAGCAGCATTTTAAAGAGGTTTAGCTTTATGAATGTAGCTGAAATTTGATTGAAAATTGCACAGACTTTACCAAGAGCCAATCAACCACTTAACTGCATTTTTTCTCATTGATTTGGTTCTGCGTCATGCAGCAACTCCATTACATGTACAATACATACACTCATCACGATACAGTTTTAGGTTTAAAATCAAACAAAGGGCAAAACAACTGAACTCTTTTTACCTGAACTAATTGCTCATGTAGCATAGGAACCAATTATGCTGTTTCTTTGTGGAAGCCATTCAGTTTTTTCACCCATTTAAAAGTAAGACACCCTCTTTGTCCATAGAAAGTTGACACTAAGTCGCTGTGCAACATATACTGACCCCCATTACCGTTGTACTCAACTTAGATGCTCTAAAGAGGCAATAATTCATTGAATATTATAAAGATACGTTACAAGATAAATTTTTAAATGACAGTAAAATCATGAGTCTCATACAAATACAAAATAAACACATGTCAAATATATCACTAATTAATGAGGGATTCAGTGAAGGTGTTAAGAAACCGATTCAAAGGAGAAGTTAAAGAAAGACATATCTAGGGAATAAAGCAATGCTGAAATAATTTGTTAACAGATGCCAAACTGGCTCTTTTCATAAGGGTTGAGGAAATCAATGTACTGTCACTAGAAAAATTCATTTGCATGTCTATGGACAGGACTAATTTACCTTAATATCAGTTTTCTACCACTTACAGGGTTGTAAAATAACTCAAAGAATAATGAAATAGACCACTCTAGATTCAGATGTATCTGGAAAGATGAGCTACATAGTTCTTTATATTCCTGAAGACAGGTATTCTTTGTTTCCTGACAAACCAAGACTAAATGACGATTTCAATTAAACAAAACCACTAAGCAAAATATTGTGTAAATGTTTATTCTGATCATATACATTTCAACTTATTCTATTTTGTGTACACAGTAGATATACCCAAAGTTAGCCAGAGATATTTGTAAATATGTGAGTGTAAATCTCACTGAAGCAGAAGTTGGCTTCTCATTTACTTTTTATTATCTCACACATTTGGGCATCAAGAACTATGCCTGTTGACTCTTCCTTTGTAAGTTATCTTACAGCTGGCCATTATTTTTTATTTCTACTGCTAGCACCTCAGTCCAACTCTTTAGGCAGTAAATAACAGAACATCTGGGTGAGGACACAAATGGGTCTCTCTTCCATGAACCTCTTTTCCCTCTCAAGTTTACAGGACTACTATATTAGCAGGACCATTTTCTTGTAACTAGCCTATCCAAAATCCTTTACTCTTTCCCAGACCTTTTAGCTTCATGTTCAAGGGCAATTGGAATTGGGTATTGGAAAACAAATATAAGATGGATGAGTCACCTTAAATCCCTTTTTTAACCAGCTAAACAGAGGATAACTAAACAAAGAGAGCAATCAAACCTGATTTATGGTGAGTAAAAAGTAGATAGGTCAGCAGGTTTGCAAGACAGGAATTCTTTTCCAAACATGCTTTAGAGGCTACTAGATTTTCATTCTTTCCTTTTTAAGGTATAAGAGTGACTTAAAAAATTCTGAGTTCACTGACATGCCAAAGTTCTTTGTCTTAATTGTGACAGTATGTCACCACTTCAGAGTGACTCAGAAGACCTTAGTGGCATTACTTACTAGTTGTGCGACTCTGGTCAAATTGCTTATCCACTCCGAGAGTTTTCTTTTTTCTAAAATGGGGATGCAAGCGACAACAACCCTATCCACCTTACAGGGTAGTTGTAAGAATTAGTTGAGGTTGTGTACCTTAAAATAATTACTAATTGATAAAATCTTGTTCAAATACTAATAGTAATAAATGTATTAGTGCTGTCGTTTCTGTATCTCTTCTGCATATTCTTCACTATACAAATTGTATAATAACCTATAATAAAACCTGATAAAAGTAGCTAGAAAGTGCACTATCTAGGTTGAAGGCTTTTTCGCCATTTTCTTTTGTACGGACAAAGGGAAAGCTTTCCCTTTGCCCTCGAAAGTTCTGTTGAAAAATCAACTCACAAAGAGGCAGATTGAGAAAAGCTTTAAAATTTTATTAATACTGTGCACATGGGCAGAATCAGAGTGATTGTGCAATATCCTAATGCGATACAGAGGCTTATGTACTATAATTCTTAGGGATAAGGGAGATGGGGAAATGTAGATAATTTAGGGGGATAGGAAATGATTTTAAGGGAACTGAAGGAACTTGAAGAACACATAATGGTCTGGGGCAAAGTCAGCTGGGCCCACAGAGTAGACGATGATTTGTGACAAAAGTCTCTCTGGGTTTGTTAATAGACTTCAGTGTTCTTTCCTGTGATATGGTTTCAGTTAATCTCAGGAAAGGGAACCAGAGGTTAATTGTTTTCTTTTTTGGTAGGTCCAGACATTAGGCAGCTAAGGGAACTTCAGCCCTTGGTTTGGGAAAGGGAGACGATTGAGAGACCGTAGCTGAGAGGTGGAGGCAGGGTGAACTGTCCTCCTTGGCATGTCTGGTCTGCTCTTTATGTAGATAGGGGAAATGTTTCTTACAGCGTCTGTCTATCTCTAAGGGCCTTTAAATCAATAATACTCATTATACCAGGGAGCCATGTTTTGGGGTAAAGTTCCCCATACTCTTTTACTTCCAAGGACAAATATAGAGTTATTTTTATTTTTCCAAGAATAAAAAGTACATCAGTGGAAGTGTACGGTTTGCAAGCATAGCATACACCAGTAATTACAAAGTTTGATGTGAATATTATCTCAGGTTTTTGCTCATAATTCTACTGAAAGTTATGCTAGATTTTGCATATTTGAATTTCATTCACAAGAAAATTCCAAAAGAGAAAACCTGGAAGTAGTTGAAAGAGACATATGTAATATAAAAAAGGAAAATTTTAAAAATGTATTAATTTAGTTTCTAATTTAGAAATACAAATGTGCACTAGTTTCAAACAAATAACAAATGACTCTGCAAAAGGCACTATCTCATCTTCAAATATAGCTTAATCTCAGTAAATACATTGTTTCCAAAAGGTGAAAGAATGCAATTAACATTTTATTAAATATCTACTATTTGTCAAACAGCCTTTAATTTCTATTTGTCAAACACAGCTGGATTAAACTTTATGAAGATACTTTACTGAGTTAATAATAAAGAGTAAGAATACATACATTTTTTGTCATTGGGGTCTCACAAAGCAGATTTTGGTGCAAAGATCTCAGTGCAAGTGATTTATTTGGAAATAAATCCATGAAGCACTCTGAAAGAGTATGGAAGTGGGAGAAGGAAGGGTGGACAGGTCATAACATGTGCTTTATTAAGCAGGATATCTCTGTGTGCAGCATAGGGAAAAATCTCAATTGCAAACCTCTAAGAGACTGTATAAAACATGCCTTAGAGTTTTTCCACTGAGAGTAAGGAAGCTGGAGTATTCATCTGCCAGTTCCTGTCCTTCATTGGTTAAGGATTTCTGCTGAGGCAGTAAGGGCAGTAACTCTTCAGAGATCCAGCCTGCCCAGCAAAAGTGCTAAACATATGTGATGCCAGAAAATACTCTTAGGCAGAAAGACACAGGAAGCCTTTGGCCTATAAGGGGGATCATCTGCAAGAGAAGTAGACCATGGAGATATGACAGGGCATCACAGAGTCTGCTGCATTAAATCAATGAAACTTGTCCTTATGCCAATCATTGAGGGCGCAGCAAAGAAACAGAAAACCTAATGCATTCTGCTTATGAGTTGATGTACTTTTAAGAGTTGTATTTGTCATATATAGACCATGTGTCAGGTATTACGCTAGGTACAAGGAGTATAATAAATAACACAACACAGTGTGTGCCCCAAAGGGATTTTATCAGCATCAGAAGACATATGATAACATTCCAAGATAAAAAGATATAGAATAAAAGAGTTATAGAAATTTATTAAAGATGGAGTCATGGCTGAGGGCCTCTGAAAAACACAAGCATAATTTGAAGTTAGCATTGTAATATTTAATAAAGGGAAAAAATAAAAGAAAATGAGAGCATCAATTGGAGTGAAACACTCGTTAACAAAATAAAACAAAATAAAAAACAAAAAAACCTAGTGCTCAAAACATAGCAGTAATGTTACTAATATGAGCAGCAGCAAGACCCATATGTTTGAGACAGAGTCGATGGCTGCCAATGAATGGAGGGTGTAGGGCTATTAGTTGGTTACCCAGGAAAAGGAAAAGATAGTTTCAGGATCTCTAAGTTTAGCTGGTATGAACTGAAGGCATCAGTGAAACTAGCTTAGCCTCAGGGAAGGACTTAACTTTCCCTGAGATTAGAAGGCAGGAAGAGTGAACAGGGTCAGAAATGTGGATTGGTGAAGGATGAAGGAACTCTTTTGCTCTGGACTACCTTTTTAAAGGAGTTTTCATAGCAACACTGTTCATCTTTTTCTCTATTGTGGAAAGATTTAAACTGTTTCACAATTTCATTAATTCAGCATACAAGTATGCGTTGAACATCTGCCTACGCTAGCTATTAACACAGGTTCTGAATTTATGACTTCAGGAAACTAACAACTTTCTGAGGGTGGAATAAGGGAAAACAAGCCTTGAAGGCAGTATGGCAAAAATACGCAAAATGTTTTAATTATGTATGAAGATTAACATAAAGCTGACAAGAGAGTTTTAACGTGTTTTTCAAATTGCAGATCAAAACCCATTGGTTGAGTGTGAAATCAATTTAATTACTTAACTAGGGCTATTTTTCTTTTTAAAAATCATATAGACTAGAATAGAAAGTTGCAGAATGCATTACACAAGGTAATTTTTTTTTCATGAAAGGACAGCTTCAATTATATGTATGTGGTTGTATACTGTGTCATAATATTAAATACATTTCTTACTGTGGATCATGGTAAAAAAAAAAAACAAATGCCAGTAAACAATGGTTCAGAACAGTGACCAAATCTGACTTGCCACTTCTTTTGGTAAATAAAGTTTTATTGGACTATAGCCAAAGCCATTCATTTACATATTCTCCATGGCTACCTTCCTATTACAATGGCAGAGCTGAGCAGTGACAGAGAACATATGCCCTCAAGTCCCAACAGAATTACTATCTGAATGTTTAGAGAAAAAGATCGCTCACTCCTGGTTTAGGCTATTTTACATTTCTAAGGAAAATATTATATCGATCAACATCATTTAAACTTTAAAATACTGTGGGATCTAAGTTACTTAGATACAATTAGATAGAATTATATTATTTCCAAATTGGTTTATAGATTAAATTCAGTCCCAATCAAAATTCCAATTTATCTGTAGAAACTGACAAAGTGACCCTTAAATTCTTGTGGAAATGCAAAAGAACCAGAATAATCAAAACCAGTTTATAAAAGAAAGGTAAAGTTGGAGAAATACCATTATCTGATTTCAAGAGTTAGTGTAAAGCTACAGTAATCAAGATAGTGTACTATGGGCATAAACATGGACAAATAGAGCAAGGGAACAGAACAGCAATTGTGGAAATAGATTTATACATATATGGGCAACTGAGTTTCTCCAAAGATGGAAAGGTAATTCAGTGGCGAATGATAGTCTTTTCAACAAAGGATAACTGTATGTAAAAGACTGTACTTCATAATTAAAATTAAATCCACAATGAGATACCACTTCATACTTAGTAAAATGGTTAAGTTTGAAAGACTGGATGTACCAAGTTTTGGAGAGTCTGTGAAAAAACTGAAACTATCATCCACTGCTGCTGGGAATGTAAAACTGGTACGATCTCTTTGGAAAACAATGTAGTAGTTTCTTGAAAGGTGAAAGGTACATCCACTATATGGTCCAGCAATTCTAGGCATTTACCCAAGAGAAATAAAAGCATATGTCATTGTACTTGAATATGTACTTGAATATTTATAGCAGTTTGATTTGTAGTAGCCCAAACTGGAAACAACTCAAAGGTCATCAACCAGTGAATGGATAAAAAATAATGGTATATACCTATACAATGGAACACTACACAGCAATGAAAATGAATGAGCTGCTGATATAGGCAAAAAGATTAATGACTCTCAAAATGATTACACTGAGTGAAAGAAGCCAGATTGAAAAAGGGTGTATAACATGTGATTCAATTTATACAAAATTTTATAAAATTAAATCCATTTATAGTGACAGAATTGTGGATGAATGGCTGCCAGGGGATGGGTGAGAAAGAGGTTTTATTAGTCTGTTCTCATGCTGTTAATAAAGACATTATCAAGACTGGGTAATTTATAAAGGAAAGAGGTTTAATGGACTCATAGTTCCACATGTCTGGGGAGGCCTCACAATCAAGGCGGAAGACAAAGGAGAAGCAAAGGCATGTCTTACATGGCAGCAGACAAGAGAGTGGGTACAGGGGAACTCCTCTTTGTAAAACCATTGAGCTCATGAGACTTATTCACTATTATGAGAACAGCACGGGGAAGATCCACCTCCATCATTCACTTACCTCCCACTGGGAACCTCCCGTGACACACAGGAATTATGGGAGCTACAATTCAAGATGAGATTTTGGTGGTGACACAGCCAAACCATATCATAGGTATCACAAAGAAGCATGAGGAAACTTTTAGGGGTGCTGGCCATGTTCATTATCTTGATAATGGGGATGGTTTCACAGCTCAAAACTTAGCAAATTGTATCTTCAAATGTACAGTTTAGTATATGTCAATTAGATTACAACAATGATAATAAAAATACAAGTATCCCTAAAAACCTTCACTGATTTTTTTTTTCTATTTGGATATTAAGAGATTGTTCTCCTTCTCTTCCCTGTCTCATCTTAATACCAGATTAATGAAGTTTAGGTAATAGTATTCCTTGAATCAATGAGATTAATATGGTCTTCTGACTTTTTAATAAAATTGCTGTTGCTATGGCACAGTGATTCTCAATGTGGTCCCTAGGACAAGCCACATCACCTGGAAATGCAATTTTGGGATGCCGTTTCAGTATTTCCCACAACAGTGAATCAGAAACTCGAAATGGGGCCATGATTTGTATTTTAACAAGCACTTCAGATCATTAATGCAAACTATAGTTTGAAAACCACTGCTATGGTAGATTACATGTTTGGGTAATAATTTGGATGTCAGTTCTACTTTATCAGATATTTTTATCTTTGAGGTTAGATCCTAATTTATTCATAAGAACAAATTCAAGCTAATTTATTTCTATCAGTAATGAACAACATATTTCAAAATCATCATGGGATACCTAGCATAAAATACAATGATAAACAATATATTGGTTGCCTTTGCCTTCAAGGATATTCCATTTTATTATGTGACTTTTAATAGATGTATATAATGATTCCTATACTGCTTTCCTAAAGTACACTTCAATTATGACTATACAGATGTTATTGCTGTATGTAAAATTATGGGTGTTTGCTTTATTCCCTCTGTCTCTACAATGCCAACTTTTACAGTAAAAAAAAAAAGTGCAATTTTTGCAATAATTTGTGTCAGATTCTCTCTTAATTTTTACTTAACAGAGTCCTACACACATTGTCTGAACTCAAACCACCAGAAAGGCACATGTGCAGGGAGGAAGCAAGGCATTGTGTGTACTCAGCAGGGACCTCTAGCACACAACCATGGAATCCAGTGCACTGAAGTTCCCAGCATGTGTGTGTAAGAATCCTTTAACTGCCAATCCCTGTCTTCCCCTTGAAGATATTTTCAAACTCATCTTCAACGTCTACCTGAGCTTAGTGAATGGAGTCATTTTAGAAAAGTTTAGTTTTAGAAAAGTAGAATGCCTTGCATAAAGTAAGTCTTCTAAAATAAGTTACATTTTTTTAATAAAAGGAAAAATTGGCCAGGCGTGGTGGCTCACGCTTGTAATCCCAGCACTTTGGGAGGCCGAGGTGGGCAGATCACAAGGTCAGGAGTTCGAGACCACCCTGGCTGACATGGTGATACCCCATCTCTACTAAAAACACAAAAAATTAGCTGGGCTTGGTGGCATGAGTCCATAGGTCCAGATACTTGGGAGGCTGAGGCAGGAGAATCGCTTGAACCTGGGAGGTGGAGGTTGCAGTGGGCCGAGATCATGCCACTGCACTACAGCCTGGGTGACAGAGTGAGACTCTGTCTCAAATAAACAAATAAAAAGGAAAAATTAGAGTGGCCTTGGATCACCTGGTATATAACCCATAGAGAGGCCACCAAATTTAAGCAAATAATATCTTTATAAAGTGCTGTAAGGATATTTGGAGGTGAAGCTGAAAGACAGAGGAAAAACACTAGCAATTTCATTTAATTTAAATGGTGGGGGGCAGGAGGGAGAGGGGGAGGAAGAGTGAGAGTTGATTAAGACCTGCAGCAGACTATGATGTGCCAAACTTCTATTTTAGTCCTGGCTTGATTTATGTCCTAATACCAGGATTTTATGTCAATAAATATGACAGCTGGATGAAGAGATAGAACCCAAAGTTAGGACTAATCAATTTCTGTCTAAGAAGACTGAAGCCTTAGATGTTCATTTTAGGCTTTGGTGATTGCAAAGTATATATAAAATTTTATTTATAAGAAAAAGCTAGAATTATTCTCTGGATTTACCATAATGAGTCCACAGCCTCAGGGGACGATTGTTCCTTTTTCTGTAGAAATGATTTGAAGCTTGAATAATGTCCCACTGGGAGGCAAGGTGATCATAAATGAAGAAACAATAGGAGTCTGGGGTCAGTAGATCAGAGGATACTATTTTAAATATCTCAAAGGGCAAACAAATGGCTATAGGAGATGTCTGGGAAAGAAGGAAATAAAGGATGGCATGAGCTGCAGCAACTATTACAAAGACACCAAGTCCATGACAATACTTGCCAATGTTAAGTAACAACAAAGTTCTATAAGTGTGATTTAAACTTGACTGCTGAATCACATAGCATGGTGGTTTCCTACCTCAGGCTGCAACTCAGACATTCTAATTCCAAGAGTTCATGGTGAGACCAGCATATCACTACTTTCAAAAATCTCTGCACATGACTCTAATGTATTGCCATGTTTGAGAAATGTGGACATAATACCCAGGGTACATGTAGGGATGAAGACATTTAAAAGATGTATAAAGAAGAATCTGCCATTGCTGCAACTGCCATCATTCTATATCTTGCCCTCAAGTGGGCATTTTGTGTTTGAATGAGTTGTAAATGCAAGGAAACACAAAGGTGAGGGCTCCATTTTAGGCTTGTTAATAAGGACAGTGTCACAAAATCTGCCTTACTGTGTGTTCTTGGAAAAGAGAATACATATGTAATAACTCTGTATGCTGCCTACTTTAAGCAAGTAAACATTGTGTGTATGTGTGTAAATGTTTGTATATGCATGCAAAATGTATGCTTTGGCAAATTTGGGGCCTATTTTGATTGATTAATTTCAGCTTCGTGAAATATATCAAAGACAATATGGACCTGAAAACATGCTGATATTTTTTCTATTTCTACCTCATTACAAGTAATTCTAACAGTGGGAAGATGCAGATAATGTTCTTGAATTGCAGCCTCCACATTCTTAACCACTAATTGCCATCTTTGCTGAGATAATCCACTAGAGACATGTACAAGTATTTCAAGGGTTAGCACATTTGAAAAGGTGAGCAATGGAAAATCAGGTTTCTAATATAGATGTTTTCTTTGTTCTTCTCTTTTTCCTTGCCCCTAGTTGCTGTGCAAGCAACACATCTTTATGCACTGATGTCAATCTAGTTAATCACGTGTATTTCCCTGAGGGTGTCTTCATGTGCGCGGGTGGAATTACAGGGGACATTTTCTTAAGAACTAGGTCAGGTTCTACGTGTACTGGGGCAAGAAGGGAAGAAGAGACTAAACAGGATGGTAAAAGTCACATATATAATTATAGATTTTTGTTGTTGTTATACTGTTATACTCCTTTGAAGGAATGGATTCAATGTCTCTCAGAGCCTTCATCTGTTTTTAGACTAGAATATATATTATTGCTAATGACTATATCCTATTGGGTGGTCATCTCTTTAATTGCCCTGAGCTGTATTTGATTACAACTTGCTTTGGGTATCATCATTTTAAATCTCTTCATTGTTCTCATTTTCTGTTGGTATCAAAGTCAGGACTGTTCTGTCCTTAAATCACATAAATCAAGTTTGTTTAGCTTATGCAAGAAGTTTAATTATTGAAGCTCCCCTTATTAGATTGTCCCAATATGCAAATTTCTAGGTCACCATTATAGGAAGTCTCAAATGTTCACCATGTTTTATCTAGTAAGGTAGTTTACCATAAGATTATTTTATTTAGATTAATTTTTCTCTCTAACTCTCATTACTGCTGTTATTCATCACATATTAGGATATCTTCAGACAAATTACCATTTTGTTCTAGCTACTGTGTGAAATTTTACTGGTGGAGGCCGGGTGCGGTGGCTCAAGCCTGAAATCCAGCACTTTGGGAGGCCGAGACGGGCGGATCACGAGGTCAGGAGATCGAGACCATCCTGGCTAACACGGTGAAACCCCGTCTCTACTAAAAATACAAAAACTAGCTGGGCGAGGTGGCGGGCGCCTGTAGTCCCAGCTACTCGGGAGGCTGAGGCAGGAGAATGGCGTAAACCTGGGAGGCGGAGCTTGCAGTGAGCTGAGATCTGGCCACTGCACTCCAGTCCGGGCGACAGAGCAAGACTCCGCCTCAAAAAAAAAAAAAAAAAAAAAAAAATGTTACTGGTGGAGCTAAGATACACTACTGTGATGATCTATGAAACATCATAGTAATTATGAAACTAGCTATTAAAATTAACTTTGTTAATATGATAGTTTCTAACTTACTCTTCAGTAATTGTTTTCAGTTCTCAGAATTTCGATAGCAAGAATTACTCTTTATTGCCACAAATAATTTTCATTCTTCTTAAGACATGTTATTATATCTGAATTTCATGTTAGACCTCACAATGATGGTGCAAATATATCTAACATTTAGACTATATCTAAAATAAACTTATCAGGGCCTACTTTGATCAAGTGTGGTTTTAACTCATGCACAACAGCGAGAAACTATTATGTGTTTCTACTTTAGAGCTCACATCCTCTCATAAAGGCACAGAATGTGACCCTGGGGGATACCCAATCTTCCTACACATTGAGCTTTGCTTCAGGAACCCTTAAAGACAGCAATTTAACATTTTAGAAATGTGTGTGGTCAGATATAAAACACTGCTTGGGTCCGAGCCCTACTATTTTCTCTTCTGTGATCTCGATCTGCAGATCAAATAGATCACCATTGTCTTACCTATAAAATAGACAAACGATGCCTATCTTGCAGGTTTGTTCTGCGGACTGAAATAGTGTCTGGCTTATAAAAGAACTCAAGTGAAGATGACTCTTGAACTCTTTAATTCTAACATTTTACTTATTCTTTTCTAGCACTGGGTTCTTCTGTGCTTGGTTGAATTGGCTTACCATCAAAGTTGTGTAACATTTTTTTATTCGAAATAGGTCTCTGATAAACCTTTTCATTTTCCCTCTACACCAGTGATCAGCTCTGTAAAACATTTTGTGATGTCTTTTAGAAGTAATATTTCTAACAAAATTATTTCATCCAAGTTACTTTATGATGTAATGCTCATTTCCGTAAGTGCTGGCATATTTTAAAAGCAGCAGTAATTTTGAATCTTTCCCATTTTTAAATGTATTTTCTTTGCATTTATAAGCCTTTGAAATACAATGATAATACTGTGCTATGATAGAAGAAACCATTTTAAAAACCCAGCAAAGTTTTGAAGGTAATAAAGTGTCTCTACTTTTTCTTGCCATCTGGATTGTAAATGATGCCCTGAAATTATAAGGATAATGGCTTCTGAATATATAGTTTAAGTGATTCTGCAGCACATGAATATGATAGTTAAATTAGATGTAAGTTCCATTCACAGTAATATCCATCTATTTGTTATAACAACTGGCCTAGTACATTACAGGTGGTAAGTGCATTGCAAATAATTGCTGATTAACCTTTTTATTTGCATACAAATTATTGAGTGGACAATTTAGCTGAAGTTTTATGCTAATAGTGAAACCTAAATTATTTTCATAGTACCACAATTATAGGTTTTTGTGAGGCACTTTCAGCTTTGGAAAAACATTATGAAAATGCAACAAAACAGTACAGGAGAGACGGAAACAAATAAATACTCATAGGAATGTGATGAAATTCTCTGACTGCTTGTGCTGGTCTCTAGTGGTAACTCTCATGGTTCCATCTAAAATGGTCTCAGAATGCAAGGACAATGGAAAATAACTGAAAGCCGGTCTGTGTGCTCAGCTGGTACTACAGGAGGGCAATGTGCCTCTGTGAGAGGTAACTAATTAAGACTGTGCTTTCCATGTGTAGAAGTCTCTTAACCACATGCATATGAGAATGCTTAAAGCATCTGTGTTTCCAATAGACACATGTTTGGGCTATCAGCCTGGTAATGCTTCAGTTGAAAAACATGCTTATACATCAGGAAAGTCCAGAGAGACATCTTTACCCTTGGATAAAGCACATATTTCATGAGTTAATTCAAAATCTGTTTTTTTTTCTTCCCAAATAACATTGTTTACATAGATTTGTTTTCAGTAGAGTGTTGTTCAGTCATAAAAACGGAATTATATTCCAACAAATGGCTTTCTCAATATTGATTACACATATAACAATTAGCTAATTACATGAACATTTAAGTCGAATCAGGGAAACAGTCCTCCAATTAACCTCGTGCTGAATGTAATTACAAAGTGACTTTTCAAAACCAACTGAATTGGCCATTTACAAATTATAATTGCTTTTCTCTTGAGAGTGGAAGAAGTAAGCTTTGTACTATTTAATGTTATAGCAGCTTCCCACAGCTTCGAAAGTTTGGTCATAATGCTAAGTAAGTTTTGACTAAGTATTTAGTAGCTTATAGCACTTACGACAATTTCATTCTTTGCTAAGCATCCTTTATCAAAAGTTTTGTGAGGACTTCTGTCTTTCTCATATAAACACTGCTGTTTTCTGTACTGTGAACAAATGTGAACTCATCAGAACCTGAGTCTGTTGAATATAAAGAAACTAATAATAGTCATATTATATGCAATAATCTTACATTTATATTATAGTATAGCTTTTGGATCTGCTTGCAGATGCATACAGTTAATGCAGAACTATAACGCCTGCTGAATTTAATTCATAAATGGAGAAAAAAATTCCAAAAATTATACTCGGTGTTCCTAGAGAAATTGAGTGAAATAGGGGTATTTTTAGATCTCTTATATGAATTAGGAAATCAAGTCTCAGAGAGACTAAATAGTTTGCTCCAAATAACCCAGCTAGAAAGTAGCAGAGCTGGGATTCAAAACTCCCTGTTTAAGGAACACCAAGAGAAGACAGTGTTTTGAACAGAGTGATCTATAGATCTAAAAGCCGTTGAGATGTTGGATAAGGTAAGGACAAGGAGGGCCTATTGGAATTGATAACATGGAAGGATTTAAAATGATAATGAGAGCAGTTTTGGAGGATTGATGGGGTTGGAAACTGGATGGAATGAGTTGTGGAAGAACTGAGAGTTGAGAAGGCAGCAATCTCTAGTGCGTATGCATTGCAAGAAGTATGACTGTGAAGGTGTAGGGTCTTGAAATAAAGACCATCAAAATGGAGCAACAAAGAGAAAAATTTTATGTGTAGCCTCCTGTAAATGTTCTGTTTTAATTTTTCAGAAATAGATGGCCCAAGGAGATGCAAGCCAATAAAAGTACATATTGTGGGTTTGAGTTTAGCAGGAACTAGGGACAGTTTTGCAGTGAGAGAGTATACTCTTCAGTTTTCAGTTTAACTATAAATACTAAGGCACTGGGCTTGCAATTCTTGGTGTAGCATGTTGCAAATATATATACTTCATATATATATATATGAAGCCATAGCTAGAGGGAGTTTTAAGGATGAGAACTATTTGAGTATATTTCTTCTGTTGAAAAGTAACTGAAACAGAAGGATAGATGGATGATGCAAAGAGAAATGAAACAAAGTTTTTGAGGAGTCAAGAAGAAATGAAATTCAGAACACAGTGTAAGCATTAGCTTTTGGTGGGAGGAGGCTCAAGTTTTATACATATTAGTTATAATATGTAGGCAAGTCAAAGGACCTATCAGAATCTGAAGTGATTTTTGAATCTACAAGATGCAGGAGCTGGATTACATTTTTTAAAAGTCCCTTCAAGCTCCTGTAGTCTACAATTCTATGCTAACATATCGTCTTCCTAGAACCTGCTTTAAAGCTTTTAAAATTGTGTTTCTTTTGTTGTTGGCCATACTAAGTTTCATGTCATATTTACAAGTTCATAAGTCCTTCTGATATCATAGTTGGAGTGAAAACTTCACCATTAGCTTTGTTATCTTGGGCAAGGATCTGTGTCCCAGTTTTCCCATTAGTTAAAATAGATACCTGCCTCAAAGGATTGCTATAAGATTTAAATGAGATCATTTGCATACTTGGGATACTGCCTAGCAAATAGTGAATGCAGTAAATGTTAAGAGACTGTTAGTATTTTTATTCCCAGATAAAGCCATATTAACCTATGTAGATCTTCTTTTGCTGACTTAGTGCCTAGAAAATCCCTTTGCCATTTAATAAATTATTACTTTCCCAAAGCTATCTGTTTAGTGAGTCAGTGAAAGATTCCTTCACCACATTTGCTGACATGTTCAAAAATATGTATTACAGGGCAGGCTGTAAGAAATGGTAAAGTAGATTGATAAGACTAGGTCCCTGTATCAGAGATGGTTATAAAGACTTCAATGCAGGATGAAGGGTCATAAATGAGGACTGGGCTATTGATGGATGCTAAGAGGAGAACTTAAGAGATTGGAGTAAGGGAGGTCAGCAATGGAATTTTCAAAATGAAGTAGGGGTGGAAAACGATCAAGATAGGTAGGAAATTGACATGTCTTGAGAGCCGAGTATACATGCTTGTATTTTTGATCTGTCATCTAACATTACATCTGCTCCCAGACTATAATGTAGCCTCATGTAAGGAGGGGTGCTTTCTGGTTTCACTTAGCATTGGAACCTCAGTGTATGGTGCTTGATATATGGCAGACACTCAACACATGTTTGAATAAATAAATTAATAAGTATACACATGCATGAATGTCTATTCCTACCTGTGAACTAAAAACAATACTTCAAAGCTCTTTTGACATGTCAAATATTGATATAGGAGTTAAAAGGAAATTATTTAGGCAGATAGTGAGGGTAAGGATGTCCTCAGTAAAGTTTTCCTTTTAATGAAAAGCAGCCTGCAGATCATTTTTTTTTTTCTAATAAAGAGCAGCCCGTAAAAGTTAGCTGCAGTAATAGACAAGCAAGCTGGAAGCTTGCACAGTTAAATGCTGGCAGTTTTGCCAATAAGAAAAGGCTACCTGGGACTAGGCATGATCAAAATGGTGACTCCATCATCCCTTCTCTTTGCCAGCCACATGTACAGTAAGGAGCAGACAAGATGGCACTGGCCAAGTGGAAAGCCAGTCTGCATAATAAGATTAGGATGGGACAACCAGCTTTCCCCAGGCTTTATGTAAACGTCACACCTGGTTGAACCAATCTGTGGGCCCTACATAAGACACTACCTCCTCAATCCTGCCTATAAAATCTGCTGTGGTCTGCTGCAGGCCAGCTTTTCTCTTTCAGATGCCTCCCCCTAACCCCCCAGCCCTTGAAAGAGAGAACTGCTCTTCTTTCTCTTTCTTTTGCCTATTAAACCTCTGCTCCCAAACTCACTCCTCCTGTGTGTCTATGTCCTCAGTCTTCTTGGTGTGAGACTACCCCAGGTATTTACCTCAGACAACAATGCCACTTCAATATAATACAAAATATAGTTGACGAAAATTGGATCCAATCAAATATAGAACTAATAGTGTGGGCTTTATAATTTAAAAAATATAAATCTTATAAATTCTGATATTATAGAATCTATTCTATAATAGCTTAGATAAAAGGAAATGAAATGTGTCAATTTTCTCATCCTTTAAGTAGTAAAGGATGTAAAGGATTTGAAATGTAATTTTAACAACTCTAAGATTTTAATTTTTTATTGTTTTTGTTTTTGTTTTGTTTTTTTTTTTGAGACGGAGTCTCGCTCTGTCGCTCAGGCTGGAGTGCAGTGGCCGGATCTCAGCCAACTGCAAGCTCCGCCTCCCGGGTTTACGCCATTCTCCTGCCTCAGCCTCCCGAGTAGCTGGGACTACAGGCGCCCGCCACCTCGCCCGGCTAGTTGTTTTTTTTTTGTATTTTTTAGTAGAGACGGGGTTTCACTGTGTTAGCCAGGATGGTCTCGATCTCCTGACCTCGTGATCCGCCTGTCTCGGCCTCCCAAAGTGCTGGGATTACAGGCTTGAGCCACCGCGCCCGGCCGATTTTAATTTTTAAAATCCTTTTTATTCTCAACTTTAGAATTATCTCTAAAAACTTATTCTTTTATGGTAAAGGAATGTATACTGGAAGTTAAGCAGGTCCTTCAGTTTTAGTTTTTTTTTTCTATTAAAGTCATTAAAAGTTACTTTTAAAACATGTATTTTAACATTCCATTTCAAGTTGATTCCATTTTTAAAAAGTAGTTTTACTTTACCTTTTAATCTATATGTGTATATGAACAAATATCAAATATATATATTCATCTACAGATAACAGATATAGAAAAAATATATGCACATATGTAAGAATATATATATTCATATATGAAAAAGTGTAAATGGTGTTCATGAAATATTTAAAATAGTTACTTTGGGAAGGTGGTATTTAAGTCAGCTTTTAATTTTTCTTTAAACTTTTGTTGGGATTTTTAAATAGTACAATTTTCATGGACTCTTTACAAAATGTCCTAGCTTACATAAACTGTTTCATACAATCAAGTGTGAAAAAGACAGCAGTCCTTCCTAGAATACACTTCCCAGATTGAGCTGATTAATCTCAATAAGAAGGGACCAATTAATGAGTCTGGTGTAGTACACTGCTTGCTTAATAATGTTAATAACTTGAATGTGGCTTAATCTTAATACGTGTTGAATTTTTACTTTCATTTGTGAATTATAATAAAGAACAGGATTAAATCACACTGAATTCTAAAACTTACACTGAAAAAATATTCTATACATTCATCCTCTAAGAGAAAATTAGGAATTAACATTTCTTTAACAGAGTATAAGAAGAACATGTAAAAAAATTTATACAATAGGACTTTAGGTTAACCTTTAAAAGAGTCAATAAATCCAATAAAAATCTTTGTTTGCTTGTTTGTGTTGTTCAAATGGTTTTTTCAAAATTTCACGTAGCTCTGGTCCTCTCTTGGAAGGCTTTTTGAATTATGTATATGAGAAAATTGTCTGAACACACCCAATAGATTACATTAATTTTAAAACCAAAATAATTGCCATTTATCTCTGCATCTTTACAATCACTGTGATACCACAGTAAAATACAATTTGTGTTTGTGTGTGTGTGTGTCTGTGACTGTGTGTGTGTATGATTAGTTGGTTAATTAGCTACTGTTGGTTCAATTGGTTTTGTTTAGTAAATGGATAGAGGACAGAATGAATACAGTTATTTCATGCTGTCTCATATTTTAGTTAAGAGAATGAATTATGTGGCCGGGCGCGGTGGCTCAAGCCTGTAATCCCAGCACTTTGGGAGGCCCAGACGGGACGGGCGGATCACGAGGTCAGGAGATCAAGACCATCCTGGCTAACACGGTGAAACCCCATCTCTACTAAAAAATACAAAAATCTAGCCGGGCGAGGTGGCAGGCGCCTGTAGTCCCAGCTACTCGGGAGGCTGAGGCAGGAGAATGGCCTAAACCCGGGAGGCGGAGCTTGCAGTGAGCTGAGAACCGGCCACTGCACTCCCGCCCGGGCGACAGAGCGAGACTCCATCTCAAAAAAAAAAAAAGAGAGAATGAATTATGTGTGCTCATAATCTGTTTGTAATTGCAGAGGAAGACACTCTGTCTCCCATTTTAAATGCATTTTATTTCTCTTTAGGTATGAGTCTTTTTTATGAACAATTTTGTAACTCATGGATGGCACATCAGGACAGAGCTCATGGTTTAAATTGGGAGAACTCTCACCAGATGGGATTGTTGATTCAAAGTATGGGTAATTGCCAAAATCAAGCTAATTAACATAGTTATCACTTCACATATTTACCTGGTGTGTTTATGTGTGTGTGAGTTGAGAATACTCTTTTAGCAAGTTTCAAGTATCCAACACATTATTATTAATTATGGTTACCATGTTGTACATAGGTGTCCAGAACATATTCATCCACTAATCGCAAGTTTGTACCCTTTAACCCACATCTCCCCATTTCCACCCATTCCAGTAATCACCCTTCTACTCTCTGTTTCTCTGAATTTGCCTTTTTCAGGTTCCACATATAAGTGAGATCATGCAGTACTTTTCTTTCTGTGCCTGGCTTATTTCACTTAGCATAATGTCCTCTAGGTTCATCCATTACTGTGGCAATTAGCAGATTTATTGTAGGGCTGAAAAATATTTCGTTGTGTGTATACACCGCATTTTCCTTAACCATTTATCCATTGATGAACACTTAGATTGTTTTCTTATCCTGGCTCTTGTGAATAATGCTGCAATGAACATGGGAGTGCAGATATCTCTTGTAGATAATAATTATCTTTCTTTTGGACATATACCCAGAAGTGGGATTGCTGGATTGTAAGGCTGTTCTATTTTTTAATTTTTTGGAAACTTCCATTCTGTTTTCCATGGCGGCTGTACCAATTTACATTCTGACTAATAATGTGTAAGATCTCTTTTCTCTATATCTTCATCAACACTTGTTAGCTTTCTATCTTTTTATCATAACCATTCTAACAGGTAGGAGGTGCTATCTCATTGTGGTAATCATTTCACAATGTGTATGCATTTCAAAACATCACATTGCAAACGTCAAATACATACCATTTAAATTTGTCAATTATACCTCAATAAAGAGGAAAAATAATACAGGTGACACTGAAGACTGGATGCAATCTGGGAGTCTACCATAGGTGGTACAGTTGAAATTTGTCTCTCTTTATCTTAACCACAAAGGTTTCAAGATTTTATGTTTTGGGGAGTGCATTGCTATTATGCTTCTGGAGTGTTCATATGCACAAACCCAAGTAAAGAGTGAAGCTCAAGAATTCAACATTGTGGCCTCTTTGTCAGCTGCTTCTCTCCTCATAGCACTTTAGGCATTGACTTGAGTGGGCAGAGTGGCAGATCAATAACTTTTGCTTTTAATGTTAGTATCTTTGGATGCTCAATGCCCATGTCCATTAAATCATTAAGAGTTTAAAAATGGTGAGATTCTAATTCTATTATCTTATTTCACTCATTACCTAGAATAATTTAATAGAGAATTGATGGCTTCCCTTCATTTACTACTTTTTTACCCAGTGGTATAGTTTATATTAAAAATCAAGATAAATGTTGATTCTTTCCTTGTAACTCTCCAGGTTTTAATCTAATGAATGGGTTTATTTTATCCTCAAAAGGTGACCAATTAGGTTTCTTTTTTAATTTAAAAAATGCCATTACAAATCAAGGATTTAAAAATATTGGATGAGTTTCCATTCAGTGCAGTTCTTACCTGTAATAAAGTTCAAATTGGCTTGACCAGTTGAACCTCTTCAAATTGGCTCCTAATTCTTTTGGACATAGGCCTGGCAGGAGTCTTTATAGCTGTCTTACTAATGATATATCAAGAAGTTAAAAACTCATCTTGTATATTTTCTGCCCCAGACCTGGAATTAGCCAAAGCCCTGTTAATGGAAGTGGCTTTACAGGATCATCTGGATTAGGCATTAGGGAAGGTCATTGCTACTGAGTTGGTCACTCAGTTGGTCACATTTCTCATAGTTTCCTTGTTTTACTTTTTCAGGAAATCCTAATATTCTCGTGATAATTCTCTTTGCTTTCAGCATTTGTTACTTTATCTTGAATAGTTATGCTTTTCTCTATTTCCTTTGATTTTTAAAACCTTCTATTTATTATTCTATTTGTTTTAAGGCTCTGGTCCCTGATACTGTCTACCACAGACCTCTCGCAATCATCTCCCACCAGAGTGGGCAAAAGTCTACAAATTAGTTACTGTACTCAAGTTGGCCCTCCTTGAAATGTGTGCCTTAGGGATTCTCCTGTTCTCTGATCCATTAGGTGCTCTGTTGCTTCCCTTTGTTCTGCCTCCTGTTGAAAATATGGGCTTCTGACTGCTGACATTTTCTCCCCCACTTCCTTGTATTTTGGAGTTTCTAAGATACCTTGTCACTTTGCTTTGTTATTCATGCTGTTCAGATGTTTTAGTTTCACTCACCAGTTTTGCTGTGTGTTTTGATTTTGAATTTGTGAAAATCTGAAAGCTATGCTACCATTACCACTGCCACCTCCCTACAATCCTCCTTTGCAAGAACACCTTTGTTCAAATAATAATACACATTTTCTCCAATACTGCTTTATGTAACTCATTCTTGAAAGTGGAAGGACTCTAGCCCTTTATTCTTATATAGAGTTTTAAAAAATACTTTTACTATTAACCCCACTGAGATATATTTTTGTTGCTATTCTCATTTATAGTACCAAATATTTAAAATTAATTTTAAAATAATTGTTTTGAAATACAGTGGAATGAGAACTTATCATTATAATGTCTCATATCTCCTCCAGGTTTGACCAGCAACTTGTCACTTCTTTTTACAGTCTGCTAATCCCCCTATATGTTATGATATGTGGGCCGGGCGCGGTGGCTCAAGCCTGTAATCCCAGCACTTTGGGAGGCCGAGACGGGCGGATCACGAGGTCAGGAGATCGAGACCATCCTGGCTAATATGGTGAAACCCCGTCTCTACTAAAAAATACAAAAAACTAGCCGGGCGAGGTGGCAGGCGCCTGTAGTCCCAGCTACTCGGGAGGCTGAGGCAGGAGAATGGCGTGAACCCGGGAGGCGGAGCTTGCAGTGAGCTGAGATCCGGCCACTGCACTCCAGCCTGGGCAACAGTGCGAGACTCCGTCTCAAAAAAAAAAAAAAAAAAAAAAAAAAAAAAAAAAAAAAAAGAATATCCATAACAGTGTAGAGTGAAAGCACCAACTAAAATAAACTTTTGAGAAATCCTGAAGAGGAATTTTAAAAAGCCAAACAAACTCTGGGAGAGTAACATAATTTAGTGGCTGAGGACATAGACTCTGGAGCCAAATCACCTTGTTCTAATATCCTAGCTTTGTCAGTTACTAGTTATATGAGCTTGATCACGTCACTTAAATTCTCTGTGCCTCGGTTTCCTCGTCTGTAAAATGGATACAAGATACCTACTTCATAGAGGTGTTACAATAAAAAGTAAACTTTCAAACTATAAGAAGAACTAAATTAATATAAATTTAGTTATATAAAATTTCACAGTAGTGTAGTTTATCTTTAAGTGCATTTTAAAGTGGACATTCTATGTTTATTATTTTTCCCTACACAAGCTCTGAATTTAGTATTGGGGAAGTTGGCATAGAGAGTTAAACTATACTTAATGACTCCTTCTTCTAAATATCTCTTAAAATTTAGAATTTCCTCTGGTCAGTGAAATGGACAAAAATCTGTTACACTGGGTTCAATAATTCCTTGCATATTAGAAACTCTAAATAAGCTTGAAGATCAACTTATCTTTTAAAATCTCCTAAATTTACTGAGTCAGTGGAGGCTAACTGTGTAATAATTGGATCTACAAACATAAGTGTCTTAATCACAATCTTGCAGACAGAACAATCCTGTGTGAATGAGCTGGCAGGGTAGGGTAGTCCATCTTCATGCAAGTATATAAGGTCCCAAAATGATGATACCTTTGTGCTTCTTTCCATTTGACCCAGCCACAAAGGAAAGAGCCCATGGAGGAGGCTTACATGGGTAGTTTCTATGGACGCATCACTTCCATTCACATGCTGTTGGCTAAAACTCCATTTATTGGCTTCACCTAACTGCAAAGGATACTGGGGAATTTGTTTTCTGCTGAGCAGCCTCTTACTAGCAACAACTGTTAAAAAAAAAAAGAAAATTAGGAAATTCTAAATTCTACATTTTAAGGGATCTTTATAAGAAGAAGAGTCACTTATTGTAGTTTGCCTTTCTGTGCCAGCTTCTCCCAATAGAAAATTCAGAGCATGTGTAGAAAAAAGAAAACTATGTATGTAATGTATACCTTAAAATACATTTAAAGAACAATCATATAAAAGGAAAGGAACAGAGGAAGTAAAAGAGGAGAAAAATAGGGGAAGACAAAGACAGGGTCAGGGATAAGCAGAAATTTTAAAAAATAGAACAAGTAAGAGAGAAACTAACCTTTTCAAAGTAAATAAAGATATTGATGGACAGCAACCAAAAAATTTGATGAATCTAATATGGAGAGGTTTTCACAATATTTCATATATTTAAGAATGTTTAGTAAGAGGTAACAATATGATGATGATGACATTAACAATATGTAATGACAACTAAGATTTATGGTGTATTCACTCTTTGCTGGCATGATGCTAAGGACTTTATATAGATGATTTCATTTGGTCATTTGAGAATTATGGCTTAAGTCAACAAAAAAAGTGATGATTAGTTGCCTACATGACATCAGACAGGCTTTGAAATGCAGAGATGTCCAGAGGGATACCAAAGGTCCCCTCCCTGGGAGGAAAGCTTCAACAATTTTAATAAATTATTGATTGGACACTCCAGTGGGCAGGAGAAGGGAAAAAACCAACAAAGCGATAACAATTCTAAAGTTTGCTTCATAATTTATTGCATAATAACACTTTTTAATAGATTGACCTTGAAATTTGTTCTGTGAGTTGAATATCATGATTTTTTTTTTCTGGGATGTCGTCTAACTTCCAGTTGTGATGGTAGAGGGTTTGGAATATTCCAATGTCAAAACTCTGCCAAGATCTCATCATTGTCGGCTGTTGTTTTCAAAGACAATATTGTTTAAATCAGAAATTCAGAAACATGATGTCTCTACCTAGTCATTGTTTCCTTTAACAAGTGGTTTTTCTTCCTAGTGGACAAATTTTATTTAAATTATTCACTATTGTCTAGAGATGTGGAGGCATATGTATGATTAATGGACAGGTATGATTTTATATTTAATATTGAGAAACAAAAGAGGAACTTAAAGTTTAGACAGAAATTTTAAAATCAGTTTTATTCTCTGAATGATATTGTAAATATAAAATTTCTCTAGTTACTTCAAAAAAAGTGATTAATCTGGCATTGTTTTTGTTTTCCTGCTGGATAATAGAAAAGATACTAAGCTGGTAGAAACTTTCTTTAGTTATTAGTTTCTTTATAAACAAAATAGTAAGAGGAATATTGAGATAATGTTTCCAGCAGCAATAAAAATTTAAAAAGCATTTTCAACTAGAGAATCTTGAGAAATTATGTATTCGATAACCAAGTAGATTCATAATGCTTTTTAGTTTGAGTGGCAGACAGTTTTGAGGTTAAACAAAGACTCTTGCCTTATTGCCTCTAAGAATCATCAAATTATTTCATTATTCACCTTAAAATCTTCCACATATCCTTTCTTCTTTTCTAAGCATTTTAAATGAATGTAGTATATAAGGAGTTGAATTGTCATCTCTAGAAAATAGTGATGCATTAGACTTTTAAAGTATCTTTTTACAGTTGAAATTCTGATATGTTAATTTATACTGACAACTTTTAAAAAATAAAATTGTAATGAGGCATCATACAAAAATAAAAACTCTAAGCTGCCTTTTTCTAAACAATACAAGCTTTTTATTAAAAAAGTAGGTTCAAATAGTTGCCACTTTTATAACAGTTTCACAACAGATAATTCTAAAGTATATTCTCATTATTTTTAAAACATGTAAATAATACTTTAAAAATGCAGAACTTCATTTTATGAAAATACACGTAGAATTCCATTAGTTCTTTGTCGTGAAATACGATATTTGTTTATTCTCCCATTTTTTCCTTATTCAATCTGTGAGCCATTGTATTTTGATCAGTTCACCAATCCATGACATGCATTCATCATACATTGCTCCCACATGCTTTGAAGGTGTTGGACACTTATACCAATGTCTTGCAAAGTTGGGCTCATTGGCAGGCCAGGGTAAAGTAGAGAACATCTCACTTGGAGTTGCTGCTCCTGAAGGCCCAGCAGTGGACCTTACAGACTGGCCACTGTTTTATGTATTGATTTAGTTTTTTGTTTTGTTTGTTTGTTTGTTTGTTTGTTTGAGAGTATCTTGCTCTGTTGCCACTGGCCATTGTTTTAGCAGAGGATTATTGCTGTAGTTGAGCACCAAATATGGCAAAGAAAGGAGAAAGGGCCACTACATCCATCAACAAGCTGTCCACCCAACCCCTCCTCATGAACATATTACCAATGGAGGCACAGAGTTAAACATCCTGACTGTGGCTGTTCACAGCCCCTTTTAATCCCCTATCATCATAGCATCTGAATGACAGAAACAACATAAACACCAATATCCGGCTCCAACCAACTTCTAACTGGGGAATTCAAGTGTATACCAGAGAAGTAAGGCAACTAATCTGTGTCAATTTTCAGGATTTAAGGAACAGTTACATTTAAAAATGGATAAAGGAAAAACAAGGTCTCTATGTAGTAAGTATGGAGCATAAAGGAAAGCATGATATGCTATGTTTGCTTGATGAAAAGCATCCATTCAAAGAAGATTCTTCTCCCAGACAACAGAAGAAAGATTGGATGACTTCACCTTCTTAAAGGAAATTAAAGAAAATATTAGCTCTATGAAGTGGGAGATGATAAGAAGATGAGAAAGACAGGCTGCAAAAAAAGGGAAGTTAGCATGAAATAAAGTAAGGGGGAAAATGACACTGATGATCTTAAAACTGCATTGGAAGCAGGAAAGAGACATAAAAATGTAAAAGCCTATGAATAGATAACAGGCTTGAGAATATCATACCATTCAAAGAATGTGATTGAATAGATGATAATCAAAATTGTAGAAAATAAGAGAAATCCATCATTGAGATAATAGTCATGCTTGAATACGAAAAGAAGAACACATGCAACAGACAAATATTCAGAGATAAAATAGAATAAACCCTTCCTGAATTGAATGAGGACCTGAAACTATAGATCAGGGTTTATCATATAGAGAAAACTGTATTAAAGAACAACTAACATTCAGAAACATCCTAGTGAATTTATTGAACTCTAAGGAAAGAATACTTCAAATATCTAGACAACAAGGGGTCACCTACAAGAAAAAAAATTAGTCTAGCTTTAAATTGTCAGCCAAATAGCTGACAGATGGAAGTGGAGCAACTTGTATAGAATGTGCATACACTAGGGGTCTATACAGTCTTGTCAATGCAAAGACAACAGAGAGACTGTCAATTATGTGAAGATTTAGGAATATAGAATCCATTTATCTTTCCTGATGAATCTACTTGAATATATAATTAGTGCAATGAAAAGTAAAATGTAAACTTCATGAAAGTTGTCCTGTGTATATACGTGAACACAGACTTATACCTAAATGGTTATGGCTACAGATTATATACATAATTATTCCTATCTGTCATCTATCTATTCTTTCTTGCTAAGATGAAAAATCTATACATGATAACAATACAGTGGAGACCAAAACCCTATAGTACAGTATGACAACCCCCCAGAAGGAAGGAGATTAAAACTGTCAAGTTTAAATATCTTAATTTTTTCATACCTCATTAAGTAGGAGATTAATTAGATATTGTGATACAGGAGTTAAGAAGAAATCATTTAGGCAGATAGTGAGGATATGGGAGTACTAGGTAAAGTTTTCCTTTTAATGGAAAGCAGCCCCCAGATCATTTTCTTTTCTAACAAAGAGCAGCCTGTAAAATCGAACTGCAGACATAGACAAGCAAGCTGGAAGCCAGGTGAATGCCAGCAGTTGTGCCAATGGGAAAAGGCTACCTGAGACTAGGCATGTTTAAAGTGGTGGCTCCATGTTTCCTTCTCGTTGACAGCCACATGTACAGTAAGGAGCAGACAAGATGGTGCTGGCCAAGTGGAAAGTCCATTTGCATAATATTAGGGTGGGGTGGCCAGCCTTCCCCACGTGCTATGTAAATGTCACACTTGGTCAGACCAATCTATGGGCCCTGTGTAAATCAGACACTGTCTCCTCAAGCCTGCTTAGAAAATCTGCTGTGGTCAGCCACAGGCCGGATTTTCCTCTTGGAAGTCCCTCTCTCTTGCCAGGGAAAAAGCTATTCTCCTTTCTCTTTCTTTTCCCTATGAAACCTCGACTCCTAAACCCGCTCCTCCTGTGTGTCCATGTCTTTAATCTTCTTGGTGTCAGATGATGAACTCTGGGTATTTACCCCAATCACGCTGCTTCCGTTGCAAGATGGAAAACATATATGTTGACAATCATAGGTTATAAAGAGGTTATTTAAAGTTATATACTTTATAAATTACAAAGGAGAAAAATAAACTCACTTTTAAAATTGGAGAAATGCAATGAAAATAAAATATAATTACATCATAATATCAAACAAATTATCTAATAATAGCTATTCTAGTGAGGACTAGGCTCTGATTTTCTTATCTGCCCAAATTCCTATCTAAGAGGTCTGGGGAGTCATGCCCTACAAACCATAAATTCTTATCAGATGGGTTTTATTTAATCCTATATATTGTGACTTACGTTCCAACCTGACTCTAGCATACCATTACATGACAAAGAATAAAGTCAAAATATTTTACCCCAAATGATATTTCTTTGCTATATTTTGAAATGGCCCTGGAAATCCGTTGTGGGAGGATGGGAAGGTGGGAATTTGCATATGTAAAGAATCTCTATTAACATAGCTAGATCTTTTTCTTCCAGGCCCTCCCAATCCTAAAGAGATTAACTAAGAGTCTAGTCTACCTTTTAAAGATCTGAATAGGAAACATTTGTCATCTATTGTCTCTAAGGGCAGCCACTGTAAGACTTCAAAATAACCTTGGTATCCACAATCT
Organism: Rhinopithecus roxellana; assembly: GCF_007565055.1. NCBI lineage: Eukaryota > Metazoa > Chordata > Mammalia > Primates > Cercopithecidae > Rhinopithecus > Rhinopithecus roxellana. The sequence continues at coordinate 70,116,692 of NC_044557.1, read as the reverse complement.
TTTATCTTAACCTGAACATTTCTTTTCTATAGATCCCAAGTCTTTAGACAAACAATCAACTGTCAATCAGAAAAATGTTTAAATTTACCTATAGCCTGGAAGTTATCCCAACCCCCTACACCTGCTTTGAGTTGTCCCACCTTTCTGGACCAAACCAATGTATTTCTTAAATGTATTTGATTGATGTCTCATGCCTTCCTAAAATGTATAAAATGAAGCTGGACCCCAGTCACTTGGGCACATGTTCTTAAGACCCCCTGAGGGCTGTGTCATGGGTCACAGTCACTCATATTTGGCTTAGAATGAATCTCTTCAAATATTTTACAGAGTTTGACTCTTTTTGTCAACATGAGTCAAAAGAAAAAACCAAAAAAAAAAAAAAAAACCCTGACCAAACTTATTTGTCTAAGGAGGAGTAACCTACCTATATGTACCTGACTTGTGATCTGTTTTAAAAATAAATAAAAATAAAACGAATCCACAAAAGGAAGTTAAGTTCTAGGCACTGTAAACCAAAATAAAATTCCAAGTCTCCCAACCAAATGAAGGGACCCTCTTCTCAGCCAACAGATTCCAAAGAAAACTGAGAAACTAGTTCAGGCCACAGTAGGGGAGACAGGGTTAGACGTGCCTCATTATACCTTCTCCATTTTGGGGTTTAGACACATTTGACTAGCATTCATATTAAAATAGAGATCTTAAGACTGACAAAACACTCTGTAGCAAAGAGTTACTAAATTCCAATAGTATAATATCACATGACAGATAGCAAGCCCTCAAGGAAATCAAAGTATTTTACCCCAAAATATATTTGACATATTTTGAAATGGTCCTGAAAAGGTGTCTCTTGTGGGAGAAATTTACATTCTATTGAAAACCCCCTTCCTGTTCCAGGTCTTTTTCTGATATTGAAGACATTAGCTGAGAGTCTAGCACCTTTTGTGGTTCTGAATAGGAAACATTTGCTATCTATTGCCTCTGGAGGCAGCCACCTATGAGGCTTTATCTACATAATAAGAACTCTAGTCTCTACAGCTCCTTATCCTAACCCAAACACCCTTTCAATCAATTCTAGGCTTTTAGATCATAGAACTCTTTCAACCAATTGCTGATCAAAAAATCTTTGTATCCACCTATGACATTTAAGTCCCTGCTTCAAGTTGCCCTGCCTTTTCCAGAGAAAACCAATGTGTATACCTCACATGTATTGACCGATGTCATATGTCTTCCTAAAACATATAAAACCAGGCTGTAACCCAATCACTTTGGGTACATGTTCTAGGGCCTTCTGAGGTTGTGTTATGAGCCTATTCTTTTTTTTTTTTTTTTTTTTGAGACGGAGTCTTGCTCTGTCGCCCGGGCTGGAGTGCAGTGGCCGGATCTCAGCTCACTGCAAGCTCTGCCTCCCGGGTTTACGCCATTCTCCCGCCTCAGCCTCCGGAGTAGCTGGGACTACAGGCGCCCGCCACCGCGCCCGGCTAGTTTTTTTGTATTTTTAGTAGAGACGGGGTTTCACGGTGTTAGCCAGGATGGTCTCGATCTCCTGACCTCGTGATCCGCCCGTCTCGGCCTCCCAAAGTGCTGGGATTACAGGCTTGAGCCACCGCGCCCGGCCGAGCCTATTCTTAAGCTTGGCAAAATAAACTTCTAAATGGATTAAGACTTATGTTAGATACTTTTTGATATACAGCATACACACAAACACACACACACACACATACACTAAGTAAATGTGAACAAAAAGTAAAGGCTTACAATGTCTATCAAAGAAAGTTATATATGATAACTTTCTATTGATGAGGGTTTAATTCACAATGGACTTACAGGTGTCAAGTAGCCTTATGTTTCTAAAAATATAAAATATGTAAAGCAAAAATCTTCAGTTATACATAGAAAAATATAAAATAGAGTAACGTTGCAATACTTGTATTTTATTTTTTCAATCTTTGACAGACCAAGTAGACAAAATGTAAGTAAGGATAGTGAGAATATTTCTTTACATATGTTATATAATATATATTATTCTAGTGTACTCTAATATAGTGTATTACATATTATTCTAGAGTATTCTATATAATATATTCTAGTATATTCTATGTAATATATAACTTTTAATCATCATTTTATAAATTGATGCCATATAAGCATATAAGTCTATCTGACTAGATTCCTGAAATTATGTAAACCACACAATTTAAATACAATGCTATATAACCAGAAGTAAATAACAAAGTAAGAAAAGTCCCAAACATAATTCATATATTAAAAATCTCTCAGAGTTCCACTTCTAGAATAGTGATGTAAGATCTCACACACAAACCCTACCACTGATAACAAATACCAACTCTGCACAAAAGACTAAAACAACAACAACAATGAAACACCATCTAATATTCCTGAAGAGTAAAAAAGCAGGTGATGGGGGGAAGAGTCTAAACTTGGAGAAGAGGCAGACACAGAGGTAATTTTCTCGATTATTTGCAACTTTACCTTGAAAGCAGACCACAGCTCAGGAGGCTATAACTCTGATAGAATCTCTTTGCCAGAGGCATGAGGAAAGGGAGGCTGGGCAGACATGGAGAAACTCCAGACCAGCTGGAGAAGTCTTGGAGAGGAGAAAGCAGGAGGAAGGGCTCTGCTAACTCTGTGTGGACATTGTCCTTGTCTTAGGATGAGCCTGATATGCATGAGGCAGAGGATGAATTTAAAATGAGGCCAGATGGTAAAACTGTGCATTTTCTCCGTAAAGTTGTTTAGGCTCAGAAATAGAATAGGCAGATAATCAGGCTGCAAGAGATTACAGCCAATATGACTTGGTAAACGAATACAAGAGATGCATGGCAGAAGACAGTCTAAGATAATTCCTAGGATTTGCTTTGTATGGACAGTAGTGTGGAGATGCAACAATTTCCTTTGGGGAAGTGTTAGCTTTGAGATGCCTGCGAGATAGTCAAGTGAAACTTGATTTCTAATACTGGCATTTCACGAGAAAGATCACCAGAGGTATGGATTTGGGAGCCACTAAGTATAAGGTATCATTGAAAATACGGGAAAACATAAAAATTTCTCAGGGAGAGAACCATATATTAGTAAGCATCCTTATTGAGTATCTAAAGCATTGTAACTATGTTCAGTCAGGTAGCTACTCATCCATTCACTCAAGTACGTGTACTCCTTGTAATCTAAGCACTGTATTGGGCGCTAAATATACAATTGTCAACTCTTAGTCTAATGTACTTCACACCTCCCAACTAAGTTTAGGGAGTGTTGAGTTAACAGATTTCTACAATCAGAATTGTTCTGTTCCAATATTTATTTATTTATTTTTGCAACATAAAAAGTTAATACATACTTAGTGGCTTAAAAGAATGTTACACTTTTATTATGTTACAATTTCTGTGGGTCAGGAATATGGACACCTCATAGCTGGGCCCTCTGGTCAGTATCTCACAAGGCTACAACCAAGTTATTAGCTAGCCTGCATTCTTATCTCGAGGGTGAGATGAGGAGGAATCAACTTCCAAGCTAACTCAGGTTGTTGCCAGCTTTTTCTTCCCTGCAATTGTAGGACCAAGGAGTTGGCTATTTACTGGCTTTCAGATGGAGGGTGCCTTCAACTTCGGAAGCTGCCTGCAATTCCTAAAAACTGCCAGCAGTTTCTAAGGGCTGGCTGCAGTTCCTAGAGACTACCTGCAGTTCCTAGGTGCTGGCTGCAGTTCCTTGCCGTTTGGCTTTTCAAGTATGTCTGCTTAATTTGTCGAGACAAGAGGGAGAATCTTTAGAGAGTGGCTAGTAAAGTGGAATCTTATACAATGTTAGAGAATCATGGAAGTGACATGCTATCACTTTTTGTCATATTTTATTGATTAGAAGCAAGTGCAGGTCCCACTCAGCAGGAAGAGACACAAGGCCATGAACACCAGGAGACAGAGCTCATGGGGGGCACCTTTGAGTCTGTCCACCCAAGTTCCTTTAGATGCTATTGTACATAACCATAAGAAAAACGTACACAGCATGTATTATGTCTCAACATGATTGAAAATACTGGTGTTCCAAAAAACACATTCTGAGAAATGCTAACCCAGGAGGAAGTAAGCCACATGTACAATAAATACATTTGAATTTCGGTCCATTTTCATTTGCCTCTCCTTCCCTCCTGCTATGCTATTCCTCTATATACACAGAAATCTTATTAAGGTGACTTTATTAAAGGTCAAATCATACTAAGTCAAATGTCATTATAAAAAATTTGTTTTTCCAGCTGCTCAGTGGAATCATTCCTTCTTACTACTATAATTGAGTTTATTCCAAATTTTTCAATGTTATTACATTAAGAATAAGAACTTCAGTTTTATGGGCATCTCTTACTTCTGTCATACTTTTTCATAAATACTATTTTATTATAAATTGGTAAGGTTTGTATTCTAAGAAGCCTGATTTTTTCTTGAAATTCTTACCACAGCTTTCCTCTGGAGCTCAGGCAGATACCCTGGACCAGTCTGGGGAATAGATGCCATGGTGTTCTCTGTTTTTCTAGAAGCACTAATCCTTGTTCTTCCTTCCCAACAAATCAGTTCATGTTGATAGACACATATAGGACTCTGGCTCAATCTTCTCAACAGATCACCCAGAGAGTTTAAGAATGACTTAGGCTCAGCTAATATCCACACTACGCTCTTCACCACCTTTGACAACTTCGACATTTCAAATGAGAATATCTCTTCTATGGAGACTTGGAGACTTCTTATTAAGCCACAATGGATACCAACTAAGGAAGAGGCTAGAGGAATGTAATACCTACAAGAAATGGCCCCGGATCCAAAGAGTTTGGAAGATGTGTTGGGAATGATAGCTTATACAGTGAAACTAGTGTTAGACTGGAGGTAGGGGGCAGGAGTGGCATTAAGAGGATGCTGATTAATCTCTCCTTTTCCATTTGAAGGAGGTAGAATTTGATGGTTTTCAAATTATGTTATTTGTAGTCCTAAGGTTCAGAAAATTTTCTTGAGTTTGCTTAAGGGACAATTTGGAAAGTGAACTAGACCACCCTATCCTCACAGCCAAAGTAGCATAAGAAAATGTAAGATTTAGAATGTTGTTAGAGGGTGTCCAAGCAGAAATTGCAGTGGACAAAGTTAAACAGGCAAGGATGACTTTATGCAGCCTACTGCAATAGGAGAGAGGGACAACTCAATTCCACTGAAACAAAAGTTAGAGGGGTTTTAAGCACCGGGTGAGCTAGTGGAAAAGTACTGAGGGATAACCATTGCCCTCTTCTAACCTCAATGGGATGTGTTGAGTACATTGAGTTGTTCCTAAATTGCTAATGTTTTTCTCTGTGATTAGGCCATCTGTGTTTGCTAATTGCTGCTCATTGAAGTTAGGCTTCCACCCTCCCATGAAGACTTGGGAGATAGGGGCGTAATGTCCGTTCATGTTTACATTTCAAAGAGTTGGTTCTCAGGTCTTTCAAAAAGATATTCCTGGGTTGTAAAAGTGGCAAGAGGCTATTTAAAAGATTTATATCTCAAAGGGACAGAAAGAATTTTTAATCACAAAGTTTTCTAAAGTAAATGCTCTAAAAAAAATGGAGGTCAGGACCTAGAGTCAGAAAAAAAGTCTCTCTGAACTTGAAGTCAAGCTAAAGAAAACGTGAACTCTTTTTTGGTTAATGGTATGTTGGCTAGGGCCTGCAGGAAATAAAGGATCCTGGCCTAAATTGGAGGAACCTCTCCCCACCACCTCCCACAAGGAGCAGTAATAAAATAAAGCAAAACAGCCTAATTTAGCTGGGATTTTCCCCTACATCATAATGCAGAACACAGATAAAGTAGCCTAGAGCATAAGACTTCACTCCTTCCCTTAAGCCTAAACTCAAACTTTCCACACCCCAGCAAGGAAAGGAGAAACTGGTGAGAAGTGAACGCTGTCGAGTTGGCTGAATGATCTATTATTCTAGCAGAAGATGCATAGGTTAGAGCAGAGACAGAAGTGAGAGAAAGTCACATACCTGCTTTATTAATAACCCTGCTTATCAGCAAATATGCATTAATCCAGTCTTGCATTAATAACTCTTCTTTGATAGAGAAGGCATGAAAATATAAAGAGAGTAATAAAAGAATCTTAAGATCTTGTTATATGTAGTACATAATTTTATTTCTGCATGTATTAAGCCATTCTTGCATTGCTCTAAAGAAATTTCTGAGGCTGAGTAATTTATAAAGAAAAGATACTTAATTGGCTCATCGTTCTGCAGGATGTATCGCAAGCATGGTGCAAGCATCTGCTCAGCCTCTGGTGAGATCTCAGGAAGATTTTACTCATGGCAGAACATTAAGCAGGAGCAGGTGTCTCACATAGCAAAGTGAGAGCAATGGAGAGACAGGAAAGTGCCACACATGTTTAAGCAACCAGACCTCATGAGAACTAACTCACTATGGTAATGAATGATAGCACCAAGTCATGGGGGAATCCACCCCCACGACCCAAACATCTACTGTTAGGCCCCACCACCAACACTTGGGATTACATCTCATCATGAAATTTGGAGGGGACATCCAAACTATATCATTCTGTTCCTGGCCCTCTAAGTCTTACGTCCTTCTCACATTTCAAAATGCAATCATCCTTTCTCAATGGTCCCTGAAAGTCTTAATTCATTCCAGCATTAACTCCAAAGTCCCAAGTCCAACGTCCAAAGTCTTATCTGGAAATGAGTTCCTTCTACCTATCAGCCTATAAAGTAAAAAGAAATTATTTACTTTCAAGATATAATAGAGTAGAGGCATTGGGTTAACATTACTGTTCCAAAAGGGAGAAGTTGGCCAAAAGAAAGGGGATACAGGCTCCCATGCAAGTTTGAAATGCAGCAAGGCAGTGACTAAATCTTAATGCTTAAAAATAATCTCCTCTGACTCCATGTCCCACATTCAGGACACAATGCTGCAAGGAGAGGGCTCCCAAGGCCTTGGGCAGCTTCACTCCTGTGGCTCTGCAGGCCTCAACACATGTGGTTGCTCTCGTAGGTTGGAGTTGAGTGCCTTCAGCTTCTCCCTCCTGAGGGTGCAAACTGCCAGTGGATCTACCATTCTGGGGTCTGGAGGATGGTGGCCCCTTCCCATAGCTCCAGTAGGCAGTGCCCCAGTGGGGAGACTCTATGGGGCTTCCAACCTCACATTTCCCCTCAGCATTGTCCTAGTAGAAGTTCTCTGTGTGGGCTTTGTCTCTGAGACAGGCTTCTGCCTGGCCATGCAGGCTTTTACATACACCCTCTGAAATCTAGGCAAATGCAGCCAAGCTCCCTTCGCTCTTGCACTCTGTGTGCCCACAGGCTTAACACCACATGAAAGGTGTCAAGGTTTATAGCAGCTTGCACTGTCCAAAGCAGCAGCCTAAGAGGTACCTGGACCCCTTTGAGCCATAGCTGGACCTGGAGTGGACAGACTATAAGGTAGAGTCCTGAGGCTGTGTAGGGCACCAGACCCTGGTCCTGGTCCATGAAACCATTCAGTACCCCTAGGTCTCTCAGAGTGTGATGGGAGAGGCTGCCTCAAAGATCTCTGAAATGCCTCCATAGCCTTTTCCCCATTGTGTTGGCTACAAACACTCGATTTTATTTTCAGCCATGCAACTATCTCTAGGAACTGGTTGCTCCACACCCTACTTCAATTCTCCGTCCTAAAAAACTTTTACTTTCTTTGCCACATGGTTAGCCTGCAAATTTTCCAAACTTTTACACTCTGCTTCCCCTTTGAATATAAATTCCTACTTTAAGTCATTTCTTTGCTCCCACATCTGAGCATAGGTTGTTAGAGGCAGCCAGGCCACATGTTGAATGCTTTGCTGTTTAGAAATTTCTTCTGCCAGATACTCTAAGTCATCACTCTTAAGTTCAAACTTCCACAGATCCCTAGGACATGAACACAATGCAGCCAAGTTCTTTGCTAAGGCATAACAAAGATGACCTTGCTCCAGTTCCCAATAAGTTTCTCATTTCCAACCAAAATCAACCATAGTCACAACCATTTAACCAAACTCTAACAAGTTCCACATTTCCCTCATCATCCTGTCTGCTGAGCCCTCTAAACTCTTCTAACGTGTAAGTGTTACTCAGTTCCAAAATCACTTCCATATTTTCAGATATCTTTACACCAACACTCTAGTACCAATTTTCTATGATAGGACTTTCTTACATTGCTATAAAGAAATTCCTGAGGCTGGATAATTAATAAAGAAAAGAGATTTAATTGGCTCACATTTCTGCAGGCTGTACAGGACATGGAGCATGTCTAAGTGTGGAGCTGGCATCTTCTCAGCCTCCGGTGAGGCCTCCAGAAGCTCTCACTCATGACAAAAGATGAATCAGGAACAAGCGTCTCACATGGAAGAACAGGAGCAATAGGGCAGGGGGAGGTTTACTTTTACACAACCAGACCTGGTGAGAACTCACTCAATATGGTGGATCTCATGAGGGATCCACCCTCATGATCCAATCACCTCCCACCAGGCCCACCTTCAACACTGGGGATTATATCTCATCATGAGATTTGGAGGGGAAATCCAAACTATATCACTGCAGCTAAAAACAGTAACGAAAGCCTTTTAGGAAATGTTTTAATTCAAACACGTCATACTAGCTATATATTTAAATCTATATATTTGTCTATATATCTATCTCCTTTCATTGTGGGTTTGAATTTCATTCTGCTTAATATTATTTAAAAGAAATGGCTTATGGCTCACACCCCACATTTTACTGAAGTTTTGAGATTTTTCTGATTTTGTAGGAATGCAAATTGATTGAAATTATTACAGTTTGACCAACATCACGATTAGAAAAATGTAGCAAACTCTTTTGATTACTGAGAATCACATAGATATGCAGCAACTGATAGCATCTGTTAAGAAAGTGTGCTGAAATTATTAATTAATGCTTTTTTTCCCAATAATTTCTTTTCCTAATCTGATTTTTCTTGTAAGACACTTGGCTATTTAAATAATAACAGAATAACAGCTGAGCATCTGGGCATAGTTTCCAGGATCTGTGGCAGCTGAGTGAGATTGAACTGAAATCATGTTAGATGTGTGAGTCATCAGTTTGAGGTTTGTGATATTAAAGCAAAAGACCTTGGTTGACACAAAACTGAAAACAGACGTTGCAATAACAATCAACTCTTGAATAATATTCTGGGTAAATTTAGCATGCTTTACACACATTCAAAATGGTCTTTAAATTGATATAAAAGGAAAAACTGAAGCCTTGGGGTGATAGTATCAGGATAAACATTAATCTCCCAATAGAAAAAGACTTTTTTTTTGCCAAGATCTTAAGGCCTTTTTTTTTTTTTGTTTTTTTGCAAATTTGTTCATTCATTCTTCTTATTGTTGCTATTGTCTCTTTATTTAGCAATTAAAAATTGTACATTATATTATATAAGTGTATTATACTAAACTAAAGCAAAATGCTGTCCAATGCTTTTTAAAATTACCTCATTTAGGCCGGGCATGGTGGCTCACGCCTGTCATCCCTGAACTTTGGGAGGCTGAGGCATGCAGATCACGAGGTCAGGAGATCAAGACCATCCTGGCCAACATGGTGAAAATCCGTCTCTACTAAAAATACAAAAAAAAAATTAGCCAGGCATGGTGGTGTGTGTCTGTAGTCCAAGCTACAGGAGGTAGCTGAGGCTGAGGCAGGAGAATTGCTTGAACCTGGGAGGCAGAGGCTGCAGTGAGCCAAGAGTGTACCACAGCACCCCAGCCTGGGTGAAAGAGTGAGACTCCATCCAAAAAAAAAAAAAAAAAAGAAAATTACCTGATTTAAATTTATATATAGCACATATCTCTTCTTTTTTCAAGAATACAACTTATTGACTATAGTTACCATGTTGTACAGTAGATCTCTTTAACTTACTCTTCTTAAGTAGCTTAAATTTCATGTCATCTATTATCTCCCCAGTCCCTCCAACCACCATCCTCTGGTAACCACCATTCTACTGTCCGCTTCTATTCATTCAACAACTTTAGATCCCACATGTAAGCCAGATCATACAGTATTTGTCTTTCTGTGCCTGGCTTATTTTACTTAATATACTGTCATCCAGGTTCATTGATGTTGTTGCACATGACAGGATTTCCTTCTTTCTAAAGTTTAAATAGTATTCCATCCGTACCACATTTACTTTGTCCATTTATCTGTTGATGGATACTCAGGTTAACTCCATGCCTTGTTCATTGTGAATAGTACTGCAAGAAATATAGCCATGCAGGTATCTCTTTGACATACTAATTTCATTCCTTTGGATATATTCCAGTAGTGGGATTGCTGGATCATATGGTACTTGTATTTTTAATATCTTGAGGAATTGCTATGAAGTTTTCTATAATGATCATACTAATTTACATTCCCACTAACAGTATGCAAGGGTTCCCCTTTCTCACATCTGCATCAAAACTTATTCTTTTTATTTTAATAATATCCTTTCTAATGGTGTGAGGTGATATCCTAGCATTGTTTCATTTTGCAGAAGTTGTATTTCTTTGATGATTAATCATGCTGAGTAATTCTTTAACATGTCTGTTGGTCATTTGTATGTCTTCTTTTGAGAGACATCTGTTCAGTTTTTTTGTGTGCCTATTTTAAAATCAAATTATTTGGGGTTTTTGGTATTGAATTGTCTGTTTCATATATATATAAATTTATACCTCTTATCAGATGTATGATTTTTGAATATTTTATTTCATTCCATAGGTTATCTATTCACTCGGAGGTTGTTTCCTTTGCTGTGTGAAAGTTTTTTAGTTTGATTTAATCACATTTGTCTATTGTTGCTTTTGCTACCTATGCTTTTGAGGTCATATCCAAAAAAATCGTTGCCCAGGCTAATGTCATGGAGCTTTTTCCCACGTTTTCTTCTAGTAGTCTTACAGTTTCAGGTCTTATATTTAAGTCTTTAACCCATTTTGCGTTTATATTCTTATGTATGTGTATATCTGGTTTTCCCAAGACCATTTATTTAAAAGACTGTTATTTCCCGAAGTGTATTCTTGGCACCACTGTCAAAAATCACTTGACTGTAAATGCATGGATTTATTTCTGGGTTCTCTATTCTATTCCATTGGTTTATGCATCTGCCTTTATGCTAGGAACATGCTGTTTTTTAAAATTATAGCTTCATGATATATTTAAGAAGTCAGGTAGTGTGATGCCTTCAACTTCGTTCTTCTTATTCAGGATTGCTTTGGCTACTGCTTTGGCTAAGTTAAGTTATGATAGGACTTTCTTACATTGCTATAAAGAAATTCCTGAGGCTGGGTAATTAATAAAGAAAAGAGATTTAATTGGCTCACATTTCTGCAGGCTGTACAGGACATGGAGCATGTCTAAGTGTGGAGCTGGCATAGCCTGGTATAAGTATAAGATGGCCTTTTGTGATTCATACAAATTTTGATCTTTAAAAAAAAAAAATCTCTGTGGGCTGGGCACAGTGGCTCATGCCCAGCGCTTTGGGAGGCCAAGGCAGGTGGATAACTTGAGGTCAGGAGTTCAAGACCAGCCTGGCCAGCATGGTGAAACCCTCTTTCTACTAAAAATACAAAAAATAGTGGTGGCACATACCTGCAGTCTCAGCTACTCAGGAGGCTGAGGTAGGAGAATCGCTTGAACTCAGGAGGCAGAGGTTACAGTGAGCCAAGATTGTGCCACTACACTTCAGCCTGGGCAACACAGTGAGACTCCATCTCAAAAAAAAAAAAAAAAAAAAAAGATCTCTGTGAAAAAAATGACATTGGAATTTTGATAGGGATTGAATTGAACATACAGATCTCCTTGAATACCATGGGCATTTTAACAATATTGATTCTTCCAGTTCATGAAAATGAGATATTTTCCATTTATTCATGTCTTCAATTTTTTTTCATTAATACTTTATAGCTTTCTATACACAGGTCTTTCACCTAGGGAAAATGTATTCCTAAGCATTTCTTTGGTAGCTTTTGTTAATGGTTTCTTTTTTTTTTTTTAAAGAAACAAAACATTTAACGTACAATCTACTCCATTTGGCAATGTGTACTGGGAGATAAAAAACTTATCTACAAACAGAATATAACAAAAGGAAAATGTGACTTAAGAAGTGATCTCAGGTCCATAGCTCTTCAGTTCTTCCAAATGTGTAGATCAGAGTGTTTGGGTAACATCTGCACCAAAAAGAATCCACATGGAAGCAATAAGTGACCCAAACATCAACATGAAACCAATGAAAAAACCAAACTCGAGCACCTGTTCTTCCTAAACAGCCGCTTTCATAGCTATCACCTCTCACCTGAGCATTTATCATGAAGAAAGCCAATGTGGAAAATACACCACATGTGTGAAAGGCATGGTTCAACTGTTCTGGCTTAGAATACACCACAGCTGCATCAATCATTATCCACCAGTAAAAAAACAATATACCTGCGACAACAGACGCCACAGCATTTGTTCTCTCGCTCCAGTCAATACACTCACATTCTGGCCAACGAAAATTATCTAGGAAGCCTGCCATTTTTACTTCTTAAGCATAAATGTGTCATTAAATGCTGTATCCCAGCTTCCTCAAACGCCCACGCCTACTTCAGGCGCGCGCGCAGGAAGGAGACTGCTGCGCCACTGGCCGGCCGGTGGTGTCCTCCGTCGGGCTCCACCTCATTCCCGGGAGCCGGGAGCTGGAGGCTGGCGCGAGGCTAGGGCGCCGGTGAAGCTGTTAATGGTTTCTTAAGAAATAAAGTTCAGTGTATAAAAATGCTACTAATCTTTCTATGTTGATTTTCTATTCTGTGATTTTATTACATTTGTTTACTAGTTCTAACAGTTTTTGTGGCAGTTTTTAGGGTTTTCTATACAGAAAATTATGTCATCTACAAACTGAGACAATTTAAACTTCTTCCTTTCCAAGTCAGATGACTTTTTTTTTCCTCTTGCCTAATTGCTCTGGCTAGGGCTTCCAGTACTATTTTGATTAAAAGTTATGAGAGTGGGGACTTTTGTCTTGTTCCTGATCTTAGAGGAAAAATTTTCAACTTTTCACCATGGAGTATGATGTCAGCTGTTGGTTTGCCATATATGGCCTTTATTGTGCTGAGGCACATTACTTCTATACTTAATTTGCTGAAAGTTTTTATCATAAAAAGATTTTGAATTTTGGCAAAGCTTTTTCTGCATCTATTGAGATAATTGTATTGTTTTTCTTCTTCATTCTGTTAATGTAGTATATCACCTTTATAGATTTGCATATGTTGAAACAACTTTATATTCCTAGATTAAATCCCATTGATCATGATGAATAGTTTGCTTAATGTACTGTTGAATTCAATTTGCTAATATTTTATTAAGAATTTTTGCATCTATGTTTATCAGGGATATTGGCCTGTAATTTGTATTACTGTATTGTTCTTGTCTGACTTATTATCAGGGTAATGCAGAATTCATCAATTGAGTTTGGAAGCATTATCTCTTCTTTGATTTTTGGAAGAGTTTGAGAAAAATTAGTATTAATTCTTCTTTAAATGTTTAACAGTGAAGCCCTAAGGTCCTGGGCTTTGGAAGAAGTTTTGATGGAAGAAGTTTTATTACTGATTCAATCTCCTTATTAATTATGGATCTTTTCAGGTTTTCCGCTTATCAATGACACAGTCCTGATAGGTTGTGTGTGTCTAGGAATTTATCCATTTCTTCTAGATTATCCAATTTGTTTGCACATAATTGTCCACAATAGTCTCTTAAGATCTTTTGTATTTCTGTGGTATCAGTTATAATGTCTCCTCTTTCTTTTCTAATTTTATTTACTTGATGATTCTCTCTTTTTTTCTTAGTCTCAGCTAAAGGTTTGTGAATTTTATCTTTTCAAAAAACCAACTTTTAGTTTCACTGATCTTCATATTGTTTTTATAGTTTCTATTTTATTTATTCATGCTCTAATATTTATTATTTCCTTTCTTGTATTACCTTTGGGTCTTTTTCCCCTCTCTTTCAAGTACAATGTTAAGTTATTTATTTGAAATATTTCTACTTTTTTGATAGAGGTTTTTATTTGTATGTACTTCCCTCTAAAACTCTTTGTGCCGCATTTAATAAATTTTGGTGTATTGTATGTCTGTTTTTATTTTTCTACATATATTCTTAATTTTGCTTTTGATTTCTTCATTAAATCATTGGTTATTCAAAAACATGCAGTTTTATTTTCACATACTTGTAAATTTTCTGAAATTCCTCCTGTCACTGATTTCCAGCTTCATACCACTGTGATTGATTGATGTTACTTCAGTCTCCTTAAATTTGTTCAGACTTGTTTTGTGACCTAGCATATGACCTGTCCTCGGAAAAGTTCTGGGACTGTTAAGAAGAGTGCATATCTGCTGCTGTTGGATGAAATAATCTACATATGTCTGTTAGATTCATCTGGTTTAAAGAATAGTTTAAGTCTTGCCGGGCGCGGTGGCTCAAGCCTGTAATCCCAGCACTTTGGGAGGCCGAGACGGGCGGATCACGAGGTCAGGAGATCGAGACCATCCTGGCTAACACGGTGAAACCCCGTCTCTACTAAAAAATACAAAAAAAAACTAGCCGGGCGAGGTGGCGGGCGCCTGTAGTCCCAGCTACTCGGGAGGCTGAGGCAGGAGAATGGCGTGAACCCGGGAGGCGGAGCTTGCAGTGAGCTGAGATCCGGCCACTGCACTCCAGCCCCGGCGACAGAGTGAGACTCCGTCTCAAAAAAAAAAAAAAAAAAAAAAAAAAAGTTTAAGTCTTATGTTTTCTTTGTTGTTGTTGTTGTTGTTTGTTTGTTTGAGACTGAGTCTTGCTCTGTTGCCCAGGCTGGAGTGCAGTGGCACAATCTCGGCTCGCTGCAACCTCCGCCTCTCGGGTTCAAGCGATTCTCCTGCATCAGCCTTCCAAGTAGCTAGGATTACAGGCATGTGCCACCATGCCCGGATAATTTTTGTATTTTTGGTAGAGACGGGATTTCACCATGTTGGCCAGGCTGGTCTTGAACTCCTGACCTCAGGTGATCCGCCTGCCTCAGCCTCCTGAAATGCTGGGATTACAGGCATGAGCCACCATACCCAGCCAAGTCTTGTGTTTTCTTAATGATTTTCTATCTGGATCATGTGTCCATTGCTGAAGGTGGGATATTGAAGCCCCCTATTATTATATTGTTGTTGATCTCTGCAAACAAATCTATGAATATTTGATTTATATATCTAAGTTCCTGGTATTGGATGTATAAATATTTATAGTTGTAATATCTTCTTTATGAATTAATCCTTTTATCATTATATAATGGCCTTCTTTGTCTTTCTTTACAGTTTTTTATTTAAAAAGTATTTTATTCGACATAAGTATAGCTCTCCTTACTCTCTTTTGGTTTTCATTTACCTGGAACATATTATTCTATCCCTTCACTTTCAGTCTGTGCGCTTAAACATGAAATAAGTCTGTTGTAAACATCACAGAGTTGAGTCTTTCCTGTCTTTATCCATTCAGCCACTCTATGTCTTTTGAGTAGACAGTTTAGTTTATTTACATTCAAGGTAGTTATTCATAGGTAAAGACTTGCCATTTTGTTAATTGTTCTCTGGTTATTTTGTAAATCATTTCTTCCCTTTTTCCTCTCTTGCAGTCTTTCTTTATGTTTAGGTGATTTTCTCTAGTGGTATGATTTGATTCTTTACCTTTTGCTTTGTGTATGTATTATAGGTTTTTATGTGTGATTAAGGTGAAGCTTGCATGAAACATCTTATGATTATAATAAGGTATTTTAAGCTCGTAACTTAACTTCGGTTGCATTTTTAAAACTCAGTATTTTTGCCCAACTTTATTCCACATTTTATGTTTCTGATGTCACAATTTACATTGTTTTATATTGGGAATCCCTTGACAAATTATTACAACTATCATTACTTTTAATAGTTTTGTCTTTTAACCTTCATCCTAAAAACATAAGTGATTTACACACCATCAGTACAGAACTAGAGTCTTCCAAATCTGACTGTGTATTTACTTTTACTATTCTTATACTTTTACTTGTTTTCTTGTTACTAATTAGCATCCTTTTCTTTCAGCTTGAAAAATCTCTTTTAGCATTTATTGTATGGCAGGTCTAGTGGTGACATCCTCTTTGCTTTTGTCTGTTTAGGAAAGTCTTTATATTGCCTTCATTTCTAAAGAATGTATTTGCTAGATACAGAATTGGTTGGTATTTTTTTCTTTTAGTACTTCACATTATAATGCTACTGTCTCCTGGCCTATAATATCGCTTATAAGATATATGCTGCTGTGTTTATTGAACTCCCTCATACGTATTTTTTTCTCTTGCTACTTTCAGGATATTGTCTCTGTTGTTGATATTTGGCAGTCTGATTATCAAATATGTTGATGTCATCTTATTTGGATTGAATTGGATTGGAGACCTTTGACCTTCCTACACCTGGAATTTGTAAATTTGCCCAGATTTAGAATGTTTTCTAATTTAGAAATAAGAAAATTATTTCTTTAAAAAAGCTTTGTTTTTCTCTTTTTCCTTTTTGAGCTCCTATAATTCAAATATTTGCTCTTTTGATTATATCCTATAATTCTTATTAAGTTTTCTTCATATCTTTTTATTTTTCTCCTCTGATAGTATATTTTCAAGTAGTTCTCAGGTTTGTTCTTCTGCTTTATTTATTCTGCTGTTGATGCTCTCTATTACACTTTTTATTTTGTTAATTGTATGTTTTAGCTCCAGATTATCTGGGGTGTTGGTGTGTGTGTTTGTGTGTGTGTGTGTGTGTGTGTGTGTGTGTGTGTGTGTGTAATTTTAATTTCTCTGTTAAATTTCTAGTTTTGGTCATTTATTGTGTTACTGATTTTGTTTAATCTTTTCTTTGTATTTTATTGAAGTTCACTATGCTTCTTTTTTATTTTTTTTTTTGAGATGGAGTCTCGCTCTGTCTCCCAGACTGGAGTGCAGTGGCCAGATCTCAGCTCACTGCAAGCTCCACCTCCTGGGTTTATGCCGTCCTCCTGCCTCAGCCTCCTGAGAAGCTGGAACTACCAGCGCCTGCCACCTAGCCCGGCTAGATTTTTGTATTTTTTAGTAGAGATGGAGTTTCATTGTGTTAACCAGATGGTCTCGATCTTCTGACATCGTGATCCACCCGTCTCGGCCTCCCAAAGTGCTGGGATTACGGGCTTGAGCCACCGCGCCCGGCCAAAGTTCACTATGCTTCTTTAAAGTAATTGTTTTTAATAATTTTTGTTGGGCACTTCATATTTCACCATTTCTTTAGGATCAGTTAGATACTTTATTTTGTGTGAAATCACTTTAATGGTCTCATATTTTTCTGATTGCTCTTGATCCTTGTGACTTTGTATTGATGTCTGTGCATTTGAAATATCAGGTATTTATTTCAG
The DNA here is from genome assembly GCF_007565055.1 of Rhinopithecus roxellana. NCBI lineage: Eukaryota > Metazoa > Chordata > Mammalia > Primates > Cercopithecidae > Rhinopithecus > Rhinopithecus roxellana. The sequence goes on along the minus strand of NC_044557.1, from coordinate 70,099,267 downwards.
TCTTTGAATGCTGTCTTTCTGTGGGAAAACCCTTCACCATTTGCCCATTCAGACCTTCTGGGTAAGCTGTCTAACATGATCTATGGGAAAGCTTGCTTCTGGAGTATTTGAGCAGGTGGCCTGGTGATGCATTCAGCAGGTGAGTAGGCCTGTTACCTGAGTCCACAGGGTTTGCCCTAGATTTCAACTGCCCTGGGGTGGACTTGTGAATTGGTCCATAGCAGTAGTATTGAGGCTATATCAGTGGAAACTGGCTGGAAGCCTAGTTCTCCAGGGGCTAATCTGGCACTGGGTGTGTTTTGAGCCTGAGTCTGTAGTGGCCAACCATGTGCTCCAATGTCCCTTGCACCAGAGGTCAGTGGGAGAGACTTAGAACCCGAGTCCACTGGGTTCTGGGTTCATGGGAGCTGACCTGGAGACTCAGTCTCAGGGGTAGTCCTGAAGCAACAGTCTATGAAGCCTACCCTGGCACCAATGTCTGCTGGGGTGAACCAGTGCCCAGCTGTGCTGAAGCAGGCATTCTCCTTGGGGGTCACTGAATTCTAAGCAGAGATCAAGTGCTAAGTAAGTGTTTGTTATTATTGAGACCGGCCTGTATCCTGGGCTGGCATGGTGCACTGGGGCTGGTGTGGAGCCTGGGTCCATGCAGAATGCTCTTGACCCTGTTCTTGAGTGACGACCTGGTGTCTAGAGCTAGGAAACCTTTCCTGGAGACTGGGGACTGGGGTTGTGGGAATCATCCTGGGTCAGCAGGGGCCAGTCTGGAGGCTGAGTGCACATGCTGGCCTGGAGGCTAGGTCAGTGAGCGCTGGCTTGGGTCCTGGGTCTATAGGAATAGACCCAGGGTCCTGGGTTAATGGGAGCTGGTTCAGTTCTGGGCCCTCCTGGGAAGGACATTGACTCTGGGTCTGATGGATGGTGGGGTCTCAGGGGCTGGCCTAAAGGATAGCTCTACAGGGACTGGCCTGACACTGGGCAGGCCTGGAGCCTATGTTCATGGATGCTAGTCTGATGCTTGAGGGTATGGGTGCTAATCCGGTACTAGAACTATGTGGAATGACCTGGCTCTGGAAACTAGGGCAGACCTAGAACCTGAATATGTGGGGGTTGGGAAGGTCTGGGGCAGGTTTTGCACTGGGGCTGGTCTGATGGCTGGCATTGGCTTGGCGGTGGGAGGCTAGGAGACTGAGTCTGTCAGATGGGCCTGGGGTCTGGAGCTGCATGGTCTGACCTAGTACTGCAGCAGGCCTGGAGGCTCAGTCCATGGGTACCAGCCTGATGTTTGGGGCCGTGGGTAGTCTTGGTACTGGGTTTTACTGGGGTGAGCTTGTTAGTAGGGTCTGAGGCAAAATCCATTGCTTACATTCCTCTCCTACCCACAAATGAGGGGTTTTTCTCTCCACCCTGTACTGTCTGTGGTTGGATGAGGAGTGATACGGATTAGGTAAAACTTCTTTCTACCCTCTTCAATGAATCTTTTCTGATTTTGTTGCTGCACCCATGTGCTTGTAGTTTCTCATCTGGTTTCCTTAACTCTTATAAAGCTATTTCAAACATGGATAGTTGTTCAAATTGATGTTTGTTATGGAGTCAAGTGTTGGAAAGCCTATTCTACCATCTTGCTGACATTTGCTGGATGTGCGTTATTTTAGTTTGGTTGAGTGTATTCTGAATAATCTTATAATATGTAGTTAAGTGAATAGGCTATGGAGAAAGATGTCCTGGACTCAAATAGCACCTTCTTCTCTTGTAATGTGGTCAAAGGCAAGCTATTTAACCTTTCTGTGCTTCATATTCCTCTCATGTAAAATGGTAATATACAATTGTGTAAGAGCATTAAGACCTGCACAGTGCTAAGCAGAGATCAAGTGCTAAGTGTTTGTTATTATTTATAGTCTGTAGTAATAAAAACTCAACAAATCCATTACCAAAAATATTTGACCTCATTTTTCAATGTTATTTGACTTTACTTCTTGCAAATCAGAAAAAGATATTTTTATACTTATTTAATATGTTTATATGTCTGTAAATTAGCCATTTTAATGATATTTATCATTGTTAATGACCATCATGGCCAATTGCTTAGCAATAGCTAGGTAGAGCTATAGAGATACACCATTTTGATGTTAGTTATCTGAATTCAAGTTTAATCCTGATAAATATAATTTCAATCTTTATTGAAACTTTTACTACTTTTAAGAATTTCTTGGTTGACATAAAAGTAATTCTACATTGATAGAATAAAATCATAGTTTTTGGTTCATGTTGTAACTCTTTTTATTTATTTTGCTGGCAAGAGCATTTTCAAATTCAAATATATCGTTGTGTCGATCTATGAAATGTTTGAAAGATGGAGACCTTACAAAACTTTGAGACAGAGGTGATTTGTTTGAATATTAATCAAGGAGATAGATTGGATCAATGGGCTGCTTCTCAGCTCTTACTGAGTTGTTTTCATAACTTAAATTCATTATTTTACTTAAAATAATTTTCTAGAATACTGTAAACAACTATATTTAATATAAGCATTAAATATTATATCTGAAACAGATGAGTAGATAAAACTTTTTGGCCACATTTATAATAGATCCTAATCCACCCTATGTTTTTCTTAATGATGTTACTATGACAACACGTGTTTTATATTAGATTGGTTTGTCCCAATGCTTTAACTCAGTAATATAAAATGTATTCTAACCTTATTTTTCAGTTCTGTCATTCTGCAACCCTCCTTTATACTAACCCATAACCTGTCACCAAGTGCAAAAGCTAATATGTGACTTCTTTTAGGTTATTAATTTAAAAAATTAAACAAGAATTAGTCCAAAACCAAACAAAATATAGGATGCTACCTGAAATTAACACCACAACAAAAAGAACTAGATAGTTCTCTAGGGGTGGCAATTGAGTTCTCAATCCTTCCTGCTTTTTTATGGAAATAGTCTTGAAACATGGGAGCAGAACTGCAGCAGTAAGGAAAATAATCCATGACTCTGTCCTTTGGTCATAGCTGATTGACTGGGGTACATCCCTGACCTTTACTGGGCTGATAATATTCCCTTTCTGAAAACCTAGAAGCTTAGGGTGAAGAGACTCATACACTAGAATCATTTAGAGCTGAATCATGTCACATCACAGGCTGATAGAGAAAGAAAAAACTTCCACCCTCTCTCTACCCTTTGAGTATTCTGTTATGAGCATTATGATTATCATTATCTATGTTCTAATATTTTTTAGCACTATTGTGCTAGGAGCTGGGCTAAGTCATGACTGAGCATTGGGTCATTTACTTCTTTCAACAACCCAACAAGGTAGGTGCACGCCTTCTGTATATTATATATAAAAGGAAACCTGTTTAGCGAGGTTAAATAAATAGTCACATATTCTACAGCTAGAAAATGATAGAAACACTGAACAAATCCAAAACCTATATTTTACCTATTCAATTATATCTTCTCCTTCTGCAAATATGAATTAGATGACTGCTAAGTGGTAGATGATTTAAGAGAGTAAAAACATGCACACATGTATGCTTGAAAATGCTTTTAGAATCCCTGAATTTTTCATCCAAGCCACTCATTTCTAAGAAGTTATCATGTAGGTATTTAGGAAAAATGTACCAGTTTTATTCATCCAAATATTTGATTTCCCTGTGATTTGTCTGAAATCTGGAAATCAAAAAGGTAAATTTTCTTTAAAACACCCTTACCCTATACTCAATGAAAGACATTTTACTTAATTCTAAACCACAAGACAGATTACAAAAGAATCAAAACCAATCTGAGGATAAAGTTTAGATGCATGGTGACAAATTAGACAGAGATTTATGTAGCAACATCCTTCAGGAAGGAACAACGCACTTTGAAAATTGCTATAGCCCATCTCAACCTGGAAAATATCAAAATAACAAAGAAAGTGTTATCTCGTAAAATGTGATAATGCATATATTAACTATAATTTGAATAGTTTACATGAGTTGTTTAAAAACACCTGTAATTAGCTCCAAATTTAAGGTATCTTATAAAGCCAATGAAAAGCTAAAATTGAAACTAGTGCAATATCCTTGGCATACCAGGAATTGAAAGCAAAGAATTAAAGGAACATAATATGCCTTAGTTTTTGGTCACTGACATTTGTTAGCTGTTAGAACAAAATTGCTTGTGATGAATGCTAGTAAGTACAAATGAGCTCCAGTTACTGCGATAATTTTCCCAGCTATTTATGTTATCATTCCAATTTCAGCAACTGTTCCTAATACTTGAAACATTTAGACAAGAAAATTATAAGCTTTACTGAAATGTATTAGAAAGTAATAGCAGAAGAAAATTAATGGTCTTTAAGCATTTGCTCATTCAGCAATAGCCAAGTAATTAGAAAGCTGACAAAGCAAAGCATGAAGCAGTGGTAGTTTATATATGTGTATCTTTTCAACTTTATCTTTTCAGTTTGTACATTAAATTGTGGCTGACAGAGCAACCGTGCATCTGATTCAAACAATTTATGCAAACAATCTATGGTTCAAGGATAAATACAATTATGTTTAACTCATTTTTATAAATGTAAGTTTACTATATACAGAATTTATCTATTCAATGGTCAAAGCACAATATTGGGATTAAGTTCCTTATCCCAAGGAACAAATCTTGGTATGGGTATTAATATCCCCATTTGGCAGATACAAATTAAGGTATTTGTTTATTGATGGAAACAAAATAAGATTAAGTGCTTTATCTCAGGGTTACCAACCTGGTATTCTGAATAAGTGAAAAAGGACCCAAATATTTAATATTTCACATTATTATTTCTCATTGCTCAATTTTATCTATACATTTGGCTCAAACTTTTAAAAAAGTTTAATGAAAAAAATAATCAAAAAAAAAGAAAAGAAAAGAAAAAATAGGAAGAGAAAATGAAAAGGTAAAAAGTCATAAAGAACATTGGTATAAAACCATATGTTAATAAAATAAAATGTCATCTTTACTTGGAAAACAGATGAATGATCAATAAATAATAGTATGCCCCCAATAAGAATTGTTTGTCATAGAATGAAATAACCTTAAATACCAATCAACACCATTACTTATATTTTCTATCACATCATAGTTGACATTAAATTTAAAGATTTTACATAAAAATTAAGCAAAGAAGTACAGATGGAAGATTTTGAATGTAGAAAAGAAAGTCTTAACATTACTTTAACCATAGAAGTTCAAAACTGTGGTAAAAGACTTTACTTAATGGGAAAAACAAAAAAAAAATACATTATGATCCAGCCATATTATGAAATCGCCCAAGGGGAAGATACTGAAAAAGAAACGTGGTTTTCTCCTTTTCTCTGTGCATTTGAGAATTAAGTTATTGAAGACTATGAATGACTTTCTAGCCCATAAGTTCTCAGTGGGTAGAAGATGAGGGCTAAGGGAAAATGGTACCATTCCCCTCCCAACTGGAATGTTTGGAAAATCATAAGGGGCACTCTGATTGTCTCCATTACTAGGCTTGCTACTTGAACTTACAGTCAGAAGGCTAGGGGTCCTATCCATGTATGCGGGACATTCTTATACGGTGAATAATCATCTCACCCCAGATTCCATAAAGTCCCCATTAAGAGACATTGGAGGAGTAGCAGTTACCTGCACCACTTAGACACAGTGTCTGTTATATGTGTTTCACCAAGGATGATGACACTTAAGACAGTAAGTTCCACATTTGTTTTCTACGCCCATCAACCCAAGACCTGGCCTAAGCCAGTGCATGTGCATAGGTGGGGTTCAGTAAAAGTTTGCTAATAACTTTGTGAAAATAATAATAAAATCATTTTTAATGATGAAGAGAGTGAGAACCAGGCTTAATGTTCAGGCTGGGCCTCAGAGTATTATTATTCATAAGTGGGGTCACTAAGAAACAAAAATTATTTGCTCACATTTTAAAATTTAGTAACTTTATCTCATTGGCTCATTTAGAAATGGTAAGAGTTTGGAGGACTGAATCACATTAATCAAACTCATTAACCAGAAAGTACCAGTAGTTATTCTACCTTTGGATGAGTTCCAAATGAGTGCATGAGACTCAGGGCTGCCACGTACCAGTGTGCAGGTTGTTCATTGCACAATTCACACAGACTTTATTCACATAGACTATGATGTAAATGATGTCTTTAGAGTTGTGCTGCCTACAAGCTTTGATATGTTGTCTATTTTCATTTTTCTAAAGATTTTTTAGATTCTAAAATAGCAATATACTGTTTATAAAATATATTTGTCATTGTTATTATTTAAAACTTTTATTATCAGTTCAGAGGTACATGTGCAGGTTTGTTATATAGGTAAACTCATGTCACAGGGGTTTGCTGTACAGATTATTTCATCACCCAGGTGCTAAGCCTAGTACTAAATAGTTATTTTTTTCTGTTCCTCCCAACCTCCACCCTCTGATAGGCTCCAGTGTCTGTTATTACCCTCTTTCTGTCCATGTTTTCTCATCATTTAGCTTCCACTTATAAGTGAGAAAATTCAGTATTTGGTTTTCTGTTCTTGGGTTAATTTGCTAAGGATAATGGCCTCCAGCTCCATCCATGATCCTGCAAAGGACATGATCTCATTCTTTGTTATGGCTGTACAGTATCGCATGGCATATATGTACCACATTTTCTTTATCCATTCTATCATTGATGAGCATTTAGGTTGATTCCATGTCTTTGCTATTGTGAATAGTGCTGCGATGAACACAAACATGCATATGTCTTTATAATAGAATGATTTCTCTTCCTGTTGGTATATACCCAGTAATGGGATTGCTGGATCAAATGGTAGTTCTGTTTTTAGCTCTTTGAGGAATTGCCACACTGCTTTTCCACAATGGTTGAACTAATTTTATACTCCCACCAACAGTGTATAAACATTCCCTTTTCTCCACAACCTCTCCAGCATCTGTTATTTTTGACTTTTTAGTAATAGCCATTCTGACTGGCATGAGATGATATTTCTTTGGGTTTTAATTTGCATTCATCTAATAATCATTGATATTGAGCAATTTTTCATATGCTTGTTGGCCACATGTAAGTGTTTATTGCAAAGTATCTGTTCATGTCCTTTGCCCACTTTTTAATGGAGTTGTTTTTTCTTGTAAGTTCGTTTAAGTTCCTTAAAGTTGCTGGATATTAGACCTTTGTCAGATGCATAATGTACAAAAATTTTCTCCCATTCTGTGGATTGTCTATTTACTCTGTTGATAGTTTCTTTTGCTGTGCAGAAGCTCTTAAAATTTAATTAGATCCCATTTGTCAAGTTTTGCTTTTGTTGCAATTGCTTTCACCATCTTTGTTATGAAATCTCTGACAGTTCCAATGTATAGAATGGTATTGGCTAAGTTGTCTTCCAGGGATTTTATAGCTTTGGGTTTTACATTTAAGTGTTTAATCCATCTTGAGTTGATTTTTGTATATGATGTAAGGAATGGGTCCAGTTTCAGTCTTCCATGTACGGCTAGTCACTTTACCCAGCGTCATTTATTTAAAAGGGAGCTCTTTCCCCATTGTTTGTTTTTGTCAGCTGTGTTGAAGATCAGATGGTTGTAGGTGTGGGCGTCTACTTCTGGGCTCTGTATCCTGTTCTGTTGGTCTATGTGGCTGTTTTGTGTCCCAGTACCATGCTGTTTTGGTTACTGCAGCTCCATAGTATAGTTTGAAGTTTGGTAATGTGATGCCTCCAGCTTTGTTCATTTTGCTTAGGATTGCCTTGGCTATTCAGGCTTGTTTTTGGTTCCATATGAATTTTAAAATAATTCTGTGAAGAATGTCATTGGTAGTTTGATAGGAATAGTGTTGAATCTGTAAATTGCTTTGGACAGTATTGCCATTTTAACAATACTAATTCTTCCTATGCATGAGCATGTAATGGTTTTCCATTTGTTTGTATCATCTCTGATTTCTTTGAGCAGTGTTTTCTGATTCTTATTGTAGAGATATTTTACCTCCCTGGTTAGCTGTATTTCCAGGTACTTCTTTTTGTGGCAGTTGTGAATGGGATTGCATTCCTGATTGGCTCTCAGCTTGGCTGTTGTTGATGTATAGCAATGCTAGTGATTTTCTTACATTGATTTTGTATTCTGAGATTTTTCTGAAGTTGCTTATCAGCTGAAGGTGCTTTTGAGCAGAGACGGTGGGGTTTTCAAGATGTAGAATCGTGTCATCTGCAAACAGGGATAGTTTGACTTCCTCTATTTGTATGCTCATTTTTTCTTTCTCTTGCTTGTTTGCTCTAGCCAGGACTTCCAATACTGTTTTGAATAGGACTGGTGAGAGAAGGCATACTTGTCTTGTGCTGGTTTTCAAAGGGAATGCTTCCAGCTTTTGCCCATTCAGTATAATGTTAACTGTGGGTTTGTGATGGGTAGCTTTTATCATTTTTAGGTATGTTTCTTCAAAATCTAGTCAGAGACTACTACAAAAACCTCTATGCACACAAACTAGAAAACCTGGAAGAAATGAATACATTTCTGAATACATAAAACCTCCCAAGACTGAACCAAGAAGAAGTTGATTCCCTGAACAGACCAATAACAAGCTCTGAAATGGAATCAGTAATAAATAGCCTACCAACCAGAAAAGCCCAGGACCAGAAGGATTCACAGCTGAATTCTATCAGATATACAAAGAAGAGCTGGTACCATTCCTACTGAAACTGTTCCAAACAATTGAGGAGGAGTGACTCCTCCCTAACTCAGTCTATGTGGCAAGCATCATTCTGATACCAAAACTTGGCAGAGACACAACAAAAAAAGAAAACTTCAGGCCAACATCCTTGATGAAATGATGCAAAAATTCTCAACAAAATACTTGTAGACTGAATCCAGCAGTACATCAAAAAGTTAATTCATCACAATCAAGTAGACTTTATCTCTCAGATGCAAGGTTGATTTAACACAAGCAAATCAATAAATTTGATTCATGATGTATACAGAACTAAAAACAAAAATGATATGATTATCTCAATAGATGCAGAAAAGGCTTTTGATAAAATTCAACATCTCTTCATGTTAAAAACTCTCAACAAACTAGGTATTGTCTCAAGATATTTTTCTTTTACCTTTTAATTTCTTCTTTGACTCATTGGTTGTTCATAAGTATGCAGTTTTATTTCCACATATGAGTATTTGTAAATTTCCCAAAATGTAGCAACTCTCAAACATTGCTTGGTGGGCATAGAATTAAAGGCTAATGTACTTAAGAAAAATTATTATCAAGTTACAGGATTTTAATTGTTTGTCATCACTCCATACAAATTTTTATATGGTCAGTAGCAATCATTAGACTTATTGTTCCTATTCTGGACAGTGGTGGAAATCTAATAACATTTGTTCCCTAAAGTCCAGTAAGAATGGCAAATACTTCTGAGCACTTGCTAGGGGTTAGTCTAAGAACATCATATTGTATAATTAATTTAATCTTCAGGGCAATCCTATGAAGCGGTTACTACTATTACTTTAAAGATGAGGAAATTGAAGCACAAAAAGATTAGTTGCTCTATGTTTGTAATAAGAGCAAGTGGAAAAGTACATAAATTATAACACAGGTAAAGTGCTTGCAACAGTGCCTAGCACATAGTTAACTTTAAAAAGTTAACTATGATTGCAGAGAATTGCAGAGAAATAATCTCATCATTTTACATTGGCCAAGTGTTAATTTCATCTTGAAAGGTAACCTTTTTATTAAAACCTCACTCATAAGTGTAGTTTTAAATCCATGGACAATTTCTTGTTTGGAGTTGACAGGTCCCTATTCACTCACAAGAGTAAAGCCTGGTGAATTATATAAATTAACAGAATGCTTGATTTTCATCTGCAACCCTGCCAAATAACACCAAACAGGAAGGGTAGGATTTTAGTTCAAAATGACATGTAGGTTGGCTGGGGAAAAACAACAACAACAACAACAACAACAAAACTGTTTCTTGAATCATTCTAAATAGCAAATGAAGGATATAATCCTTAAAATGTACCTCTTTTGACTTCCCTTAACACTTGACCTTAATAAGTCTCCAAGATTTTAGGAAGAACTGAATTTCATCTGGCAATTGTGATTTTTCACTGAATTGCCTTCTCACACAGTGACTACTCCCTTACCTATAAACATCTTGGTTTTTAAAGATAAGGGTAAGAGCACATGGAAAAAACAATAACAAATATAAAAGTATTAATATGAAAAATCACACATTCATAAACAAATATTGAAAATAATCAACAGATCTTTCTCAGAATTAATATATAACATATACGAATTAGTAAAGAAAATATAAGCAGAGTAAGGCATTTTCTAAAAAAAAATTAAAGAGTTCTCCTTGTTAGAAGAAAAAATTGTTCCATCGACTGGACCAGGAAGATAGATTTTAAAATTCATTAAAGTTGCTTCCCTTAGGGAAGCTTCTATGAACAAATCAAATTGAATGTCAAGCTGGGCTCCTGGGGAGATGCAATTAAAATTACAGGATCAGGGAGCATAACTACACAAGTAAGGCATGGTATATATTCCTTGGAGAGTGTGATGGGGGGTCAGCCTTAACTTGGATACAAACAGAAATTATTATGAGGTCTGCTGTCTTTGAAATAAATGTGAAACTGAATAACAAACTCTTACATTTGTTGAAATACTAACCAAAATGCAAAATGTACAACTTAACAATCAAGTCATAATATTTGATTTGACACCTACTGTGTACAGGGAATAGAATATAGTCTTTACCCTGAAAGGGCTCAAGCTTGAGGAAAGAGGCATATATTCAGCATATTGTTATTTAACCTTGTTCCCCTTGCCTCAACTGGTTGGACAAAATATTAGCATCTTATCCAAATTAAGTCAAATACGTTATGTCATCTTTTGACATAGATGACTAGTTTAAGAGTAAGTTCCTGACCCAAGCTGGACCTCTAGAGTCCTTCTGCAGAAGTTAGCATTGTATGTCCAAAGATAGTCAAGCTAATACCTCCAAGGAGGCTGAATATATGATATATGAAATTCCAAAACTTGAGGGCAAACGAGTTGGATTGAGAGAAGACATTCACCTTCTTAAGATGTAAACCTGGTCTGATGGTCAGAAACATGCTTTCTAGGGTATTCTGTTCTCCATACATGATAAGGATTCAGAGATCATGGTTTTCTAGGTGTACTTGAAGTCTGAGATCTTTTTGTATCACTCTTTTGCTCTTCAGTTCCTCATCTCACTCAGATATGATTGACCCCCATAATCTCACCTCCAGACATGACATTTAAAGGATGCAATTTTTTGTGTGTGTATTACCTGAACCTGTACTTGTCCTGGTCCATAGTCAAAAATTATCTCCTCTGAACTTGCAGGAACACAGCATAAGGGAAGCTTCTTTGTGCAAATCAAATTAGGTGACAAAATGTACACCTGGAGGAATGCAATCGAGCTCATACATCAGACAGACTATCTGTAGGATTTGCCAGGCTGAGTGCATCATAATTTTGAGTGGAAAATTGTGGGAGTTTGGAAACAGAAACCTACATCATCTGTGTTAACTCTCCTTCTCTCATGTTATGATTCTCACTCCAATCCCCAATAACTAATGGTGCTATTTCAGTAGCACTATTAAAGACCTGAGAGTAGGGAAAAAATGCTGCCTTACACTAGACTACTCTGTACCTCCTAAATAGACCACAGCTCCCTGTAGTATTAGAGGATGGACAATGTGGAGAGGAAAATCTTCAATCTAAATTACTGCAATATAGAGACATTCTGTGGAACGGAAATTTGAACAGGAGTCAGAAGACCCAGGATCTAATTTTAGATATACCATTTAACATGGTGGTTATGCAACCAGTGTTCCAGTTTATAATCAGTTATGCAATCAGTGTGTCAATGTATAAAATAGGGCAATCTCATTGGTCATATCTTCTTTCTGTAGATGTGTAAGAAGGATCAGTTATGGTAGTGGATAGAATCCAACAGACATCAGTAATTGCATTTTCGGTATCAAGGAAGCTGCACAATAGGGAAAGAGGCAAATTAAGCTACTGAGCAAAGGGAGAGATGAAGGGCTCATTCAGTCATGTGATAAATATATACTGAGAGGTTATAATTGCCAAAGACTCCCTAGTGGCATTCAGTACCTGGATCCAGTTGTCCCTAAGTCTATCTGCATTATTGGCCTTCCTGAAATTTGATCATTTCGTTACATACTGCAGCATCATTTCAAAAGTTTCCATTTTTTCTTTAATTTGACAGGTTTTTATCACTTATAACCAAAGACACCTTAAAAATGCAGAGGAGAGATGAAGAGGATGAGAGAAAGTCAAATAATTTCTGTGGCCAAAAAGTGCTTTCAGAAATCATAAATTCAGGCCTGAAGTTCCTAAGGTGCACAGGATGGAACAGGGCACCAGCTCAGAGGAAGGAAACATGTTATAAAGAATGATCAACTCAAGGTATCTTACAGGTCAATGGTTGTCGAAGATTTTTTAGTAGTGGAACAAGTGTCCAAATGAAATATAATAGTAACCTTTATCTAAAATAGTTACAGATGATATTTCTTTAATAGTCACTCATTTGTGAGTTCAAATTATTAATATTTCCTTTTTATGAAGATAGATAATAATAATGAGCTTGTTTGAGTGAAGACACATTTGATAACATGATAAGCTTGTCAGCCTTTGTATTTATGAAAATTAAATTAAATATTCTTACACATTCTTCAGAACATAATTTGAAAATTATAGATCATGTTCATCCTCCTCTATTGAGAGCTGCATCACAGGTACAGAATTAGAACAAATATCTCCCTCTAGCTCACTCATGTACTTTTTACAACATTACATGAGTCTCAAGGGGTATGATAATATTTCCCAAAAAACCTCAATGTATTTAAAATTCCATCAATATTTTATGAAGAAAATTAATGAGTTGATACACTAAAATTCTGGTAAAAAAAATGCTAAAAAGTAAGTTTCAAAGGAACACGATAAAATTCTGAGTCAATTCAGGTACACATTTGGTGAAAATGTTCATGAATGCTTTTTGATTCCAGTTGATTAAATTTGATTGGACATTCTGGAATGAAATTATTTGTCCTCAAATGGCTGATAACTTAGCTTCACCATGATCAGTGTGAGATACACTTAAAATTTTGAGCTCCACTAAGAAGTCTTTGAAACATGATTATAATACAGCTAAGTCAAGCTCTAAGTGGAGAGTAACTACCAATTTGAATTGATTTTCAAGAGCATCTGTTAAGGTGCTTTCTCTAAAACATGTCATTCCAATTTCCTTCCTTCCTTCCTTCCTTCCTTCCTTCCTTCCTTCCTTCCTTCCTTCCTTCCTTCCTTCCTTCCTCCCTCCCTCCCTCCCTCCCTCCCTCCCTCCCTCCCTCCCTCCCTTCCTCCCTCCCTCCCTCCCTCCCTTCCTCCCTCCCTTCCTCCCTTCCTCCCTCCCTTCCTCCCTTCTTCCCTCCATCCCTCCGTCCCTTCCTCCCTAATTCCCTCCCTCCCTCCTTCTCTCCCTCCCTCCCTCCCTGCCTTCCTTCCTTTTCTTGATAAAGTATTACCCCGCCATTTCCACTGAAATTCCAAATGGGAATCAACATTCTGTGCATAAAAATGGAAGTAGCCTAAAAATCTATATGTTCATTAGCCAATGTTCAGGGAGCACTTACTATGTATTCAATTTGAACTGGGCACTATTTTAGCTACTAATTACGTGGAGTTATTTAAATGGAATAAAACTAAAATTCCTCAGTTGACCTAGCCCCATTTCAAGTGCTCAATAGTCATACGTGACTAGAGGCTGTAGTATTGGACCATGGAGATAGAGGACATTTCCATCATCAGAGAAAGCTTTATTGGGCAGCACTAGGTGCTGATGCTCCTAGATGCTCTGGGGAATGCTAAAAGTATTAATTTCAGTTCCTGTCTTTAAATATTGCTTTGTTCAGTCAAGAGAACAAGACTAACGTACACAAAGCAATAGGCCTGCAGTGCAGATAAGTGGACAGTTACACAACAAAACAGAGTAGACTGACTCTAAGTGCATTAGGAAATATATCACAATGTCATAGGTTAGGAAAAAAATTGGATGGCAGTAATAGAAGCAAAGCCAACTAATGAAGGAGTAACCAAACAAATAACACCATTCTATAACTCTAAGACAGAGACAGGGAAGAAGGTGGTTCTGTTTATGAATTTGATTAGCTGCTCCAAGGCCTAAAACTCAACATTTCGACTGGGTCTCTGTGGAGTTAAGAAAGCAAGCATCATCAAGTATGTAGCTTAGCACAATGAAGATGCTTCTTATGCCTCGCAGGCTTTACATGGAAAAGTTGGAAAGAATTGGAGAAGAAGACTAAACTAAACACAGTGTTCATTCGTATTCTCAAGCAGAATTATCACAATGAAAAATACCACTCTGCAAATTAAGAGATAGCTAGGAAACTGTTTCTTTGCCTCTTTATGCTATTAAATCCTGTTTAGAAATTACTGTTTCTGAGAGTCAACATCTGCCCTTGGGATTTGTATATGTATGTATGTGCTGTGTCTAATTCAACAGGTATCTGCAGAAAAACTTAAAGAATAAAATACTTGCAACTTCGTGGATCCAAAGTCTAGGAAAGGCACTGAATTTAAAGAACCCACACCTTCACATCTTCCCTGACATTTTCTGCAGTACTTAAAAAGCACAAACTGTCGCTAATTGTCTTGCTGATGATTCCAGGGCATTGTTTTAGGTGCACTTACTCAAACACAGGGAAACAGATTGTTTGGGCAGTGGGGCGGGGTTAAGAACTCATAGTATATTAACCACAAGGGCTAGCCAGGGTTTGGAATTTCTTCCTTCTTTGATACTTTGTGACATTAAATAGCCCAAGTGGTGATTATATCATAATCTCCTGGTCTTGTTGGAGCCACTTTACCTGATGGAAAAAGTTCAAACATTATAAACAATTTTACTTACAAATTTAGAACAAATACACATGAGTGCCTTTCATCCTGAAGTTAATTGGATCTAGAATTATTTCCTGAGACAACCTTGGCACCTGGAGATTCTGACTCTTTAACCTTGGAACAATCTCAGCCTCTAAGTAGCTTGCTGAGTTACCACTAGACTGCCAAATTAAGGTTCAGTAAGACTGGTAATGGAGTGCAAAATGTGGTGCATTTTAAAAATAATTACTATTGTCCCAGGGAAATTGTCTCAGCATTGTATTTGTGTCAACTGATGCATATGAGTGGATATATCTTCAATAATGCAAATACTGTTTTCTGCTTGTTTGTGGGTAGGTTTCATGTATGTCTGTTCTCTCTTCTTCAAAAACAACTCTACTTTTCCTAGTTTTCTGGCTTTTCCATGTTATGGCATTAGCTTTACAGCATTTATATATAGCTATAAAGCTATATAAATTGTATATAGCCTGTATAGTTATTTGTTTTCCTGTCTAAATCTGTAACATCTCTCTGTTGTGGGAAGTCAGGGACCCCGAACGGAGGGACCGGCTGAAGCCGCGGCAGAAGAACATAAATTGTGAAGATTTCATGGACATTTATTAGTTCCCCAAATTAATACTTTTGTAATTTCTTACGCCTGTCTTTACTGCAGTCTCTGAACATAAAGTGTGAAGATCTCATGGACACTTATCACTTCCCCAATCAATACCCTTGTGACTTCCTATGCCTGTCTTTAATCTCTTAATCCCATCATCTTCGTAAGCTGAGGAGGATGTGTGTCGCCTCAGGACCCTGTGATGATTGCGTTAACTGAACAAATTGTTTGTAGAGCATGCGTGTTTGAACAATATGAAATCTGGGCACCTTGATAAAAGAACAGGATAACAGCAATGTTCAGGGAACAAGGGAGGTAACCTTAAACTGACTGCCAGTGAGCCAGACAGAACAGAGCCTTATTTCTCTTCTTTTAAATGCAAATAGGAGAAATACTGCTGAATTCTTTTTCTCAGCAAGGAACATCCCTGAGAAAGAGAATGAGCCCCTGAGGGTAGGCCTATGAACAGCCCCTGTGGGGTGGCCGCCTTTTAATGTCAAAGCCGAGGTCTCCAGTAGTGCTCCCAGGCTTATTAGGATGAGGAAATTCCTGCCTAATAAATTTTGGTCAGACAGGTTGTCTGCCCTCAAACCCTGTTTCCTGATAAGATGTTATCGATGACAATGCGTGCCCAAAACTTCATTAGCAATTTTAATTTCACCCCATCCTGTGGTCCTGTGATCTCGCCCTGCCTCCGTTTGCTTTGTGATATTGTATTACCTTGTGAAGTATGTGATCTCTGTGACCCACACCCTATTCATGCACTCCCTCCCCTTTCGAAAATCGCTAATAAAATCTTGCTGGTTTTACTGCTCGGGGAACATCACGGAGCCTGCCGTCATGTGATGTCTCCCCCAGACACCCAGCTTTAAATTTCTCTCTCTTGTGCTCTTTCCCTTTATTTCTCAAACCAGCTGAGACGCATAGGAAATAGAAAAGAACCCACGTTAACCATCAGGGGTGGGTTCCCCCGATATCTCTCTGTTGCTTAAGACTGACAATCATATTGCTACTTAGTATAGTGTCTTAAACAAAACAGAAGCTCCATAAATATTTGTTGTAGTGGAAATTAGAGATAGGCTGCTACTTTAAAGCAAATACACATGAAACTTGCTTGTTTTCTAATCTTTTAGCTGCTGTTGCTTGTGTTTGTCTGTTAGCATTGGTGTGCATATCTGCACGTGATACCCCTTTAATATAATTTAGTCACCACAGACCAGTGATCTGTTACACATAATGGGATGAATTTCCATAATGTATATTACCTTATGTTGGCAGCATCATAGTGCCAAACAAGAATCATAAATCTACATAATATTAAGTTTCTCATGTACTAAGGTGATATTGTTATGCCCAGACCTTTTATTCCCCGAAGAAGACCACCAGAGACCAGAGTCAAAGCCAAGCGGCAAGGATCTTTAATGCAAGTTCGAACTTGGTCCCTCCGTTTTACAACATACAAGAGGGCCCTGAACAATGCGTGCGCTTGCCTTTTATAGCCTAATGTAAACAGGACTTGTAAAGTTGCAGAGGAACGAGGGAATTCTCTAGGTTACAGCATTACAATTGGTTAACATTTTAAGTCTATACATTTAGCAGTTTTTTTATTGGTTCCCGCGCTCTCACAAACGACTGTGCTCTTATCGGGGACTTTCCAGGTGGTGTCTTTCTAAAGTTGAGATATATGGTAGTCTTTGAATTGAGAGATATATGGTGGGGAGACATGTAGTGGGATGAGCCCAGTAAGTTGAGAGATATATGGAAGGATATGTTTATACTGGGCTCAGGAAGTTTGAGAGATATATGGCAAGCACTAGTAATTTAGAACAGAAAAAGAACAAGACAGGGACTTTCACAATGCTTGTCTATACAACATCTGAAATCTATAGATAACATTATCGGTTGGGTCCGGGGTCAACTTGTTAACTAGGCTCAAGGCGCCGCCCGGGCTGTCTGCCTTTAGGGTCAACTTTTAGCTAGGCTCAAGGCGCCGCCTGGGCTGTCTGCCTGTGGATTTCATTATTTCATTTGATCTCTTTCATTCCTCCCTTTCTCAAGTACCTCTGGAGCCAATCTTGGGTCTTATAAGTCTGATTCTGTTTCAGCGTCTACAGGTTGGTATTGGGCTCTGAGGACCATGAGCTGTATGGTGTCAAACCTTTCCCTGACAAATTGCAAAATCCTGTTAACAACACAAGGTCCTATGGTAAACAGAAATAGCAGACTTAGTAGGGGTCCAAGGAAGGGGGCCAGCAGAGAGAACATATAGGAATTCCACCATTGATTTGCAGCTGAGGCAAACTGCTGTTTTCTCATTTCTGTGCTTAACTTGCGTAGCTGTTGGACCTGGTTTTCTACAAGCCCTGATTCATTTATGTAGAAGCAACAATCCTCTTTCAGGAACATACATGTACCACCTTTTTCAGCAGTGAGTAGGTCTAGGGCCCTTCGGTTCTGCAAGGTCACCTGAGCTAGGGATGTGAGCTGTCATTGAAGGGAGGCAAGGGACTCAGCTGACTCCTCCATAGCTACGGCAAATTGTTGGTACAATTTGTTACTTTCTATGAGGGTGTGACCTAGGGCTCCCCCGCCAGTCCGGCCGCAATAAGGGATGATGTGAGGGAAATTCCTGCAATGAGGGGGAGAAATATTGCTCGTGTAAGTCTCGGTCCAGGGGCTGGGTGACTGGCAGTACTAGTCCAGTTACCGGTGTACCCCAGGAACTCGCCGGCAGTTAGTAGAGTTAGCCGGGGAACTAATGTGACAGGAAGACACAGTAGGTTGGTAACAGAGGGGCCAGGTAAATGCTTAGATAATGTTCCATTGCACCAAAAGAATATGCCCGGCGGGGCTCTTAGGGAGGTACTAGGGGGCGTTACAGTGATGCTACAGAGGCTGGAGTTAGTGCCTGAAAAACAGTAGGGAAACTTTTCCTGACTAGGGTTCAGGTACAGTGGCACATTAAGAATGGGGGCGTCCGTGAGATTCTGAAAGTCCCTAGCTTGGGTGGAGGATTCCCAGGGCAGAGGGACAGCGGTTAGTGGTGGATGCCCTAGGGTGGCACACAGAAAGCAGCCAGACAAGCTGTGAAGTCCTGTAAGGTTGGCAAGTTCTAATCCTTCTTGTAATACTTCTAGCCAGGAGAAAGGGCGTAATTCTTGTGCTAGTCTGTCTTCCTGTCGCTGGATATCCCCATGGACCAGGGGCAGTACTTGAACTAGGCCACGCCACAGATAGAGGTGACTACTAGGCCACGTGGAGGAAGAGGAATAGTATACAGCCCCATGTTGAGGCGTGGTCCAGCGGGGGTCCCAAGGGTCCTTACTATCCAAGTATAGATACCGCCTCTACCCTGCTGGTAGAAGTTCCACCCGGATTGCTCATTCCACCCTCTGACTGAGTGCATTTTACAGTAATTGTAGGGGCAGCCTGCGTTTTGGTGCCACCAATAGTGTTTACAATTGTACTTAGTCTGATCAAACTCAAAACATATCATTGGTGCCACTGGTTTGGCTATCTGAAAACCAGTAAAATTCAGCAAAATTGGGGTGCTGCACCCTGAGAAGGGACAATCAGCACTGGCCAATAATTTCCCAGGCTTATGAGGTTGCCCAGGGTGGGTTCGGTTTTCATAAAGCCAGAATCTCCAGACAAAGGGATTAGAAACTGGTTTTGTGTTTGCCCCCAAGGCCACTAGGGCGACTAACATTAGGGTTAGACTACCTAGCTGCATGTTTGCAGTGAGCTAGGCTGCCGGCGCAGGGTGAGTTTTAAGGAGTTGTTCTTAGCTTTGTCCACAGTCCACGTGGTCGGTGCTTCAGTCGCTATCGTGACGGGTCCAAGAAGGTCGGAGGCTGGGTCCACCGGCTTGACGTGGGTGTAGTGGATCCACGACGCGATGCCTTCTACCTTCAGGGCAGTGGGTGTGGTTAGGAGTACTTGAAGTGGTCCCTTCCACCGGGGTTCTAAGGTCTCTTGCCAGTGTCGCTTGACCAGGACCCAGTCTCCCGGCTGGTACGGGTGGGGTGTCGGTGGAGGTCCGGTCTCATATAATTCCTGCAGCTTAGGCCAGATTTCCTGATGAATTTTCTGCAAGGCTTGTAGGGAAAACAAGAGTTCAGAGACATTTTCTGTTTCAGATTTGAGCAGATCATCTTTTAGGCTGGGAACTAGGGGTGGGGGTCTGCCATACATGATTTCATAAGGGGTAAGGCCCAGTCTGTAGGGGGTATTACGGGCCCGGAACAGAGCGTAGGGGAGAAGGACCACCCAATTAGCACCAGTCTCCATAGTTAATTTAGTTAAGGTCTCCTTTAAGGTCCGATTCATCCTCTCTACCTGTCCTGAACTCTGGGGCCTGTAAGCGCAATGTAATTTCCAATTAGCCCCAAGAATGGAAGCCAAATCCTGACTCACCTTAGCAACGAAGGCCGGCCCATTATCTGACCCTATCTGGATGGGAAAGCCATACCTGGGGAGGATGTCTTCCAGAATTTTCTTTGCTACAAAGCAGTTTCTCTTTTGGTTGGAAATGCTTCAGTCCACCCTGAAAAGGTATCTACAAAGACAAGTAAGTACCGATACCCGTATTTTCCTGGCTTTACCTCAGTGAAATCTTCTTCCCAGTAGATACCGGGCCTGGTTCCCCTGAGCCTTGTACCCGCAGCAGCCTGGGGTTGGGGATAGGCGTTGCTAAGCTGGCAGACTTTGCAACTCGTCACGATGTTGCTGGCCGTCTCCGCTATGCGTCTGATCTTGAGCTTGGAGCGTCTGATCAGGTCTATCATCCGCCAGGCACCCAGATGGGTGGATCGGTGGATGTGTTCTAACACTTGCTGTCCTAATTTTTCTGGTAGGATAATTTGATCATTAGTATCAGTCCACCACCCATTCTGGATCTGTTTCAGGGGAAGTTTGTCGATCCACTGGAGATCTTGTTCTGAATAATCAGGGTGATACGGCAGGTCCCGGGGGCCCGGATCAGGGAGCTGGAGTGCAAGGAGTTGACTGGGAGCCTTCGCTACACTCCTTGCAGTTTGGTCTGCCAGAAAGTTGCCTTGAGCAGTTGGAGTGGTTGGCTTCTGGTGCCCTGGGCAATGTACAATAGCCAACTTTTCTGGTTTCCACAGGGCTGTTAGCAGGGCTAGGATCTCTTGCTTATTTTTTATTTCTTTTCCTTCAGCCGTTAGCAACCCTCGCTCCCTGTAAATGGCCCCATGTATGTGTGCCGTAGCAAAAGCGTATCGGCTGTCTGTGTATACTGTCAGTTTCCTCCCTGCCCCCAAGGTAAGAGCTTGGGTGAGTGCTATCAGTTCGGCCCTCTGGGCCGATGTCCCCGGGGGCAGGGGTTCTGCCCAGATTACCTCAGTCTCTGAAGTCACTGCTGCTCCAGCATATCTCTGGCCTTGGTGTACGAAGCTACTCCCATCAGTGAACCAAACGAGGTCGGCGTCAGGAAGTGGGCGGTCCTGCAGGTCCTCTCGAACTCCGTGCACCTGAGCTAATATCTCGGTGCAATTATGGAGCGGCGCGTCCAGGTCCGGGTTGGTCAACAGCGAGGCAGGGTTTAAGGTTGTTGGGGGCAGGAAAGTTATTCTAAGGGGATTTAATAGTAGTCCTTGGTAGTGGGTAAGCCGGGCGTTGCTTATCCATCGGTTAGGTGGCTGTTTGAGTACACCTTCGATGGCGTGTGAGGTAACAACCCGTAATTCTTGTCCCAAGACAAGTTTATCAGCATCTTGTACCATTAGGGCCGTGGCTGCGATCACTCAGAGGCAGGGGGGCCACCCGGCAGCCACTGGGTCTAACTTTTTTGACAGGTAGGCGACTGGCCTCCGCCAGGGGCCTAAGTTCTGAGTTAACACCGCCTTGGCGACGCCCTTACTCTCATCCACGTATAAGTGGAAGGGCTTAGTGACGTCAGGCAGTCCCAGTGCAGGCGCAGAGAGTAGGGCGGTTTTAATCTGTTGGAAAGCCGACTCGGCTTCTTCTGTCCAATTAAATGGCTGCTGTCCCCGTGTTGCCTGATATAGGGGCTTAGCCAGCTCTGCAAACCCAGGTATCCATAGTCTACAAAATCCTGCCGACCCCAGGAATTCCCTTACTTGTCGGGTGGATTGTGGCCTGGGGATCTGCAGAACTGTCTGCTTCCGGGCGTCTGTTAACCAGCACTGCCCTCCTTTTAGCAGGTATCCCAAATATGTTACTTCTGGTTTACAGATTTGAGCTTTCTTTGCCGAGGCTCAATAGCCTAGACTCCCTAGAGCTTGTAAGAGACTCTTGGTCCCTTGGATGCAAGCTTCTCGGGTCTCGGCAGCAATCAGGAGGTCATCAACATACTGTAGTAAGGTTATGTTAGGGTGTTTGCGTCGGTACTCACCCAGGTCTTCATGGAGGGCCTCATTGAACAGGGTAGGAGAGTTTTTGAATCCCTGTGGCAGTCTGGTCCATGTCAGTTGGCCGCTTATGCCCCTTTCAGGGTCAGTCCACTCGAAGGCGAAAAGCTTTTGGCTCTGAGGGGCTAAAGGCAGACTGAAGAAGGCATCCTTCAAATCTAAAACAGTGTACCATTGGTATTTAGGGTTTAGAGTACTCAGGAGGGTATACGGGTTAGGCACAGTTGGATGTATGTCCATAACCCTCTTATTGACTTCTCTTAAGTCTTGTACAGGTCTGTACTCCCCGCTATTAGGTTTCCGTATCGGCAACAGGGGAGTGTTCCAGGGTGAGTGGCAGGGCCGAAGGACCCCTTGGTCGAGGAGCCAACGGATGTGGGTCGTAATTCCTTCCTTGGCCTCTAGGGGCAGTGGGTATTGATGCACCCGAACGGGGTCTGCCCCAGGCTTGAGTTCGACAAACAAGGCAGGACGGTGCTTTGCTAGTCCTAAACCTCCCGTTTCTGCCCAGGCTCCTGGATATTGTTGAAGCCAGGTTGCTATGTCCTGGTCAGGGGCCGCCTGCTCCTGGTGGAGCCGGTACTCATCTTCTAAAGTTATGGTCAGGACGGGCACGGGCTGATTTTGGGAATCGGTCACGATGGGCCCCTCAGGGAGGAAATGGATCTGTGCTCCCATATTAGTTAGCAGGTCTCTCCCCAGTAGAGGACAGGGGCTCTCAGGGATAACCAAGAAGGAGTGGGTTACATTCTTGGCTCCAAGATTTACTGTTCTTTGTGTCGTCCAGGGGTACTTTTTAATTCCTGTGGCCCCTTGTACCCACAAGGACTTGGAGGATAATTTTCCTTCAGTTTCAACTAGGACTGAGTGCTGTGCTCCCGTATTGACCAAGAACTGAACTGGGGACCCCTCCACTTGCAAGGTTACCCTGGGTTCGGGGAGGGGGACCAAACCCCGTCTTCCCTAGTCCTCGTTTTGAGTGACTAGTACGGGTGTAGATCTAGGGGGTCCCCGTCCTTGTTGTTTCTTTTTGGGGCAGTCTCTTGCCCAGTGGCCGGCTTTTTTACAGTAGGCACATTGGTCTTTGTTCAGGTTGTTATATCTGGGGGACCGCTTAGGTTGGGTGTTCTCTGGCTGTAGATGCTCTTTTTGTACAACCGCTGCCAGGACCTTAGTCATTTTTTCATCTGGAGTATCTCTATTATTATAAACCCGCTGGGCTATCTGAAGAAGGTCCTGAAGCTGTTTTCCCTCTAAGCCCTCTAATTTCTGGAGCTTCTTTCTAATGTCTGGGGTTGCCTGATTTACAAAAGACATTACAACAGCTGCTTGGCTTCCCGGGGCCTCTGGGTCCATAGGGGTATACTGCCTAAAGGCCTCCATTAATCTTTCTAAGTAGCTAGCCGGGCTTTCTGTCTTTCCCTGCAGAACAGAGTATACTTTAGCCAAATTGGTGGGCTTGCGAGCAGCCGCCCGGAGACCTGCCATTAGAGTCTGGCGATAAAGGTGTAGCCGTCCCCTACCTTCTGCTGTGTTGTAGTCCCACGCCGGTCTGGACAGAGGAAAAGTCGCATTTATAAGGTCGGGGTTGGCAGTCGGTTGACCGTTGTCCCCCGGGACCAGCTTTCTCGCTTCTACCTGTATTCTCTCTCGCTCCTCCGTTGTGAACAAGATTCGGAGGAGCTGCTGACAATCATCCCAAGTGGGCTGGTGGGTGAACATAATACTATCCAGTAAAGCCATTAAATCCTTGGGATTGTCTGAAAACCGAGCACTCTGAGTCTTCCAATTATATAGATCACTGGTGGAGAATGGCCAGTACTGGAGCCTAGGACTTCCCGTGTCATCTGGGGGCCCTATCTCCCGAAGGGGTAACGCCACTGTGGAGTCGGGCGGCTGGGGAGGGGGAACCCGCAAAGTATGCCCTCGCGTCCGCCCCGCCGGCCCCTCGGGGTTGCTTTCACTTTCAGCGGGTATAGGCACGACGGCCGCTTCCCGTTCGCCTGCTCCCTCCTGCGGTTCCTCCCGGGGGGCGGGGACCCGAGGACTGGAGGGGTATGGAGGGGGTTCTGTGGACAGAAGGTCCTCGCTATCTGGTAGAACAGGATGGGGGGGGGGGCAGTCGGTTGCTTGGATTTTAGTGGCCGAGCAACCAGTGCCTTACAGGGTTCAGAGGCTAATTGGAAAGGGGACAGCCAAGGGGGCGGGTTCCCGGCTATATCCTGCCATATGAGGATATATGGGATATGATCTGGGTGGTTATCATGCCCAGGCTGGAAAACCTTGGACTTTACTTTAGTGATGACTGGGAGACGGAATGTCCCTTCGGGTGGCCACCCTACGTTAAGGGCGGGCCACTCGGAGCAGCACAGAGTAATTAGCTTTCCCTTCCTGATGTCCATACTAAGATCATGGCCCCTTGCCCTAACATCCTTGAAATTACTTGTAAGGAGAGATAGGGGAGTGCTCTGGGTATTACCCATCTTGAACAGTAGCGCCCAGAGTGGCGCCTGGAACAGGTCCTGCAAGGGAAAAGTGAGTTGCTGGAACAGGTCCCGCAAGGGAAAAGTGAGTTGCTGGAACAGGTCCTGCAAGGGAAAAGTGAGTTGCTGGAACAGGTCCTGCAAGGGAAAAGTGAGTTGCTGGAATATCAACAACAAGTTTACGTCAGTCGCAGGCGCGCACCAGAAATCTGGGTCAGAGTTCAGGCAAGAACCAGATGAGAGCTGGGGGACGTCTCCCACCGGTCTCCGCTGGCTGTCCTATAGCGCATCCGCCAGGACCTATGCCAGCTTTCAGCTTCAGACCTCGCGAGTCACAGATTGATTCAGAGCGGACTTAGAGAGCCGCGAATTCAGACAGGCTAACAGCCTCAGGCGGACTTAGAGAGCCGCGAATTCAGACAGGACACAGACAGACAAACATAGACGAGCTGGCTCACCTATTAGCAGATCGATTCTAGTAGATCCATTGACCGGGGGTCTGGTGGGCTTGGGGGAATCCCGGACGAGCCCCCAGATGTTATGCCCAGACCTTTTATTCCCCAAAGAAGACCACCAGAGACCAGAGTCAAAGCCAAGCGGCAAGGATCTTTAATGCAAGCTCGAACTTGGTCCCTCCGTTTTACAACATACAAGAGGGCCCTGAACAATGCGTGCGCTTGCCTTTTATAGCCTAATGTAAACAGGACTTGTAAAGTTGTAGAGGAACGAGGGAATTCTCTAGGTTACAGCATTACAATTGGTTAACATTTTAAGTCTATACATTTAGCAGTTTTTTTATTGGTTCCCGCGCTCTCACAAACGACTGTGCTCTTATCGGGGACTTTCCAGGTGGTGTCTTTCTAAAGTTGAGATATATGGTAGTCTTTGAATTGAGAGATATATGGTGGGGAGACATGTAGTGGGATGAGCCCAGTAAGTTGAGAGATATATGGAAGGATATGTTTATACTGGGCTCAGGAAGTTTGAGAGATATATGGCAAGCACTAGTAATTTAGAACAGAAAAAGAACAAGACAGGGACTTTCACAATGCTTGTCTATACAACATCTGAAATCTATAGATAACATTATCGGTTGGGTCCGGGGTCAACTTGTTAACTAGGCTCAAGGCGCCGCCCGGGCTGTCTGCCTTTAGGGTCAACTTTTAGCTAGGCTCAAGGTGCCGCCCAGGCTGTCTGCCTGTGGATTTCATTATTTCATTTGATCTCTTTCAATATAATTGATGTACATAGAGTGAGACTTCAGAGTGAGCCAAAATATGTAGGTTTTGAGTAATTTACTGATCTTACTTGATTAGTTTACTACCTACCAAATGGGACTAATTTCAGTGATACTTTATCACATGTTTTTCAGAGGTTTTATGTGAAAGTGTTTTAAAACAGTAAAATACAAAGGTAGGTAACATTACTGTTGTTTTCTAGCAAGAATAATAGACTTGTAGTTTTTTCAAGTTAAAAATCACATGTTTACCCAGTAGGCTTAGGGATATCTGCCATAATCATGAAAGAGAGGAAAAATCCTGGTTTACATGGTACAAGTATCATGATTTTGATTCTTGCTATCAAGAGCCTCTAAGGAACCCCTAAAATAACCTACTTAGGCATCAACCATATAGAATACTAACATGAATAAGGTCAAGGATACTACTATTTGAGAACCCATTGTGTTTTAGACACTGTCTTAACACATCATAAACATCCCATTGTCTCCTTTAATCCACACAATCACCTTGGGAATCAGGAATTCTTGTCCCTATTTATGGATGAGGCAAGTGAGGCTTAGCAAAAATATATAACTTGCCCTAAGTCAGATCATGAATATGTCAGACAACTAGTATGATTTGATCACAGGTTTGTCTGATTCCAAAGCTTAATTGCTATATGGCCTTCCAGACTTGGAAAGAAAAATTCAAGAGCCATGGAAGTGATACTCTAGCAACATGGAACTCCTACAATTCTCAGCACACCTCAAGTTGTTTCTTACCTCCAGTCTTTTTTCCAAGTTTCTCACTCACTCTTGTTTATTGGTTCCCTTCCTTTCCCCACACCACACAAACCAGAACTAATTGTCCCAATCTTTGCCACCCTTTCACACTCCACTCCCTGCAACCCTCACTCAGTCTTGACAAAATGGGACCCTTATGTGCAGCCGTGGGCACACATCTATCATGACACTTACTGTGGGGGAATTGCAGTTATATCTGATGTTTCATTCTCCTTCCCTAGACCGTGAACAACCTGAGGGTAATAAAAACATATGTATGTATCTCTACACTAGCCCAGTATGGGCTACATGACATATGCTCAAAAATATGAGTTGAATTAAACTAATTAAATCATTCAATTAGTTGGGTTTCTTTGCATTATACTTTGCATTTAAGATATTAATTTAAACAATAAAATAAATACATACCAAGATAACACATTTATTCAAACACTGTGTGTTAGGTTTTGGCAGGAGGAGATTTAAGGTTAAATTTAATCAAATTTAGCTGCTAAATTAGATATATAAGAGTGAAAATAATTAATACATTACATCTAATACTACATATTAATTCCCTATCTCATGTATATAAACTGCTATATTGTAGTTATGAACAAGGACAGCAAAAAAAAAAAACCATTCTTACATGATCAAATATTTTGTTATATTTGCAAATTATCAAAAATAAAAATATATTCATTTTTAGAGAAAAGTTTTTCGTAAGTATCTGTTTATTTGGGAATTTCATTTATGAGGTTAAATAAATCGTTAATTACATAGTAGAATAATAAAGGACTGTTCCTATTAATACAAGTTTAGATCTGAATCTCATTTTCACACAGTTAAGAAAAAGCTTTATATCTATAACTGAAGCTTATTTAAAATGCGATTAAGTTTTTAAATATACTTATTTTCAGTCTAAGCAGTTTAGCTTTGTCTAAAAATTATAGTGTATATTAACATACTCTTAGAGAAGTGAGATAAGGGGAATATGATCTCTATTTTATGGACTACTAGAACAAAAAAAAATCCACTTACAGGCAGGCAAGCAATTTAAAGTACAAATTATAGAATTAAAAGGTACATATATTTTCTGACTGAATTATGAATAACAAAAGATACCAAAATATCAGAATTAAAATATTAACCATTTATAAAGATTTACTCAGAAGACCCTTCAAGTACATTTCTCTTTTGTATTGGTGTTTTAGTAATCTCTTTAACCTTGATATTATGAAGGTACTCATAAACTGCAATCCTTGAATTATGCTATTAAAGATGAATATTTATAAGATGATAATATCTATGTATCTTATTTCTAAGACTAATTAACACTTTACTTTTGTTATATAATAAAGTCCCATTTGTCCAGCTGGTAGACTTCTGCCAAGCACAAAGATATGAGCATAGTTCCAAATAGAGACATTAAAATAATAACCTCTCGTTAACAGGAAATTAACTGCTTTAAGCACTTTGCACCAGAGGAAAGCATAACTCAGATCAGAACCCATTGACTTTTATAAGAGAGTAGCTGATAGTTTGTTTGAGTTGAATTTTGTGCCGCTTCCAAATTTAGTGATTTATTGCTTCTAATAGAAACAAAGCCAACCAGATAGGTGAGTTCTTGTGTATTTGTGTACATATCATCAACATTTAAATCTATAATTAGAATATATTAATATGTAACTTTATGAGTATACACAAACTCTAAAAATCTAGGAAGCAAATTTCTTCTGTTTTCATCTTTTCCATGTCTCTTCCTCATTCAATATCTCTAGTAAAGTCCCAACAATCCTCTGAAATTTTCTCTGATAAGTTTAACCCATGTTGCTTCCTCCTTAGTATGGGATTTTATCCTTTACACAATTAAAATATTTTCTTATGACATCTTCTCTAATGTCTTTAGCATTTATCTCTGAACATGAGGCTAAGTCATTAATTCTTTCATGTATGTATTTATTTCTATTATAAAACAACAATAATATTATGGATGATAACCCTATCATACTTTTGTGGCACATCATAATAATTTTTGTGGCACTAGGATTATTGATTGACAAAAGAAAAAGCATGATCTTTATAATGTAGTCTATACTCTATTAGAAAAGTTAATACTACATACAGATATGATGTAATCTTTTGCCTGATTGGATCATATTTAGATGAATAAGATGCCTTTTGAAGTCCTCATCAAAATCTCTGTAGATGAGTGAAGTGCATTTACAATGCAAGACTGTAAAGTCCATGAAAAATGTATGCAGTATGAATGTAGAAACATTTGTAACAATGATAAAATATTCAAGTTTTTAAAATTAAAGATATAATTGTTCTAGTCCCAGGTACTCGGGAGGCTGAGACAGGAGAATGGCGTGAACCCGGGAGGTGGAGCTTGCAGTGAGCTGAGATCCGGCCACAGCACTCCAGCCTGGGTGACAGAGCGAGACTCCGTCTCAAAAAAAAAAAAAAAAAAAAAAAAAAAAAGAATGAGTTCATGTTCTTTGCAGGGACATGAATAAAGCTGGAAACCATCATTCTCAGCAAACTAACACAGAAACAGAAAATCAAATACTGCATGTTCTCACTCATAAGTGGGAGTTGAACAATGAGAACACTTGGACACAGGGAGGGGAACATAATACACCAGGGCCTGTTGGGTGATGGGGGACTAGGGGAGTGATAGCATTAGAAGAACTACCTAATGTAGATGACAGGTTGATGGATGCACCAAACCACCATGGCCTGTGTATACCTATGTAACAAACCTGCACATTCTGCACATGTATCCCAGAACTTAAAGTATAATAATAAAAAAAATTTTAAAGGTTTTGGTTAAAATGGAAAAAGCCAACATATTACTATTTTAATATGAATACAAAAAAAGCCTTTTAAATTGATGCTTTAAAATACTAAGTTTTTATAAGATTAATTTTTATGAAAGAACCTAGCACTTTTGTTAAGGCCATTTGAAATAGACTCTTCTCAATTGTCAGTCTCTCTCATTTCAAACACATTACAAAACCAGGGACTTTCAGATCCTCTACTCTGTATTTAAAACTTCCTTTACCTTGATCTTAAATACTCTTTAGAAGTCCAACGCCCACTGTAAATTATTGTCACTTAGCTTTTATTCAGGACAATACTGAGTGTAGTTGGGGAATACATCTCTGAGAAGGTGGCATTTTAGCTGATATCTGAATTATGACAAAGATCCAACCATATGGAGATCTTTAAAAAGCTTGCCCCAGTGAGGAAAATACAGCAAAGACAAAGATCCTGTGGCAGGTAAAATTGAATATGTTCAAGGAACTGAAAAGCCAGCCAGACTGGCTGAAACTTAGTAAGCAATCAGGAGCAGTCTACAGTGGAGTTGAAGAGGTAAACAAGGGACGGATAATGTAGACTCCCTATGGTGTCATTCTATTCAGCTTCATAAATTAAACCCATGATGAATGATGGCAAATTCAAGTTCATAAGAGACTATACTGTGTCCTGAGCTCAATGTCCTTGGTTGCTGGATTAGCAATTGCCTGGCATTAATAGTGGAGCAGAATTGGTCATTTTATTATACTTACAAAAGATACTCAGTTATGGTTTTCTCCCCGGAGTCAATTTTTTATGTCAGCCTAAAAGCTAAAATAAATTGATATGTCAAAATCCATGCCATAAACATTCTTGTTTCCAGGAATGTCTCCTCTAAATTATATATTGGTTATATTTATTATTTTTAATCAGAATTTGATTGCAATGCACCCTTCCACTCTGGGTGAAGAATAACATGAGCTAGCGAATGTTTCTGTGAGATGCTTTTTTTTAAGTACATTTTTAGCTAGTTGTAGTGAGTTGTACTCTCGCCCTCCAGTTGCTCTATTGCAAAGGTTGCAACAAAGTAATAGAGTCTAATTTGATGTTTTTTTAATTTTAAAGAAGAAATCAATTCCTTTAGTTTGATATATGACAGGATGTCATTTTGTTCAGTGTCCCCTTAGCTATATTGAGACTGCTTAATTTTGGTAAAGGTTGGCCAGAATTTATCTTCAGTGAGGAAATTTGACAGGACATGTAATGCTGTAGTAGCAAAAGTAGCATTATTTTAAGGGGACTCTTATCAGCTCCTGACAACAACTTTACATTTCAGTGCTCTGCCAAGACAGGCTGCTGGGAAACGGTAGGTGGGGCTGGGAGGGTGGCTGGGGAGGACATGCAATGAGGTTCAGAGGAATGGAGCAAAAATGAGTCAAAAGGCTTGGTTTTGAAGATGGGATCTATCTCCTAATTGTGTAAATTGGACCTCAATGTTGTATCAGATTCAGTTTTCTGGCCTCAGATATGGTGTTAATAATGACATTTCAAATTTTAATGAACCACAAGAAACTTTACATAATTCTATGCAAAGTAAATTTGAAAACAAGGATAAATACATATAATTTTTTGGCAAATTTTGAATTTACAAAAAGAGACTCTTAAAGACTTAAAACATTTTAACAGATGAATTCCCAGAGAAGATCAATTTGTCACAGTGCTCCACCAAATTACAAGATCAGGTGGCTTCACAGAGAAATTTTACCAAACCTTCCATGAGCCAAAATTGAAATGTTACTTAGATTGCTTCACCGACTAGTAAGAGAAGGAAAAATAGTGAAATAATTTTACAAAATGAAGATATCAATTTGTGATGATGTTAGTCTTCAAAAGGAGACTACAGACCAATACCTATGCCTATCAATGAAAAAAATTCTAATATGAGGAAGCAGAATCTAGCAGCATACTAAAAAATAGTCCATCTTGAAAAGGCAAGATTTATTTATTCTAATAGTGCAGAAACAGTCAAATATTAAGTAATATATTAGTTATATCACAAATGAAAAACAATTCTTTGATCATGTCAATAGAGGTTGTAAAGTCATTTGACAACATTCAATAAAAATTCTTGGCAAAAACAGTTAATAAATTTTAAAATGCAGACCTTCCCTTAACATGATAACTATCTCAGTCCAAAGACCAACATTCTTAATGGCACATACCAGATAGTTCTCCACTAATGTCAAAAACAAACAAGATTATCCTCTATCCAGATTATTATTGAACATTGTTCAATAATTACTGGATAATATAATTATATAAAAATACATTATAAGTATGAAAATCAGAAATAATAAAATTGGGCTATCAGTATATGCAGATTGTATCATTTAATAAACCACAGAAATCTGGGTCTTTTTTTTTTTTTTTGAGATTGGGTTTTGCTCTTGCTCAGGCTGGACTGCAGTGGCACTATCATAGCTCACTGCAGCCTCAAACTCCTGGGCTCAAGTGATCCTCCTGCCTCAGCCTCCCAAGTAGTTAGAACTACAGGAATGTGCCACAATGTCCAGCTAATTCCTTAATTTTTTGTAGAGATGCAGTCTCACTAAGTTAGCCAGACTGGTGTCCAATTCCTGGCCTCAAGGTATCCTCCCACCTCAGCATCCTTAAGTGCTGGGATTGCAAGGTGTGAGCCACAACACACCAAAAATCTAGTTTACAACTGGTACATGCAATATGGTATTTGAGTAGGGTGGTAATATACAGAATAAACAAAATAGTATGAACTTGATATATAATTAGTATAATTTTCATAATGACAAAAATCATTAGCACAAACTG
Organism: Rhinopithecus roxellana; assembly: GCF_007565055.1. Lineage (NCBI taxonomy): Eukaryota > Metazoa > Chordata > Mammalia > Primates > Cercopithecidae > Rhinopithecus > Rhinopithecus roxellana. Next base: position 70,067,199 of record NC_044557.1, on the reverse strand, counting down.
TTAGAAAACACAGTTGAAAAAATAATTTGCAATATCAAAAGAAAAGATCAAATAGCTAGAAATAAAGCTCAGAAATATTAAAGACTTTTGAAAAAACTTTAAATTACTTCTGAATTATACAAAGGAAAATTTGGATGAATACATACAATATAATAAAATGAGATCCTAATAAAAATATAATGTGATCTCAAAAAATTCACCAATAAGTTTTTTTTTAACTGGAAGAGCTAATTCTAAATTTTTATTGGAAAATAAGTGAATGCAAATAGATAAAAAACTGAAAAAAAGAAGGGCAACGAGAAAAACGAGTCATGTTGCCTATTAAAACATCATATACATCCCCTAGTTAACACAATGTTACACAGAAAGAGCAAAAACATCAGAAAACATAAAAATATGCTCAAGAGTTTAGCATATGAAAATGACCTCTAAAATCACTAAAAATAGTCGGTGCTTTTTACCCAGTAAAAATTGTTGGCACAATTGGACAGCTTTCTAAAGAGTGCACTTGAACCCATACTTCACAGTACACATCAGCAAAATTCCAAATAAATTAAAATTTTAAATATAAAACATAAACAACATATGTAATGTGAATTAATTAGTTTATATGCTTGGGGTAGTAAAGGGCTTTCAAAATATGGTTTGAAATCCAGATGCCATGAAAGAGAAAATTAATGCATTTTCTACACAAGAGTAAAACATTTCTACGTGGTGAAACATGAAAGTAAAGTCAAAACATAAATAAAAAAGAGGTTAAAAAACTTTTGTACTTCATATCCAGATAGTAAATAATTTTTCTAATGTAAAAAGAACTCAAATTACTTCATAGAAGACTAACATATCAACAAAAAAATAGACTAGGAATATCAAAGAGGGTTCAAGGAAAAGAAAGCACAAAAACTTATACAATATTTTTAAAGTGCTCAAACTCATTTATTAAACAAGAAATGCTTAAAAATTCCATAATGATACCATTTTTACCTCCTAAATAGGCAAAAACTTAAAAGTTTGCTGACCCACTTCTGTGAAAAAATTGTGGCATATAGATGTTTTAATACTGGTGGAATATAAAAATATATGAAAGAATATTTAGTAAGATCTATCAAAATTACAAATGTACATTCTCTTTGATCTGACAGTTTCATTTGCAGAAATTTATTCTACAAAAATAAACTCACATCTGTTTAAAATGACTGACATAAAATGGTATCCATTCCCATGTTGTTAGTAACAGCAAAAGAGAAAAAAACCTAAATATCTGTAAGTATGAAACTGGCTGAATAGATCATGGTGAAAGTATAAAATGGAAGACTATACAATTTATTAAAGAAGAGGAAGATACAAATATTGACTACATGAGATCAAAAATTGGTTCTGTCATTTGAATATCTGTACAACCTTGGGCAGCTTGTGTAGTCTCTGAGCCTTAGTGGACTCACCTTTAAAACGAGGTTAACAAGAGTACCATCTCAGAAGGTTTGACAGAAAAGATTAAGGCTGTTAAAATACATAAAGCAGTTGGAATAGAAACCCTGCACATAATTAATACTAGTTACTATTTCCAGTTTTATGTACATTTATGAAAATATTTGCAAGATAAATTATGTGAAAAAGTAAGTTTACACAATGATATAAGATGCAATCATCTGTACAAAAAAGGGGGAATAACAATCTATGTTTGCATTTATTTAAATATTAAGAAAAATATGGAAGAATATAAAAGGAGTCTTCATGTTATGCAATTTTATGGCAGTTTCATATTGCCTATTCAAAAATAAATAAACAAAATGACTGAAAAAGAATAATGCCCTCTCATATTTTTGAACGATAAAATAATAGATAAAAACATAAATGTTTTTGTAAACTCTAGAACTCTGTGCAGATTAAAATAATAAAATCTCATATTTGAGTGGCTTTTTGTGTGTTAGATGCTGTACTTTTGTTTTACATATATTCTCATTTACTCCTCATAACAATCCTATGAAGTTAGCACTGATTATCTTCATTTTCAGTGAGAAGACTGAGGATCCAAAAGATCAAGTACAGATATTTAGGTTACACAGATAAGCAACAGCGCTGGGATTCAACTGAGATTTTTCTGACTTCCTGAACTTTGGCTCTAAATCATTCTGCTTTGTAAGCCTTGTTCAGGTACACCCAGTATCATGTCAAGAACCTACTGCAAATGGTTACTTTGAGTCACTGAAGCTCCATGACCCTGTCTTCTTCTTGTAGACGGGAAGAAGTCTACATTCCGGGCCTCTTTCACTTTCAACAAACAATGGGAGATTTGTATTTGCTACTCTTTATAAAGCCAAATAAGATGGCTAATCCTTTCAGCCTCTTTTACCTAGGAGGTAAATTTGGGGATCTAGGAAGAAACCTTCAAGGGATCTTGCCTGGCTACTGCCATCTCCGGGTTGCCTGAACTATGACAGGTAGGGGAGACCTGAATTGCAGAGGCTCAATATTACTCTTGCTGCCAGGACTGCTAATCCGCCTGGGATTCCCATGCTCAGCTCTCACCTCCTTCAGGTTTTTGTTTAAGTATCACCTTCTCAGTAAAGACTTTTTCCTACCGCGGGATTTAAATATTTAAAACTTGAAATTGCAATCCACTCCTGACCCCACCATTTCATATTTTCCATTCTGTATTTTCCTCCATAGAGCAGAAACACATACACACACACACACGCATAATTTATTTTGTATGTTGTCACCCCTTATTAGGAAGACATTCTGTCTATTTTGTTAATGCTGTTCCCCAGTACCTAAGTAATGTCAGGCACATAGTAAATGTGCAAAACATATTTATTGGTGAATGAATGAATGTTATTCTTGTGGCTATAGTTTTCATTATCATTGCTATATAATGTTTCATTCTATGAATACACCACACTGCTTTATCCATTTTACTATTGCCGGACATTTTTTTCCTCACAATAGTTGTAGGAATGGAATTACTCTGCTGTATAATATATACATTTATAACCTGACTAGATAATGTCAAATTAGTTTCGAAAGAGGTTGTATTAAACTATATTTCCATATATATTGGATGAGTTCTCATTGATCTACTTTCTCAATGACAATTAGAATTTTGAGACTTTTAAAAAATGTTTGCCAAACTGATGGGTGTAAAATTATAACCCATTTGACCTTAATTTGTATTTTTCTGGACGTTACTGAGGTTAAGCATATTTTCATATACTGTACTTACTGTCGGTTTGTATTTTCTGTCCTTTGAAACACCTATTTATACATTTAGATCCATTGCCTATTGTTTGTTATTGTTTTTTCTTCTCACTCTTACTTAGGAGTTCTTTATATACAGTGTATTCTCAATACCAATTCTTTTTAGTTTTGTGTGTTGCCAATATTGTCTCTAAGTTTCTGCTTATCATTTTCGTGTCCTTGTGGTGTCTTGTGATGAATAGATTTTCTTAATTTCAATATAATTTAATTTACTAATCTTTTATTTAAGATTGGAGCTTGTTTTTAAAAGCTCTTTCAAAAATTATGAGTATATTCTCTAGGAAATTTCTTATTGAAATGTTAACATTTAGTCTTGAATCCATCTGGAGTAACTGCAGATATGGTGGCGTAGGTATCCTTTTTACTTTTCCCTACATGTTTAAAAATCATGATTGAGGCCGGGCACGGTGGCTCAAGCCTGTAATCCCAGCACTTTGGGAGGCCCAGACGGGTGGATCACGAGGTCAGGAGATCCAGACCATCCTGGCTAACACGGTGAAACCCCGTCTCTACTAAAAAAAATACAAAATACTAGCCGGGCAAGGTGGCGGGCGCCTGTAGTCCCAGTTACTCGGGAGGCTGAGGCAGGAGAATGGTGTAAACCCGGGAGGCGGAGCTTGCAGTGAGCTGAGATCCGGCCACTGCACCCCAACCTGGGTGACAGAGCGAGACTCCGTCTCAAAAAAAAAAAAAAAAAAAAAAAGTCATGTATTAAATATCCTATCAATTCCTCACTGATATGCAATATAACCTGTATATGCACTAAGTTTTCATTTGTTTCTGGGATCTATACTACGTCATGATCAGTCTTCTCTACATTGCATTCTCATTCCTGTTCACCTCGGTTAACTTTGGCCATTTTGCCTTTACATATGAACTTAGAATAATTTTGTCAAATTCTATATAAATTATTTTTATTAACTTGGGGATAATTGATATCTTTTCAATACTGAGTCCTCCTTAACTTGGTTACAGTAAATTTTTTCATTAATTGGTTTATCTTAATATCACACAATGAAGTTTTATAATTTATTCCATAACATTTGACCCATCTTTTATAATTTATTCTTGAGTTTCATATTTTTGTTGCTATTTTAAATAATATCTGCCTTAAATCAAATATTTGAGCTGTTGCTGTTTTGTGGAAATTCAACTGAAGTTGAAATGAAGTTTATATTCAGCCAGCAACTAAACTAATTTATTTTAACCATTTGTCTTTAAGTTCTGTGTCTTCCAGATAGACTATCATCATTTGAGAATAAGAATTTAATTTTTTCCTTTTCCAGTATTTTACCTTTTATTTATTTTTCTCGGCATATGGTGCTAGTTGAAAATACGGAATGTAAGTATGCATTTTTTTTTCTTGCTCCTGATTTTGAGCGGAAAGCTTTTAAGGTTTCTCTACTGTGTAGGATATCTGGTCTTCATTCCATGATGATATTCCTTCTTTTCCCAGAATACTAAGAGTTTACATAATGAATTGACTTTAGATATTATCAAAGTTAATTCTTTAAATCTGGGATGATTTAATATTTGTGTGATAATTTTTTTAACATATGAAATAATAATAACTTTTAGATGTAAACTTTGCATTTATAGAATAAATCATACTTGATCTTAGTGTGTTATTTTAAATACATTTTTGAGTTTGATTACTGATTTTGTTAGCTAAAATTTTGTTCCAGATTCATATGTTATATACAATTACAGCTTCTCATTTACTTATTATTCTTAATGGATTTTTGATATTAAGATAATACTAGACATGTGAAATGGAATTTTTTCTTACATATTTCTTTGAAATAAAACGATAAGACTATTTCTGTTCTTTGAACTTGAATAGAACCACCTGTGAACAATTTGGGCCTGTCTTTGTGTGTGTGTTGGTGGGGGGGCGGAATACAAAAATATTCGATTGCATCAATTTCTATAGTTCCATTTTGTAACATTAAAAAATCATTTAGATTTTCTATTTTCCTCCTATGAGATTTTTAAGACTTTCATTCTCCTGATGGTTTCAATTTGCTAGTATTAACTTATTTTAATAACTTCATTCTCTTTGTAATCTCAGCTATATCTATTTGTATGTCCTTTTTGCTTCCTTATATTATTTATTTGGTCCCTCTCTTTTTCTTTTAGCAATGGTTCTAGATTTTTTTCAATTTTATTAGTCTTGCCAAAGAACTAACTTTAGTGTTTTTATTCCTCTCTTTCTTTTTGATTCTTTTCTATTTCATTAATTTCTAGTGATAGTATTATTATTCCTTCCTTTCAACTTTTTAGGAGGTTTTTCTATTGTTCCTTTTCTGATCTTTCAAGTTTGATGGTTAATGTACAACTATTCAGTATTTCTTCTTTTTTTAAAAATGTGCATTTTATAAGTATCTTTCTTGTAATGATTTTTCACAAAAAGTCACGTTTCAACACCTATCATTTTAATTATGATTCAGTTCAATTTCAATTTTGACCTATGAGGTCAAATAAATTAAGTAATCGAAGTAATTAATTAGAGTCAAGTTTTTAAACATTTTAGATATATCGAGTTTTCTATTATGTTTTTCTGCTTAATTTCAAACTTAATTGTAATGTAGTCAGAGAATGTGGTTTGAAGGATACTGATGTTTTTAGGGGTTGAAAATTGCTTATGTACTTAGTACACTGACAGGTTTTATACACATTACATGTGCTTGAAGACAATATGTATTTTTCAGATGTTGAATGCAATATTTTTCTATATCCTTTAGATAAAATTAATTATGTGCTCCAAATCTGCAGCATCCTTTCTGATTTCTTTTTCTGCTTGATTTATCAATTGCTCAGAGATAGCTCGTGGTAATGAATCATTGTCAACTTCTTCATGTACTTATATGCATTTTTGCTTATATATTTTGAAACCATTTAAAAATTTTTATATTAGTTTAGAATTATGTAAGCCTTTTACCAAGAGTCAGTGATTTTCTTTAGCATTTGTTTATTTGGCCTGGAAGTCTATTTGATTTGATGGATTAACATTTTTCTGGTATGTTATGCAATAATTTCCTTTCAAACATTCTGTATTGTTATGTTTTAAGAGTACTGCATAAAAGCACCAAAAGACTAAAACTTGGGTTTTGCAAGATAACTTTTATGTCTTTTCTTCAGACTTATCCAGCTAGCTTACTGCCTCAGAAGGCGAGCCTGTACGGACTACATCAGTGGATTCTCACACACCTTCCTTCTGGGATTATTTTCCTTCTTCTGGAGTATATTCTTGAGACATATGCTTAGAGAGGTTTTGTTGGTAGTCAACTTTTTCATTTCTTGTTCTTATGAACATACTTTCTTTTGAAATGGTTAGGTTCCCCAGCTGCCTAGTAATTCTGGCGTCTGGGCTCATTTTCTTTAGAGTTATCAGCTACTCTGTCAGGGAATATATAGAGAAAAGTCCAACACCCGTTCCTGTCAATCCCAAAGAGCTCAGAGGGTGGGATGGAGAGAGAGGAAGCTTTAAGGATCCTTGAGACAGTCTGCACATATGCTAGGGTGCCCTCCCCCATGATTCCTGCCTTTCAATTTTTCTACCATTGCATTGTACCTTCCCCTTGGGTGCAGACATGACATGTGACTTGCTCCTAACCAATAGAATACAGGAAGGGTGACAGGATGTGTGTGATTACATGTGTGTGACTACATGCATACATTTGCAGTAACCATCTTCCTGGAGTCTCTTCCTCCACTGTTGTCTCTAAGAAAGCCAAGAGTTACGTTGGGAAACTGCACATGGCCAAGTAGGTGATCTCTAGTGGCTGGGGAGACCCACAGCCCACAAGCTGCCAAGAACTGAAGCCCTCAGTCCTACAAACATTAGGAACTAAATTCCATGAAGAACTAGAGTGAACTTGGAAGTGGAGCCTTGCTTAGTTAAGCCTCAGATGAGACCACAGCACCAACCAACACTTTGATTATGGCTTTTCAGAGAACCCAGCTAAATCATGCCCAGACTCCTGTAGTAAGAAATGTATGTTGTCTTAATGGTAATATTGTTAGACAGCAAGATAAAACTAATATAGATGAAGAGCTCTGTGAACCATGAAACTACAACCACTCTTCTCCACCCGTTTTTCTCAGCATCTCACAGGCAAATAACTTCTGAGCTTGTCTGATTTTATCCTTGAGGGGACCAGGAAACAGGTAGGTGGGGGTCAGGCATTATTCCCCAAGGCAATAGCTGGAAGAAGCAAAAGCAGTTTTCCAAATAGCTCCCCTCTCTATTTTATTTTCTTTAAATCTTTATATATGTTTATAATCTTGACAGTCTATCTCCTATCTTAAGCCAAATTCATGCCCCTCCATACACACTAGTTAAAAATAGCTTCCTATCTCCAGCTGTCACTCCAGGGGTTTCTTCTGGTTTTCTTCATTTTTCCTCCTTAGTTCTTTTAGAATTGATAAGGCAGAATAATTCGTTCACCATTTTAGCCTCTCTCACAACTTTATACTCTTCATCTTGGCTTGAAAATATCTTCATTTCATTCTTTTTCTTAAACGGTAGTTACACTGTTTATAAACATCTAGGTTGAGAGTTACTTTTTGTCAGTATTTTGAAGATATTAATACAGCATCTTCTGACTTTTATTGCTGTTGAGAAATTAACCCTATGGAAATTATTATTCTTATGTAGGTAAAGTGTCCTCTTACCACCTCCCTCTGTCCCTTCAACTACAGCTGGGTTTGTTGTACAGAAATAACCTTAAAATAAAATAAAATTTAAATTTAAAATTTAAAAAATATTTTCTTTATCTTTAACGTTCTGCAGCTGAAATACAATATGTGTGATGTGGATTTCTTTTTATTATTATATTTAGTGTTTGTTAGGTTCTGTTAAATATGAAGAATGAGGTTTTTCATTGATTCTGGAAAGTTCTGAGCCACTAACTCTTCAAATATTGCTTCTTCAACATAATCTCTTTTTTCCTCCTGAAATGTTAATTAAATGTATATTCAATATTTTTGCTTCTAATTTTACCTTTTTATATTTCCCATCAGCACATCTCATTGTCTGCATTCCAAGCAGTTTGCTTGAGAGTTATCACTAGTTGAGAAATTTTTTCTTCATCTCAGATTAATCAACTAGGCGACACAACCATTGAGTCTCTAGTAGCAAACATTAATTTTTCCCTTTCAGATTACTTTATTGTTAAAGCTTCCTAGTTATTTAAAAAAGTCTTTTATTTATGTATTATAATTTTAGTATCTACTTTGATTTCTTTAAAGATTAAAAAATTACTACTTTTATGTTTCATACTTGGTGATTTAAATTTAAATACCTGCAGTTTAAGTGAAATTTATTTTTAAAAATTATTAGATCAAGTTCTTTGGAACATGATTCTTTCATTTAATTCATTAATTATTTACTTTAGAGGCAAGGTCCCATTTTGTTGCCCAGAGTGGAGTGCAGTGGTGCAATCATAGGTCATTGCAGCCTTGAACTCCTAGGCTCAAGTGATCTTCCCACCTCAGCGTCCCAAATAACTGGGACTACAGGCTTATGCCACCGCACCCAGCCTTATTTCATTTTTTTATATACTTGTGTTTAAGATGCCCTCTCCCAGAAAGGATTTGCATTGGTTTTTGCAAGTCATCTAGGATCAACATTAAACTAATGACCCATTATGACTTTCACCGTAGAGACATGTATTTTCTATTTCTCCTCCACAGATAGTTAAAATATAACAAATAAGTCACTTCACTGTATTCTTTTGTATTTTCCCGTTTTTGTGTTTTATGTTGTGTGGTTTTCATTGGAGGTATACTGACTTTATACAAGAGTCTCTGATTTGAACTCTCAAGTTACTACAAGATTTTGTCTTTTCTCCTTTGCGGGCAGAGTATGTTTGAGTCCAGTCTGTGCACTGCCAGGTATCAACAGGTGCTAGGAGGAGAAAAGCAGTTCCAGCCAATCCTTTTCTCTCTGGATTTGGGTGCCCTCATTCTATCTGAACTTCTGGAAGTACTCTTACTTTTATGCCAACTCAGCCATGCAGTTGAAAATATTTTTAAAGTTTTTATCCGGAAATTTTAGCTGTTGATACCAGAAATGCTGTCCAGACACCTTATAATTGCCCAATAATGTGTGTGTGTGTGTGTGTGTGTGTGTGTGTGTGTGTGTGTGTGTGTGTGTATGTATAAAATTAAATCTATGTACTAGTAAAATCTTTCCTCCTTTCATAAAATATTTATTGAGAAGCCACTATGTGACAAATACTTTAACGGGCCTGGGACATATAAAGCTGATAGAGGCTCTCATGGATCTTACTGTGTAGTGTGTGATATAGATAAGTAAACAATAACAACAACTCGGTGTGAGAAATAGTGTAGCATAAGAATTACAGGAGGTTCCAGGAGTGCCTAAGAAGAACATTGCCTCAGAGCTTGAGGATTAGTTAGGAAAGGCTTCCAGAAGAAAATGACATCTAACATTTTTTGGAGGAAATTCATTCCCTTTAAAGCTTTTTTCCCCATCTTTTAGCTTCCTTTCCGTACTATCCTAACAAAATGCCGTTTTCACTTCTCTGTGCTCCCCTTTTGAGATCTTATGTTGTGGTTTTTCCTTTGAGAGTGAAAGGAAAGGAAAGAAAATTAGAAATAGGTTCAGCCATTACTTTGTTGTTGTTTAATAGCATTTGATTTTATCTGTTCTATTTTCTGGAAAGTCCTGCTTTGTTCATGTCCACTGACATGATCATACTGCCTTCTGGAGGGGTAATTTAGCAATGATTTTAAAAATATGTACAAAATTTTAGAACATTAAAAAAGAAACAAATTTGTTTAAAATGTAACTGAAGTCTGGAAGGAAAGAACGAAAGCATAATTGAACATAATTGTACTAGCTCAAATTTCATAACCTTATTATTTATTTGAAAATAGACTTTAGAGAACTATGACTACTCTTTTTCATATTGAAGAAAAGCTATTTCATTTTTACTTCATTTTATTTGAGCTTTGAATTTTCATATGTCTCAAAGAAAAAGTTAGCATTTGGAGGTATAAGACTGCATAAAAAGGTAAATTTTTTAACAAATCCAAATGTAGGACTTTTCCAAAAATTTAAACCACATTTAAGTCTTTTTATTTCGCTTATTTTATAAGCTTCTTTTGGAGTGAAGATTAGAAGAGCACGGTGAAATAATTCTTTTTTATTTTTAAGATCATACATTTTATTATTTTGTGCTGAAGCTAAGTTATGGTGACAGTGTTTATATAACAATGAATATTAATTACTTATTGTGTTGGGCAAATCAAAAATTGTGGTAATCTGTTTACACCTAAGAAATTTTCCTCATTTTAAAATACAGATTTTTTTTTTTTTTTTTTTTTTTTTGTGAGACGGAGTCTGGCTGTGTCAGCCAGGCTGGAGTGCAGTGGTGCGATAGCAGCTCACTGTAACCTCCACCTCCCAGGTTCAAGTGATTCTCCTGCCTCAGCCTCCTGAGTAGCTGGGATTACAGGTGCGTGCCACCATGCCCAGCTAATTTTTGCGTTTTAGTAGAGATGAGGTTTTGCCATGTTGGCCAGACTGGTCTCAAACTCCTGACCTCAAATGATCCTCCTGCCTCGGCCTCCTAAAGTGCTGGGATTACAGGCATGACACACCATACCTGGACAAAATAAAGATTTTTAGAATAAAAAGAGTTGGCCTAAAAATATGGATTTACACACTTTCAGCAAATAACTAGTAATTGAAGATGGCTAAGTTTATCTGAATTGTAGACTATATTCATTTTATTAGATACAAACAGTTTAGGTGCCAAAATGAAAACACCACAGACGTAAACAAAATCCATCTATGGTTTGATTGAAGTGTAGTAAAGACATCAAAGTAATTTCTGTCGAGCGTGTTGAAGAGTTGGAGGCTCTTTTAGGTCTCTCCAAATCATAAATTTTATCTTTTGCATGGGTGTTGATTATATTGAGTTTTGTCCTCATTTAATTACTACAGGAACAAATTATGTTCTATTGGGACTTTGAGACAGACAGTTGATGGCATTGGGGATTAGAGATAAGATGAAATGGAGTAAGATTTTCACATAAATGATCATATACCCTACTGATATCTCCAGACTCATGATTCAAGTGTCCCTAAGAGGCTTAACCAGTTATTAAACACATGACCAAAATGACAAGTGATAAACTATAAAAGATATCCTTTAAAATGAAGGTGTAAGTAAAGAAAGTCAAAAGGTAAATATAAAGTGGTTTATTCTTGGGATCAGAGGATTTGTAGTTTTGATTGTCATCTCTTTCTCTCAGTGGATGAAGATCACCAAATAAAGATCATCAAATTAAAGTAGATAACTAATATAAATAGTTAAAATGCCCCCAAGCTTTTAAGGCTAAAATAATCATTCAGGTCACTTCATTGCAACAATGATGGCCAAATCTATTTAAATAACTCTATCTGTTTTGTGCTCCCACTCCATCTTGTGGCCAAATTCCAGCCAATAGTAGAAAAGAATTTTAAATGTAAACAGAACACAAACTCTTAGTGTAGAGACGTCATGGGTAAACTAACATCAAGTTTGAACCAGTTCTGTGTGCTTCAGCATTTTTACCAAGGTAACCACATTTTAAAAAGATGATTGACAAGTTCATGTACTGCCAGAGGATGAAAGCCATTATGGCAAGATACTAACAAACCATGCTTTATTAGGAAACAGCCAAATGATGCAAGGGACATTCATTTATTCACAAATATTTGTTGAAAACTTGGGTATCAGGCATTGTTTTAGGATTGGACTTTACTGCCATGGATGAAACACAAGCATTTCTGTCCTCATGGAGTGTATATTTTACACGGGAAAACAGATATGATTTATATATCTAGGACATAAGATAGGCATAAAATGTTGAGTCTTCTCCTCTCAGTATGACTCTCATAAGAAAAGTTTGCAAGCTTTGGGGGCCATTTTTAAAGTGTAGATAATAATAAAAATTTAGCCAATATCAATATATTGCACATGGGCTCAAAACACAATTTAAACCAAATGATAGAATTCTGAAATGATGACACAAGAAAATTTAAAACAAATACTGTGATGTGTTTTTCGCAGCTGGGGCAACTAATTACCAGAAATTTTATTTCCTTATTAAAAGGAATCTGAATTACCCACAGATGATTAGTTTTAATGTTTAAATACATATGAAATGATAGGTATAATGCTCAACAGGTTTACCTGCCTCACAGGGAAACAGAAAGCCCTTTGGTGCAAACATTTCTCCCTGTCTGAAATGGCACAGTACCCCAAATTTGGATGTGGAGAGGAGGCTTGCGTTAAGTGAAATATACAATGGATGAAAAGAAGAAGGGAGTAGTGATAAGCTGGTGGGCAACTAGATGGGAACCTCAGTTGTGTGGACACGGCGGTAGGCAGCTAGATGGAAGGAAGGTATGTTAGGAAGAAATGTCCAATGGTAAGCTAATCTAACTAGTTTTTTCCTAGAGCTGATGCTGGGCACAGGAGGGCATACTTAAAGATAGTGGAGCTTTGTCATATTCACATTCAACTTGGAAGCAATTCAATATTATAAAAATTTACATAGGGTGGGCATGGTGACTCATGTCTCTAATCCCAACACTTTGGGAGGCTGAGGTGGCCAGATTGCCTGAGGTCAGGAGTTCGAGATCAGCCTGGCCAACATGGTGAAACCCCATTTCTACTAAAAATACAAAATTAGCCAGGCATGGTGGTAGGCACCTGTAATCCCAGCTGTTCAGGAGGCTGAGGCAAAAGAATTGCTTGAACTGGGGAGGCAGAGGTGGTAGTGAGCCGAGATTGTGCCATTGCACTCTAGCCTGGGCGACAAGAGCAAGAGTTCGTCTAAAAAAAAAAAAAAAAAAAAAAAAAAAAAAAAAAAATTAGATAGTAGTTGTGGAAAGGGTATTGGCCTTGAAATCATGCCAAAGAGGCCAGAACTGATGGCTCACACCTATAATCCCAGCACTTTGGATGGTCATGGTGGGCAAATTGCTTGAACCCAGGAGTTCAAAACTAGCCTGGGCAAGGTGGCAAAACCCCATCGCTACTAAAAACAATAAAATAAAACTAGCTGGGCCAGGTGTCTCACACCTGTGGTCCCAGCTACTTGGGAGGCTGAGGTAGGGGAAATAGTTTGAATCTAGGAGGTTGAGGATGCAGTGAGTTAGATTGTGCCACTGCACTCTAGCTTGGGCAACAGAGAAAGACCCTATCTATAAAGGAAAGGAAAGAAAAAAGGAAACTATACAAAAGAGTTTAAATCCTACTTTTGTCATTTACCCACTGGGTAGCTTTGGAAAAGTCATTCAAAATCATTTGAATGATAGTTCGATCATTTATAAAAAGATGACTGTAATACCTCAAGATCATTGAGGCCATTAATGGAAACTATATGCAAAATAACTGAGGATCTGACATGTAATCAATAAATTGCCTGCATAGTATTAAATTGGAGTCTGAATGTAATTGCCATCACCATCTCACACACATCTCAAGACAAAATCATTGTTTTTTGAATTATGTACAAGTACTCATAGAGTGTGGCCAATTTTTGGATTCAGAACTCTTCTGATGAAAGCACTGATTGAGTGTTTTAACATTTCCATAGGTTTTTTAATCTTTTAACACATCAGATTGTCTCCTGGTGATGTAGATTCTATGTTCATAAAATGCTCACTGACTCAATGATACAATTCCCTCTTTAGTTGTTTACCATTAAAAAAATATATTTCAAGAGAACACAACTCCAACCACAAAAGCATTTTGAGGAAAGTGATAATCAACAAAGGAGCAGGACCTGCACTGTGGAATGTATTTCTAGGTATTGACAAGCCAGCATATTTGACTCTGTCTAAGAACTTTCTGTAAATTTTGGAGTCCTCATTAAGTATAGAAACAAAACTGCCAAGCGGGGTTTGGATTTATATTTTCATATGTTATCTCATGTATTAGTCTATTTTCACACTGCTATAAAGAAATACCCAAGAATGGGTAATTTATAAAGGAAAGAGGTTAATTGACCTCTTCCACATGGCTAGAGGGGGCCTCAGGAAACTTACAATCATGGCAGAAGACAAAGGGGAAGCAAGCACTTTTTCACATGGCGGCAGGAGAGAGAAGAGTGAGTAGCGAAGGGGAAGATCCCCTTACAAAACCATCAGATCTTGTGAGAATTCACTCACTATCATGAGAACAGCATGGGGGAAACTGCTCCCATGATCCAATCACCTCCCACCGGGTCTTTCCCTAGACACGTGGGGATTATGGGGATTACAAGTCAAGATGAGATTTGAGTGGTGACACAGCCAAAGCATATCATATCAATAGAACTGCTTTTGGTTTCAATTGAATAAACTTAGACTTAGATATTATAATGCATTTCCAGAGCAGCATTACAAATATTTGAAATGGCACATTTGGATCAAGTAAAAAGAATTAACTTCTTATACACTTTTATTAAGAAGTTATTTATCATCTACCTTTGATCGCATCCTCTTGGAAAAAAGCATATTTACATTTTTGTTCATTGGGTATTTATCTCATTTACTTGTGTATTTCTTATAAGCCACTGATTTGCAATATGCTACATTTACATTTTCTCATTTGTTGCATCAGTTATAAAGGAGGAGGAAAAGAATAATAGGATTTGTTTGGTACTTTGTGCTCTTTCAGCTTTCTCTGAGTAGTTGTCCCAAAGCATTAAAAAATGCTGCAGAGTCTTGCATAAATTGTAACCGCACTGATATGCTTTCTTCCTTTTCTCACAAGGAGGAAGGTTATTAAAAACAGAGAAAGATCAGACTCTTCAATGCATTCTGAACAGTGTCCCACACGGAAAAAACTCATAAGCAGTTGGTTAATATAAAAATGAATGGATGAATGAATCAGAATGTTTAAATATGTTATTTAAGAATCTATGGTCTTTTCCTAAAAATATTATTTCTATAGTTCAGAAAACATTAAAAATTCCGTATTATGAGAAAAATGAAGTGTTTCACTAAGCTGAATCATCAAAAAAATGAAGCTGACCACTTACAACCCTAAGCATTTTGAAAATGGTAATATTTCCAAAACTGATTATACACCATGCAAGCTGAGGGGTCACCATTCTGAACGTAGATGATTGTATTGTATTTTATACAACGAGGCTTCCAGGATTAGTTGTTGGATTAGTTGTTCCTTTATACAACAACTAATCCAACAGGTAGGACTTAGTCATGGAATACTGGATATTGAGGTTTCCTTTTTTGTTATTTTGCTTTTTGGAGACAAGGTCTTGCTCTTTTGCCCAGGCTAAAGTGCAACGACACAATCATGGCTGACAACATCCTAGACCTCAAGAGCTCCTTCCATCTCAGCATCCCGAGTAGCAGGGACCACAGGCATATACCACCATGCCCAGCTAAGGTTTTAAATTTTTTGTAGAGACTGGGTCTTGCTATGTTGTCCAGTCTAAGATTTCTTACCACCAATTTTTAGATTTTATTTGTCTTCCCTATCACACTTAGGCTGAAAGCACTTACTGTTTGTTGCAAAAAGGTATCTGTCTGTAGAAGCTTTCATTTGTCCTCATTATTGATGGCCTTTCATGGTTTTTGAGTTTCTAACCTAGATCACTCAACACTTGATCACATGTAAAATGCCATGGGCATTCCTATGAATGAAGTGTATGAATTTTATGATATCTTTTTGTGATGCCTGGATTATTTTGCTCGTTGTTTGAGTACTTGGCCAATCTAAGCCACTGAGTTTGCCAGACTGGCCAGAATAATTTAAGTATTGCCATCGTCACATTGTACAGCTGCTGCTAACTAGCAAGCCGTTCTTAATCATCGACATCTCTCTTTTTCTCTAGGCCAGATCCTTCTGTATAAATTAACAGTAATTCGGCTGGGCATGGTGGCTCACACCTGTAATCCTAGCACTTAGGGAGGCGAAGGCAGGTGGATCACTTGAGGTCAGGAATTTGAGATCAGCCTGGCCAACATGGCAAAACCCCATCTCTACTAAAAATACAAAAATGAGCCAGGTATAGAGGTGCACATCTGTAATCCCAGCTACTCGGGAGGCTGGCACATGAGAAATGTTTGAACCTGAGAGGCGGAGGCTGCAGTGAGTCAAGGTCGCACCAGCCTTGGTCGCACTGCACTCCAGCCTTGGCAACATAGTGAGACTCTGTCTTTAAAAATTAAATTAAATTAAATTAAATTAAATTAAATTAAATTAATTCACAATAAGTCCTCTCTTCTAAGCCTATCCAAATTAGACCTATCTGATCCCAAGCAAAAAGTTCCAAGCACACTGAGTTCTCAAACAGGTTGTTGAAATATGAGTTTGGGGTTCTTGGGTTAATACACAGTACTCTGGATGACATACATATGTGAAGAAAGACACAAACTACTATAGTAACAGATCCTTGAGTTATTAACATTTGCAACAACTCTGAAAAGTGGATTTCCTTCTTGACATTTTAAAACTAAGGAAGTTGAGAGTCAGAGAAGCTAAGTATATTGCCAAAAGTCAAAGAGTTACAAAGCCATGAAGTCAGGATAAAAATTTCAGTTTGTCTGCTTTCAGAGACCGTGCATTTTCCTGGGCTCCACGTGGTCTCTACATTTGAATTCAAAATTTACAAGTATCTTTATGTGTAATTCTATATGTTGTTGCCTACAGTGACAGAAGTTTCTGACTATGAATTTTCTATTTTGAAGTTATTTATAATTATTAACCCTCAGGGTTGTTATGAAGATGTGTATGAAAAAAATATGCTTGAAGAAATTGTGCACAGTATAAAACGCTGTACTACTTTTAGTTATTATTATTGTATAGTTTTGCCCAGAAAAGTTTCAACAGAGGAAAATAGTTTTTAAAGTAGAAGCAGCCCTAGTGGCCACATAAGCAGAAATAATTTAAAGGTGATGACCCTACCTAGTGAATTAGGCCAAAGCTGAATTGGCATTTCCTCAAGCTCAAGAATGATGGGCCTTGAGTAGTCAATTCCAGAATATCTGAGAAAATGAGATACTTGATCTGGGGCATATACATTTTGCTAGACCTACACCTTAAACAATTGTCACTGTGAACAAGAAACAGAACTAAGGATGTCCCTTTCTTTTAGCAATGAAGTGGCTAAAACCCAGAAAGTAGGATCATTTCTAGAAAAATCTTGATATCCCTCTGTGACAGTGTTATTGTGCCTCTCAGGGCAGGGAAAGACTAAGAATCAAGATGTTGCAATAGCAACATCTGCTGGTATTTTAGTAAAATTACACAAACCGACTGAAAAAGATTTTTTGACAGTTTTCTTTAAATGAATTGCTGGACTTTGATTTATGGGCTACAGTACACACAGTAATGGATCATGAGTATTTTGCGGGTACAAATAGGGAGAATCAGTGGGCTATTGGAGGAATAAAAGGTGGTGTTTCAGAACAGAGACACACTTTATTTACACTAACATAAATAAAAGATCAACGAAGATCAGGACCCAAAAACCTAAAGCTAAATTTAAAAATGAATGATTGAAAGACTAGGCTTCTATATGACAGTGATTAAAACAAATACACACAGAACATTCTAATAATCAGAATGAGTAGGCAGTGGTCCTCGGGTTACCTGCCACCTGTGCCCTGCAGTTTCCAGTAACCCACTCATCCACTCACTCATTCAACAAATATATATCGAGCACCTACTATGTATTATATAATTTTATGGGTGCTGGAAATACAATAATGAACAAAGCAAGTCCTTTCCTTAATGGAGGTTACTTTCTTTTTTTCTTTTTTTTGTTTTTTTTTTTTTGTTTTTTTTTTTTTTGTTTTGTTTTGTTTTTTTGTTTTTGTTTTTGAGACGGAGTCTCGCTCTGTCGCCCAGGCTGGAGTGCAGTGGCCGGATCTCAGCTCACTGCAAGCTCCGTCTCCCGGGTCCACGCCATTCTCCTGCCTCAGCCTCCCGAGTAGCTGGGACTACAGGCGCCCGCCATCTCTCCCGGCTAGTTTTTTGTATTTTTTAAGTGGAGACGGGGTTTCACTGTGTTAGCCAGGATGGTCTCGACCTCCTGACCTTGTGATCCGCCCGCCTCGGCCTCCCAAAGTGCTGGGATTACAGGCTTGAGCCACCGCGCCCGGCCAATGGAGGTTACTTTCTAGATTGGGGTGGACTGGGATCGGGGAAAATAAATGAGTAAATTTACATGATCTGGCACTAAGTGATATAGGGATAAATAAGCAGACAGGGGACACAGTCATGAGGAGAGGCACTCATTCATATAGGTAATCAGGGAAATCCTCCCTTAAAAGAGACATTTGAGTGGAGATGTGAAGCACGTGCAGGGGTACAACTGAGCCATGCAGTAGGGGAAGAGTGTTCTGGGCAGATGAAACAGCAAGTGCAAACCCCTGAAACAGGCAAAATTTGAGTACCATCAAGGTTTGGACTGATTTGAGGACCATCGAGGAAGACTATGGAATTGAATTAAAGTAGAAGCAGTGGAACATGACAGTGGACTGGCAGTAAGGGGATAGACTCTGGGGTCCTTAGGTCAGAGTAAGAAATTGGCCTTTCCTCTGCAGGAGAAAATAAGTCATCAGGAGGATTTGGGACAAAGAAGGAACACAGGGAGGAGAAGAGAAGCTGTTGGTTACAATGAGTAGAAATGTTTGACATGAGGGAATATATTCAGGTATTACCATTGGTAAGTAGAGGAACATCTCAATCTGCCACCCTCAAGCTGTCGTAATCCTGAAGCCAGTATCCCATCCCAGCCTTTTTTCCTGAATATTCTTCCCCTTGTTAGGCTTGGCTAAAAGACTAATGGGCATAATTTTTCAGCTGTTCTGTTATAGTTCATCTACAGATACTAGTAAAGTTAATGGGATTGTTGCTGACTCAGAATTCTGGCATACAGTTACTATGTCACTATTACCTGGCTGACTATTTTGCTTTTCATTAAAATATACACTGAATATTTTCAGGCTTTTGACATATTAAAGCAAAGAACAATGCAACATGAGCCAATGTGGGATATAAACTAGCATGATTAGTAGAAGATTAAAGATCAAGAAGAAATAAAAGATGATAGTTCAGATTATACCAGACTTTTCTATTACATCCCTGCATCCACATGCCTCACAGGCCTCTTATACTTCATTTCCCCAAAGATAAGTTCATGATCTTCACTCCTAGCATTCAAATTTGTTGTTTTTGTTGTGATCTCTATTTTGGTAAATGGCACCACCTCTTATCCAAGTTCATGTGTCTGAAAATTTTTCTCTACACTTTCCTTTACACTTTCCTCTCTAATACAATATACCCCTAATCAATCACCAAATGCTGATGTTTATCAAATTATTTTTATTATCAAATTATTTTTATCTACTTTGACCCAGACCCCTTTTTACCATATATGTCCAAGCCAATGTTATTGCTCACATGGACCATTATAATTGATCTATGTTTGATTTCTGTTTTGTTCACTCTGTAAACACCTCTTCTATGTTGTTCTCTACCCAATATATTATGATGTCTCCTCTCTGCCTAAAATCCTTATTGACTTCCAATTATCCTTAGGAAAAAGTTAAAAATCCTTAATATTGTTCCTTCAGAATTACACATGCAAAATTGACAATTTCCTCTCTGTTGTAGGCTCTTAGCCCTGTAAAAGGTGTATTAAACTCCTTCTTGAAGGCTGTAAAACCTCATAGTCCACTTAATCCACAAAATCCTATCCTAATAAATCAATTTGTTTCTCTTGATTTGCAAATTTTCTCAAATATCTTTTATTTTAAAAAATATTCTCAAAATATCAACAAGCATCAATGAAAAATTCCTAAGGGAATTATGTGCCATATGTCATAAGTGCACTGTAGCACCAGCTGTTCTTTCCTGTCATTTGTCTTCACTAATGCTGGTATGTCTGTTTTTTATTTGCTTTTAAATATAGACATGATGATGCAATTAGTTAAAATATCCTATTGCTTTCATCATCATTTTCAATGACTTTTACTAAAATCTGAAATTTTTAAATTTCCCCACTTTATTTAACATGGAGGTGAAGTGACCATTAATTTAAGTGAAAACTATACAGCAAGATTTTTAGGCATTATTGTCTGAAAAGACCATGTTTTGCTAACATGGCTCTCCTCTTCTCTGAAATATAGTGTCTGATAAAGTAAAAATAAAAATGCATTGCAGTTAGGCCCAAAGGTAGTGAGTTATCTCAATTGATTGTTCACAGTCAGTTATATATTAAACTCCTTGTTCTACTTTTTCCCTGCTTCTCACTACTGCACTCAGCTAGTGTTAAAATAAACACATTGAAGTAGAAATTGACTACAAATAGATATTTCAAATCTATGTCAAAATTTGTGGGATACACACAAAGCAGTTCTTGGATGGAAACAGAATTTTACATACTTATATTGGAAAAGAAGACAGATCTAAATTCAATGACTTAAGGTTCCACTTCACAAAGCTAGAAAAAAAAAGAGCAAAAATAAAGTAAGTAGGTAGGAGGAAATAATAAAGGACAGAAATCAAGACAGTAGAGAACATACAGACAGTGGAAAAAATTTAAAAAGCCGAAAGCTGGCTCCTTGAAAAGATAAGCAAAATTCACAAGCTTCTAGGTAGACTTAAGTAAAAAAGAGAGGAAATAAAAATCACCAATATCAGGAAAGAAAAAGCTTTCCTGTAACATAATATAATAGGATCTGTACCACAGATCCTACAGATATTAAAAGGATAAGAAGTAAAGACTGTGAGCAAATTTAGGTCAGCACATTTGACAACTTAGATAAAAGGGACTATTCTTTGTCTTCCATACTGTTCTTGCTACCATTGCTGCATAACAAACCACCTCAAAACTCAGGAGTATAAAACAATTATTTTATCACGTTCCATAGTTCTTTGGGTCAGGACTCCAGAAAGGGCACAACAGCGATGGATTTTTTCTGTTCCAAGATGCCTGGGGCCTCAGCAGGAAACACTAAAAACCTGAAGGCAAATTTAAAGCTGGAGCTGGGAATCTTCTGCAAGTATTGTCACTCATGTGTTTGGAAGGTGAGCCTGGCTGCTCGCTGGCCCCTGAGAAGTGGGCTGTTAACTGGGAACCCACATGTGACATCTCCATGTGCCCTGGGCTTCCTCACAGCATGGCAGCTTCAGAGTAACTGCATTTCATACATGGAAGCTCTGGCCTCCAAGGATATCCAATCTACTCACAAGGAAGAAGCTGTATCACTTTCTGAAGTAAACTCAAAGTCACTCAGCTTCACTTCTGCTATATTCATTTCAGATTCCAGAAAATTTGACAACTTAGATAAAAGGGGCCATTTTGTTTTTCTTACTGTTCTTGCTACCATTGCTGCATAACAAACCAGCCCAAAACTCAGGGGTATCAAGCAATCGTTTTATCACGTTCACCAATTCTCTGGGTCAGGACTCTAGACAGGGTGCAACAGGGATAGGTTTTTTGTTTTGTTTTGTTTTGTTTTTTGTTTTTTGTTTTTGTTCTGTTCCAATATGTCTGAGGCCTCAGAAGGAAAGAGTAAGAAACTGGAATCATCTGCAAGTACAGGCTATCCACCTTTGATAAGATTTTTGGCTTAAGGCTCTTTCTTTGAGAATAGTTTGCTGCTGAAACTATCCTGTACACTTTACATTCCCCCAAATTTTACTCAAAAACTCTTTCCTCTCTCATTCTATTACAGGTGGCTCAAAGAGGTCAGGAGGCACCTTTAACACTTTTATTGGTGTTATTGACGATCTCTTTGTCTAGATCATCAGGTTTGTCAGGTGTGTATTTTCTATTTTTATGTTGTCACATGGAACAATTTTGCTAAACTTTGCAACACTTAACAAAAAAAATCTTCTTTACCCCATCTTCCGATAACACTTATCTCCCTATCCTTCCAGCTTGCATAATTGTCTCCCTTGATATCATCTGGCCTTCACTGACAGTCTTCCCAAGGCTCTTCTGGCTCTCATCTAACCCAGTCTCAAAGCCAATGGCATGCTTTTGTCATGTTAGCTTCCTACTTCCAGCTCCCAAATTTCTGTTCCACTTATTATTACTACATAACAATGACCTCAAGTTTACTGGTCTAGTTGTTGTACTGGCTTAAACCAACTGCTTTATGATTTTCACAAATTTGTGGAACAGAGATTCAAACAAACCACAATAAGGATACAGAAATGACTTTCTCTTGCTCAATGATGTCTAGGGTCTCTTCTGGGAAGACTCAAAAATTGGTGGCTTTTAATGAGTGAGTACTGGAGTTCTCTGGATGGGGTACTTATTCACTTGTCCCGTAGTTGTTACTCACTGTTGTCTGAGTCCTCTGGGGGTGCTTAGGCAAACCATCCATGTTTGGATCATGCAGTAGATGTATTTCTATCAGTAAGGCATCTGTACAACTATTGTCCAAAGTAATTACACCATTTTATGGTCCCACCAAAAATGAACAAAAGTAATGATTATTCCATATTCTCACCAACATTTGATATTACTAATGTTTTACTTTACCCATTCTTGTGGTCATGAAATAGTATGTCATGCTATAGATAGTATATTAATCCGTTTTCACACTGCTGATAAAGATATATCTGAGACTGGGAAGAAAAAGAGGTTTAATTGGACTTACAGTTCCACATGGCTGGGGAGACCTCATAATCATGGTGGGAGGTGAAAGGCACTTCTTACATGACAACAGCAAGAGAAAAAATGAGTGAGAAGCGAAAGCGGAAACCCGTGATAAACCCGCCAGATCTCGTAAGACTTATTTACTATCACAAGAACAGCATGGGAAAGGCCAGCCCCCATGATTGAATTACTTCCCTCTGGGTCCTTCCCACAACATGTGGGAATTCTGGGAGCTACAACTCAAACTGAGATTTGGTTGGGGACACAGTCAAACCATATCAGATAGTATGAAAATTAAAGTAATGATATTATTTTAATTCCCCTGATGACCAATAATGCCAAACAATTTTTCATGGTTTTTTTTTTTTGTAATTGCATATATATTTTTCTGAGGCATTGGTTCAAGTCCTTTCTTTTTTTCAAAAATTGAGTTGTCTTTATTATTGAGCTATAGAAGATATAATTATGTTAGATATAAATATTAGAAATATTTTTCCAGTCTATGGCTTGCTTATTTTTAATCTATATTTTTGATGTACAGAAATACTTAATTTTTTGATGTTCAATTTAATTTTTTGTTTTATGTGTGTTTTTGTATTCCAACTAATTTTGTGGGGTTTCTTGTCCTGTATTTTCAGCCAAGTCTTTAAATTTTTTTGTTGTTGTTGATTATAAAGTGCTTGTACTCAGAAGTTTCTTTATTTTACTTTTCTATTTATTACTAAACTCTGACATTTTATTTTAACCTCCTTTATTTACACGTTCTACATTTCTCCTTTGAGGTATTTTCTTAAAAAATCATAGTCATTTATCTCTTATAAAAAATATTTTTCCAAATACTTTATCATCTATTTCCTAGTGTGATCTCAGTTCTTCATACATTATTAATCTAATTTTTACTGATAATTCTTTCCTTTTAACTTTTGCTGCAGTTTTGTTTGTTTGTTTTGGTTATAGCTATATGTAACTTCGATGTTATTGTATTAGTCAGGGTTCTCTACAAGGACAGAACTAATGGATAAAGGGAATTTATTAAGTATTAATTCACACAATCACAACTTCCCACAACAGGCTATCTGCAGGTTGAGGAGCAAGGGGAGCCAATCTGAGCTCCAAAGCTGAAGAACTTGAAGTCCAATGTTTCAGGGCAGGAAACATCCAGCACGGGAGAAAGATGTAGGTTGGGAGGCTATGCCAGTCTCTCTTCTCACATTTTTCTTCCTCCTTATATTCTAGCTGTGTTGGCAGCTGATTAGATGATGCCCACCCAGATTAAGGGTGGATCTGCCTTTCCCAGTGCACTGACTCAAATGTTAATCTCCTTTGGCAACACCCTGGCAGACACACCCAGGATTAATACTTTGTATCCTTCAATCCAATCAAGTTGACACTCAGTATTAACCATCACAGCTAGTTTCTATCTAGATTTTCCCAATCTTGATTGGGAGATCTTGTGGAATTTCTGAAGAAATCTGTATGGCTTAGAATAAAAGAGAGTTAGCTGCTAAATTTGGTGCCAAAATATGTTTTTAAAAAATCAATTATCTTCTCCTCATGTTATTGTTTTCCACTTTGGAGTCATGTTTCTCTCAATTTTGTTGTTATGAAAGCTATTGGGCTTTACAGTGAAGGCTCAGGATTAAATGCCTATGCCTCTCTCTGTGGAAATAGTCTTGCTGCTTTCTCCTTCTCCTTTATTTCTGTCTCACTTTTGGGCATCTTCCTGGGCAAAAAGGTTAAGGAATATAAAGATGTAAAGTAACAAGAGCATGTGTGTGTGGTCCTTTTTTTTTTTTTTTTTTTTTTTTTGAGAGAGAGTCTCCCTCTGTGGCCCAGGCTGGAGTGCAGTGGCCGGATCTCAGCTCACTGCAAGCTCTGCCTCCCGGGTTTACACCATTCTCCTGCCTCAGCCTCCCGAGTAGCTGGGACTACAGGCGCCCGCCACCTCGCCCGGCTAGTTTTTTGTATTTTTTAGTAGAGATTTTAACCGTGTTAGCCAGGATGGTCTGGATCTGCTGACCTCGTGATCCGCCCGTCTCGGCCTCCCAAAGTGCTGGGATTACAGGCTTGAGACACCGCGCCAGGCCTTTTTTTTTTTTTTTTTGAGACGGAGTCTCGCTCTGTCGCACAGGTTGGAATGCAGTGGCTCAGTGGCTTGAGCTAGGCTCACTTCAAGTTCCGCCTCCCGGGTTCAAGCCATTCTCCTGCCCCAGCCTCCTAAGTAGCGGGGACTACAGGCACCCGCCACTGCACACAGCTGAGTTTTTGTATTTTTAGTAGAGACAAAGTTTCACCGTTATCTCAATCTCCTGACCTCCTGATCCGCCCGCCTTGGACTCCCAAAGTGCTGGGATTACAGGCGTGAGTGTGTGTGGTTCTTTCCCCGCCAGGTCCAATTATCCTATAGATCTGATGTGTAGGCCTGGGACTGTGGGGAATATCCTTTGTTTTTGCTGTAGCCTGTCCAAACCTGTGAATTCATCACTTGAAGTTAAGAATTATTAGATGAATTTTTCAAAACTGTCACACATACATTATCTTCACTGAGCACTGAAAGGTGATGGTTAACTCTCAGAACTCAACTCTATTTCATCCAAATTTTCCACGTGTAACAGGTTTTCTTTACAGTTGTGTTTTGAAGTCACAGACATTTTCTTGATTCATTTCATATTTTTTGGTTTTATTACTTTTTATTTACATTATTTATTTGTTTATTTATTTTAGATTCAAGGGGTACATGTGCAGGTTTGTTACAAGGATGTATTGCATGATTCTGGGGTTTGGGCTTCTGTTGAACCCATCACTCAGGTAGTGAGCATAGTACCCAGTAGTTAGTTTTTCAACCCTTAACCCTCTTTCTCCCTCCCAGCTCTAGCAGTACCCAGTGTCAGTTGTTGCCATCTTTATGTCCATGTGTGCCCATTGTTTAACTCCCAGGTATAAGAGAGAACATGCGGTATTTGCTTTTCTGTTTCTCCATTAGATCACTTAGGATAATGGTCTCCAGTTGCATCTATGTTGCTGCCAAGGACAGAATTCCATTCTTTATTACGGCTGTATAATATTTGACGGGGTATACATACCACATTTTCTTGATCCAACTCACCATTGATAGGCACTTGGGTTGATTCCATGACTTTGCTATTGTGAATAGTGCTGAGATAAACATGCGGAGACAAAGCAGGTGTCTTTTTGATAGAAGGATGTCTTTTTCTTTGGGCAATTACCGGTAGTGGGATTTCTAGATCAAATGGTAATTCTGTTTTTAG
Source organism: Rhinopithecus roxellana (assembly GCF_007565055.1). Lineage (NCBI taxonomy): Eukaryota > Metazoa > Chordata > Mammalia > Primates > Cercopithecidae > Rhinopithecus > Rhinopithecus roxellana. The sequence goes on along the minus strand of NC_044557.1, from coordinate 70,041,016 downwards.
GTCTTTGAGAAATCTCCATACTGTTTTCCACAGGGGTTGAACTAATTTACATCCCACCAACAGTGTATTAGTGTTCCCTTTTCTCCTTATCCTCGCCAACATCTGTTATTTTTCTACTGTTTAGTAATAGCCATTCTGACTGGTGTGAGATGGTATCTCATTGTGGTTTTAATTTGCATTTCTCTGATGATAAGTGATGTTGAGTATTTTTTCACATGTTTGTTGGCTGATTATATGACTTCCTTTGGGAAGTTTCTGTTCATGTCCTTTGCCTACTTTTTAATGGGCTTATTTGTGTTTTTTTTTTCTTATTAATTTAAGTTTCTTATAGATTCTTGATATTAGTCCTTTGTTGGATGTGTACTTTGCAAATATTTTCTCCCATTCTGTAGGTTGTCTGTTTATTCTCTAGATGGTTTATTTTGCTGTGCAGATGCTCTTTAGTTAAGACCCAACTGTCAATTTTTTGTTTTGTTACATTTGCTTTTCAGGTCTTAGTCATAAATTTATTGCCTAGGCCAATGTTGATAAAGTTTTTCCTGGATTTACCTCTAGGATTTTTATGCTTTGAGGAATTATATTGAAATCTTTAATCCATCTTGAGTTAATTTTTGCATGGTGAGAGGTAGGTGCCCAGTTTCTTTTTTCTGCATATGGCTAATTAGTTTTTACAACCTATTTATTGAATAGGGTGCCCTTTCCCCATGATTTATTTGGGCCAACTTTGTCAAACCTGAGTTGGTTGTAGATGTGTCACTTTATTTCTGGGTTATCTATTCTGTTCCATTGATCTGTTTCTCTATTTGGTTGTACAAATGCCATGCTGTTTTGGTTACTATAACCTTGCAGAATAGTTTGAAGTCAAGTAATGTGATGCTTCCAGTTCTGTTCTTTTTATTTAGGATTGTTTTGGCTATTTAAGCTATTCTTTGGTTTCATATAAATTTTAGAATTGTTTTTCCTAACTGTGAAAAATGGCATTGGTGATTTGATAGAAATTGTGTTGAATCTGTTGTTGTTGAATCCGTAGATTGCTTTGGGGAGTATGGTCATTTTAGTGATATTGATTCTTCCAATCAGTGAACATGAAATGTTTTCCATTTCTTTGTGTCATCTATGATTTCTTTAAGCAGTGTTTTGTAGTTCTTCTTGTAGAGATATTTTACCTCCTTGTTTAAATGTATTCCAAGATATTATATTTTTTGTGGCTACTGTAAATGGGATTGCATTCTTTATTTGTTTCTCAGCTTAGACATCATTGGTGTATCAAAATGCTACTGATTTTTGTACATTGATTTTCTATCCTGAAACTTTACTGAAGTCAATGATTAGGTCTGTGAGTCTTTTGGAGGAATCTTTAGGGTATCCTACGTATGAAATCATACCACCGGCAAACAGAAAACTTGACTTCTTCTTCCTATTTGAATGCCTTTCATTTCTTTTATTTGCCTGATTGCTCTGGCTAGAACATCCAGTACTATGTTGAATATGAGTGGTGAGAATGGATATCCTTGTTTTGTTCTGGTTCTTAGAGATAATACTTCCAACTTTTGCCCACTCAATGTGATGTTGGGTGTAGGTTTGTCATAGATGGCTCTTATTATTTTGAGGTATGTTCCTTCTATATCTAGTGTTGAGGGTTCCATTATTGAAGAGATGTCAGATTTTATCAAATGCTTTTTGTGTCTGTTGAGATGATTATATGGGTTTTACTTTTAATTTTGTTTATGTGATTAATCACATGTATTGATTTGTGTACATTGAATTATCATTACATCTCAGGAATAAATCCCACTTGTTAGTGGTGAGTTATTATTTTTTTGATGTGTTGCTGGATTTAGATTGCTAGAATTTTGTTGAGAACTTTTGCATCTATGTCCATCAGGGATATTGGTTTGTAGTTTTCTGTTTGTTTTGACCTTGTTGGATTTTGGTATTAGAATGATACTAGTTTTATAAAATGAGTAAGAAAGGAGTCCCTCCTCCTTGATTTTTTTTGGAATAGTTTCATTAAGATTGATACCAGTTCTTATTTGTATGTTTGGTAGAATTAGGCCATGAATTCATTTGGTCCACGGCTTTTTCTGGTTGGTAGATTTTTTTTTTTATTACTGATTCGATCTCATAATTTGTTATTAGTCTATTCAAGATTCCAATTTTTTCCTGGTTCAGTCTTGGGACGTTGTGTGTTTTCAGATGAAATTATCCATTTCATCTAGGTTTTCTAGTCTGTGTTTATAGAGATGTTCATAATATCTCTAAGCATCTTTGGTATTTCTGTGGTAACCTTTATGTAACTATCCAACGTGTTCACCTTGCCCATTTACCAGACAGAGCTGACTAATCAAAACATGGGAATTGCAAAGAAGAAAATAATTCACACAGAACCAGCTGTGTGAGAGACCAGAGTTTTATTATTACTCAAATCAAACATCCGAGTATTTGGGGATCAGAGTTTTTAAGGATAATGTAGTGAGGGGGTGAAGGCCAGTGAGTCGAGAGTGCTGATTGGTTGAATTGGAAATGAAATCATAGGCAGTTGATCCTCTTGCACTGAGTCAGTTCCTGGGTGGGAGCCACAAGATCAGAAGAGCCAGTTTATTGATCTGGGTGGTGCCAGCTAATCTATTTAGTACAGGATCTGCAAAATATCTCAAGCACTGGTCTTAGGAGCAATTCTGAAAGAGTCAGAATCTTGTAGCCTCCAGCTGCATGATTCCTAAGCCATTATTTCTCATCTTCTAGCTAATCTGTTAGTCCTACAAAGGCGTTCTAGTCCCCAGGTAAGAAGGAGGTTTGTTTGGGTAAGGGCTGTTATTGTGTTTGTTTTAAACTATAAGTTATAAATAAAGTTTCTATGAAAGTTAGTTCAGCCTGCTCCCAGGAATGAACGAGAATAGCATAGAGATTAGAAGCAAGATAGAGTTGGTTAGGTCAGATCTCTTTCACTGTGTCAGTTATAATTTTGCAATGGTAGTTTCATTTATAATGTCAACTTTGTCATTTCTCATTATATCTGTTTGGATCTTTTCTCTCTCTTTTTTTTTTCTTGGTTAATGTAACCAGCAACCTATCAACCTTGTTTATTACTTCCAAGAACCAACTTTTCATTTTGTTGATCCTTTGTATGTTTTTCTTGGTCTCAGTTCCATTTAGCTGTTTTTTTTTTTTTTTTCTCTTGTGCTAGTTTTAGGTTTAGTTTGTTCTTGTTTTTCTAGTTCCTTTAGGTGTAAGGTTAGATTGTTAATTTGAGATCTTTCTATCTTCTTAATGTAGGTGTTTAGCACTAAAAATGTTCTTCTCAACACTGCTTTTGCTGCATCCCAGATGATTTTGTATGTTGTGTCTCTGTTTTCTTTTGTTTCAAAATATGTTTTGATTTCTGCCTTAACTTTGTTGTTTACCCAAAGGTCATTCAGCAGCAAGTTGTTTGGTTTCCAGGTATTTGTGTGGTTTAAAGTGTTCCTCTTGGTATTAATTTCTGATTTTTTTTTTTTTTTTGAGACGGAGTCTCGCTCTGTTGCCCAGGCTGGAGTACAGTGGCCAGATCTCAGCTCACTGCAAGCTCCGCCTCCCGGGTTTACGCCATTCTCCTGCCTCAGCCTCCCGAGTAGCTGGGACTACAGGCGCCCGCCACCTCGCCCGGCTAGTTTTTTGTATTTTTTAGTAGAGATGGGGTTTCACCATGTTAGCCAGGATGATCTCGATCTCCTGACCTCGTGATCCGCCCGTCTCGGCCTCCCAAAGTGCTGGGATTACAGGCTTGAGCCACCGCGCCCGGCCTAATTTCTGATTTTATTCCACTGTGGTCCAAGAAGAGGCTTGATATGATTTTTATTTTTCTTTATTTATTGAGATTTGCTCTATGACTGAGCATGTGGTCAATCTTAGAGAATGTTTCAAGGGCAGATGAGAAGAAGAAATACTTTGTGGTTGTTGAGTGGAATATTCTGTAGATATCTATTGGGTCTGTTTGGTCCAGAGTCCAATTTAAGTCCAGAATCTCTGTTAATTTTCTACTTCACACTGTCTAATGCTCTAAGTGAGGTATTAATATCCCCACTATCACTGTATGGCTGTCTATTTCTTTCCTTTATCTAGTAGTATTTATTTTATACATTGAGTGCTCTGATGTTGGGTGCATATATATTTAGGATGGTTAGATTTTCTTGTTAAAGTGAACACCTTATCATTATATAACACCTGTCTTTGTCCTTTTTCCCCCACTGTTATTGGTTTAAAGTCTCCTTCATCTGATACAAAGATTGTAAACCCTGGGCTTTTTTGTTTACCATTTGCTTAATATACCTTTTGCCTTCCCTCTGCTTTGAGCCTATGGGTAGCAATACATGGAAGATATTACTCTTGAAGGCAGCAGATAGGTTGTTTTTGTTTTTTTCAGTCAATTTGCCACTCTTTCTTTTGAGTAGAGCATTTATACTGTTTATGTTCATTGTTAATATTGATATGCATGGTTTTGTTCCTGTTACAGTGCTGTTAGTTAGTTGCTTTGTAGTCTTCATTGCATGATTACTTTATAGGGTCTGAGGCTTAGTATTTATGTGTGCTTTTATAATAGTAAGTATTGTTCTTTTGCTTCCATGTTTAAAACTTCCTTAAGCATTCCTTGTAGGTCCAATTTGGTGGTGATGAATTCCCTTGGTATTTGTTTTTCTGGGAAAGACTTTCTTTCACTTTCATTTATGAAGCTGCATTTGCCAGGAATATAATACTCTTTTGTATTCATCTGTTCTAATGCCACTAATAAAGACATAACCAAGACTGGGTAATTTAAAAAGGAAAGATGTTTAACAGACTCACAATTCTGCAGGGCTGAGAAGGCCTCAGAAAACTTAAAATCATGGGTAGAAGGGGAAGCAAACATGTTGTTCTTCACATGGTGACAGCAAGAAGTGCCAAGCAAAAGAGGCAAAAGCCCCTTGTAAAACTACCAGATCGTGTGAGATCTCACTATCACAAAAACAGCAGAATGGCGGTAACTGCCCCCATGATTCAATTACCTCACACTGGGTTCTTCCCACAACACATGGGGATTATGGGAACTACAATTCAAGATGAGATTTGGATGAGAACACAGCCAAGCCTTATAATTCTGACCCTGGCCCCAGTTATCATGTCCTCACATTTCAAAACACAATCATTCCTCCCCAACAGACCCCCAAATTTTTAAATGATTCCAGCATTTACACAAAACTCCAAAGTTTCATCTGAGACAAGGCAAGTCCCTTTCACCTATGAGCCTGTAAAATCAAAAGCAAGTTAGTTACTTCCTATATACAATGGTGGCACAAGCATTGGGTAAATATACCCATTCCAAATGGTAGAAATTGGCTCAAATGAAGGGGCTACAGGCCCCATGGACGTCCAAAATATGGCAGGGCAGACAAATCTTAAAGTTCCAAAATGACCTCCTTTGACTCCATGTCTCACATCCAGATCACACTGATGCAAGAGGTGGTATCCCACAGCTTTGAGCAGCTCTGCCCCTGTGACTTTGCAAGGTACAGCGCCCCTACTGACTGTTTTCATGGGCTGCCATTGAGTGTCTACAGTTTTTACAAGTGCACAGTGCTCTTAGCAGATCTACCATTCTGGGGTCTGAAGGAAGGTGGCCCTCTTCTCGTAGCTCCACTATGCATTGCCTAGTGGGAACTATGCAGTATGTGGCTCCAATCCCCCATTTCTCTTGTGCACTGCCCTGGCAGAGGTTCTCCACGAGGGCTCCACCCCTGCAGCAAACTTTTGCCTGGACATCCAGGCATTTCTGTACATTCTTTGAAATCTAGGTGGAGATTCCCTAACCTTAATTCTTGACTTCTGTACACCTGCAGGCCCAACACCACATGGAAGTTTCCAAGGCTTGGGGCTTTCCCCCTCTGAAACAACAGCCTGAGCTGTACTGTGGCCCCATTTAGCCCAGCTGGAGCAGCTGGGACACAGGACAGAGAGTCTCAAGGCTGCACACAGCAGGGTGGCCCTGGCCCTGGCCAAGGAAACCATTTTTCCCTCCTAGGCGTCTGGGCCTGTGATGGGAGGGGTTGCTGTGAAAGTCTCTAACATATCCTGGAGACATTTTCCCCATTGTCTTGGTGATTAACATTTGGCTTCTTGTTTCTTTTGCAAATTTTTGCAGCCAGCTTGAATGTCTTCCAGGAAATGGGGTTTTCTTTTCTATTACATCATCAGGCTGCAAATTTTCCAAACTTTTATGCTCTTTTCCCTGTCTAATGCTTTACTGCTTAGAAATTTCTTCTCCCAGATATTAATCTCTCTCAAGTTCAAAGTTCCACAGATCTCTAGAGCAGGGGCAAAATACCTCCAGTTTCTTTGCATAGCAAGAGTGACCTTTACTGCAGTTCCCAATAAGTTCCTCATCTCCATTTGAGACCACCTCATCCTGGACCTTATTGTCCATGTCACTATTAGCATTTTGGTCAAAGCCATTCAACAAGTCTCTAAAAAATTCCAAACTTTCCCACATTTTCCTATCTTCTTCTGAGCCCTCTAAATTGTTTCAACCTCTGCCTGCTACCCAGTCTCAAAGTTGCGTTCACATTCTCAGGTATCTTTACAGCAGCACCCCATTCCTTGTACCAACTTACCATATTAGTTCATTCTCATGCTGCTCATAAAGACATACTTGAGACTGGGTAATGTATAAAGGAAAGAGGTTTAATTGACTCACAATTCTGCAGGACTGGGAAGGCCTCAGGAAACAAAATCATGGCAGAAGGGAAAGCAAACATGTCCTTCTTCACATGGCAGCAGCAAGGAGAAGTGTTGAGCAAAACAGGGAAAAGCCCATTAGAAAACCATCAGATCTTGTGAGAATTCACTTACTATCATGAGAACAGCAGCATTGGTGTAACTGCCCCCATGATTCCATTACCTGCTACCAGGTCCCTCCTGTGACACACGGGGATTATGAGAACTACAATTCAAGATGAGACTTGAGTGGGGACACAACCAAGCATATCATCTTGGTTGGCATTTTTTTAAGAAGACTAAAAATAGGTCCTCAATTTATTCTGGCTTGTAAGGTTTGTTCTGAGAAGTACACTGTAAATCTGATGAGAGTTCCTTTATATGTAATTTGGCCCTTTTCTCTAGCTAACTTTAAATTTTTTGTTCTTGCTTGTACCTTGGATGGTGTGATGACTATACGCCTTGGGGATGGTTGTATAACATAGTATCTCACAGGCACTCTCTGGATTTCTTCTATCTGAATATTGACTCTCTAGCAAGGTTAGGGAAATTTTCCTGATTTCATTTGATGTATTTTCCAAGTTGCTTATTTGTATTCCACTCTCTCAGAAATGACAAAAAGTCATAGGTTTTGTCACTTTACATAATCCTATATTTCTCCAATGCTTTGTTTATTCTTTTAAATTTGTTTTCTTTATTTTTGCCTGAGTTAATTTGAAAGACTAGTCCTCAAGTTCTGAAATTCTTTATTCTGCTTGGTCTAGTCTAGAGTTAAAGCTTCCAACTGAATTTTGAAATTTCTATAGTGAATTTTGCAGTTCCAGAAGTTCTTGGATTATTTTTCTTAATATAACTATGTCATCTTTCATAACCTGAATTGTTTTCCTGGTTTCTTTGTATTAGATTCTTACTTTCTCTTAGATCCAATTGAGTTTCTTTGCCTTTCATATTTTGAATTCTTTATCACTTCAGATATTTCAGTTGGGTTAGGATCTGTTATTGCTACAGAGCTAGTATGATCCTTTGGTGGTGTCACAACACTCTGTCTTTTTGTACTGCCAGAGTTCTTTTGCTGATACCTTTTCATCTCAGAGAGCTGTTATTATTGATGTTTCTTCGTCGGAGGAGTGGGGGAGAGGTCGGAGGAGGAGCTTGGGAGTTCTTCTTCTAGGTCAGAAGAGTCCTCCGAATCCAGACTACGACTGCCTTATCCTCCGCTCCGTCCCCTATCCCCCCATACCACTGCCTCCTCCTCTCCTCCTCCTCCTCCCGCTCCTCTCCTTCTTCTTCTTCTTCTTCTTTTTCTTTCTTCTTCTTCTTTTTCTTCTTATCTTTCTTCTTCTTCTTCTTCTTCTTCTTCTTCTCTCTTCCTCTTCTTCCTCTTCTCTTCTTTTTTCCTTCTTCTTCCTCCTCCTCTTCTTCTTCTTCTTTTGAATTTGATATTGTTTGGAAGTTTTTAAAGTATTTTTTTCCTTGAGTGTATAAACGTGGTGTATGTTTTGTATGGCTTTTTGGCATAATTTCTATGCACTCAGTGGGCCAAGGCTCTGTATGGGTTCCTTGGTTGCAGATAGTTTCTGTGCAGTGGCTTTCTCAGATGCTGTTTGTTGTAATGGTGTTTTGGACATAAGGGCCAATATTATCTCCTGTGAGGCTAAGGGTGTGGAAGTCTCAGGAGGCTTATCTCATGGACTATCACTAAGCCCTCTGGTAGCAGGATTTTTGTTTGGTGGTGCAATGTAGGCTGCAGTCCAGTATATGGTGCTTTAAGAGTGAGAGCTTGCAGGTAGACTGGTGTTGAGTGTACATGCCCACCTTGATGGGGGTTGTGGGAAGATATTTTAATCGGGGGCGGGGGTACACTGAGTTCTTGGGATAATGGATAGGCTAGGGTACACCAGCTTCTCATCCTGAGCTGGCAGGAACATAATCCACTTCCCTATCACACCTTCATCATGGGGTTCATGACCTTCTATTTATAAAGGCTTTTTCTTTTTTGTTCATTCACCCACACCCTGCCTGAGTATAGCTGCTGCAGGTCATGGTTATTCCTGCTGCTACCATTAGAATGGGGCTTGGGACATGGCCTCTTCCCCCAGACCAGGGCGGACAACTCCATGGTGTGTCCTCCATTGCCAAGGTGCTGCCACTCTGTGTAAGGAGAGTGAGAAGGGCCCCAACCTTCTTGAAAGTCCAAGTGTGCACAGGCTCACGTTCAGAGGGATCTAGCCACCATGAAAAGTATGAAAAGCACTTTCTTTGATTGCTTAGCAGCCCCTGGTAGGAAGAACTGTGGCTACATCTGGAACAGTCCACAATAGTGTTTAAAGGTGGGGGGAGAAGATGCCCTCTCCATCTTTGTTCCCAGGCATCAGTGCTAACTTTCAGTGGTTAGCCCTTCTCCTGTGTTTCCTTAGCCCAAGGGGATATTTGGCAGGCTGTGTTTCCCCTCCCTTAAAGGTGGCCCATACCAAGTGTCAGATCTCCTGAGGAAAGTGATTTAAAAAATAGTGGAATTTTGAGTTAGATCTAGGAAATTTATTGTGTATTCAGTGTATATGTGCTCTAACAATGAATAGAGAAAGAACTTTTTGTATAACTGTTTTATAGGTTAAGAAACCAAGATTCAGTGAGACCAAGAATTAATGTTGGGACCCTGATGGAGTCTGCTGATAGTTTTAAAATTCTTACAAAGTGGCCGGGCACGGTGGCTCATGCCTGTAATCCCAGCACTTTGGGAGGCCGAGGCGGGCAGATCACAAGGTCAGGAGATCGAGATCATCCTGGCTAACACGGTGAAACCCTGTCTCTACTAAAAATAGAAAAATTAGCCAGGCATGGTGGTGGGCGCCTGTAGTCCCGGCTACTCGGGAGGCTGAGGCAGGAGAATGGCATGAATCCGGGAGGCGGAGCTTGCAGTGAGCCGAGATTGCGCCACTGCACTCCAGTCTGGGTGACAGAGCCAGACTCTGTCTAAAAAAAAAAAAAAATTTTTTTACAAAGTATAAGAAATTCTTGCTTAAGGATTGGTATTAATCTTCCTACTAAATTAATTGCTTTTTTAAACTTATACTAGTTTAAGTTTTTGTTCTTTTAAATCAAGTGTTTCCTAAGATCATATATGAACAGAGAAACAGGCCCATGTGGGAGGGAATTCATCAAGTAGATGAACATCTTTATAGTAACAATGAAACCAGAGAAAGACATCTACAAATGTGATATTTTAAAAATAATGTTAAAAATTAGTGCTTATATAAAGCTGTAAGTTTGTAATGCATACTTACATAAATAATCTTACTTGATCTTCTCAATTACCTAGTGAAATAATCATCCAAGTTCAAATGTGAAAATCGTCCACAATAAATTATTTGCCAAAAGTTATAATTAATAAGTGGTCGACCCAGGGTTATATGCCAGATTCTCTCATTATAAACCTTTAGTTCTTTCCATAGTATCAAGGCTTCTATGTTATCACTTGTTCTTTATAAAATGCTCGGCTAAACAGAGGTTCCTACATCTTACGATGTTATGATCATCAGTTTCTAAAGGACAGAATTGCAACAAATTGAGATAGTAACATTATGTCAATTATCTGCCCCTCTAAAAATAATATCTACACTGCAGTTATTGAAAGAATAATAGGAAACATAGATTTAAAAAACACACGTTAAGAGGAATATCAGAAAAAGTGGTACAGCAAGTAATTATTCCAATTACCAAGTATTTCTTCATGTGTAGAATGATTCACTGCTGGCTCCATTAAATAATATTCATCAGGTGAATTTTAATTTCTAGAAATTAAATTTCCATAAAATATCATAGAGAGATAAGTCATCACAGAGTTAAAAAAATGCAAAGTCATCTAATCTAACTAAAACTATTTCATAAAGTGGAATAAATGTGATTTTATTATCCAACTGTTTGTTCTTTGTTAGCTTCCAAGGAAACTGTGATTTAATTGATTTCTATCAATGTTTATTGGGTACAACCATATGCAGGGTATGTATCTGGAAACTGGAAGCATATAATTACAATAACCCATGGCCCCTGGTTTCCAGTGAAAACAATACACAAATGCTTGTATGACAAGGTGGATTTTGGCAAGCACTACACTAGCGGTATAATATGTAATAGAGGAACTGGGAAAGAAAATATTTAATTCAAACTTAAGGGCTCTGGGAACCCTCCGATGGGGAAATATAAGGGAACATGAAGTATTAAAGTCTTAAAGGGTGATCAACACCCATATTTCAATTTAAAGATATTTTTATTTCTATTTAACTGTTTTTAAGATCCTGATTGGGTAAGCTCAATTTTGTAAATCCAAGTTCTCAGTGATAATTATATTTAACTGTCTATGTATTGATTGTTAATGGAGCATGCATGTAAATTATGACTAATATGTTAGGGTCTACAAGACGATAAACTGCGTCCATCTTTTCCAATAAACAAATAGGTAAATATAAAGACAAGTCCAAACTAACATCTATACAATTGACATAGGCCAGTTTAGAAGGTGATGGATTAACGTGGGATCCAAATGCACTACTTTTATGTTATGCAAGCCCCAGAATAAGAAGATTGACTCATCAGTCACAGCAGCACTGGTCTTCTACCAACCTTTACCTCCCTCCCTGTGGGCAGAGCAGGGAGAAGATGGAAATGGTGACGAAGGAGGTTGGAGCTCAGCTAAGCAAGGGAGGTAACCCTTCATGAATTTGCTGTGCAAGTAACTCACTTCCACTCCCCCGGGAAAAGGAAAATAAAGAACAGAGAGGTGCAAGGAATGTGAGAATGTGCCTCTTCATGGAAACCAGGAGTGAGGAAATTATATTCCATTGCTAATATCCCATGAGATGATTCTGATTATTGGGGAAGATATATATCTTTTGGGATTATTTGCAGTCTCTTTTAAATTGCCTTGCTTATACATTTTTAAGAATGGTCAATTTTTTTAGAAAGGTGTTTAATTATCTTTTGTATATTTATATGATCTAAATAAATAGTATGACAGTAGATATAAGAACAAGTGGCACAGTCAGTAACCTGCTGTCTCACATATATAACCTCTAAATTTCTTTTTTTTTTCACTATGTATAATCCACTTCTCCTTTTTGGTGGGGATTGGCCTGAGATTCAGGTGTGAGGTATCTTTTACTCAGTGGTAGATATACCTGAAACAAAAAAGGCAAAAAGAAGACGAAGAAAACCAATGAAATAGGGAAAAGTAGTGAAAGAAAAAATGGACTTGGACAAATTCTAGAAACACATTTTGACTTTTACCTTCTAAACCAGTGGATGGTTGAGCAGATATGCAGGCATCTAAAGAAGCCAGAGTAGTGGCTGTGTTCCTGGATTCTCTGCGGACAATTTAGTCAATGAACATAAATACCTTTTTTAAAAACTTGAGCTGGTATAGTTTTGCTGTGTCTCCACCCAAAATCTCATCTTGAATTTTAATTTCCATAATTCCCACATGTCAAGGGCAGGATGAGGTGGAAGTAATCAGATCATGGGGGCGGTTTCCCCCATGCTGTTCTCATGATAGTGAGTGAGTCTCATGGGATCTGATGGTTTTGTAAGCATCTGGCATTTCTTCTGCTTGCACTCACTCCATCCTGCCACCCTGTGAAGAGGTGCCTGTTTCTCCTTTGCCTTCCATCATGGTTGTAAGTTTCTGGAGGCCTCCCCAGCAATGCAGAACTGTGAGTCAATTAAAACACTTTCATTTATAAATTACCCAATCTTGGGTATTTCTTCATAGCAGTGTGAGACTGAACTAGTACGTGGGCATTTATAGATTTCTGTACTATTCATCTATATTGACCACTACTTTTGGTTCTTTTAGACAAAACTCTTTCTGTGGAGGCATGCATCCTCACCACCTGTATGTAAAACTGCACTTTAAGATTTGTCTGTTTTGCTCTTTGAATTATCCTTATTACAGTCTAATATTTGGGAGCAGATAAGTCATGACCAAGATGGGCTTATAATATAAAGTTTGCATGTCTGTGAGTTTTATTCATCAAGTAGAACATTCTCTGTATTGCAGAGAATTATGGTAAGGCAGAAAGTGGAGGAAACAGTATATTTTAGAACATTTAATTGTTTAACATGATTATCTAAGTATAGACACTGAAACCCCTAAGTGTAATTTTGCTTCATTTTAGCTTTGATTTGTAACTTTCTTAAAACTAAAGCTTGCTCACTTGTCAGATCACAGATACATTTTACTTCAGAGTGAAGGCTCAAAACCTTCATGTATTCCCTTTTATATAGAAGCAAACGTATTCACTTTTATGTGAAAGTCACTTTCAATAAGGGAAACACACATCATGGTTATTTTCCATCAGAGGAAATATTTCTGGATATAAGAGCAATGATTTTCACAGTGGTGCATTATGTTCATCCTCTGGTTTTCCAAGTCGAGGTTCTGTTTTAAGTAAAGATTTTCATATTTCATTAGTTATTATCACTATTTCTAACTTACCAATATGGGAAGAGTTCTGGCAGGAAAAATTACCTTACTGGCCTTGAAAATTTTGAAGTTGCGATTAGCGGAGGATAAGGACAAGTTGTGCCACCTGGAAAATGTTTAAAATTCCTTCCTAGTGAGATGAACATTACTTACCTATAGTCATCCTTTCCAGTGTTCCCAATCAACTCACACTATTTTTAGATCCATTCAAATTGGCTAATAATGAGGATTTACATGACTTATGCCTGATAATGCTGTTGTCCAAGTGGCCTTTCAGTACTGGAATTATCATCTTAGGATTCTACAATAGCTGTGGAAATGAAGGCTAGAAATGCACCCTGCACTGCATAAAATTGTTGAAAAGACATGTCTAATCTTAAAACCAGGTCTTGATTAGTAATACTTTATTTGAGGAGGAAAGTGAGAAGGGGTTGGGATGTGTCATAAATGAAACCCCTACACAGTGCTTTCTGAAAATCTCAGGGTTTAGAAGATAATATTTTCATAGAGGTAAAAAATAGGTTACCAACAATAAATTAAAGAAAGTGGCTCAGATTTGATGGAATTTTGTTAGTAATTCTAGAACTCAATGTGAGATAAATATTAAAGCCAATTAAGAGGATTGCTAAGTTACATTGCAAACAAAAGCACTAAAATAGTATGCAGTACATAGAGTCTTGATAAGGAATAACAAAAATCACATGGGACAACTCTGTATGTCTACAAGAATGAGGCATTTCCTAAGAGGACACTTTGCTCTTCTAGTGAGTAAAGTCTTCTTACGATTGGACCACCACCCAGGGTTCTCAGAGAGCCTGTGATCAGCCTGCTAATCCCTTCTCGGTGAACTCTGAGCACTGCTAAAGACCAGAAGAGATACCAAATGTTTGGAAAAGAGAGCTTTAATTTCTCAGGGGTGCGGGAAGTAAATTCCATAAACTTGTCACGTTGAACTTGACCTTGGGCATCATACTGGAATAGATTACTAAAGGGATGATTTGTGATCTTCTACAAAAGGAATATTTGAAGGGCTGCTATGCAGCCTTTCTAAGAATCACTAAAAGTGGAAGGGGCTACTCCAGGAGGCATTAACTTTTTCATGATTAGACACATTCTTGCTAAAGCTAAATAATCGTACAGCAGTGATGTGCTCAGAGTGACCATTAAGATTGCCACAATAAAAACAGATTCCATGATTCTCTGTATCAGGTCAGGAGAAAGAAGTCACACAATTTATTTAAACAGATAATTTAATTTTAAAAATCGCTAACTAGGTCTATTTGTTTTCTGGGGCTGGCATAATATAGTTTGATAAACTAGGTGCCTCAAACAACAGAAATCAATTGGTTATTAATAAATTCCTTTTTAAAAATATTTGTTAAAAACATAAAGCAAAATCTATTCACAATAAATCAATAACAGTTCTGGAAGCTAGAAGTTTGAGATCAAGGTATCAGCAGTATTTCTTCCTTCTGAGGCCTGGGAGGGAGATTCTGCTTCATGCCTCTTTCCTAGCTTTTGGTGGTTTGATGCAATCTTCGGCACTCCTTGGCTTGTAGTGTGTCACCCTGATCTCTGCCTTCATTATTCACATGGCATTCACCCTGTGTGCATGTCTGTCCCAGTTTCTTCTTTTTATAAGGATGCAATCTTATTGGATTAGAGTCCACCCTAATTATCTCATCTGCAAAGACCCTATTCCAAATCAGGTCATTTACAGGTACTGAGGAGTTAGGACATAGAGATTTTGTGGGGGTAATATGGTTTTGGCTCTGTGTCCCCTCCCAAATCTCATTTCGAACTGTAATCCCCACATGTCAAAGGAGTGACCTAGTGGGAGGGGATTAGATCATGGGCGCAGTTTTCCCCGTGCTGTTCTCATGATAGTGAGTGAGTTTCCATGAGATCTGATGGTTTTATAAGTGGAGGTTTCCCCTGCTTGCTCTCTTTTTCTTGCTGCCTTGTGAAGAAGAGATTTGCTTCTCTTTTGTCTTCCGCCATGATTGTAAGTTTCCTGAGGCCTCCCTAGTCATGTAGAACTGTAAGTCAACGAACCCTCTTTCCTTTATAAATTACCCAGCTTCAGGTATTTATCTACAGCAGTGTGAAAGCAGACTGATACAGGTGTCCACAATTCAACCCATGATTTTAGGTAACCTAAAAAGCAAAATGTTTTCACAAAGGTAGTAACTGTAGAAAGAGCTATCACCTCCAGCGCTGCAGGAGCAAAGGGATGTGGCTAAAATGATCAAATCATAGAAACTTGGAAAACTGGCTTCAAGGAGCTGAAACCCAGACACCTGGGGCAGGGGCATTTATGCTCAGGTGGTCCTAGTGTCTCTGATGGAGGGCTCAACGAGGCTTCCTCTGCAAGCGTTCAAAAAACTGCAAACATTGAGCAAACTACAAACGATGTCCAGGTGCTGTTAAAAGAAGCAGCTGCCCCTGCTAGAGTGACATCTCATAGGAGTCATTATCATGGGAGCTACAAGCCGTCAGAATCTGCAAGTCCTTCTGCTGCCTTTTGCCTCTGGCGCCCCCTATTGTAGAAGCAGCTGACAAAGCAAAACTTGGTTTCTGCAGTGCCAACCCATCACAAAATAAAGTAGAAAAAAGTGTTTGGAGAACCACAGCCTTGGACAGCTTTCTCTGTTTTTCTCTGGGTCATTTGCTGATCTTGACTCATTCAAATTAGAGTAAAAAGTGTGCCAATTACTAATTTATTCTTTCTCAGCTACTAACCCACATTTTTTGACCCAATAGGCGTCACACAATTCCTAGATTTGTGGAGTTACTGATGTATAAATTATTGCCTTTATTCTTTATCTATAAAATGGGTATGCTAATAATAAGTACCTCATAGAGTTGTTGTGAGGACACATGAAAAGTACTTAAAACAGTAGGTCACATAGACTAAGTTGTTAGTTGTATTAGTTATTATTTTATTACTATTTTGTTTAATTGGATAATTAAAAGTTCAAGAATTAACAACAGGGCCTATCTATTCTTATGCAGGGAATTAATGAAACTTAGGAAAAATTCAGGTGTTCGCTCAGTGCCAATATAGCACCTACAAATAAAAATGAATTCTTCTACGTCTTCATTAACTAAAATCAAGTATCTCAACCTCCTGTTAACACTTAACATTCTATAGCTGATTATTATTTCTGGAACTTCCTAAAAACTTTCAGAAAAGAGACCTTCTGCTTAAGCAACATGACCGCAAAAGCCAGGATGGCAAATTTCTGCATGACTGTCTACTACTGATTGGTAGTGGCTGCCTGGAAAGCTGAGTTGAGGAGTCTGAGGCTCCCCTGTGGGTTCAGAAGCAAAAAAGTTGAGGATCATTTAGCAATCTCAGCATCAGGCATGGGAGAGCGTATTTGTGGCACTCCTGTCTTCCCCTTGAGTTTATCAACATTAGAAGGAAGAGTATGGTTTCCAGGGTCAAAACTGAATTAAGCGTCTGGTTTCTATACAAAGCTGAGATTGGAAGTAATAATACCTCATATGGTTATTGTGAGGATTAAATTAAAGAAATGAAACATTCTTCTCATCTCTGTGGAAGCCAATAAATGTTAGTTGTTCCCTTTCCTGTAAATTAGTTTCAATACAGTGTATAAGCCTATAATTGTGTCCATCTTTCTCATATTTCATAATGTTGTCATGATTTGATCAATTATATAAAAGTTAATCACTGTGAAACAGAGTTCTTTAGGAAATGGCAAACACATTCCCAATGCATTCATGCTATAGCAGAAAATCTATAGTCATGTTATTTATCTCCACCTAAATGTATATGAAACTATTTTTGGTGAATGGATGGATGACGTTTGACTTTTCTACACATATAATTACTTCAGCATCTATAGATAACACAGATTAAATGCAATTTGTTTGATTTCTCCATGTTTTGTTGAATAGGGAACAGTTTTCTTTTACCTTTTATCAATGTGAAAAGTAATGAAATGCAATTGTTCATTGCCTGCAAAACAAAAGAAACAATTTTATGGATAAAAATAAGTAGCTTTCCTGCACTGAGATTTTATTAGTCTAGGCCATTTTATTCTTTTGTGAAAAGGTTACTACCTATGTTTAAATTTCACCGTTAGATAAATTTCATGAATTTCATGTAGTTTTGTGAAGTGTCTGCTCCAGACAGTGCATTTTCCTCCCCTGGACTTCCTACTGTATTTTCTTACAGGCCTGCCTCGCAGAAATTAAACTCAATTTATACTTTCAAAAAATCTGGTGAGCATATAAATATGCTTTGAACATGTGTTCTTCTTAGATCTTCATTTTTCTCTATCTACTTTATTGTTTAAACAGGCAGCACCAGATGGTGGCTAAATAAAACAACTGAAATTTTTTACATCCTGAATATGGAAAACTGTAGATTCAGCAGCGGAAAAATATTTAATTATTTTTTACATTAAATTGGGGTTATTCATCATAAGTTTCTTATTTAAATGACGTCTAGTTTTTAAAATGCATACATCTAAACCATGAAAAGTTTTATCCATTACTAAATTTCTATATATTTATTTTCTATACTAGCCGTTAGTATTACTGAAAAAAAATCACTTGTATAATTTTAATAATGTGACATTTAAAATAAAGTTTAAACAACTTTTGAGAAAATCATCCTCTTGAGGCACTTTAATCCACTCACTAAAATTATCTTTTTGCACTTTTCTTTGAAAGTACACTCATTTGTAACAAACCACGGTCACAGGCACTTACTATTAAACAACTTTACTCATAAAACAGCAACAGAATTAATAAGATCTATTTAGAAAAAGACATGTAATTGTTACACTGTAATTATAGTCTTAGACCCATGTTGAGCTTCAAAAGAGGCATTTAATTCAAAATGTAATGCTGCTGCCCTCTTGTGGTTTAAAATGCATATTTCCCTCTAGAAATAAAAATACAGTATCCAAATAAATAATAATTTTGATATTTAATGAGAAAACGGAGTGTGAACTACATTCACATTTGTCCACAGAAATACAGTAAATAATCCATTAACTACCACAGATGAAGATTAGAATATCTAGGAATTTTAGTATCATGATTGATAGAAAGTTAGTGATTAACTTATTTTACCCTTGTTTGGTGAGTGCAATTAACCACAAAAATCCCTTCTCACCTAATTTTTAGCATCTTTCACCAGTTCCATAATATAGATTTTGCAAATGCTATAGGAAACTAACACCCTCCAATTAATACTGGTATAATTAATTTACTTTCCTAATGTTAGGTGAAGAATAAACGACTTCAAACTACTTAAAAAAAAAAAAAATCCTTCCTCATGTTGCTTCTGTTTTCACCTGGGATGAGTTCAGGAGCCTTTCCCAAGGTCCAGAACATGCATTTACCTTCCTGAAACACTTTTTGGCCCTTGCAATTGTGGCACTGAATGGAAAACAAGCTTTAGACACACATTCCAAATACAGGAGCCAAGCTTTTCCTTGTCATACTGGCTCTGTTGCTAGAAAAGAATGGTGCCTTTCAGATTTCTCCATACGAACAGAACTAATTCTCCAAGAGCGTGTTTACGTCTCTCACCTTGGATTGGGAGTGTTATCGTGGATTAAATGACAACAAGGAGGAAACAAAGAATGATGATTCTGCCTTTGCCTAAAATTCCAGACACTGTAGGGCAAGAGTTTATTTTCCAACTGTCTGAAATTTCCTTTGGCTACCCCCTTCTCTGTGAAAGCTTATGATGCACTTCCATTTAGAAAATAGGATTTTGTTATTATTGAGAAGAGGGAAAAACTAAAGCAATCACTTATATTCTGCTTTCATTTATTTAGCTACAGAGAAAACAAGCAGAGTCAACAGCAAAAGTGGGTGGTTGGTGCACTCTGGCACCTGGTCTGGCATTCCTATGCCTCCCATGACCTTGGTATGCTGCTGTCCCCACCAGGGCCTGTTAACACAGGGCTTCCCCCCAGTCATTTTCTTTGATGAGGTGGCATTTCCTTTCTTTATTTTTTATTCTTTCCTGGAAAAATGTCTAGGATTTATCTAGCATGCCGTTAACCATCTTGTCTTCAGGAACAAGCAAGAAACGACAGCAAGGGACTAAGGGGGCATGCGACTCAACATGTCCAAGGCTGTTTTTCAAAGATCTCCGTGCCAGTTCCTTTAGGTTTAACTTGAAAGCAGTATCTGCAGGAAGAGAGAGAAGGGCTCAAGTTAGCTGGCTCAGAGTCTCATCCGTACTTGGCATGTCTTGGCCATCTGTTGAAGAAACTGTTCTTGGTCCTCTATACCTTGCTACCTGAAGGCACTCATTTTGCTCCACAGTTGTCTCCTGTCCTCCTCTTGACAATGGGTGATACAACATGGTAAACAAGTAGCAGCAAAAACTGAGCAGCTCACACCACGAATACACTCCGGTTGCACAGCTACTTCCTGACCTGTATGTAATTCTGCCATGTGCCTGAGCTCTAGTGAGTCCCAGACTTCCCAGAATTCACTCAGGTCCCTTCTCAGAAGGGGCTCTTACAGACCCCGGGTGAGACGAAGCAAGACCAGGTACTTTTCTGCCTATCTTCCCCTGGGAATCTTTATCTACAGTGCCAAGACTGCTCTTTCCATACACAACTAGGTTGTTGTTGCTACTGTTTTTCAAAGTCAATAATACATTGTTTAGGGATAAGAAATAGTCGGTGCATAGGGTAGCAGGAGTTACCTAAGTAGGGAGAGACACGATTTCAGTGAAGGGGCTCACAGGGTATTTCTAAAAATCTGTTTTGTGACTTCTGTGGGGAAACACAGAGTTTTACTTTATAATTACTTTTGGTTTTTCTTTTTGTCTTTAAGACAGCGTCTTGCCCTGTCACCCAGGCTGGAGTACTGCGGTGCAATCAGGGCTCACTGCAACCTTGAACTCCTGGGCTCAAGTGATCCTCCTT
Organism: Rhinopithecus roxellana; assembly: GCF_007565055.1. Classification (NCBI taxonomy): domain Eukaryota; kingdom Metazoa; phylum Chordata; class Mammalia; order Primates; family Cercopithecidae; genus Rhinopithecus; species Rhinopithecus roxellana. The sequence goes on along the minus strand of NC_044557.1, from coordinate 70,020,883 downwards.
CTTCAGTCACATGAGTAGCTAGGCTCCTTCTTCCTCAGCCTCCCAAGTACCTAGGACTATGATATGGTTTGGCTCTATGTCCCCCCGCAAATCTCATCTCAAATTGTAATTGTCATATGTTGAAGAAGAGGCCTGGTGAGATATGATTGGATTATGGGGGGAAATTTCCTCCTTGCTGTTCTCATGATAGTGAGTGATTTCTCACAAAATCTGATCATTTAAATGTGCGTGGCACCTCTTCCTTCTCTCTGTCTGTCCTTCTTTGCCATGGTAAGATGTGCTTGCTTCCTCCTCACCTTCTGCCATGATTGTATGTTTCCTAAGGCCTCTCAGCCATGCTTCCTGTACAACCTGTAGAACTGTGAGTCAATTAAACCTCATTCATTGATAAAATACCTACTTTATAGCAGTGTGAGAATGAACTTATATAGAAAATTGGTACTGGGAGAGTGGGGTATCGCCATAAAGACACCTGAAAATGTGGAAGCAGGTATGGAACTGGGTAACAGGTGGAGTTTGGAGCAGTAGAGGACTCAGAAGAAAATAGGAAGATGTGGGAAAGTTTGGAACTTCCTAGTAACTTGTTGAATGGTTTTGACCAAAATGCTGATAGTGATACAGTGAAGTCCAGCCTGAGGAGATCTCAGATGGAGATGAGGAACTTATCGGGAGCTGGAGTAAATGTCACTCTTGCTATGCTTTAGCAAAGAGACTGGCAGAATTGTGCCCCTGACCTAGAGATCAGTGGAACTTTGAACTTGAGAGATGATTTTGGGTATCTGGTAGAAGAGGTTTCTAAGCAGCAAAGCATTCAAAAACTGACCTGGTTGTTTCTAAAGTGTACAGTAATATGCATGAAGAAAGAGATGGTCTGAAATTGGAACTTATATTTAGAAAAGGAAAACCCATTTTCTGGGGAGAAATTAAAGTTGGCTGCAGAAATTTGCATCAGTGATGAGGAGCCAAATGTTAATAGCTGAGAAAATGGGGAAAATGTCTCCAGGGCATATCAGAGATCTTCACAGCAGACTGTCCCATCACAGACCTGAAGGCCTAGGAGAAACAAATGATTTCATGGGCCGAGCCCAGGACTGTGCCATTCTGTGCAGCCTCGAGACATTCCCAGCCACTCCAGCTTCAGCCTTGGCTAAAAGGGGCCAAGATACAAATTGGGCCATTGCTTCAGAGGGTGCAAGTCCCAAGCCTTGGTGGCTTCCACATGGTATTTGGCCTGCAGATGTGCAGAAAGTAAGAGTTGAGGCTTGGAAGCCTCTGCCTAGATATCAGAGGATATATGGAAAGGCCTGGATATCTATACAAAAGTCTGCTGCAGGGGTGGAGCCCTCATGGAGAACCTCTAATAGGGCGGTGTGGAGGGGATATGTGGGGCTGGAGCCCCCACACAGCATCCCCACTGGGGCACTATGTGCTGGAAAGGCTGCAGACACTCAGTGCCAGCCTATGAAAACAGCCATGGTGCCAGTATCCTGCACAGCCACAGGAGCAAAGGTGCCCAAATCCTTGGGAGCCCACCCCTTGCATCAGCATGCCCTGAATATGAGACATAGAGTCAAAAGAGGTTATTTTGAAGCTTTAACATTTAATGACTGCCTTGCTGGGTTTTGGACTTGCATGGGGCCTGTAGACCCTTTGTTTTGGCCAATCTCTCCCTTTTGGAATAGGAGCATTTACCCAATGCCTGTACCGCCATTGTACCTTGGAAGTAACTAAATTGTTTTTGATTTTACAGGCTTATAGGTGGAAAGGTCTTGCCTTGTCTCAGATGGGACTTTGGACTTGAACTTTTGCATTAATACTGGCATGAGTTAAGACTTTTGGATCTATTTGGAAGGCATGATTAGTTTTGAAATGTGAGAAGGACATGAGATTTGGGAGGGGCTGGGGCAGAATGATGTGGTTTGGTTCTGTGTCCCCACCTAAATCTCATCTCAAGTTGTAATCACCACATGTCTGAGGGAAGGCCTGGTGAGAGGTGTTGGATCATGGGAGCAGATTTCATTGTTGCTGTTCTGGTGATAGTGAGTGAATTCTGAGGAGATCTGATCATTTTAAAGTATGTGGAAACTCCCCCTTCTCTCTCTCTCTCTGTCCTGCTTTACTGTGGTAATACGTGCTTGCTTCCTCTTTGCCTTACACCATTATTGTAAGTTTCCTAAGGCCTCTCAGCCATGCTTCCTGTACAGCCTGCGGAACTGTGAGTTAATCAAGTCTCTTTCTTTTATAAATTACCCAGTCTCAGGTAATTCTTTACGGCGATATGAGAATGGACTAATAAAGACTACAAGCACACACCACCACACCCTGCTAATTTTTAAAAAAGATCTTTATAGAGACAGGGTCTTGCCACATTGCCCAGGTTGGTCTGGAACTCTCTCTCAGTCTCAAGTGATCCTCTAGCCTCGGCTTCCCAGAGTACTGGGAATACAGGTATGAACCACCATGCCTGGTCTATAATTTCACTTTAAACTTACATATGAGGCTGGGCGTGCTGGCCATGTCTGTAATCCCAGCACTTTGGGAGGCCGAAGCAGGTGGATCCCTTTGACCCAGGAGTTCCATAGCAGCCTGGGCAACATGGTGAAAACCCATCTCTACCAAAACTACACAAATTAGCCAGGTGTGAGGGCACACTTCTGTAGTCCCTGCCACTAGGGAGGCTGAGATGAGAGTATTGCTTGAGGCCAGGAGGTTGAAGCTGCAGTGAGCTATGAATGTGCCGCTGCACTCCAGCCTGGGTGACAGAGTGAGACTGTCTTTAAAAATAAATGAATAAATAAACTTACAGATGCAATTTACATACTTTCCTGTATGCACATGACATATCTGAAAAATTTTAAAGCCATATAATAAAATCATTAATTAAAATGATACTGAGTGAAAGAAACCAGATGTGAAAGTGTTCATGCCTTACTCTTTATACAAAATTTAAAAACAGGCAAAACTAATCTATACTGTGAGAAGTTAGGGTGATGGTTATACCTGAGGTAATAGTAACTGAGAGGAAACGCATGGCAGGGTTTGGGATGCTGGTAATATTCTGTTCCTTGATCTGGATGCAGACTAAATGGATATACTCACTTTATGTCAATTCATCCAGTTATCTTTGGTATATCTGTTATATTTCAATATAAATTTTTACTTTAAAATTTTGATTTAATATATTTCTACTCATTATTTTTTTAAAGGAGAGAGAAAAATAAAGACCTTAAAAATCATGCAAAGGCCGGGCGCGGTGGCTCAAGCCTGTAATCCCAGCACTTTGGGAGGCCGAGACGGGCGGATCACGAGGTCAGGAGATCGAGACCATCCTGGCTAACACAGTGAAACCCCGTCTCTACTAAAAATACAAAAAAATAGCCGGACGAGGTGGTGGGCGCCTGTAGTCCCAGCTACTCGGGAGGCTGAGGCAGGAGAATGGCGTAAACCCAGGAGGCGGAGCTTGCAGTGAGCTGAGATCCGGCCACTGCACTACAGCCTGGGTGACAGAGCAAGACTCCGTCTCAAAAAAAAAAAAAAAAAAAAAAAAAAAAAATGCAAAAATGTAACATAATTTTCTACTTGTTTCTAACTCCAGGCCCAGTTTTCAGTGGAGATACCTCTGCCATTGTCTCAAGGGTTACTTGCTTACATCAGGCTCAAGAATCTGTGGTCATGGCTTCCCTGGGACATATTACACTTTAAGTTCTAAAACTTGTTTCCAAGCCCAAGGAAAGGATTAACTGCTCCTAAAGTGGGAGCAACTTACCTTTTTTTTTTTTTTTTTCTTTTATCATTTTTTAATCTCATTTTTTTTTTGAGACAGGATCTTTCTCTGTCATCCAGGCTGGAGTGCAGTGGCATGATCATAGCTTACTGCAACCTTGAACTCCTAGGCTCAAAAGATCCTCCCATCTCAGCCTCCATAGTAGCTGGGACTACAGGTCTGCCCCCCATGCCCAGCTAATTTTTTGATTTTTTGTAGAGAAAGGGTCTCACTATGTGGTTTCCCTGGCTTGTCTTGAATTCCTGGATTCAAGAGTTCTTCCCACATTAGCTTCCCAAAGTGTTGGGGTCACAGGCATGGGCCACCACACCCAGCCCTTGCCTTTTTAAAAATTATCCCATCCACATTGAATGAAGAAGTTTGTTTAACGCAAGTGCAGTGACCAGATACAGAAGTAGTGGTCTTTATCTCACATCTCCCCTCATTTTTTGAGTCATTTTTCAAAATTGGAGCCCCTCAGAGACCAGGACTTCTCACTTCAGTCAGCATGATGGGTGGGGTCCTTTGGCTGCTTCTAGGTCTGTGCCTGAGGTACATATTGAGAGATGGAGAGGAGACAAGTCAAGACTCACAGCATCTTTTTATCAGCAATGTACACAGATGTCCACCCTCCTTTGACCACACCTCAGTCTCATAAGACCTTTGCTTCTCACTGCTGTCACTTGATCAGGTCTCACTTATTCCAGCACTGACAGCACCATGTTTTCTCCTAGTGAGACAAGGCTTTATCTTCCATTGATTCAGGGTATCATTTTTCTTAAGAAAGCCAGGCTAGTTTAGCAAGACTACAATGTTGCATTTTTTTTTTTTTTTTTTTGTTAGTGATAGAGGCACTACAAAGAAATATTTGCATTTTTTATACCTTTTTTTTTCTATATCTCCCTAGGTAAGAAAGTAAAAACTGAACTTTTAAATAAAACTTCCATTGTTGATAGCAGTGCTGTCCAACAGAACTTTCTGCAGTGAAGGGAATGTTCTATCCTGTAGCCACTAGCCAATGTGGTTAAGGGGCTTTTGAAATTTGGCTAGTGAGGGTAAAAAACTGAAATTAAAATTTTATTTTTAATCAAAATTTAAATTTAATTAACCATGTGCACTAGAGATACTGCATCAGACAGTGCAGCTGCATAGGATGACAAGTTTCTTTGTTTCTATGACCTTGTCAATGAGTCTGTCTTTCCCGCTGTGTAATAAGTTCCTTTCAGGTCTTATACAGTTTTCTATTTCTAAAAATCCAGCCAAATAGGATGTACTTTGTAAGTGTTTCATGAATGAATGAATGAATCAATCAATCAATTATAAAGGAAGCAGCAGTCTCTACATCCATAGCTCAGAAATTTGTGAGAAAAAGGAAATATGTCTTGAGAAAATCACCCAAAAGGATGAAAGTGGTACATGAATGGTGAATTTTGTTGCAGTATCATTCATAATATAAAATAATAAAAGCAAGCTAAATGACCAACACTGAGAATATGGTTTAATACATTATGTAATATTCACTAGATGAAATATAATTATGAAAACTAGGCAGTATATAGGAAATGTTTATGGTTTGCTAAATTTAAATAAGACTATAAAATTCCTTCTACACCAATGATTATAACCATATAATCATATGATTGTTTCTGGACACAGACTGTTACAGAACATATAAATATAACCCGTTTTATATTGGAATTTGAACATATGTGTGCTTTCTTGTTCTAAAAAATTATCTTAGTATTGCTATTATGTTAGTTTTACTTTTTAAAATTATACCTTAAGTTCTGGGATACATGTGCAGAACGTGCAGGTTTGTTACATAGGTATACATGTGCCGTGGTGGTTTGCTGTACCCATCAACCTGTCATCTACATTAGGTATTTCTCCTAATGCTATCCCTCCCCCAGTCCCCCACCCCCCCGATAGGCCCCAGTGTGTGATGTTCCCCTCCCTGTGTCCATGTGTTCTCATTGTTTGACTCCCATTTATGAATGAGAACATGCGGTGTCTGGTTTTCTGTTCCTGTGTGTTTGCTGAGTATGATGGTTTCCAGCTTCATCCATGTCCCTGCAAAGGACATGAACTCATCTTTTTTTATGACTGCATGGTAGTCCATGGTGTATATGTGCCACATTTTCTTGATTCAGTCTATTATTGATGGGCATTTGGGTTGGTTCTGACTCTTTGCTATTGTGAACAGTGCTGCAATAAATATACGTGTGCATGTGTCTTTATAGTAGAATGATTTATAATCCTTTGGGTATATACCCAGTAATGGAATTGCTGGGTCAAATGGTATTTCTGGCTCTAGATACTTGAGGAATCAACACACCATCTTCCACAATGGTTGAACTAATTTACACTCTCAACAGTGTAAAAGGGTTCCTATTTCTCCACATCCTCTCCAGCACCTGTTGTTTCCTGACTATTGTAACTGGTGTGAGATGGTATCTCACTGCAGTTTTGATTTGCGTTTTTCTAATGACTAGTGATGAAGAGCTTCTTTTCATGCTTGTTGGCCGCATAAATGTCTTCTTTTAAGAAGTGTCTGTTCATATCCTTTGCCCTTGAGAGTTTAGAAAACCCCGTTGTCTCAGCCAGAACTTCCAACACTATGTTGAATAGGAGCGGTGAGAGAAGGCATCCTTGTCTTGTGCTGATATTCAAAGGGAAAGCTTCCAGCTTTTGCCCATTCAGTATGATATTGGCTGTGGGTTTGTCATAAACAGCTCTTATTATTTTGAGAAACATTCCATCAACACCTAGTTTATTGAGTTTTTAGCATGAGGGGGTGCTGAATTTTATTGAAGGCCTTTTGTTGCATCTATTGGCATAATCATGTGGTTTTTGTCATTGGTTCTGTTTATGTGATGGATTACATTTATTGATTTGCATATGTGGAACCAACCTTGCATCCCAGGGATGAAGCCAACTTGATCATGGTGGATAACCTTTTTGATGTGTTGCTGGATTCGGTTTGCCAGTGTTTTATTGAGGATTTTTGCATTGATGTTCATCAGGTATATTGGCCTGAAATTCTCTTTTCTTGGTTGTGTCTCTGACAGGTTTTGGTATCAGGATGATGCTGGCCTCATAAAATGAGTAGGGAGGAGTCTCTTTTACTATTGCTTGGAATAGTTTCAGAAGGAATGTACCAGCTCTTCTTTGTACCTCTGGTAGAATTCGGCTGTGAATCCATCTCCTCCTGGGCTTTTTTTGGTTGATAGGCTATTAATTACTGTTCAGAACCCAATCCAGGATCTGACATTTCATTGAATCTTCATGTCTAAAACTAGTTTGGTTTCCTTATTTTTCTAGAATGATATATAATAACCCAATTCTGGGTGCTAGATGTGTTTATTGCTACTGGGGTGAATGGTAACTCTAGGCACTCTCAGTGACAGAACTTGGAAATACATGTAATGTATGTGTAAATAGCAACCCATTCATACACACATATGAACACCTATTTTCTTATCTGTACATACATACACACACAGACACAAACACTACACACTCATGCGTATATGAATGGATATATGATGATTGTAAGTTCATATTGATACTTCTGATTACAATCAAATATCTGTTGGTTCATTCTAACGTACTCTTTCCTGGGTCTTATTTGTAAATCCTAAAGTTGAAAAACCTGGCTCTTGTTATACACAATTGACTTATTTATGAGATCTACTATAAAAATAAAGTAGCTTTAAAATTAGTACATAGTATCCCTGTGAGATACAAGTATCCTAACAAGATATGTCTTTATATTTAAGTATGTTGTTTTCTGTCTTTAGCCTTATAGTATCCAGTCAAAATACTCTTTTCCAAAATAATATAGGCTAATTATTTTCTCCCTATTCCATTAGTATGGTTGTTATTCATTTTTTAATACATTAGGTTCAGTTATTACAAGTTGTATTCATTGTGGTCTCCCACATACATTGTTGTTGATTTTGTAAAATTTGCACATAGTAAAATTTACTTTTTGTGGTGGACAGTTCTGTGGGATTTGATATATGCAATGAGTTGTATATTTATCACAGAAGTCATGTAATTAACAAACCTTTTCACACCAAACTCCTGTCAACCATTGATCTATTTTTCTTCCCAATAGCTTTGCCTTCTCTAGAATGGCATAAAGTAATGCCATATAATATGCAGCCTTTTGAGTATAACTTCTTAAATTTTGCAAAATGCATTTTATTATTTTATTCATTTTTTTACTGCCAAATAGTATTTAGCATTTCATTATGTGGATGTGATACAGTTTGTTTATGTATTAACCAACTGAATAATATTCAAGTTCTTTCAAAATTTTGGCAAATATGAATAAATCTACTATAATCATTTGTATATGGATTTTTGTATAAGGTTTTATTTCACTTGCTTAAATACCTGCAAGGGGAATTGTTGATATGGTAAGTGTATTTGTAACTTCATAGAAAAAGGAACCTGCCATATTGTATTCTACACTATTGTACCATTTTTGCACTCTGACCAATGTAGGCAAGTTCCAATTGCTCTGCATCCTCACCAGCACTTAAAATTTAATTTTTTAAGCCATTACAAAAGATGTGCAAAGGGTATCTCATTGTGGTTTTAAATTATTTTTCCATAGTAATGACCAATATTTCCCCAGTGATGTTAAGTATCTTTTCACATACCTCTTTGGATTTGTATAACTTCTTTGATGATGAGTCTGTTCTCATCTTACATCGTTTTAGTTGGGTTTTTTCTTTTTTTAAATTTTTGTATTATTCGTAACTATTAGGTTGGTGCAAAAGTGATTGCATTGTTTGCCATGACATTTAGTGGCAAAAACCTCAATTACCAATGACACATAATAATTGATGTGTTTGTACAATCTTATTTTAATGAACATATAATAATTACACATATGCAGGAGCGTGAAATGTTTGAATATATGGTATAATAATCGAATCAAGGTACTTAGCATTTCCATCATCTTAAACATTCATCATTTTGAATGTGAGAACATTCAAAATCCTCTATTCTTGATATTTTTAAATATACCATACAACATCATTAACTATAATCAGTCTTCTGCATAATAACACACCAGAACTGTTTTCTCGTATCAAATTGGGACCTTGTACCCATTAACCAATCTTTTCTCAACTCCTTCTTCCTCTCTTCCCCAGCCTCTGGCAACCACTATCCTACTCTATTTCTATGAGATCACCCATTTTTAGATTCAGCACATGAGTGACATCATGTGGTATTTGTCTTTGTGTGCCTGGCTCACTTCAGATAGCATAATGTTCTTCAGGTTCAGTCATGTTGCCACAAACACCAAAATTTCATTCTTTTTATGGTTGAATAGTATTCCAGTGTGTATAGATACCAACTTTTCTTTATCCGTTTATTTGTTTATGGTCTCTTGGTTTGATTCCATAGCTTGGCTATTGTCAACAGTGCTGCAGTAAACATGAGGGTGCAGATATGTCTTCAACAATCCAATTTTATTTCTTTTGGATTGGATATATACCCAGTAGTGGCATTACTGGATCACATGGTAGTTCTATTTGTAATGTTTTGAGGAACCTCCATACTGTTTTTCATAGTAGCTATATTCATTTTCATTCCCACCAACAGCGTATGAATTTCCCTTCCCCTTTCTTCACATCTTCACCAATATTTATCTTTTGTTGTTTTGATAATCACCATTCTATATGGGGTGAGGTAATATATAATTATGGTTTTGATTTACATCTTTCTAATGATAAATGATGTTAATTGTCTCTTTTTATTTATTTATTCATTTATTTTGAGACAGGGTCTTACTCTGTAGCCCAGGCTGGAGTGCAGTGGTATGATCATGGCTCACTGCATCCTCGACTTCCCAGGCTCAAGCCATCATCCCACTTTAGCCTCCAAGTAGCTGGGACTAAAGGTGGATGCCACCACACCTGGCTACTTTTTTGTATTTTTTGAAGAAACAGGGTTTTGCCATGTTGCCCAGACTGGTGTTGAACTCCTGGGCTCAAGAGATCCACTTTGGCCTCCCAATGTTAACCATTTTTTATGTATCTATCGGCTGTTTGCATGGCTTATTTTGAGAGATGTCTATTTAGATCTTTTGCTCATTTAAAAAATCAAATTTTGCCTTTTCATTGAGTTATTCAAGTTCCTTACATATTCTGGATATTAATCCTTTATCAGATGTGTAGTTTGCAAATATTTTCTTCCATTCTGTAGGTTTTTATCTTTACTGATTGTTTTCTTACTATGCAGAAACTTTTTTGTTTAATGAAATCCCATCTATCTTTTTTTTGCTTTTGAGTTCTTGTCTAAAAACTCTTGTCCGGACAACATCGTGAAGCATTTTCCCTATACTTTCATCTAGCAGTTTTATAGTTTCTGGTTTTACATTTAAGTCTTTAATCCATTTTGACTTGATTTTTGTATATGGTGAGAAATAGCGGTGTAGTCTCATTCTTCTATATGTGGATATCCAGTTTTCCCAACACCTTTGGTTGAAAGGACTGTCTTTTCCCCAATGTGCATTCTTAGTCTTTTTGCTAAAAATCAGTTGGCTATAAGTATGAGGGTTTATTTCTAAGTTCTTCATGTGTTTATTTTTATGCCAATATTGTGCTTTTTTACTTGCTTTGTAGTATATTTTGAAGTGAGGTAGTATGATACTCCCACAGTTTTTCTTCAGGATCACTTTGGCTATTAAGGGTATTTTGTGTCTCCATACATATTTTAGGTTTCTTTTTTTTTTTTTTTTTTAGTGAAGTATGTCATTAGTATATTACTTGTTTACTTATTGCTACATTTCAATACTTTTTTTTGGAGGCGGGGACAGGGTCTCCCTCTGTCACCTAGACTGGAGTGCCATGGTGTGATTATAGCTTACTGCAGCCTTGACTTCCTGGGCTCCAGCAACCCTCCAGCCTCAGCCTCCTGAGTGCCTGGGACAACAGACATGTACCACCACACCCAGCTATTTGTTGTGTGTATTTTTCATAGAGACCGGGTTTCGCTATGTTGCCCTGGCTAGTCTCAAACTCTTGGGCTCAAACAATCATCCTGCCTGGGCCTCCCAAAAGTGCTGAGATTACAGGTGTGAGCCATCATGCTGGCCTAAGAATTCTTGATATGTTTTCTGATTAAAAGTTCTCTGCAAAAATGTGATTTGCAAATACTTTCTTCCAATATATAACTTGTCTTTCCATTCTCTTAAAAGGGTCTCTTGTATAATAAATATTTTAACTTCTACTGAAGTCCAATTTATCTTTTTTTTCTCTCATACATCATGCTTTGGGTGTCATATTTAAAACTCTTTGCCTAGTCAAAGTCTTAAATATTTTATTCTCTAATTTTTAACAGAAGGTTTCTGGTGGTAGGTTTTATATTTAGATCTTTAATTCATTTTGAGTATATTTTTATATATTAATATCATACAAGGTATGGATCCAAGTTTTCTGTTTTTTGTTTTTAATGCATATGGATGTCCAATTGTTCAGTACTATTTATTGAAAAGACTACACTTTCTCTATTGATTACCCATGCACTGTTATAAAAAATCAGCTGAATATACTTATGGTACTTATGGGGGTAGATTTCTAGGCCTATTCTGTTTCATTGATCGATGTGTCTATATTTTCACCAATACCAAGCTGTCTTGATTACAGTAGCTTTATAGTAATACTCAAAGTTATCTATCACCAGGGAAATGCAAATAAAGACCATAATGAGGTAACATTCGTTCACCATAATGGCTAAGATGGAAAAAACTGAATGTCACATGCAAGCAAGTGTGTAGAACAACCAGAACTCTCACACATTATTGTTGGTTTCATAAAATGTTGTCACTTTGGAAAATAATCTGGCAGTTTCTTCTCAAACTAATCACATACCTTTCCTATCCCCGTAATTCCAGTTCTAGGTATTTAGTCTATGGAAATGAAAATATACATCCACAAAAATCTTGCAAAAGACTGTTTATTGCCACTTTTTCCCATAATAAACCCAGACTGAATACAACTTGAGATTTCTCAATAGATGTTCAAATGAAAGAATGAACTCTAATATTTCATTTTTTAAAACAATATATATACATACATTAAATGTCTAATTAAAGTAGATATATAATTAAAATTTGGTTTAAATATGTATAATTGTCATGTTAATTTGATAAAAATGCAAAAAATTTAAAAAGGCAAAATTAAAAAATACTGATGATCTTTGTCTAATATTGCACTGAATGGCCCAGTGATCAAGTATATGAGCAGCAGTGTCATATTGGATTTGAATTCTGGTCTTTCCACCTACCGGTTTTGTGATTTCAGACACACTTTTTTTTTCACTTCTTCAAACCTCAACTTTCCATGTCTAAAGTGGAGTTAGTCCTACCTGCCCAATAGGGTTGCTGTGCCGATTCAATGAATAACCATGCGGAGTGCTGAGTACACTGCCTAGAGCACAGTAAATTTGTTTGGCATCAATATACATAGTTGATTCATATGATATTAATCTTATAGAAGGGTTTTAAGGTTGTATGTTGCTTGCAGGTTTGCTTAGACGGTAATCTCATTTTTAGAAAGCTAATTCTGCAATGTACAATAATGTAATCAATTTATACTCTTTGAGGTAATTTTTGTTTAATAAATTCACCTGGGACAATGTTCACCACAAAAAGGAATTTCATAGGTGAGCTGAATTCATTTTGTAAAATCCTTTTACTTTTCAAACTGTTAAACAAAAATATCCTGTGTCCCTGGAGTTTTGCAGGAATCACTAGTGGGATAGTTGTCCGGCATCCATTAATGCTCTTCTACCTTGGTCTGAGTGATAGACAAAGGTCAACCTACCCTAGAGGAGTTAAGCACGGAATCAGGCACATTCCTCATGGTGCTCCCCATTGTGGTTGCCTCCCCTAGAGGAACTATTTTACGCTTTTGGTAAAAAGAAGCCAGCTCTTTCAAGGGAGGAACAAAGATTTGTCAAAACTCAAAAGATCTCAAAAAACTACACTTGGGAGTTGTGTCAACATAAAGTCCCAAAGTCCAGCAGTGGGGCTGCGTCTGGGAAGAGGGTGGCTGGTGCTTCCAGTCTATGCAATCACTTACCCTCCCCTAAGTAAATCCACAAAGTTTTATAGGATTGTTATCACTTTGGGAATTCTGTATGAAACCCTTTTAGTATAATTTTATGGATTATTGGAAAATGTAACAACAGGCACACATTAACAATCAGAAAAGAAAGCAAATGTATCTTTATCATGGGGAAAAAAAACAATTTTTCTGTAAAAGCCATTTGGAGGCTGATCCATTGTTTTATTTTAGTATTTTGAAATTTATTTTTCATGGTCTCCCTTTTCCCTGTTAATTATTAAATTGTCTATTGGAATATTAACCCTTCTAAGCTTCATCTATAATATCTTCATCTATAATATCTATAAAATGAGGAAAATAAGGTCACTTTAAGATCAACAAAAAGTACTTCAAGAGTGCTCAGAAAAGGGCAACAAGTAGCCATTTCCCATTGCATATCTACTGGGTCTACTATGTGCATACTTTGACATAGAAGTGACATTTTATTTCTGACAGGAGAAATAAGATGAGATCATTTTTATCATCTACCTAGAATGATGAAACAATATTTGACATATTTTATTTTACTGATAAATGTATTATTTGTGGAAAAAAACTTTAACAATGTAGGCCAAATGCTTACATATTTTATTTTCTGCTTCCAAAGATATTTTATTTCTTCTTTTTCTTGAGGAAACAATCTTTAAGAATGAAGCATTGGGGTAGTAAAACCTGGGGTATCTACGAAGTTTGCCTGTAATAAGCTGCACTGACACACACAGAGTACAGACACTGTGTTGGTGGTGACTGCTGGCTCTGTTCTGTTTTTTTGTGTTGATATTGACCAGGTTAGTAACCATTCCAATCATTTTACTTCTTGTAGAGTTTGGAACTAGAGGGACTTGCACCTTGGCATGGTATGCTAGTGATCCTCTCTGCTATTATGCTCCAGTAGCCTGTTAAAGGGAATTGCTGTGAGGTCTGTGTGCTTGGATTCCTCCCACGGCTCTTTTTCTGTGATTAGATTCTGTACCATTTCCCATTGTTCATGGAAGCCTGTGTGAAAGAAAGGAATCCCAAGTCACCTGGTCAAACTGTGCAAAGTAAAGCAAGGGACACTCTTTGTTTTGGTGTTCAGTTTTTTCAGTTTTTGCAAATGAGTAGTGCTATCTTATGGTGGCTTTAATTTGTGTTTACCTGGTGACTAGGGAACATCGTTTTGTTTTCATAGTCCTAATCTACCAGTGTATATCCATGAATTCATGTTAATAAGAAGAACAACATATTATTTTTTTACTCTTTCATCTATTTGCTTATGTCACAGGATCTTTGGGGGTGTCGCTTCACCGGCTAGAAACCTCTGTGGCCAGTGACGCCTTTGCCTGAGTTTTTACTTGGGCCCGCCAGGCTCGTTCTGCCCACTCAGCCTGGCAGGCTGTGCTCCGCTAGTGGTACCAGCCTGAATCTCACGCCTGTCAAGGCATGGAGCAGTGAGGGGTGTGTGAGCGAACAAATGTGGGATCTGGCCACTGCACACAGCCAGGCACGCCAGCTGTGGCAGGGTGGGCAGCTCCAGCCGCTGATAAGGGCGCTGGCTCCCTGCGAGGCTGCAGCTGGACCACGTGTACCACAAGCAGCTTCCATGGCTGGCACTCCATGGAGCACGCAGGCCCGGCCGCACCTCCCACTGCAGCCAGCATCATGGCAGCAGCTGCTCCGACGGGCTGCAGCTGCCGTCATTTATGCCGTTCTTCAAACCCCTGAAAAGTTCCTTTTGCCCAAGTATTAGCATGCGTATCCATCAGGGAATTGTCTGCATCACTTTAGATCAGCTCCCTTGCAGAGACGGTATCACTGCTGCAGCTCCCAGCGGACATTGTTGCCCCTGTGCATTGCCATGCATCTTGAGCTCTGCTCTTGTTCCGGCTGGGTATTGCTGCATCTTCCTGGAAGCACAGACCCTTGTTCTGGATACTGTTTCACCAGACGGACGCCCCCTCTGTCACCTTCTAATAACAATTACTGAAGTCTCCCATTGGGCACATCACTGATGCACTGAGCACTCGAGGTGCAAAACTGAAAGACCCCCTGAAAACAAGGGAGGTAAAGCCACTTTCCCCCTTTTTCTTACACTTTTTGATGGGGTTCTCAAGGCGGAGTTGTGTGTTCATGTGTTGTACAATGGCTTCAAGTTTACTAGCATTTTGATTCTGTTCTTGCTTCCTGTTCACATAGAGCTCCATCCCCTTTACAAAGAGACCTTTCACTACCCTATCCCATGAATTTTCTGTACATCCTCTGGCATGTCTTAAGAATAGTTTAGCTCCGGATTATGCCATCTGCTCCAAAAATATGCTTTTAAATTGGTAGTGATAACCTGAGATATACTTTATTATATACATATGAGTCTGCTTTTATAAAAAGGATTCATTCTTAAGGTGTAGTGGAGATGGGAAGGTCAAGGGATAGAAGGTTGCAGAGTGAGAAAAGATATCGGAAATAAGCAGCTGTTTCCTCTGACACCCACACAATGATGAATGTGTATCATGATGTCTCCTTTGCTTCTTCAGTGACTCACCCCTGCCTGGTATGGCATTCAGAAAGGCCCACAAGAGCTGGCTGCCTGGCTTACACGGGAAGTTAGGTACATACTTTGTAACTCTGATTATTTCTCCTGCAGTAGCTCAAGGGCTCAGAGATCAGAGTAAACCTCCTTCAGTTGATACCAGCTCTACACTGGCTCAACCCAGCTAAGTTGCTTTTAAATTTCGTATTTCTCACATTGTCACTGAACTGCAAATCCTCCGCAGGGGCCAGGTGTGGGCGAGCTGACCTAAGCTATACCTTGAGCGATTCACTGAAGCAGTCCGCTGAGGTCACCCTTAACCTTGGTTCCGCACACAATCACTCAGAGTGCTCCCAGAGAGCTAAAGAACAGCTATAGTTAGATTTTTCATTTAAAATTTGGCACTGCCTGAAGTCAGTCCCATTCCTTCTAAGGACTGTTGCCATTATATTAAAAAGAGTAAATTTGCTGCTGCATTACTTACTGCCCAGAAAATCCAGCTGAAACCTGCTACTGCCAAATCTGCAGTTTCAGTGCAAGGCCAGAGACTTTAAATAGCTCCCGCTAGTGAGGATTTTCTGCTCTCTAGAAAAAAGAAAAAAAAAAAAAAAAAAAGTTGATAAAGCCTCAGTTTGAAGGATTGGACATGGACCATTAGAAACAGAAAATGGTTGTCCCATCTCTCTCAATTTCTGACTGTCCTATTTGCGTAATTCTTAAACCAAAAATCTCCTAAGAGACATGGTGCTCTGTGTCTTTGATCACAGTCAGGGAATTTAACTTTATTTACGTTTTACGATAGTCCCTCAAGTTCTTCTTTAGAGGCCCATTCTCCACACCTAAATGTTTATGCTTATAGGATTATAAGTATACAAAGCTATTTAAAAATCGCCCGGGCGCGGTGGCGCAAGCCTGTAATCCCAGCACTTTGGGAGGCCGAGACGGGCGGATCATGAGGTCAGGAGATCGAGACCATCCTGGCTAACACGGTGAAACCCCGTCTCTACTAAAAAACACAAAAAACTAGCTGGGCGAGGTGGCGGGCACCTGTAGTCCCAGCTACTCGGGAGGCTGAGGCAGGAGAATGGCGTAAACCCGGGAGACAGAGCTTGCAGTGAGCTGAGATCCGGCCACTGCACTCCAGCCCGGGCGACAGAGCGAGACTCCGTCTCAAAAATAAATAAATAAATAAACAAATAAATAAAATAAAAAAATAAAAAATAAAAAAACAGAGGAAAGAGCAGTTAAAGAATGAAAGTTTTTTCTCAAAAGGTCTCCACGTAAAGTCATGATCTCCTTCTGGGATTTAATTACATTTTATTTTCTTATCTCATAGCCCTGAAAACAAGAAAGCAGGAAGATATGGAAGTGCTTTTTGTTTTGTTTTGTTTTGTTTTCATTCTTTTAGCTCCAAATTATTTTGGACATAAACTTTTCTAGAAGATTGGTCATGTAATGTGAGGAGTTGCAGGGAAAATAAAAAATTAATTTAAAAACTTATTTTCATACAAGTGCAATTTTTTGGAAAGAAGTTAAAAATTTTGTAGTTAGTAGGATATTACCATCTTCTTAAAATATATTCAGAGAATCAAATATGACAACTGATTGTCTAGTTTGATCACAAATTAGGAGTTAAATTAGGAGCTATGGAAACCATATCTTAATTCTCTACAATTTTGGTTGGATGATCCCAAACACCTAAGAATTACTGACTCCCACATCCTGACACAGGCTATCACATTTATAAGGAACTCTGTTAAAATGTTCAGGGAAATTCCATCTTTCCGTATGTTCCTTCTACCCAGAAGTTTTAGTTAATTTCTGGAGGATATACAGAACACATTTAACCCCTTTTCCACAAGAGATTACTTAAAGTCTATGATCATTCCTTCCTGAGAATATTGTGGCATCTTAGATAAATATCGTATAGCTCAATGAGTCATATGCCATAGCTTGAATATTTCCTTTTTAGGTGTGCTTTGCCTGGTCTGTTTCTTTTAGGATTGTCATTGGGCTCATGGAGACTCTTTAGCAGGCAAGTAGACAGCCAGCATGCTTAGAAATTTACTCCCCAAGGCCAGGACCTTTGAGCCAAGAGTACTAATGGGGAAGTTTGAAAACCTGATTCCCTTGCCTCTGTTCTGGACAACTTTGAGGTGTGTCTTCCATTTGAGAGGTTTCCTGTAGAAATAGGTTGACATAGAACTTAAATTATGCCCTGCTTGGCTTTTTCTCCTCCCCTGCCCTGCTTCAGGGCACTCTTTCTCAGAGTACTTCCTTTAAAAACCACTTTTATATAAGTCCTCATTTCTGAGTCTGTTTCTTGGTACTTGACTTAAGACAATGTATCTTCCTCTTAGTGATTTGCAGTCAAAGCAAACATTATTTCATGAATGGTCTTATCAGTATACAGTAACATAGAAATAACTTCTAGTTTATTCCAGACACTGCATTCCTACTGGCATAGCCTATGTTCGAACTCTACTTTTAGTCAACCATACCATACCATGGATTGCTATCACTGCCAATCAAACCCCTAACAGGTTTTTCTGCATGGGCTAGTAAAAGAGTAGAACCCCTTCAGTAGGTCTGAAATTATAAAGAATACAGTACTTACAGTACTTATATTTTGTTTTTGCTTTCATAACTTCTAACAATGATTGAGATTGCTAATATGGAAACATGCAATTATATAGGTCGTAGTCAGACTTCCAGTTCCGAACGTATTATTGACTTAATAAGTCAAAAACTCTTCCACAACACATAGATTTGCTAGATAAAATGCAGCAAACGAAAATCGTTTTGCTTTTTAGTATTTTATTTTTCAAGAGATAATATATTTGGATGGTATAAACATAAGATGCAAAAAAGTATTTATGATATACTCTTCTCCTAATCTCAGTGTGCAGTTGCTCTGCTTTCTTACAGAGAAATCATAAAAATTGCCAGCTCATCATGTTTGTTTCTGAAGCTGATACCTATATATCATATATATGATATATATAAATTATGATATTTAAGTATAAGTATTTTATATATAATATATAAAAGAAATATATAATATATATTTGTATATGATACATATCCTATATCACATATATTTGTATATGATATATCATATATGATATATATCTTATATCACACATATTTGTATATGATAGATCATATATTATATATATCTTATATCACATATATTTATATATTAGATATATATTTTTATGATCATATATCACATACAATAATCATATATTTATATATGATTATATATACCATTTTATATTATCATATATAAGGGAAATACTTACATATGCTTATATAAAGACTAATATATGTTATAATTTATTTTGCAATTTAATTTAATATATTTTAGAGATAGTTTTACTTCTAAACTTAAGAGAGTTTCATTTTTTTCTCCAAACTATGTTATTTGACTATAAAATAGATTATATTTTAGCCCTAATGATGGCTTTTGTTTCAAAAGTTTGCCATTACAAATTATACTGCAATTAATATTCTTTGTGCATTTGTTGCTTTAAATATGTATGAATATAATTGTAAACTAAATTCCTTTATGAGGAATTTTGGGGTCATAAGGCATGTGCCTTTGGAAGAGTAATAGAATCTGCAAATTTCTTCCATAGAGTTATAAAATTGACACTTCCATAAGCAATTCATGAGAGTCCCTCTTTCACCACACCCTGACCAACCCAAGGTAATAAATATTGTTTTAAATATATAGTTCAGCTCAAAGGCCAATAAGAGAAATAACCAGGAGCCAGAAATGAGAAGGAAAGAAAATCAAGAGCTATGTAATGAAATTGTGACTATCATGGAAGGGCAGTTCAAACTCACTAATCTAGGAATTTAAATTTTGACTCTCACGAAATAATTAAGAAAAAGACCCCTCTTAATGAAGTGTTTATATATTCAGTGAAAGGCTGGTGATCTAGAAACAATTTACCAGTTAACACAGGGAGAGGACAAGGTAGTATCCTCTTTTAGTCTAGAGAGTAGAAGGTAATTTCAATGATTTCCAGGTCGAGATTTGTGTTTATACTATCTGGATGGTCCAGTTACTCCCAAGGAGGGGGAAAAACACATGAAACACGTGTTCCTAGAGACTTCTGCTTCTGGCCATGACGAAGTCGCTTGTAATGGACCAACCTTTCACCAAAACAGCTGTAAAACCGAACAAAATCTACAAGATAACTATTTTCAGATGTTGGGAAACTGGCAGTGCAGGTCTGTGATTTCTGAGAGAATAAGTTCAAGTGAGGTGAGTCCCAGATGATGTGATTCTTCTCTCTGGGAGCCCTGTCAGTGGCTGCACAGTTGGGGGATCACAAACACAGCACTGTGGTTTTGCTCAGGTCAGAAAGTAGAGATGAAGTGAGACACTACTGGGGTAGCTAGGATTTGTGAAAGAGGATAACAGAGAGAATGGAGTTTGCAGAAAAACAGCTGCCAAAACTTGTGTAAGTGTCCCCTTGAGTTTTGTTCTAAAATATCAGCTGTGCATGCATAAGGCAAACCTCTTCCATGAAGCCAGTCAATGAATATCTATCTATAGTTTTGAGCTAAACAGCTATTGGAGACCACACAGGGCTGGAGACCTTCCAGATATCAGACAATACGGAGAAACCTCAATGAACCCACAAGGAACTTAGTAGAGCAGAGTAATTCCCACTGAATCCACAGTACTCTTCAAGCACAGAATTTAAATGAGAACAAGAGAAGATACCCAAGTGTGGATCTAGTTTGCTTTCTAAAAATAGATACCATAAATGAGATTTTATGCATTTATGACCAGTCTTTCCATGTCACATATATTTAGTCATAATCATTTTCAGCAGTCCGACAACCAAGAGTATTGGTAGAAGTTCTTCCTGTTAGTAACATTCTCATTGGATTTTCTGATGATACAAAGTAAGCTATGACCGCTGGGCATGAGAGTACTAGGTTTTTCACACAACTTCAAGTAAGGGGAACATTTAGGATATAAATCTTTCGCGGCCGGGCGCGGTGGCTCACGTCTGTAATCCCAGCACTTTGGGAGGCCGAGGTGGGAGGATCACGAGGTCAGGATATCGAGCCCATCCTGGCTAACATGGTGAAACCCCGTCTCTACTAAAAGTACAAAAAATTAGCTGGGCGTGGTGGTAGCCGGGCCTGGTAGCGGGCGCCTGTAGTCCTTCCCAGCTACTGGGGAGGCTGAGGCAGGAGAATGGTGGGAACCCGGGAGGTGCAGCTTGCAGTGAGCCGAGATCACGCCACTGCACTCCAGCCTGGGTGACAGAGCGAGACTCCGTCTCAAAAAAAAAAAAAAAAAAAAAAAAAAAAAAAAAAAAAAAAAAAAGACAAACCTTTTGTGACACTAGGGCCAATAGCATTCACTTTTGATGCGCCAAATCCCATTGCCATTGTCAAACATAAGCTTAAGAACAAAAGAACGCAGGTAAATAGAACATATAAAGATGCCCTTGTAAAACTATCACAAAGAGCTATATATATTTCAGGGGAGACCTTTTTAATGCATATCATATATTGTCTGTAGTTTCAAATACCAAGTTTTTTCCTTTAGTGTTTTGTCAATGCTTAATTGACCTTTAAACTTTTAAAACTTTTCAATGGGTTCCTGAATTTGGCTTCAAGGAAACGATGTATCAGTATAATAGGTGTTCACTGTGTATGATATTAGGAGCTTAATATATTTATATTTATGAATATAAGTTTCTTAGCATCACATGGAGTCTCCAATCACATGATGTAACTGGATCTTCCTTTACTAGAAACTTAAAAATAATGTAAAAGTCTTGCAAGGAGAGAGCTGACATAGTCAAAGGGAAGAGAGGAAATACTCACTATATTGTGTGTAGCCAGCTGATCATCATATCATCATCAACCTCATTGTTTCATGTTTATATTTAAATATTATTTATATTTAAATATTATATTTAAATATTACATACATATTGAAGCTCTGACCTAGACTCTCATATCCTAACTTCTTTATATACATATAATGTGTGTGTGTATATATATATGTGTATATCTCCAAATATCACCTGTGCATATATAAGGCAAACCATATATATATATATCTCCAACCAGCTGTCTTCTTATCAGATCAAGGAAACGTAATAGCATATATTGTTAAGATTTGATAAAATGTAATTAATCTTTATTTTCCATGACTCTTACAAAAACATTTTATGCTATCAATTGACATGGATTCCTGCATATCTTGAAGCTTCAAAGAAATCAAGCCAGCTAAATGGTCAATTCTAGCATTACTCAATGATCCAACTTCAGTATAAAGCTAATTTATGTATGCAGCATATTGAGAGATTTTTTATTGCCGTTTACATTAGTCAGTGTTCTCCACAGAACAAAACCAAAATGAGATGTTATGAATGTATATCTATAAAGGTATTTTAGGTTTTAAATAGCTCGTGTGATTGTGGGGGAGCACATCTGAAATCTGTAGGACAGATCAGAAGGCAAGAGTTGATGCTGCAATCTGGATAGAACTTCTCTATCTGTAGACCTGTAAAACTAGGAGATAAGTTATCTGCTTCCAAAATACAACAGTGGAACAGGATAGGATAGGATAGGATAGGATAGGATAGGATAGGATAGGATAGGATAGGATAGGATAGGACAAACTTTTTTTTTTTTTTGAGAAGTAGTCTCGCTCTGTCACCCAGGCTGGAGTGCAGTGGCACGATCTCGGCTCACTGCAAGCTCCGCTTCTGGGTTCACGCCATTCTCCTGCCTCAGCCTCCTGAGTAGCTGGGACTACAGGTGCCAGCCACCATGCCTGGCTAATTTTTCATATTTTTAGTAGAGACAGGGTTTCACCGTGTTAGCCAGGATGATCTCAGTCTCCTGACCTTGTGATCCACCGGCCTCGGCCTCCCAAAGTGCTGGGATTATACGCATAAGCCACCACGCTTGGCCAGGATAAACATTTTTATTCCATTATGCAGTACGTTAGATGCCTCTTCCAGATAATCTAACCTTTTTCTATTAAGTGTCTCAAAATTCTTCTAGACTCTACCCATTATCCTTCCATATTTCAAAGTATTTTTAAGAACATCTCACTTTTCTGCACAAAGCCTGGATTACTGTCTTAGAGCTACCATAACAAAGTACTGAAAACTAGGAAACCATGGAGGCAGAGATTGGAGAGATGCATCTACAAGATAAGGAGCATTAGGAATTGCCAGCAACAATCAGAAGCTAAAAGTGAGGAAAGATTCTTCCATAAGCCCTTTGGAGGTAGTATGACCCTGATGACACCTTGATTTTATACTTCTAGCCCCCAAAACTGTGAGAGAATAAATGTCTAACATTAAAGCACCAATTCAGTACTTTGTTACAACTGCCATAGGAAACAGAGACACTGTTAAGTTTTGCTTTTTTTCTTTTATTCTCTCCTATATTCAAAATATCCTGCTTTTCAGCTACTCCTCTTTTCTTCTCTTGAACCTTGGGAAAAGCATAAAATTGATGATGATATTTTCTGTTCTTTCTTTTTCCATTTGCTAATTGACAGTATATAATAATATATTCCCAGCTCGGCATTTGCACCAACTCTTTTCCTAATTCCATTGGTATGCAAGCTATAGGGTGACTTCAAAAAGTTCATGGAAAGTATATATTATATATATAATATATAACAAATATATATTTATATATTATATATTTTATATTATATTTATATATTTATAATGTTTGTGTTTATATAATATATATTATGTGTTTATATATTATATTTTATATATAAACATATATATAATATATAATTATAATAATATATACACACACTGGCCAGGTGCAGTGGCTCATGCCTGTAATCCTAGCCCTTTGGGAGGCAGGCAGATCTCCTGAGGTCAGGAGTTCAGGATCAGCCTGGCCAACATGGTGAAACCCCATCTCTACTGAAATACAAAAATTAGCTGGGCGTGGTGGTGGGCACTTGTAATCCCAGCTACTCAGGAGGCTGAGGCAGGAGAATTGCTTGAACCTGGGAGGCAGAGGTTCCAGTGAGCCGAGTTCGTATGAGTTCGTACCACTGCACTCCAGCCTGGGCGACAGAGTTTGACTCCGTCTCAAAACAAACAAACAAACAAACAAACAAAATTATGAATGAATCTCAAAAGTTTTTTGCACCAAGATAAACTCATATTAACTAGGTATAACAAGTGTGAACAGTATCTACTTTGAGATACTAAGAAGAATAAGACATCAGTTTGAAAAGAGCCCCTATCATAGCAACATGGATTCTGTTGAGCAGACATCAAATTTTTATGATGAAGCTTGTGTGGAAAAATAGTGAAATCATTGATACTTTACAAAGAGTCTATGGTAACAAATGTCACCAGTTTGTAAATAGATAACTCATTTTAAGAAGGGACAAGACAATGTTGAAATGAAACCTGTAGCCGCTGATCATCCATATCAATTTTCAAGGAAAAAATTCATCTTGTCTGTGACCTAATTGAAGAGGACAAATGATTAACAGCACAAAAAATAGCCAACACTACAGACATCTCAGTTGGCTCAGCTTACACAATTCTGACTGAAAATTTAAAGGTGAGCAAACTTTCTATTCAATGGGTGCCAAAACCATTGCAGCCAAGTCAGCTGCAGACAAGAGCAGAACTTGCAATGGAAATTTTAAACAAGTGGGATCAAGATCCTGAAGCATTTCTTCAAGGAATTGTAGCAGGAAATGAAAAATGGCTTTACTAATATGATCCTGATGGCAAAACACAATCAAAGTAATGGCTACCAAGAGGTGGAAGGGGTCCAATCAAAAAGCAAAAGCCAACTAGTCAAGAGCAGAGGTCATGGCAACAGTTTTTGGGGATGCTCGAGGCATTTTGTTTGTTGACTTTTTGGAGGGCCAAAGAATGATAACATCTACTTACTATGAGAGTGTTTTGAGAAAGTTAGCCAAAATTTGAGCAGGAACATGCCTGGAACACTTCACCAGAGTCCTTCTCCACCATGACGGTGCTCCTGCTCATTCCTCTTATCAAACGAGGGCAATTTTATGAGAGCTTCAATGGGAAATCATTAGGCATCCACCTCGCGGTCCTGATTTGGCTCCTACATTTTGTTTCTTAGTCTTAAAAAATTATTTAAAAGACATCATTTTTCTTCAGTTAATAATGTACAAAAGGCTGAATTGGCATGATTAAATTCCTAGAACCCTCAGTTCCTTAGGGATAGACTACATAGCTGTTATCATTGCTTCCAAGGTGTTCTGACCTTGGTGAAACTTAGGCTGGGAAATAAAGTTTATATTTTTATTTTTATCTTTTAATGCCATTTCCATGAACTTTTTGAAGTCTCCTCATGTGTGTTTCTAAAAGCAAAACTCTATTCTACTATTGGCTCAGCAAGGCCAAAGACAGACATGGTTCTCATGAAGACCAGTTTCAGCAACATAGACTCCACCAGGAGGTAACTCTGTGTCACTGGAAATATCCGAGTTGATTTAGTCATTAAACATTTATTTTGTCCCTACCATGTTCCAGATACTATGCTAATCACTACACAGCATGATTTAAAATGTTTAATAAATATTTTATTGCACAAAAGATGACCCAAACTATATCCATGTTAATCATGTTAATAACCTCCTCCCCCCACGGTGATTTTCATACCTTGCCACGAGCCAATCTTCTCACAAGTAGTAGCTGTGTTGATGACTTTTCAGTTAGTGCTTCCTTCTGTTTATTACTAGTCTGTGTCACTGAGACCCTAGCATGTCCCACAGCTCATTTGCTACATTCCAACTCAACCCATCATCCACTACCAGTGTTACTACAGACAGTTCGCTTTGAATTCCCTGTTTTGCATTTGGAACAGCTTCAGAAGTCTATGATAATACATTCTACCTCTACAGCTGTTGTGAGGACTCAAATATGATAACTTATCTTGAGAAAACACTGCATGAACAACTGTTAATTATTACTGCTGCTCTTAAGGACCTTGCAGTCTAATGAAGAAGGGGTGTTGAGCAATTATTTCTGGATCTATGGAAGATATGTATACTTGTAACCGGCTGGAGTGATATCTTTCCTACCACCCTGGTAACTAACTTTTGTACTTCTTTAAGGAATTACAAATACAGCTTATTTTGACCATATCCAGCATTTCTAGAGTTTAAATGAAACAAAGGGGTAAATGCTGTAAGGCAAATAAAGGTAAGGTCCTCCTGAGAGCATAAGGAAACATCTTGTCCTTCTTTCAGATAAATGAGTCATAAGCTAGTTTCTCACACTGGTACCAGATTTCTCTCTTTGCTTCTCATTTATTAATCAGGGACAGTTGTGGATTTGGCCTCTGTATTTAACTGGAAACAATAAAAGAAAACTCAGCATCTAGCCTGGCTTTGTCACTACTTGTGGCTGGAGGTTGTAAAATCAGTTGACAGGTTAGGCATGTCTTTACAGACTTACTTGCAGTTGATAACCTCACAATCTTACCCCAACTTTATTGTGGTCAGTCAGTGACACACTCAGATGTTGGTTTGGATTCCATCTCTACAACTTAATAGCTATAAGTTTTGAAGGTTTGTATTTTTTTATTTTGTTTTGTGTGTTTGTGTGTGTGTGTGTGTGTATTTTGCCAAATTATATGACCTCTCTGTGGCTCAGTTTCCTCATGCATAAATTGAGAAAAATCAGAATTAGATTAAGTAATCAGATGAAGAGTTAGTATAGGATATGACTGACAAAATGATAGCTCTTACTATTTTTATTCTTATGTTTATGTATCATGGCATTCTCACATAAAACCCAGCATACTTAAATAGAATTTCAGAGCAAAAAACAAGGACCATTGAACTCTGATCAGGAAATAAAGTATGGTGACAGCTGGATGACCTAATATGCAAGCTTCTTGTTCTCCACATGCCTAGCATTTGCTTGTTCATGGCATTGAACTGAGACCCCATTCCCAGACACTTCCTCTCCAGTCAGTCATTCCCTCAACTGTCTTTCTTTTTCTTTTCTTGTAGGTGGAATGTTCTTCCTTTTTTCCAAATGTGCCTTACCAAATATATAAGTAAAGCAATTCACTTTCCCAGTTGAAAAGAACAGTGTGACACTATGCAAAGAAGACTGTAACATTGAAAGAAAAAATACATATGTCTGGATTCAAAATTTATTTCTGCTACTTCCTAGTTTTGTGACCTTGACCATGTTACTTATTTGCCTAAATTTTAGTTTCTTCACTTTAAAATGGCTATAATTTTATCTATCTGAACTGGTTTTTGAAGGGATGAAATATAATTCACAGGAAACACCTGCAACATCTTCTAGCCTAAAATTGGTAGGCACAATGTGAACAGTTACTGAAAGTACTACGAATACTATAAGGATATAAATTATTTTAAGTGAGAGTTTTTAAGACAAAATATTCCTAATGCTCTTCTTCTGTAATAATAAATGGATGAGAAAAAAGCTAATGTTATATTGAAAATAATACAGTGGGGGAGATTGCCATACTAGATATTAAAATATATTTTATAGCTGATCTAAACAGGGGTATTCACTAATGATTTTATATATATATATATACACATATATTTATCAGCTAAATAGACTAGTCTAAAACAAATTTTAGTATAGACATAAGAACTTACTCTATGGTAAAGGAAGGACTACAGTCTAATTAGAAAGGAATACATTGTTTAATAGATGATTATAAGAAATACAGCTATATATTAATAAAAGCACAGCTAGATCTTTAAATTCCAGGCTGAAAATATGCATCAGTGATAAAATATTGGAGAGGCTCAGTAGCTTGCCCAAGATCCCACAGTTAATGACTAGTATAGCTGGATATTAAATTTATATATTCTAACCACTATACTATATAACACAAAACTGTAAGAAAGTATGTTATCAATTATATAAAGGTTATTAAATATACATACATTATGTACATTACATAAAGGTGTGTACATATATACAATTCATATTTAATTATTCATATACATATTTTTAAAGGTTGGACACTGCTATAGCAAAATGCTATGGTAATGAATAATTTTCTATGGTGCTTGAAATTATATTTTCACTTTAAAATAATTTTCTGCATTTTCTATAAAGGACATTTTATACTTTCACAAACAGAAAAATAAACACCCATAAAAATGAATATGCTCCTTTTTAAAGGGGGATTTAAAAACATTCACTTCTGTATACATATAGCCCTGTGTTTTCCTGATATCAGAGGTCCTCAAAGATCAGATGAAAATTATCCGTTATTTCATGGGAATGCTTGCTACAGTATAATTAGCTGCCTTGGGGGAAAATCACCCTTGCTTGCTTTAACATTATGTTAGAGCATGTTTCAGACTTGTTTCTCCCCGTCTTCATCTTTTCCCCCATTAAATAAAACGTCTTGCCTTGAGCACGCACATTTATCTCAATTTTCCAATCTTCTTCTTTTCTACTTAAAATCTTCTGGAAATATTATTACTTGGGGATCTTGATGACTTTACATAAGTCTGGGTACCCTTACTCCCCAAAACTAGGAGAA
Source organism: Rhinopithecus roxellana (assembly GCF_007565055.1). Lineage (NCBI taxonomy): Eukaryota > Metazoa > Chordata > Mammalia > Primates > Cercopithecidae > Rhinopithecus > Rhinopithecus roxellana. The sequence continues at coordinate 69,992,922 of NC_044557.1, read as the reverse complement.
CTGAGACTGGTGTGCTTTAAAGACCATTTCACATCACATTCAAGTTTGGAGGTAATGTCTTAGATGCTGTCTATGAATTAATTTTTGAATGCTGTTCATCCAATAACTTAACGTAAAAATAGACATGAGGAAGCTTCTGGTTCCTACCATGATAGTGAACTAGCATAAGCTGCTGGATCGAAATCAAATCTGGAGGATCTGCAGAAGTCAGAGAGAATCAATAAATCATGAAAAATTTCAGGCCAGATTGAAATCTATATTGAACTTGTGTGTGTGTGTGTGTGTGTGTGTGTGTGGTGTTTGCATATGTGAGCAGCTGGATCCCAGGACAGATGGGAACTGGAGACAGCAGGGAGAGGTTTGATTGAAAGAATGCTTTCTTCTGGCCTTGCCTTGGGAGAACAGTTGCCTGCCCTTTTACTGATAATATCAGTAGCCTTGATGGTCTTGATCACTGAAGCCTGCATCCACTGGTAACATCTGAGCAGCACAAAAGCCCTACTGGGCTGAAAAATGACAAAAACAGATGAAGCCTGAGAAGAAATTCTTGGGAATTCACATTACACTTCGCCAAATTCTTAGGACCAAAGGATTCTACATTTTTATATATAAAGTAGAGAACTTTTATAAATGTGGGTTATTATTAGGCCATAACAGAAACCTCTGTGTGTTACAAAGGAACAGTATCACACTATGTTCTGTGACCATAGGCAACAAAAATATAAAATAAAAACACAAAGCTTAAAAAAAAACCCATATATTTAGAAATTAAATAACACATTACCAAATAACACTAAAATTAAAAGGAAATTGTAAGGAAAATTAGGAAATATTTACAACAGAATTATAATAAAAGTGGTAAGTCAAAATGTGTAGTGTGTAGCTAAAACAGAACTTAGAAGTAAATGAGTAGTTTAAATAAATTTATCAGGTTATAAAAATGATTTTTTTTAAAAAAACTGTCCATTAATAACGTCTAGAGACAATGACCAATTCTGTAGTGCTCAGCTTGAAGGTTTCCAAATGCCATTTTCCTTTAAATGGAACACAGTTCCTGGAGGAAATGCCTGATTCCAGATATGGGGATGATATATACAAGATAAATCTAGGATATTTTCTTATGACATAATTGTCTTGATAGCTTCTTTGCAGAAAACAGAAATAAATTAAAAAATGAACAAAAATGCTATCAGAGACTAGTAAGATCATATAGAATAAACTCAAAAACTAACTTGAAAGGCTACCACTGGCCACAGATGGGATAATTTGAGCATCAATAAGAATAATAATAGAAATATAAGTTTAACTGCATCATATGTTTAAATCCATGAGTTCATAAGGACACAAAATCTTGATTACTCATCTTTGAGGAACAGTGGGGGAATCAACTTATTATTTTGAAAGCTATAATGTAAATAAAAAGAAAAAACAAAACCAAGCACCCATCCTCTCTTTCCAAACTGAATTATGTTCAATCTAACCAAACAGCTAGTAGTGGAAGTTTCTTTTTGTAAAAGCCTTCGAGCTACCAAAAGAAGAAAAAATTAAGAATTTAGAATCTCATCCCTTTAAAAACTCCAAGGCATTAGTGAATCTAGGCAGTGATTATTGGTGGCTTGCCAGTATCACAAAAAAGAAAGACAGCTAGACATTATGAGCCTCTCAATGGAAACATGCAGTATTACCTATGAAATAGTCTTGCCAGAAAAAGAACTCAAAGTCTGATTTGACTTTAGACCAACTGCAAAAAGCAAGAAGCACAGGTGATGAAAGAACATGTTAGCTGACAGCACAGGAATACAGGTAGCAAATTCTAGGCTGTGGGACATGCTACAAGACAAATAAACTGATTTCCTCAACCAATAAATTACAAGAAACAAAAAATAAGAGAGGGAAGAATTTATAGATTGAAGGAGATTTAAAAGACATATTAGCCAAGTACAGTGTATGGATTCAGACTAATGGGAGATAATCATTGAAATTTGAATATGGACTAACTAATAATATTAAGGTGTTACTTTTTTATTTTAAAAGATATAATAACGGTATTTTGATTAAGTGTTTAAAATCTTATCTTTCACATCTGACACTAAAATATTTATGAATGATATACTGTCTAGGATTTCCCTCCATATAGTAAAGGGAAGATATATGGAGATACAGAAGAAATAAGATAGGCCATGACTTGAGCATAGTTGAACTTGGTTGATGAGCACATTAAGGCACATTGTACTATTCTCTCCATTTATATGTGTGATGGTTCATACTGAGTGTCAACTTGATTGGATTGAATTATACAAAGTGTTGATCCTGGGTGTGTCTGTGAGAGCATTGCCAAAAAAGATTAACATTTGAGTCAGTGGACTGGGAAGGCAGATGCACTCTTAATCTGGTGGACACAATCTATTGACCTTTAATTCAATAAGCATTAAAGAAATTGGAATGGTAGTCTGCTATCTTGTCCCTCGAATATCAGTGTCTTGATAGTTTTAAGGATGAGCTCTAACAAACTTTCAAGGAACAACGAGTTTCTATTGCTTTCCGTGTTGTTGCAGAAAATGTAAAAGGAGCCTAGTATGATCATGATTCCAAAACTAGATAGGAAAAGGAGCCTATAGACCCATATTAATTGTGAATCCCAAGTAAAGGACTTCTACTTCAGCTTAAAATTGAGAAAATTGCAAGAATATGCCACTCTCATCCTAATAATAAGAACAATCTGAGAAATCATGTTGTTTTTAAACCCAACTGATAGCTGAAGAAGAAAAAACAACAAACAAACAAAAACTAATGAACAGAAATCCAGAAAGTGATGAGCCCTTCGTAGGAAAGAAGAGATCCACAACTGCTCTCTTCCTTGGCATGTAGCAGGAGGAGGAAGAATCTGCCTGAGACACGGGGAAAAAGAAATCTGTTGAAATGTTAACAGATTTTAAAGCCCAAGTGTGAGCTGGTATTGCATGATGATTTAGTATCTCTAGGATCCTCAGACACAGACAGGCTGACTGTGTCCCTCTGTTTTCACAGGCCTTTGTGAAATCTCAGGAGAAAGATTGAGGTGTTGGTGGGCAGGTGAGTTGAGAGAGACCTCAGGCCTCCTGCAGACACAAGCATGAGAGACCTTGCTAGTGAACTACTGTCTATGTGGACTCAGACCCCATACTAGTAGCCTAACAGAAGGAGCATTTCTTTTTTTTTTGCATATAAATGTGATTTACTTCGTTCTCTACTCTTCTTTTACACACAGTGCATAGTAGTCAATCCAAAATTATGGGGCATGAAAAGAAATAAGAATATTTGACCTATTTCTTAATAAAATGTGGAAGAAGAGAACAGGATAAAGAAAAGAGAAGCCAGATGGCCAAATAGGAACAGCTCCAGTCTCCAACTCCCAGCGCGAGCGACACAGAAGACTGGTGATTTCTGCATTTTCAACTGAGGTACTGGGGTCATCTCACTAGGGAGTGCCGGACAATCGGTGCTGGTCAGCTGCTGCAGCCTGACCAGCGAGAGCTGAAGCAGGGCGAGGCATCGCCTCACCTGGAAAGTGCAAGCGGGAAGGGAATCCCTTTTCCTAGCCAGGGGAACTGAGACACACAACACCTGGAAAATCGGGTAACTCCCACCCCAATACTGCGCTTTAAGCAAACGGGCACACCAGAAGAATATATCCCTCACCTGGCCGGGAGGGTCCCACGCCCACGGAGCCTCCCTCATTGTTAACACAGCAGTCTGCGGCGATCTAACCGAAAGGCAGCAGCGAGGCTGGGGGAGGGGCGCCCGCCATTGCTGAGGCTTAAGTAGGTAAACAAAGCTGCTGGGAAGCTTGAACTGGGTGGAGCTCACAGCAGCTCAAGGAAACCTGCCTGTCTCGATAGACTCCACCTCTGGGGGCAGGGCTCAGCTAAAAAAACAACAGGGGAAACAGCAAAGGCCTGAGCAGATGTGAACGACTCTGTCTGACAGCTTTGAAGAGAGCAGTGGATCTCCCAACACGGAGGTTGAGATCTGAGAACGGACAGACTGCCTGCTCAAGTGGGTCACTGACCCCTGAGTAGCCTAACTGGGAGACATCCCCCACTAGGGGCAGTCTGACACCCCACACCTCACAGGGTGGAGTACACCCCTGAGAGGAAGCTTCCAAAGTAAGAATCAGACAGGTACACTCGCTGTTCAGCAATATTCTATCTTCTGCAACCTCTGCTGCTGATACCCAGGCAAACAGGGTCTGGAGTGGACCTCAAGCAATCTCCAACAGACCTATAGCTGAGGGTCCTGACTGTCAGAAGGAAAACTATCAAACAGGAAGGACACCTATACCAAAACCCCATCAGTACGTCACCATCATCAAAGACCAGAGGCAGATAAAACCACAAAGATGGGGAAAAAGCAGGGCAGAAAAGCTGGAAATTCAAAAAATAAGAGCGCATCTCCCCCTGCAAAGGAGCGCAGCCCATCGCCAGCAACAGATCGAAGCTGGTCAGAGAATGACTTTGACGAGATGAGAGAAGAAGGCTTCAGTCCATCAGACTTCTCAGAGCTAAAGGAGGAATTACGTACCCAGCACAAAGAAACTAAAAATCTTGAAAAAAGAGTGGAAGAATTGACAGCTAGACTAATTAATGCAGAGAAGGTCATAAACGAAATGACAGAGATGAAAACCATGACACGAGAAATACGTGACAAATGCACAAGCTTCAGTAACCGACTCAATCAACTGGAAGAAAGAGTATCAGCGATTGAGGATCAAATGAATGAAATGAAGCGAGAAGAGAAACCAAAAGAAAAAAGAAGAAAAAGAAATGAACAAAGCCTGCAAGAAGTATGGGATTATGTAAAAAGACCAAATCTGCGTCTGATTGGGGTGCCTGAAAGTGAGGGGGAAAATGGATCCAAGTTGGAAAACACTCTTCAGGATATCATCCAGGAGAACTTCCCCAACCTAGTAGGGCAGGCCAACATTCAAATTTAGGAAATACAGAGAACGCCACAAAGATACTCCTAGAGAAGAGCAACTCCAAAACACATAATTGCCAGATTCACCAAAGTTGAAATGAAGGAAAAAATCTGAAGGGCAGCCAGAGAGAAAAGTCGGGTTACTCACAAAGGGAAGCCCATCAGACTAACAGCAGATCTCTCGGCAGAAACTCTACAAGCCAGAAGAGAGTGGGGGCCAATATTCAACGTTCTTCAAGAAAAGAATTTTCAACCCAGAATTTCATATCCAGCCAAACTAAGTTTCATAAGTGAAGGAGAAATAAAATCCTTTACAGATAAGCAAATGCTTAGAGATTTTGTCACCACCAGGCCTGCCGTACAAGAGACCCTGAAGGAAGCCCTAAACATGGAAAGGAACAACTGGTACCAGCCATTGCAAAGACATGCCAAAATGTAAAGACCATCAAGGCTAGGAAGAAACTGCATCAACTAACGAGCAAAATAACCAGTTAATATCATAATGGGAGGATCAAGTTCACACATAACAATATTAACCTTAATTGTTAATGGACTAAATGCTCCAATTAAAAGACACAGACTGGCAAACTGGATAAAGAGTCAAGACCCATCAGTCTGCTGTATTCAGGAGACCCATCTCACATGCAGAGACATACATAGGCTCAAAATAAAGGGATGGAGGAAGATCTACCAAGCAAATGGAGAACAAAAAAAAGCAGGCGTGGCAATCCTAGTCTCTGATAAAACAGACTTTAAACCATCAAAGATCAAAAGAGACAAAGAGGGCCATTACATAATGGTAAAGGGATCAATTCAACAGGAAGAGCTAACTATCCTAAATATATATGCACCCAATACAGGAGCACCCAGATTCATAAAGCAAGTCCTTAGAGACTTAAAAAGAGACTTAGACACCCATACAATAATAATGGGAGACTTCAACACTCCACTGTCAACATTAGACAGATCAACGAGACAGAAAGTTAACAAGGATATCCAGGAATTGAACTCATCTCTGCACCAAGTGGACCTAATAGACATCTATAGAACTCTCCACCCCAAATCAACAGAATATACATTCTTCTCAGCATCACATCGCCCTTATTCCAAAATTGACCACATAATTGGAAGTAAAGCACTCGTCAGCAAATGTAAAAGAACAGAAATTATAACAAACTGTCTCTCAGACCACAGTGCAATCAAACTAGAAGTCAGGACTAAGAAACTCAATCAAAACCGCTCAACTACATGGAAACTGAACAACCTGCTCCTGAATGAAATGAAGGCAGAAATAAAGATGTTCTTTGAAACCAATGAGAACTAAGATACAACATACCAGAATCTCTGGGACACATTTAAAGCACTGTGTAGAGGGAAATTTATAGCACTAAATGCCCACAAGAGAAAGCAGGAAAGATCTAAAATTGACACTCTAACATCACAATTAAAAGAACTAGAGAGGCAAGAGCAAACACATTCAAAAGCTAGCAGAAGGCAAGAAATAACTAAGATCAGAGCAGAACTGAAGGAGATAGAGACAGAAAAAACCCTCCAAAAAATCAATGAATCCAGGAGTTGGTTTTTTGAAAAGATCAACAAAATTGACAGACCGCTAGCAAGACTAATAAAGAAGAAAAGAGAAAAGAATCAAATAGATGCAATAAAAAATGAAAAAGGGGATATCACCACCGACCCCACAGAAATACAAACTACCATCAGAGTATACTATAAACACCTCTACGCAAATCAACTAGAAAATCTAGAAGAAATGGATAATTTCCTGGACACTTACACTCTCCCAAGACTAAACCAGGAAGAAGTTGAATCCCTGAATAGACCAATAGTAGGCTCTGAAATTGAGGCAACAATTAATAGCCTACCCACCAAGAAAAGTCCAGGACCAGATGGATTCACAGCTGAATTCTACCAGAGGTACAAGGAGGAGCTGGTACCATTCCTTCTGAAACTATTCCAATGAATAGAAAAAGAGGGAATCCTCCCTAACTCATTTTATGAGGCCTACATCATCCTGATACCAAAGCCTGGCAGAGACACAACAAAAAAAGAGAATTTTAGACCAATATCCCTGATGAACATCGATGCAAAAATCCTCAATAAAATACTGGCAAACCGGATTCAGCAGCACATCAAAAAGCTTATCCACCATGATCAAGTGGGCTTCATCCCTGGGATGCAAGGCTGGTTCAACATTCACAAATCAATAAACATAATCCAGCATATAAACAGAACCAAAGTCAAGAACCACATGATTGTCTCAATAGATGCAGAAAAGGCTTTTGACAAAATTCGACAGCCCTTCATGCTAAAAACACTCAATAAATTCGGTATTGATGGAACGTACCTCAAAATAATAAGAGCTATTTATGACAAACCCACAGCTAATATCATACTGAATGGGCAAAAACTGGAAAAATTCCCTTTGAAGACTGGCACAAGACAGGGATGCCCTCTCTCACCACTCCTATTCAACATAGTGTTGGAAGTTCTGGCTAGGGCAATCAGGCAAGAGAAAGAAATCAAGGGTATTCAGTTAGGAAAAGAAGAAGTCAAATTGTCCCTGTTTGCAGATGACATGATTGTATATTTAGAAAACCCCATCGTCTCAGCCCAAAATCTCCTTAAGCTGATAAGAACTTCAGCAAAGTCTCAGGATGCAAAATTAATGTGCAAAAATCACAAGCATTCTTATACACCAGTAACAGACAAACAGAGAGCCAAATCAGGAATGAACTTCCATTCACAATTGCTTCAAAGAGAATAAAATACCTAGGAATCCAACTTACAAGGGATGTAAAGGACCTCTTCAAGGAGAACTACAAACCACTGCTCAGTGAAATCAAAGAGGACAGAAACAAGTGGAAGAACATACCATGCTCATGGATAGGAAGAATCAATATCGTGAAAATGGCCATACTGCCCAAAGTTATTTATAGATTCAATGCCATCCCCATCAAGCTACCAATGAGTTTCTTCACAGAATTGGAAAAAACTGCTTTAAAGTTCATATGGAACCAAAAAAGAGCCCGCATTGCCAAGACAATCCTAAGTCAAAAGGACAAAGCTGGAGGCGTCACGCTACCTGACTTCAAACTACACTACAAGGCTACAGTAACCAAAACAGCATGGTACTGGTACCAAAACAGAGATATAGACCAATGGAACAGAACAGAGTCCTCAGAAATAATACCACACATCTACAGCCATCTGATCTTTGACAAACCTGAGAGAAACAAGAAATGGGGAAAGGATTCCCTATTTAATAAATGGTGCTGGGAAAATTGGCTAGCCATAAGTAGAAAGCTGAAACTGGATCCTTTCCTTACTCCTTATACGAAGATTAATTCAAGATGGATTAGAGACTTAAATGTTAGACCTAATACCATAAAAACCCTAGAGGAAAATCTAGGTAGTACCATTCAGGACATAGGCATGGGCAAGGACTTCATGTCTAAAACACCAAAAGCAATGGCAGCAAAAGCCAAAATTGACAAATGGGATCTAATTAAACTAAAGAGCTTCTGCACAGCAAAAGAAACTACCATCAGAGTGAATAGGCAACCTACAGAATGGGAGAAAATTTTTGCAATCTACTCATCTGACAAAGGGCTAATATCCAGAATCTACAAAGAACTCAAACAAATATACAAGAAAAAAACAAACAACCCCATCAAAAAGTGGGCAAAGGATATGAACAGACATTTCTCAAAAGAAGACATTCATACAGCCAACAGACACATGAAAAAATGCTCATCATCACTCGCCATCAGAGAAATGCAAATCAAAACCACAATGAGATACCATCTCACACCAGTTAGAATGGCAATCATTAAAAAATCAGGAAACAACAGGTGCTGGAGAGGATGTGGAGAAATAGGAACACTTTTACACTGTTGGTGGGATTGTAAACTAGTTCAACCATTATGGAAAACAGTATGGCAATTCCTCAAGGATCTAGAACTAGATGTACCATATGACCCAGCCATCCCACTACTGGGTATATACCCAAAGGATTATAAATTATTCTACTACAAAGACACATGCACACATATGTTTATTGCAGCACTATTCACAATAGCAAAGACTTGGAATCAACCCAAATGTCCATCTGTGACAGACTGGATTAAGAAAATGTGGCACATATACACCATGGAATACTATGCAGCCATAAAAAAGGATGAGTTTGCGTCCTTTGTAGGGACATGGATGCAGCTGGAAACCATCATTCTTAGCAAACTATCACAAGAAGAGAAAACCAAACACCGCATGTTCTCACTCATAGGTGGGAACTGAACAATGAGATCACTTGGACTCGGGAAGGGGAACATCACACACTGGGGCCTATCATGGGGAGGGGGGAGGGGGGAGGGATTGCATTGGGGATTTATACATGATATAAATGACGAATTGATGGGTGCTGACAAGTTGATGGGTGCAGCACACCAACATGGCACAAATATACATATGTAACAAACCTGCACGTTATGCACATGTACCCTAGAACTTGAAGTATAATAAAAAAAATAAAAATAAAAATAAAAAAAAGAAAAGAGAAGCTATCCTACCAGATAATTAAGACGTAATAAGTCTTAATGCTATGATAGATCCTAGAGCTGTAAGAATGAAAACAGTGTCATGTTGAACTAAGAATAGATATATTGATCAGTGAACAGAACAGATCTTACCCAGAATGATAGTGTTTTTCTGCCCAGCTGATGATTGTTACATGACACGTGGAGACACCACCAATGTATAAACAGTAATATGACATAAGAGCAGTCCACAGAGAAATTTAATGCCTTTCATTGTTCCTAAAGCACACTTTGTGACCCATTTTCTGACCTAGAATATGTTTGTCTCAAAGGGCAGGGAGACCAAGGTCACTGTTAACTAGTCTTTGAATAATTAACAGGGCTGACAGTTTAGATCTCAGTAAATAGTCTCCAGTACTTTTATGTGAGATGTTAATTACAGCATTTCAGGCCTCACTAGTTAATTGAATTGTTAGCCAGAGAATTTAACATTTACTTTCTATTGACCACCTGCTGTGTTAGAGGAATGAGAAACTGCTCTCTGGGGATGGTTGTACTAAAGCAGCTTTCTTTTTTCTTAGTAGCAATGCACAGGAAGCATCATAAAAACACAACAGTAGCCTGGTAGAGCTTGAGAACTGGGCAATTAACCATGGCCTCTTCATGGTAGTTATTCTGCTCTAACTTAAAACTCTGCCAGATATTTGCCATTATCATCTTTGGATCAAATGATGGAAAATGCATATGTCAACATTTTCTGCAGTGGGAAGGGAGGCTTCTCAAGTACTTTGTGTAGTAACTGTGCTGACCTAGTTATTTTTCTAAAATTGGCAGATGCTCATATGTCTTCTTGAGAAACTCAGTATCTTCTTAGGCTATAGAAGGATAACACAGATTTCTGCATAGACTACGAGAGAACTTTTGATTTTTCAATAACTACCCATTTTTCAAATACCTTCTTTGTGCACATATACCTGCCATTGTGCTCATAGTAATATCTAATATTACCAAATCTTTACTAAGTTGTAAGGGTTTTACGTGCAATCCCCCTAACAATCTGTTAAGATAGGGTCTGTTACTATTCTCATTTTTAAGATGAAGAAACAGTGGCATTAAAAGGCAAATAAATGGTAGATCTACTATTAGAATCCAGGCTAATTAGAATCCTAAACTACATGCAAAAAGAAGGAGAATGGCATTTCAGAAATGGAATAGCAGGTGAAAAAAGAAACCCAATCTGGGGAAAAATTGGTGAGTTCTAGAACATACACAGAGAAAAATGTGTCTAGAGTGCAAGACACATTGGTCTCCATGTAATTCCTAGAACAAGGGGAAAGTGCATATGCCGATCAGATTGGAACAAAAACTGGGATCAAATAAGTCTGGACTTTAAAGATTATGGTAAGGAGTTTAGATGTTGCTCTTAGAAAAATAGGAAACTACCATTTCTCAATTTTGAAAGATCACTCATGCAGTTATGTGGAAAATGGGCTGTCTGCTTCTTTTTGTAAATAGGTTTTATAGAAACACAGGCACATCGGTTTGTTTACATATTGTCCATGACTGCTTTCATGCTATCATGGCAGAGGTGAGTAGCAGAAACAGAGACAGGATGACCCAGAAAGCCTAAACTATTGGCTATCTGGCCCTTTGGAGAAAAATTTTTGGACCCCAGAGGGTAGAGGATAAAGTTGAGAGAGACCATTTAAGAAGCTATTTAATGCACACAGTGAAGAGATAATAGGAGGATGGCTGAGGATGTGAAGAGAGGACTTATTTAAGATACGTTTTTTTTTTTTTTTTAGTTTTTTTTTTTTTTTTGAGATGGAGTCTTGCTCTTGTCACCCTTGTCACCAAGGCTGGAGTGCAATGGCAATGATCTCGGCACACTGCAAATCCCACTTCCCAGATTCAAGCGATTCTCCTGCCTCAGCCTCCCAAGTAGCTGGGATTACAGGTGCCCACCACCACACCCGGCTAATTTTTGTATTTTTAGTAGAGATGGGGTTTCACCATATTGGCCAGACTGATCTCAAACTCCTGACTTCATGATCTGCCAACCTCAGCCTCCCGAAGTGTTGGGATTACAGGCATGAGCCACCACGCCCAGCCAAGATATGTTTTTAAGCTATGATTGTCATCAGTGGTTCTTAAACTTGGTGTGAGTCAACAGGGAATGTGCTACAAAAGGAGATGCTTGACCACTACAAATAGAGATTTTATTAAGTAGTTTGAGGGGAGGTACGTTGGACAGGAAGGGGGAAGACCTTGGCTTTTTTTTTTTTTTTTTTTTTTTTTTTTTTTTTTTTTTTTTTTTTTGAGACAGATTCTGTTTCTGTCAACCAGACTGGAGTGCAGTGGCACCATCTCGGCTCACTGCAACCTCTGCCTCCGGAGTTCAAGCGATTCTCCTACCTCAGCATCCTGCCACCATGCTCGGCTAATTTTTTGTATTTTTTTGTAGAGACGGGTTTTGCCATGTTGGCCAGGCTAGTCTCGAACTTCTGACCTCAGGTGATTCACCCGCTTGGCCTCCCAAAGGTCTGGGATTACAAACATGAGCCACTGTGCCCGGCCAGCATCTTCATTTTTAAAGAGCTGCCCAGCACAGGAGTTCTCAGACTCCACTTTGAAAACCAGTTGTCTAGATGGGGGTTGGAAGTGGGGAGCAAGAGTTGGAGAGAAGAGTAGGGTCAGGAGCAACCTTGAGGTATTAGACACATGGTGATGCCATTTCATGCAACAGGGAAGACACAGGAAGAAAGAGATTCAAAGAGAAAATAAATCAAGACTTCAATTTGGGACACATTGAGCTTCTTGAAACACATTTAATTGAAGATAAATTGGTAATTGGATAAATGAGATTGGAGCATAGGGAGGAGGTTAGAGTCAGTGACATAAATACCACTAGATGGTATTTAAATTAAGAGAATGAAAGAGACTATCTGGGAGTAAGTGTAGAGAAAGAATATAAGGTTATCTCGTATGCCTTCTTCAGGAATCCCAGCCTTTAGAAGGTGGGATGTGTAAGCCAGCTGCAGTAGTGTGCATCTGTAGTCCAGTTAATCAGGAGGTTGAGGTGGGAGGATCCTTTAGCCCCAGGAGTTTGAGTTTGGCCTGGACATCATAGAGGGATTACATCTCTGAAAAAAATATTTAAATTACATTTAAAACAAGTGGGATTGGCTGTGAGAAGAAGACCAGGCAAATAGAAACAGAAATTAGCAACCAGAGAAATGGGAGGGGAAAATGCCCTGATGTAGACATCTACTGTCATTCCTTTGGAAAATATTATTGTATATCCTCCTCTCAGATGGTCTCAAAGCCTCCAAACTATTCCTCACATTGTAACTAGAAAGATATTTTAAAAATAAAATGTGATTTGGTCATGCCTTTGCATAAAATAATATTACAGTCAACACCCTTCATAATTTGACTCCTTGAGCTATGTAATGATATAATTGAGTTGGAAAATCTTTTCTGGGAATTTCAGCAGACATATCACACAAGGCAGACAGCTTGGTTAGAAGAACACAAAGAGAATTACTATTTACTGCATTGCAGATCAGTGACCTTTTCACAGGATACAACCATATGTGGTTGTCCTGGCATAGGACTTGCTATTTATACCTATCACTTGCTAAGCCCACTGCAATACACAGTTTTAGGAGGTACTAATCTCATAGTACACAATAAATGGCTCTCCAGTTGTTGCAAAACTGACAATATTTTATACTATAGTTTAATTGCCTATTTACTTGTTTGATGCTCATCAATAAGCTATACCCTTATTGAGGACAGGATCTTTCTTATCCGTCACTCTATTCCTAGCAAAAGGCATACCTGCATATATATGACCAAAAATATTGTTGAATATACAAGTGCTACTACTAATAACTTTACTTTTTGTTTATTCCTCAAGAATGTATTGAGTGTGTGTAGTGTACTAAAAATGTGCTAGATCCTTGGAATAAAAGAATGAACCAAAGATGCAAGGTCCCTCATCATATGAACCAGGGCATATCTTTTTTAGTCTAGCCAATTTCATTCAATTCATTTCAATGCAGCCCAACTCAGTTCAACTCATTCACTGCAACCCAACTCAACTCAACTAATTCCCAATTCAACTCAACTTAGTCCAAACCAATTAAGTGCAAAATAATGCAATTCAATTCAGTACATACAATTATATTCAATTAGACAGACTTTAATTGAGCATGTCATATATATCAAAGCCTGGCCTAAGAGAGGAAACATGCAATGTCTCTCAAGATTTTAATAAAACCACTTGGAAAGTATGCATCTTTAGTTAAACAATCTTAAAAGAATCTTAAACAAGATTCTTAAAACAAGAATCTTAAAAGTCATCTCACATTTTGGTGATTAGGAAAAAAATGCTGTTACGATTGACATAGAAATACCATATTAAAAATAAAAATGCCTTAAATTATATATTAATTTTTTTACATATACAAAAAAGTTTGATTTTTTTCAGAATTAAAAATTTTTAAATGAATTTAAAAAATCAGTTAAAAAAAATTGTGGTCCAAGTGCAAAGTTCCAGACATATGTGGTTCAATCATTAGTTGATCTCTGGGATGTTGATTATTCATTTGCTCTTTATGTTTTGAATCTAGTGAGGTTAGAAGATGTTAAAGTTAGTCCTTTAACTGCTAAGCTTTGATACGTCATAGTTTTGTGTCCAAAAACCTGATCAGTTTTGCCAGGCTCTGACATGGCTGTGTTGCTCTGTAGCATTTTTGCCAGAGTATACTGCACTGTCAGGGAGCAGTTTCACAGTGTACTACTTGTCCAGTTTGGATCACCACCTAACGATGGGCTTCCAAGTTTCTGAAAAACTGGGACACTGGTTGTTATACTCAGGTTCTCTACATCTCTGCCCAGTCCTGCCACCTCCTCTCCCCAGCAAAGTTTATCCTACTCAGTTATAATGAATGGAAAGTTACAGCTAATTTAACATCCCCTTGAAATTTAAAATTTGAGCTTTGTCAGTCCAGTGATGCAAATAAACTTAATTTTATTTTTACCATAATGCCAAAGGAGGATTTTATTTCTGGCTTGTTTTTCTTCTGCTCTTCAGTATCCAAAGCAACCTTGGAATTCATTGAAAAGTCATATTTAATATTTTTTTATAAAATAAAGTAAACATACACAACTCCTCTCATTCTTCAAGTTTCAGATTTTTTTTCCTCCATCCTTCCAGACTAAAGTAGGGATCCCTACAAAGTGTTCCTTCAGGCCTAGGTATGTTCCTATCACTGTATAATATAAAGTGTTTCTCTAAGTGTTTACTTACTACCTGCACTAAGAGGTTGGTGGCAGAGGGCAGGGGTGCATTTATGTCATCTTCATCCTCAAGCACTTTTAGAGCTTGGCACATATTGTTCACCCAACAAACGTCCTTTGCATGACTGTCAGTGAAGCCTGCATCATGTTTATTAGCATAGCTTTGGTTTTTTAGAAGGAGCTGTTTGGGAAGAATCTCTTGGAATAGTAATTGAGAACTCTGTTGAGTTTTCTTGCATTGGATCCGACAGTTTGGCAGCACTTCAGAACCACATTCTATAATCTAAATTTGAAGCTAAATGTGTATCTGTTTTAGGGGAAAAATGTACAGTAGACTATATGCTGAAAAAGTATTAAGCATTGTGAGTAACTGAAGGGATTCTACCATTGGTTATGCCAATCAGCTGGTATCCTCTTCTCTGATTCTTGCACATGAGACTTATCAAAACTTATCATCAACACTCCAAATCTTTTGAGACTAAACAGTGTCCATGCACAGGGAATTTGAAAGATTGAACACATGCTTTAAGGCTTAAATAGACATCGTACTAAGTAAAATAGAAAACTTTGCCTAAAACTGGGTTACATTTGCTACTTACACATTAAATCAGAGTTTTGAGGTGACTCCTAAGATGCTTTTTGTATGCAGAAAAGTCAATTCATGGTTTTACTTTGTTTTAAAATTCTTATTCCATTATAGTCACAAATATAAGAAAGAACTTGTCTTCTCTTTCAAGAAGGTTTTGTTTGAGTTACATTTCATATGATTCTATTTAAAATTCTAGCTAATTTTACCAACCACCTAATTGCCTTTGGAAAATATTTGATTTCATTTACAATTTCATTAAATTTATACTTTCTTTCCAAGTACTTGGGTTGTCTGAATTAATAAACAAACTATTTCCAAGCACTTATATAGCTTATATATATCTGATAATTTGCACATATATGGTGAAGCTTGAGTTCTCTTAAGCACTTCAAAACTCATGTAAATCACAAGTGTAATTCAATATGAAACATATAGCTAATCTATTATTCTACTATGCCAAAACCACTACAATACTACTGGCATATAAGATCACAAACATACACAGACTGCTTAACCAATCTATGTAAATGCTAAGAATTTTATTATCTTAAATACTTACACATTTAATCCTAAATATTCCCAGATTTAAAAGATGCTCACCCACCTGGAAACTATTATATAATTTCATAACAGGAGGATATTGTTCTGTGCAATTTCAAGGTTATTTTATTATAATGTTTAAAGCAATCATTTTAAAGACAAAACATTTTGTTTTCAAAAGGCTGATAGGGTCCTAGGGGATTCACTGAACACTATGTCACGGATGACATAACATCAAGATGGAAGTGTTCTAACGGGACCCATACATTTTTTCATCCCCATATCACTCTGTTGGATTGTGCATTTCTCTGTTTTTTGGTATACGGGAATGCTTTACCATCTAGTTCTAAAGATTTTTAAGCTTGATGGAATCCTTTTCTCTTTCACATTCTTAGATCCCCACAACATGGAAACATAATTTTTAAATATCCAATTGAATTCTTAGTTATGGAGCCATAACCCAATGTCATTGTTTCAGAGGTACTTTTCCAGTGGACATTTTTCATTGGTTTAAAGGAAATGTGACATTCTCTGCTCAGATACTCACATGTATATATAAAAAGAAGTTGTGTAACTTACATTATTTTGTGACCTCAACAACCTTAAGCAAGTGTGAAAAGAGATTCTGTGGGTAGCCCCAAAATGACTCTGCCCACCTTCTCAATTTGTGGTTAAGTATCCCTACTACGAACTTCTAACATGTAACTATTTCTCAGTAAGATCTGGAGGAGTTGGGGCATTGAATGGAAGTAGATAAGTTCTCTGTGAGTGAATTCTTTTTTAGGCATCACATGTGATTTTCAGTGGGATGAACATACAAGACACATGGCTTCCCCATGCATCCTGAGAAGCTGTTCTGCTATAGTTTTTTGAAACCCAGTCAAATTTCTCATGCTTACTCAATGATGTATTTGCACATTCAGCCCTTACCATTTTGGAGGTCATTTCTCATCAATTTAAATCATTTTTGTTATTGAATAGAAAGCTCAAAGCAAGCCTCCTAATGCAGATGACTAAAATGGTATACTCCTCTTTGATACTGTCTCAAAAAAATTCTCAGAAACATTAGAGACAAAGCAAGAACTGGGTTTCAAATAGCCTGAAAATATTAGATTCTAAACAAGGAGATTTTTATTCTGAGGTTTGCTAACATCAGAATGCTTCTGAGGGGTGATAACCTCTTTGATTTTTCTGAGATCCTTTAAAAAATAGAGTTTTAAAAATTATGTTATTGCTATTACTCTCAAATTATTGCCAGACAAAATAGCTGAATATGACTTTGGGCTTAAACTAGCTTTTGGCCTGACAGCCAGATAAAGCCATTTCCTACTTGTAAACCAAAGCACTTGTGGCAATACAGAAAAAAAAAAAAAGACTAAAAATCACAACTGAAAATGAAATCTTCTAGATAGCTCGTATCACATATCTGGAAGAGAAACTCAAGGCAAATGAAGATAGATTAAGGGAAGCAAAACCAGGAAATGACAGTGGTACCCTAGGATCCTCATTTTTAGTACTGTTATAGCCAGGATCTGAAACAGAAAGAACTCTGGAAGAAATACATTCTAGGATTATAATTATAATAGATTCCATCAGATGAGAAAAAGCAAGGAGTTTGAGGTAAAGATACTGATATGGTTTGGCTGTATCCCCACCCAAATCTCATCTGGAACTATAGTTCCCAAAATCCCCATGTGTCATGGGAGGGACCCAATGGGAAGTGATTGGATCATGAGGGTGGTTTCCCTGATGCTGTTCTCATAATAGTGAGTGAGCTGTCATGATAGCTTTATAAGTGTCTGGCATTTCCCCTGCTGACACTTCTCTCTCCTGCTGCCATGTGAAGAAGAACATGTTTGCGACCCCTTCTGCCATGATTTTAAGTTTGCTGAGGCCTCCCAAGCCATGCAGAAGTGTGAGTCAATTAAACCTCTTTCCTTTACAAATTACCCAGTCTCAGGCGGTTCTTTATAGCAGCATGAGAACAAACTAATTCAGATACCTCCTGATTAGTGAAAAACTGAGTTACAGAAATATAGGCCAAAACCAGGAAACTAGAGTAAAAAGTTACAACTGTAAATGCATATTATTGTACAAATGCCACTTAGGCTATACCTACTGAAAAGCAATTCTCAGTATTCCAGGGCACATAACAGGAAGAGAAAAAAAGTACACACATGAAACAAGAAAATCTCTAAGGATAGCATGTCTTTATGATTCTGATAATTGAACAGGTAGGACTTATTTTTTAAAAATTAATAACAATAGCAGAACTCATACATGAGGAGGACCAATGCTTCTTTTCTTATTTAAAGATATTAATCTCAGATGGGGTAACAAAATAAATTGTTAAGATTTGTTTCATTACCCAACCTGTCATCTATTCCCAAGAATGTCCCATGTGCACTAGAGAAGAATGTATACTCTCCTGCTGTAGGGTAGAAAGTTCTGTATATGTCCATTAGGGCCATTTGCACTATAGTTTTCTACAAGTCTCCATTTTCTTTATTAATTTTCTGTCTAGATATTCTATCCAGTATTGAAAGTTAACTATTGAAGCCTCCTACTATTATTGTATTTCTGTCAATTTCCCCATTCAATTTTCTCAATTTAAAATAATATTCTTAGGTGCTTGGACATTGGGGGCATATATATTTATTGTTGTTATATCTTCCTGCTGAAATGAGCCTTTCATCACTATGTAATAACATATTTTGTCTCTAGAGACAATTTTTGACTTAAATTTTACCATGACTGATGTAAGTACAGCCACTCTGGCTTCCTTGTAGTTGTCATTTGCATGAAATATCTTTTTTCATCCCTTCACTTTCCGCGTATGTGTGTCCTTGGCTAAAAAGTGAGTTTCTTATAGATGGTATACAGTTGCATCCTGTTTTTCTAAAACTCACTCATCTATTCTGTATCTTTATATTGGGTAGTTTAGTCCGTTACATTTAAAGTAATTTTTGATAGGGAAGGATTTACTATTGCCATTTTGTTAACTGTTTTCTGTGTGTCTTATAGTTCTGTTGTCCCTCTTTTTTTCCCTCCCTGTTTTATTCTGTTGGCTAGGCTGGAGTGCAGTGGGACAATCAACAGTAGACTGCAGCCTTGACCTTCCCAGGCTCAAGCAGTCTTCCCACCTCAGGCTCCAAGTACCAAGAAGCTAGGACTACAGGCACCATACCTGGCTAAGGTTTGGGTTTTTGTTTATTTGTTTGTTTTGTTTTTAAGTACAGATGAGGTCTCACTATATTGCCCAGGGTGGTCTCAAACTCCTGAGCCCATGCCATTTTCCTGCCTTGACCTCTCAAAGTGCTGGGATTAGAGGTGTCAGCCACCAAGCCCAAATGTTTCTCTACTGATAGGCTTTGATTCTTTTTTTTTTTCTATTATGTAACTTCTATAGGTATTTTTTGTGTGTGGTTACCCAGAGGGTTACAGAAAGTATCTTATAGTTATAACATTTTATTTTAAGCTGATAGCAACTTCATTTGTAATAAAAAAAAAAAAACTCTCAGGTTTTACTTTTATTCTCCTCATATTATATGCTACTGGTGTCCCAATTTACATCTATTTATACTAGGTATCCATTAACAGAATTCAATTATAGCTGTTTCAACACTTTTGTCTTTTAACTCTTATAGTAGAATAAAAAGCAATTACCCATCACTTTTATAGTAATACTGTATTGTTTTCGTCTTTATATTTACCTTTACCAAAGAGTTTCCTACTTTTGTGCTCTCTCTTTTTATTTTTATTTTATTATAAAATAAAATAATTCTAGGGTACATGTGCACAACGTGCAGGTTTGTTACATATGTATACATGTGCCATGTTGGTGTACTGCACCCATTAACTCATCATTTACATTAAGTATATCTCCTAATGCTATCCCTCCGCCTATCCCCACCCCACGACAGGCCCCAGTGTGTGATGTTCCCCTTCCTGTGTCCAAGTGTTCTCATTGTTCAATTCCCACCTATGAGTGAGAATATGCAGTGTTTGGTTTTCTGTTCTTGCGATAGTTTGCTGAGAATGATGGTTTATAGCTGCATCCATGTCCCTACAAAGGACATGAACTCATCCTTTTTACAGCTGCATAGTATTCCATGGTGTATATGTGCCACATTTTCTTAATCCAGTCTGACATTGATGGACATTTGGGTTGGTTACAAGTCTTGTTATTCTGAATAGTGCCACAGTAAACATACGTGTGCTTGTGCCTTTATAGCAGCATGATTTATAATCCTTTGGGTATATGCCCAGTAATGGGATGGCTGGGTCAAATGGTATTTCTAGTTCTAGATCCTTGAGGAATCATCACACTGTCTTCAACAATGATTGAACTAGTTTACTGTCCCACCAACAGTGTAAAAGTGTTTCTATTTCTCCACATCCTCTCCAGCACCTGTTGTTTCCTGACTTTTTAATGATCGCCATTCTAACTGGCATGAAATGGTATCATCTCATTGTGGTTTTGATTTGCATTTCTCTGATGGCGAGTGATGATGAACATTTTTTCACATGTCTGTTGGCTGTTATGCTCTCTCTTTTGTTGTTTAGCTTTCTTTCAGCTTGAAGCACTCCTGTTAGCATTTCTTGTAAGGCATAGTGGTGCTATTTCTAGTGATGATAAATTCCCTCAGCTTTTGTTTATCTGAGAAAGATTTTATCTCCCCTTCGTTTTTGAAGGACAAATTTTTCTGAGTGTAGTATTCTTGATTTTTTTTTTTTCTTTCAGCATTTTAAATATATCATTCCACTTCCTTCTGGCCTGTTAAGTTTCTGCCGAAAAATCCAGTAATAATCTTTAGGAGGTTCTCTTTCATTTAATAAGTCACTTGTCTCTTGCTACTTTCAAAATTTTCTTTTTATCTTTAACTTCTAACTATTTGGTTATAATTTGTCTTGGTGTTAATCTTTGTGAATTTGTCTTATTTTTGTCCTTTAGGCTTACTGAATTTGGAAGTTTATCCCCTTCCACAGGTTTAAGAAGCTTTCACCCATTATTTTTATGAATGAGATTTCCATTTCTTTCTCTCCATCTTCTCTTTCTGAGAATCCCATAATCTATAATTTGCCTTTTTGCTGGTGTTTCATAAATCCTTTAATCTACCTTCACTTTTAATTTTTTAATTTATTAATTTAATTTTTTTCCATGAGTTATTGGGGTACAGGTGGTATTTGGTTACAGGAATAAGTTCTTTAGTGGTGATCTGTGAGATGTTGATGCACTCGTCACCCAAGCAGTATACACTGAACCGTATTTGCAGTCTTTCATCTCTTACCCCCCTCCCACTCTTCTCCCCAAGTCCCCAAAGTCCATTGTATCATACTTACGCTTTTGCATCCTCGCAGCTTAGCTCCCACATATCAGTGAGAATATACGATGTTGGATTTTCCATTCCTGAGTTACTTCACTTAGAATAACAGTCTCCAATCTCATCCAGGTCACTGCAAATACTATTAATTTATTCCTTTTTATGGCTGCGTAGTATTACATCATGTATATATACCACCGTTTCTTTATCCACTTATTGATTGATTGGCATTTGGGTTGGTTCCACGATTTTGCAATTGTGAATTGTGCTGCTATAAACACATGTGTGCAAGCATCTTTTTCAAACAACGACTTCTTTTCCTCTGGGTAGATACCCAGTAGTGGGATTGCTGGATCAAATGGTAGTTGTACTTTTAATTCTTTAAGGAATCTCCACACTGTTTTCCATAGTGATTGTACTAGTTTACATTCCCACCAGCAGTGTGGAAGTGTTCCCTGTTCACTGCATCCATGCCATCTACTGTTTTTAAATTTTTTTATTACGACCATTCTTGTAGGCGTGAATTGGTATTGCACGGTGGTTTTGATTTGTATTTCCTTGATTATTAGTGATGTGGAGCATTTATCCGTATGTGTGTTGGCCTTTCGTATATGTTCTTTCGAGAATTGTCTATTCATGTCCTTAGCCCACATTTTGATGGGGATTTTTTTTTTCTTGATTTGAGTTCGCCATAGATTCTGGATATTAGTCCTTTGTCAGAAATATACATTGTGAAGATTTTCTCTTACTCTGTGGGTTGTCTGTTTACTCTCCTGACTGTTCCTTTCGCTGTGCAAAATCTCTTTAGTTTGGCCTGGTATGGTGGCTCACGCCTGTAATTCTAGCACTTTGGGAGGCCAATGCAGATGGATCGCTTGAGGTCAGGAGTTTGAGACCAGCCTGGCCAACATCGTGAAACCCCGTCTCTACTAAAAATAAAAATTAGCCAGGCATGGTGGTATATGCCTGTAATCCCAGCTACTAGGGAGGTTGAGGCAGGAGAATCGCTTGAACCTGGGAGATGAGGTTGCAGTGAACCGAGATTGTGTCATTGCAAACCCCCAAACCAGCCTGGGTGACAGAGCAAGACTCCATCTCAAAAAAAAAAAAAAAAAAAAAAAAGCAACAACAACAACAACAACTCTTTAGTTTATCTTTGTTTTTATTGCATTTGCTCTTGGGTTCTTGGTCATGAAATCCTTACCTAAGCCAATGTCTAGAAGGGTTTTTCCAATGTTATCTTCTAGAATTTTTATAGTTTCAGGTCTCAGGTTTTTAGTCCTTAATCCATCATGAGCTCATTTTTGTATAAGGTGAGAGATGAGAATCCAGTTTCATTCTCCTACACCTGGCTGGCCTATTATCCCAAAACCATTTGTTGAAGAGGGTGTCTTTTCCCTACTTTAGGTTT
Organism: Rhinopithecus roxellana; assembly: GCF_007565055.1. NCBI lineage: Eukaryota > Metazoa > Chordata > Mammalia > Primates > Cercopithecidae > Rhinopithecus > Rhinopithecus roxellana. The sequence continues at coordinate 69,970,245 of NC_044557.1, read as the reverse complement.
TTGTTTGTTTTGTTGTAGATCAGTTAGCTGTAAGTATTTGGATTTATTTCTGACTTCTCTATTCTGTTCCATTGGTCTATGTACTTATTTCTATACCAGAACCATGCTGTTTTGGTGACTATGGCCTTATAATTTGAAATCAGTTGGTGTGATGCCTCCAGATTTGTTCTTTTTGTTTAGTTTTGCTTTGGCTATGTGGGCTCTTTTTTGGTTCTATATGAATTTCATAATTGTTTTTTCTAATTATGTGAAGAATAATGGTGGTATTTTGATGGCGACAGTGTTAATTTGTAGGTTGCTTTTGGCAGTATGGTGATTTTCACAATATTGATTCTACCCATCCAGGATGTGCTTTCATTTGTTTGTGTCATCTATGATTTCTTTCAGTAGTGTTTTGCAGTTTTCCTTGTAGAGGTCTTTCAACTACTTGGTTAGGTATATTCCTAAGTTTTGCTTTGTTTGTTTTTTTGTTTTTGTTTTTTTTGCAGCTATTGTAAAAGGGATTGAGTTCTTGATTTGATTCTTTGCTTGGTCGCTATCAGTGTGTAGAAGAGCTACTGATTTGTGAACTTTTTTTTTTTTTTTTTTTTTGAGATAGCGTCTTACTCTGTCACCCAAGCTGGAGTGCAGTGGTGTGATCTCAGCTCACTGCAACCTCTGCCTCCTGGATTCAAGGAATTCTCCCTGCCTCAGTCTCCTGAATAGCTGGTATTACAGGTGCCCACCACTATGCCCAGCTAATTTTTGTATTATTTTGTAGAGACAGGGTTTCACCATGTTGGCCAGGCTGGCGTTGAATTCCTGACCTCAGGTGATCCACCCTCCTTGGCCTCCCAAAGTGCTGGAGTTCCAGGCATGAGCCACCACGCTTGGCCCTGTGTACATTAATCTTGTATCTGAAAACTTTTCTGAATTCTTTTTATCAGTTCTAGGAGCTTTCTAGAGGAATTCGTACGGTTTTCAAGGTAAACAATCACTGTGAGCAAACAGTGACAATTTGACTTCCTCTTTACCGATTTGGATGTTCTTTATTTCTTTCTCTTGCCTGACTGCTCTGACTAGGACTTCCAGTACTACGTTGAAGGGGAGTGGTGAGAGTGGGCATCCTTGTCTTGTTCCCATTCTCAGAGGGAATGCTTTCAACTTTTCCCCATTCAGTATTATGTTGGCTGTGGGTTAGTCGTAGATGGCTTTTATTACATTAAGGTATGTCCCTCGTATGCCGATTTCGCTGAGAGTTTTAATCATAAAGTGATGCTGCATGTTGTCAGATGCTTGTTCTGCATCTATTGAGATGATCATGTGATTTTTGTTTTTAATTCTGTTTATGTGGTGTATCACATTTGTTGACTTTTGTATGTTAAACCATCTCTGCATCCCTGATATGAAACCCACTTGATCATGGTGGATTATCTTTGTGATATGTTCTTGGATTCAGTTAGCTAGTATTTTAAGGATTTTAGCATCTATGCTTATCAAGAAAATTGGTCTGTAGTTTTCTTTTTTGGTTATGTCCTTTCCTGGTTTTCGTATTAGGGTGATGCTGGCTTCATAGAATGAATTAGAGAGGGTTCCTTCTTTGCCTATCTTGTGGAATAGTGTCAAAAGGATTGATACCAATTCTTCTTTGAATGTCTGGTAGAATTCTGCTGTTAATCTGTCTTGTCTTGGAATTTTTGTTGGTGATTTTTAAATTACCATTTCAATCTCGCTGCTTGCTATTGGCCTGTTCAGGGTATCTAATTCTTCCTGATTTAAGCTAAGAAGGTTGCATTTATCTAGAAGAGGAATTTATCTATCTCTTCTAGGTTTTCTAGTTCAGGTGTGTAAAGGTGTTCATAGTAGACTTGAATAATCTTTTGTATTTCAATGGTGTCAGTTGTAATATCTCCTGTTACATTTCTTAGTGAGGTTCTTCGGATTTTCTCTCTTCTTTTCTTGGTTATTCTTGCTAATGATCTATCAATTTTATTTATCTTTTCAAAGAACCAACATTTTGTTTCATTTATCTTTTGTATTGTTAATTTTTTTTGTTTTAATTTCATGTAGTTCTGCTCTAATCTTGGTTATTTCTTTTCTTCTGTTGGGTTTGAGTTTGGTTCACTCTTGTTTCTCCAGTTCCTTGAGGTGTGACCTTGGAATGTCATTTTGTGCTTTTTCAGTCTTTTTGATGTAGGCATTTAGGGCTATGAACTTTCTCCTTTTAGCATCACCTTTTATGTATTATTTATTAAGGAGGTTTTGATAGGTTGTGTCATTATTGTCATTCAGTTCAAATAATTTTTTAATTTCCATCTTGATTTTGTTTTTGACCCATGCTCATTCAGGAGCAGGTTATTTAATTTCCACATATTTGCATGGTTCTGAAGGTTCCTTTTGGAGTTGATTTCCAGTTTTATGCAGCTGTGGTCTGAGAGAGTGCTTGACATAATTTCAGTTCTCTTAAATTTATTGAGGCTTGTTTTATGGCCTATCATATGGTCTGTCTTGGAGACAGTTCCATGTGCTGTTGAGTAGAATGTGTATTCTGTGGTTGTTGGATGAAAAGTTCTGTATATATCTATCAAGTCCATTTGTTTCAAGGTATAGTTTAAATCCATTGTTTCTTTGCTGACTTTCCATCTTGATGACCTGTCTAGTGCTGTCATTGGAGTATTGAAGTCCACAACTATTATGGTGTTACTGTCTATCTCACTTCTTAGGTCTATTAGTAATTGTTTTACAAATTTGGGAACTCCAGTGTTAGGTGCATATATGTTTAGAATTGTGTTATTTTCCTGTTGGACAAAGCCTTTTACCATTATATAATGTCCCTCTTCATCTCTTTTAACTGCTGTTGCTTTAAAGTTTGTTATGTCTGATAGAGGAATATATACCCCTGCCCACTTTTAGTGTTCATTTCCATGAAATGCTTTTTTCCACCTCCTTACTTTAAGTTTATGTGAGTTCTTATGTGTTAGGTGAGTCTCCTGAAGGCAGCAGACGGTTGGTTGGTGAGTTTTTATCCATTCTGCAGTACTTTATCTTCTAAGTGGAGCATCTAGGCCATTTACATTGAATGCTAGTATTGAATTGTGAGGTATTTTCACATTCATTGTGCTCTTTGTTGCCTGTGTACTTTTTTGTTTGTTTGTTTTTTGTTTTTACTTTTTAACTCATATTTTTGTTGTGTGGGTCCTGTGTGATTTGTGCTTCAAAGTTCTGTTTTGATGTGTTTCCAGGATTTCTTCCAAGATTTAGAGCTCCTTTTAGCAGCTTTTGTAGTGGTGGCTTGGTAATGGTGAATTCTCTCAGTATTTGTCTGAAAATGACTGTATCTTTCCTTCATATATGATGTTGATTTCACTGCATACAAAATTCTTGGCTGATAATTGCTTTGTTTGAGGAAACTGAAGATAGGGCCCCAATCCCTTCTAGCTTATAGGGTTTCTGCTGAGAAATCTGCTGTTAATCTGATAGGTTTTCCTTTATAGATTACCTGGTGCATCTGTCTCACAGCTTTTAAGATTCTTTCCTTCATCTTAACTTTGAGTAACCTGATGGCAACATGCCTAGGTGAAGATCTTTTTATGATGAATTTCTCAGACGTTGTTTGTGCTTCTTGTATTTGGACGTCTAAGTCTCTAGCAAGGCTGGGAAAGTTTTCCTCAATTCTTCCCCCAAATGTGTTTTTCAAGCTTTTAGAATTCTCTTCTTCCTCAGGAACACTGATTATTCTTAGGTTTGGTCATTTAACATAAACCAAGAACTCTTGGAGGCTTTGTTCATATTTTCTTATTCTTTTTTCTTTGTCTTTGTTGGATTGGGTTAATTCAAAAACTTTGTCTTTGGGCTCTGAATTTCTTTCTTCTACCTGTTCAATTCTATTGCTGAGACTTTTCAGAGCATTGAGCATTTCTAAAAGTGTGTCCAAAGTTTCCTGAATTTTTAATTGTTTTTTCTTTAAGTTATCTATTTCCCTGAATATTTCTCCCTTTGTTTCTTGTATAATTGCTTTTTTGTTTTGTTTTGTTTTATTTCCTTGCATTGGGCTTTGCCTTTCTCTGGTTCCTCCCTAATTAGTAACTAATATCCTGAATTCTTTTTCAGGTAAATCAGGGATTTCTTCTCAACTTGGATCTTCTCAATTGCTGGTGAACTAGTGTGATTTTGGGGGATGTTGAAGGGCATTGTTTTGTCGTATTACCAGGGTTGGTTTTCTGGTTCTTTTTCATTTTGGTAGGCTCTGTCAGAGGGAAGGTCTAGGGCTCAAGGCTGTTGTTCAGATTATTTTGTCCCACAGGGTGTTCCCTTGATACAGTACTCTCCCCCTTTTCCTATGGATATGGCTTCCTATGAGCTGAACTACAGTGATTGTTGCCTCTCCTCTGGGTCTGGCCACACAGCAAGTCTACCTGGCTCCATGTTGGTACTGGTGGTTGTCTGCAGTCCTGTGATGTGAACCATCTATGGGTCTCTCAGCCATGGACACCAGTGCCTGTTCCAGTGAAGGTGGTGGAGGATGCAATGGACTCCCTGAAACTTCTTAGCTTTGGTGGTTTAATGCTCTATTTTTGTGCCAGTTGGCCTCCTGCCAGGAGGTGGTGCTTTCCAGAAAGCATCAACTGTAGTAGTAGTATGGAGGGGGACTGGTGGTGGGTGGGGCCCTAGAACTCCCAAGATTATATGCCCTTTGTCTTCCGCTACCAGTGTGGATAGGGAAGGACCATCAGGTGTGGGGTGGGGGCTAGGCATGTCTGAGCTCAGACTGTCTTTCGTCGTGTCTTGCTGCTGCTGCTATGGGGGATGGGGGTGAGATTCCCAGGTCACTAGAGTTGAGTACCTAGGAGGCTATGGCTGCCTCTGCTGAGTCATGTAGGTTGTCAGAGAAGTGGGGAAAGCCAGCAGTTACGGACCTCACCCACTTCCCACACAACCAAAGGGTCAATCTCACTCCCACTGTGCTTCCCCCAAACAGCCCAAGTCTGTTTCTAGGCATAGGGCGAGAGAGGTTTGAAAACTTGCCCCAGGCTACCCACCTCCCAGCTGTGAAAGAAAAGGACTTGGTTCTTCCCCTGTCAGTGGAGTCTGCGCACCAGATTTGCACCTTCCCCCAAGTTGTAACCAGGAAGTCTTCTTGCCCATTCAAATTGTTACACAGTTCAGCTAAAGATTTCCTTCTCCCTGTGAAGTTTTACCTCTGCTCCTCTGGTGCTCCCAATGGATCCCTGTGGTTACTGCCAGGCAGGAATGGCCTGCTAGGGGACCCAGTGAGCTCTCAGGGCCTTTCTGCTGCTTTCTCTACCCCTGCATGTTGCTGGCCTCTCCAAAATGACTCAGCTCCACGTAAAGTCAGAAACTTCTCCTGCAAACAGAAATTAAACTTCTAAAGTGGGGGTGTGTGTTTGGGAGAGGAGGGTCCCTTTTCTCACTTCCACAGTTGGGGCACTCACAGTATTTGGGGTGTCTCCTGGGTTCTGGAGGAGCAGTCTGTTTCCTTCAAAGGGTCGGTGGGTCCTCTCAGGATTGCTGGTTTGTTCTTGCAGTTGATCTGGAGCTAAAATTCACAGTGCAAACCTCCGCATGCTGCTCTCTCCAGAGCTGCAATCTAGTCCTGCCTCCTATCCACCATGATGATCTGAATCAAGAGTACTATCCTCACTTTTTAAATTTCTTTTTCTTTTTGCTTGTCTTATTGGATGATTTCCAATGTCCTTTCTTTGAATTTTCTGGTCCCTTCTTCCTCTTTATTTATTGTTGAGTTTTCTAGTTCAATTATTATATTCTTTAGCTTAATAATTTCTGTTTGGTACTTTTAAATATTTTCTATCTTTTTGTTAAAATTATCTTTGTCCATGCATAGCTTTCCTGACCTCAGTGAATGTGTTTATGACTGATAATTTGAACTTTCTATGGGCTAAATTACTTACTTACATTTCATTAGGGTCAGTTATTAAAGGTTTATCTGGTTCTTTTGTTTGGAGCAAATTTCTCTGTTTCTTTATTTTTCTTGATTCTCTGTGCATTAGAGAAAACAGCCACCTTTTTCAGCCTTATCAGAATGGCCCTATATGAGAGCTGAACGTCACAATCAAGCCCAGCCATGCACCCTGAGTGCTGCTTAAGCCTTTGTGCTTGTCCAAACCACTGGCTTTGTTTTTGGTAGCTCCCCAGGAGAGTAGGCCGTGCTAAGTCCCATCAGTGCCCGAAGGCAAATAAGATAGAAGCCAGTACCACAAGAAGCTATAGAAGTTGAGGTGTTAGGTGTGTGGTCCAGTTCCTTCTCTCTTTGGAAATAAGCTGGGAGCTGGAGTTTATCTACCACTTAGTCTGCACTAAGCTGGACAAATAATCTGTGGCTAATGTTCCCTGAACCCATTGCTGTGCTCTTTGTTATCCCAAGGGACCTAGTGAAGGCTGAGTCCCAGCAGCTCTTAGAGACAAGGAGGTTAGCTAAAGGCTAGATTCTATATCTGGGGTGAGCCAGGGGGAGGAGCTGCAGAAAGTACACACCTGACCATTCGGGCTCCCAAAGGACTACTAAGGGCCTGCTCTATTAGCACCTGGATGCAGCCTGATTAAAAGTCTGACCCATGGGCAGCAGGTGGGAAAGTTGAGACATTATGTGTGTGGTCAAATCCCTTCCTGTGAGCAACTGTGAACTGGGTATTTTTGCCTGCTTGCTCTGTCCTGAGCTAGCGAAAATAGCTGCTGGTAGTGTTCCTATGCCCATTAATAAATGACTCTCTATTCTCTGCGATCATGAGGTCTTGCAAATGCTGAAGTCTGTCTGGACCCAGAGCTAGGTGGTTTAGGAGACAGTCCCTCAAGTGGAAGCTGTAAAAGTTGGGACACTCAGTGTGTGGACCAACTCTTCCAGGGAGAGGCCAGACACTTTGTTTTATTGCTGAATCCAACTAGGGGTGGGGCATAAGAAGTGCCTGCATATTCCTTCATTCAGGCTCCTGGAGGTCTCCATAATTCTTTGCCCTGGTGGCTGCCAGATGCAAGCTAGTTACAGGCCCGACTCTCAGACAGCAGCTAGGAAGGTGTGCAGTCAACCCTATTTCGGGGAGAAACTAGGAGGTTCTTTGTCTGTTCATTCTGCTCTGAGCCTTGAGGCATTGCAGCAAGGAGCGCTCCCATAGCCACTTAAAACCACCTCTTTGCTCTCTTTGGTCCTGAGGGACCTTGGAATGCTGAGCACTATCCTCTCTCAGAGATAGATGATTTATGAGCCAGTTTCTTAAGTAATAGCTGGAAAAGTTGGGGCACTATATGTCTGATACAAACCCTCCACCTCTCAGTGAAAAGCAGGGAGTAGGGGTTCCCTCCAAAATGTAAGATACTGTGCCTGGGGTGGGGTTTGTGGTACAAGTGTGTCTTAGCTTTCCCTACTTGTTTTGATGCAGATATTTTCTTAGTTACCTAGCGTCTATAAAATTGACTTAGATAACTTTTTTTCCCTTTAGATTGCAGCATTGCTTATTCTCTGTTATGACTTTTTTTCAATGAATGGATACAACTTCTACAAATACATGCAAGTGGTAGGCTTTTAAAAAGCACACTTCCATCCTCAAGCAATAATCCAGTTATGCTGCCCCTCAGGCAGCATTCCCACCTGGCTTTTTCTGCCTCCACCAAACACACACACGCGCGCACACACACACACACACACACACACACACACACACACACACGAGGTATTCAGATATTTTTCCAACCTGTATTCTCTCTTTAAATGCCTATCTCATTTTCTTACCTTGGCAAAATGTTACACATCTTTCAAGATTTAGCTAACATATTACATTTTATAAAAATCTTTGAATTTCTTCAGGTTGAGTTTTTCAGGATTTGGTATCAGTCGGTATAGCTTAGGTTATACTATAGAAAAAATGATGTTGAAATCTCAGTGGCCAATCACAAGCAAGCCTTACTTATTGCTCATGCCACATGTTCATGAGCCCCTGAGATTTCTCTTCCATGCCATCATTCTTCACACTCGCTATCTAGGACAGAGTTTGTCAAACTTTGTGGCCAAATGTAGCCTGCCACATATTTTTGTATGGCCCATGAGTTAAGGATTGCTTTTTAATGGTTAGGGTTAAAAAAGACAAATAACCAGTAGAAACTATATGTTACTTACAAAGTCTAAAATATCTACTATTTGCTTATTTACAGACAGAGGGTAAAAGAGCATGGCAAGATTTGGGCAGATCTCTTAAAACTTTTAACTGAAAGTAATGTCCCTTATTGCTCAAACTTTATCATCTAATTGAAGTCACATGACCCAATCTGACATAAAAGGTTGAGGAGAGTCTAATCCTTCTTGTAGAGAGACCAGAAATGAGTGAATAAAAGTACAGTCTGCTCAACTTCTGCAGACTTAAATGTCCCTGACAGCTGTGAGGAGAGCAGTGGTTCTCCCAGCACAGTGTTGGAGCTCTGAGAACAGACAGACTGCCTCCTCAAGTGGGTCCCTGACCCCTGTGTAGCCCGACTAGGAGACACCTCCCAGTAGGGGCTGACAGACACCTCATACAGGCAGGTGCCGCTCTGGGACAAAGCTTCCAGAAGAATGATCAGACAGCAATAGTTGCTGTTCTGCAGCCTCTGCTGGTGATACCCAGGCAAACAGGTCTGGAGTGGACCTCCACCAAACTCCAACTGACCTGCAGCTGAGGGGCCTGACTGTTAGAAGGAAAACTAACAAACAAAAAGGAATAGCATCAACATCAACAAAAAGGACATCCACACCAAAACCCCATCTGTAGGTCCCACCAATATCAAAGACCAAAGGTAGACAAAACCACAAAGATAAGGAGAAACCAGAGCAGGAAAACTGAAAATTCCAAAAACCAGAGTGCCTCTTCTTCTCCAAAGTGTCGCAGCTCCTCACCAGCAATAGAATAAAACTGGACGGAGAATGAGTTTGATGACTTGACAAGAGTAGGTTTCAGAAGGTCGGTGATAACAAACTTCTCTGAGCTAAAGGAGCATGTTTTAACCCATTGCAAGGAAGCTAAAAACCTTGAAAAATGGTTAGGCGAATGGCTAACTGGAATAAACAAAGTAGAGAAAACCTTAAATTACCTGGTGGAGCTGAAAACCACAGCATGAGAACTTTGTGACACATGCAGAAGCTTCAATAGCTGATTCGATCAAGTGGAAGAAAGGATATCAGTGATTGAAGATCAAATTAATGAAATGAAGCCGGAAGACAAGATTAGAGAAAAAGAAGTAAAAAGAAATGAACAAAGCTTCCAAGACATATGGGACTATGTGAAAAGACCAAATCTACGTTTGATTGGTGTACCTGAAAGCTACAGAGAGAATGAAACCAAGTTAGAAAACATTCTTCAGGGTATTATCCAGGAGAACCTCCCCAACCTAGCAAGGCAGGCCAACATTCAAATTCAGAAAATGTAGAGAACACCACAAAGATACTCCTTGAGAAGAGCAACACCAAGACACGTAATTATCAGATTCACCAAGGTTGAAATGAAGGAAAAAATGTTAAGGGCAGCCGGAAAAGTTGGGTTACCCACAAAGGGAAGCCCATCAGACTAATAGTGGATCTCTCGGCAGAAATTCTACAAGCCAGAAGAGAGTGGGGGCCAGTATTTAACATTCTTAAAGAAAATAATTTTCAACCCAGAATTTCATATACAACCAAACTAAGCTTCATAAGTGAAGGGGAAATAAAATCCTTTACAGACAAGCAAATGCTGAGAGATTTTGTCACCACCAGGCCTGCCTTACAAGAGCTCCTGAAGGAAGCTCTAAACGTGGAAAGGAACAACTGGTACCAGCCACTGCAAAAACATGCCAAATTGTAAAGACCATCAATGCTATGAAGAAACTGCATCAATTAACGGACAAAATAACCAGCTAACATAATGACGGGATCCAATTCACACATAACAATACTAAGGCAGGGGTTGCAATCCTAGTCTCTGATAAAACAGACTTCAAACCAATAAAGATCAAAAGAGACAAAGAAGGTCATTATATAATGGTAAAGGTATCAATTCAACAGGAAGAGCTAACTATCCTAAATATATATATGCACCCAATACAGGAGCACCAGATTCATAAGCAAGTCCTTAGAGACCTACAAAGAGACTTAGACTCCCACACAATAATAATGGGAGACTAACACCCCCACTGTCAATATTAGACAGATTAATGAGACAGAAGATTAACAAGGATATCCAGGATTTGTACTCAGCTCTGCACCAAGCAGACCTAATAGACATCTACAGAACTCTCCACCCCAAATCAACAGAATATACATTCTTCTCAGCACCACATAACGCTTATTCTAAAATTTACCACATAATTGGAAGTAAAGCACTCCTCAGCAAATGTAAAAGAACAGAAATCACAACAAACTGTCTCTCAGACCACAGTGCAATCAAATCAGAATCCAGGGTTAAGAAACTCACTGAAAACCGCACAACTACATGGAAACTGAACAACCTGCTCCTGAATGACTACTGGGTAAATAACGAAATGAAGGCAGAAATAAAGATGCTCTTTGAAACCAATGAGAACAAAGACACAGTGTACCAGAATCTCTGGGACCCATTTAAAGCAGTGTGTCAAGGGAAATTGATAGCACTAAATGCCCATAAGAGAAAGCAAGAAAGATCTAAAATCAACACCCTAACATCACAATTAAAGAACTACAGAAGCATGAGCAAACAAATTGGAAAGCTAGCAGAAGGCAAGAAATAACTAAGATCAGGGCAGAACTGAAGAAGATTGACACACAAAAAACCCTTCAAAAAAATCGACGAATCCAGGGACTGGTTTTTTGAAAAGATCAACAAAATAGATAGACCACTAGCAAGACTAATAAAAATGAAAAAGATTGCCGTTCTAACTGGTGTGAGATGGTATCTCATTGTGGTTTTGATTTGCATTTCTCTGATGGTGAGTGATGATGAGCATTTTTTCATGTGTCTGTTGGCTGTATGAATGTCTTCTTTTGAGAAATGTCTGTTCATACCCTTTGCCCACTTTTTGATGGGGTTGTTTGTTTTTTTCTTGTATATTTGTTTGAGTTCTTTGTAGATTCTGGATATTAGCCCTTTGTCAGATGAGTAGATTGCAAAAATTTTCTCCCATTCTGTAGGTTGCCTGTTCACTCTGATGGTAGTTTCTTTTGCTGTGCAGAAGCTCTTTAGTTTAATTAGATCCCATTTGTCAATATTGGCTTTTGCTGCCATTGCTTTTGGTGTTTTAGACATGAAGTCCTTGCCCATGCCTACGTCCTGAATGGTACTACCTAGATTTTCTTCTAGGGTAACGGCAATCATTAAAAAATCAGGAAACAACAGATGTTGGAGAGGATGTGGAGAAATAGGAACACTTTTACACTGTTGGTGGGATTGTAAACTAGTTCAACCATTATGGAAAACAGTATGGCAATTCCTCAAGGATCTAGAACTAGATGTACCATATGACTCAACCATCCCACTACTGGGTATATACCCAAAGGATTATAAATTATTCTACTACAAAGACACATGCACACGTATGTTTATTGCGGCACTATTCACAGTAGCAAAGACTTGGAATCAACCCAAATGTCCATCTGTGACAGACTGGATTAAGAAAATGTGGCACATATACACCGTGGAATACTATGCAGCCATAAAAATGGATGAGTTTGCATCCTTTGTAGGGACATGGATGCAGCTGGAAACCATCATTCTTAGCAAACTATCACAAGAAGAGAAAACCAAACACCGCATGTTCTCACTCATAGGTGGGAACTGAACAATGAGATCACTTGGACTCGGGAAGGGGAACATCACACACTGGGGCCTATCATGGGGAGGGGGGAGGGGAGAGGGATTGCATTGGGGAGTTATACATGATATAAATGATGAATTGATGGGTGCTGACGAGTTGATGGGTGCAGCACACCAACATGGCACAAGTATACATATGTAACAAACCTGCACGTTATGCACATGTACCCTAGAACTTAAAGTATAATAAAAATAAATAAATAAATAAATAAAATGAAAAAGAGAGAAGAATCAAATAGATGCAATAAAAAATGATAAAGGGGATATCACCACCGATCCCACAATAAAAAATGATAAAGGGGATATCACTACCGATCCCACAAAAAATACAAACTACTATTAGAGAATACTATAAACACCTCTATGCAAATAAGCTAGAAAATCTAGAAGACATGGATAAATTCCTGGACACACACACCCTCCCAAGACTAAAGCAGGAAGAAATTGAATCTCTGAATAAACCAATAACAGGTTCTGAAATTGAGGCAATAATTAAAGCCTACCAACCAAAAAAAGTCCAGGACCAGAGAGTTTAACTGTCGAATTCTATCAGAGGTACAAAGAGGAGCTGGTGCCATTCCTTCTGAAGCTATTCCAATCAATAGAAAAAGAGGGAATCCTCCCTAACTCATTTTATGAGGCCAGGATCATCTTGATACGAAAGCCTGGCAGAGATACAACAACAAAAAAGAGAATTTTAGACCAATATCCCTGATGAACATTGATGTGAAAATCCTCAATAAAATACTGGCAAACCGAATTTAGCAGCACATCAAAAAGCTTACCCACTATGATCAAGTTGGCTTCATCCCAGGGATGCAAGGCTGGTTCAACGTACACAAATCAATAAACGTAATGCATCACATAAACAGAACCAATGACAAAAAACATGATTATCTCAATAGATGCAGAAAAGGCATTTGACAAAATTCAACAGCCCTTCGTGCTAAAAACTCTCAATAAACTAGGTATTGATGGAATGTATCTCAAAATAATAACAGCTATTTATGACAAACCCACAGTCAATATCATAATGAATGGGCAAAAACTGGAAAAATTCCCTTTGAAAACTGGCACAGGACAAGGATGCCCTCTCTCACCACTCCTATTCAACAAAATATTGAAAGTGCTGGCCAGGGCAATCAGGCAAAATAAAGAAATAAAGGGTATTCAATTAGGAAAAGAGGAAGTCAAATTGTCCCTGTTAGCAGAAGACATGATTGTATATTTAGAAAACCCCATCATCTCAGCCCAAAATCTCCTTAACCTGATAAGCAACTTGAGCAAAATCTCAGGATACAAAATCAATGTGAAAAAATCAAGCATTTCTATACACCAATAACAAACAGAGAGCAAAGTCATCAGTAAACTTCCATTCACAATTGTTACAAAGAGAATAAAATACGTAGGAATCCAACTTACAAGGGATGTGAAGGACCTCTTCAAGGAGAACTACAAACCACTGCTCAATGAAATAAGAGAGGACATAAACAGATGGAAGAACATTCCATGCTCATGGATAGGAAGAATCAATATCGCGAAAATGGCCATACTGCCCAAGGTAATTTATAGATTTGAATGCCATCACCATCAAGCTGCCAATGACTTTCTTCACAGAATTGGAAAAAAGTACTCTAAAGTTCATATGGAACCAAAAAAGAGCCCACATTGGCAATACAATCCTAAGTAAAAAGAACAAATCTGGAGGCATCATGTTACCTGACTTCAAACTATACTACAAGGCTACATTAACTACCAAAACAGATATATAGACCAATGGAACACCACACACCTACAACCATCTGATCTTTGACAAACCTGACAAAAACAAGCAATTGGGAAAGGATTGCCTATTTAATAAATGGTCCTGGGAAAACTGGCTAGCCAAATGTAGAAAACTGAAACTGGATCCCTTCCTTACACCTTACAAAAATTAACTAAAGATGGATTAAAGACTTAAATGTAATACCTAAAACCATAAAAACACTAGAAGAAAACCTAGGAAATACCATTCAGGACATAGGCACGGGCAAATACTTCATGACTAAAACACCAAAAGCAATGGCACCAAAATCCAAAATTGACAAATGGGATCCAATTAAAATAAAGAGCTTCTGCACAGCAAAAGAAACTATCATCAGAGTGAACAGGCAACCTACAGAATGGGAGAAAATTTTTGCACTCTGCCCATCTGACAAAGGGCTAATATCCAGAATCTACAAAGAGCTTAAACAAATTTACAAGAGTAAAACAACTCCATTAAAAACTGGGAAAAGGATATGAAGAGACACTTCTCAAAAGAAGACATTTATGCAGCCAACGGACACATGAAAAAATGCTCATCATCACTGGCTATCAGAGAAATGCAAATCAAAACCACAATGAGATACCATCTCACACCAGTTACAATGGCAATTACTAAAAAGTTAGGAAACAACAGATGCTGGAGAGGATGTGGAGAAATAGGAACACTTTTACACTGTTGGTGGGACAGTAAACTAGTTCAACCATTGTGGAAGACAGTGTGGCGATTCCTCAAGGATCTAGAACTAGAAGTACCATTTGACCCAGCCATCCCATTACTGGGTATATACCCAAAGGATTATAAATTATGCTACTATAAAGACATATGCACATGTATGTTTATTGCGGTACTATTCACAATAACAAAGACTTGGAACTAACCCAAATGTCCATCAGTGACAGACTGGATTAAGAAATGTGGCACATATACACCATGGAATACTATGCAGCCTTAGAAAGGGATAAGTTCATGTCCTTTGCAGGGACATAGATGAAGCTGGAAACCATCATTGTCAGCAAACTAACACAAGAACAGAAAACCAAACACCGCATGTTCTCACTCATAGGTGGGAATTGAACAATGAGAACACAGGGACACAGGGCAGGGAACATCACACACTGGGGCATATCAGGGGGTCGGGGACTGGGGGAGGGATAGCATTAGGAGAAATACCTAATGTAAATGATGAGTTGATGCGTGCAGCAAGCCAACATGGCACATGTATACCTATATAACAAGCCAGCATGTTGTACACATGTACCCTAGAACTTTTTTTTTTTTTTTTTTTGAGACAAAGTCTCGCTCTGTTGCCCAGGCTGGAGTGCAGTGGCTGGATCTCAGCTCACTGAAAGCTCTACCTCCCGGTGTACCCTAGAACTTAAAGTATAATAATAATAATAAAGTACAGTCTGGCTCAGTTTCCAATCACTTTATTTTTTCTATATTTTTTTATTCTGAACATTTTTTTCTTTATCTCATCTTCTGAAGTTTGATTTAGCTGTTCAATAGACTCTAAATGGTTCCCATAAAATTGTTTATAGTGATGTTTAAAACTGTTTGTAGTGATTTTGAAAAATTGTGTTAGCCTTGTTGCCTGACATTTGCCAGTGTTACGTCTGTGTCTCCTAAATTCCAGGCTCCTCTTGGTAACCTTTAGTCTACTGTTTAGCATTTAGTCTACTGTTCACCACAAAATAGATATTCAATATGTGTTTATCAATGAATGAATAACTTTCATCATACTATTTCTCATTGAATAGAGATGAGAAAGAACAATATTTATGCTGACAGTGTCGAGTTTTATAAGATGTATTGGACAGGAAGCTCTAGGTTTCTGGTTGAAAATAAATCTGAATGCAGCACCATGCTATAAACAAAAATGAAGAGAGATTTGTATTCAGTCATTTAGAATAGGATTTAGAAACTGAGAAGACTAGGTTAAAATTGTATCCTGCTATCCATTAGTTTTGTAACAATGGCTAGTATTTAGGATACATTGCCTCATTCAACACATGCAGAGTGATATAATGGACTTTGGGGACTTGGAGGGAAGGTTGGGATGGGGCTTACAGATAAAAGACTACACACTTGTTACAGTATGCACTGCTTGGGACACAGGTGCACTAACATCTCAGAAGTCACCACTAAATAACTCATACATGTAACAAAAAGCCACCTGTACTCCCAAAATATTGACATTTAAATTCTTTTTAAAATTAAAATAAAAATGAACTAAACATTTACATGAAAAAGTTGAAGACAATGCAACAGAAAAAAATGATACATTTCCTCATTTAAATAATGAAATAACCCCCTGAGATGTAATTCCTGAAACTCCAAGAAATAAAAATATTGCCCCAAATCTCATGTGTCCCACCTGTCACTTGGACTCCAGAGCCCAACTGCTTGGTTATACCAATGTTGGAAAAGTCATTTAATCTTTTTAAAAGCTCATATTATGTCTCCCTAAAATGAGGAAAATAAGATATCTACTTTTTGTGGCGCTCAGGAGGATTTCATGAGAAATTGCATGTAAACTGCTAACATTTATGAAGAGGTGACTAGTAACTATTCTAAAGGTGCTAATGAATAGGGATTACCCTATTTCATCTAGCAGGCAGCATGGCCTTTATTTGAACTGTGGAATAAAGCCACATTTTCCAGCTATTTAGGGTTTTCTATATTGATACTAGTTGGAGCTTGGCTGTCCTTCACACCCTTTTCCATTGTCTAAATTTCAAAAGAACCATAGGCTATATGGTGCATGCTATGGTTTGAAAGTGTCCCTTTCTTTAAAATTCTGATCTTCCCAATGTGATAGTATTAAGAGGTGGAGTTTTTAAGAAGTGAGTAGGCTGTGAGGGCTCCTCCCTCCGGAATGAGCTTAAGTGCCCTTAGAGAAGGGCTCCAAGAATTAACCCTTTTTGTCCTTCTGCCTTCTGCCATGTGAGGAGACAGCATTTCTCCCTCTTGAGAACACAATGCTTGAGGCATCATCTTGGAAGTAGAGACAGAACCCTCACTAGACAATGCAGCTGCTGGCACTTTGATGTTAGTCTTCCCAGCCTCCAGAACTGTGAGAAATGAATTTCTGTTCTTCTTAAATTACCCAGTCTATGGTATTTTGTTATAGCAGCATAAAATGGACTATGGCAGTGTCATAGTTAAATTTTATTCCAGAGGAAAGCATTTCAAGAAAATGTCAAGGAGCATATGGAAAGTCTAGGTATAATAAATATCTCTGTCACGATGACTATGTTTAAGTGTTTTGGGAGTCAAATCTATGGCACTCTTAAAGGAGAGAGTCAAGACCAAAGCTGCTTTATAGTATGTATATATATATAGATATAGATAGATAGATACACTATATACACAATAATTCTAAGAATATTAATATGAGCTTAGTCTCTTAGTCTCAGTAGTACAGCAGTAATAACTAAGATTTAATAAAATCTTACCATATTTTGGGTAACAAAATTTATACAAAGTATCTCATAAATCTTTTTACAAAGGTATGGTAAATGTCCTCAACATCATAGAATTACAGATAATGAACTTGAGACTTAGAGAGGCATGTATGTGAAACTGAATTAGTGCAAAATAAATTATAGCATTAGGAACAGAAAATTTGAAAAGACTCACAATCAATAGATGAAAATGAAGAATAAAGATTAATGACAATCGTACCAAGATCTAAGGGGGAAAAGTCTCATAGAAAAATCTAGAAAAGGTATAAATTCCATACTTTTAGTATTACGAAAAAAGTTTCAAAATCAAATTTTCCCTAACTTGTAAACATTTCATTTTGCCTGCTTTAAATGTAATGACTTATGCTATCACAGTACATGGCGACTTTTTATGACAAACTTTCTCAACGTCAACAAAATTCCAGTCAAACGTGCTCAAGTCTTTTTCTATATAGACCACCTGGCAGAGCTAAAGTCTAAATTTACTTTGATTCCTTGGGATACAAAAGTCATTGTTGCCAATCCCTTTAATTAGAGTATAAACAATCTTTTAAGATCAAATTGTATTCAGCAAGATAGAATTTGTTCCCTCTTCCTTTCTGTCTTTTATTTTCAGAGCTATGTAGGATTTTTTTAAAAATATATATTAGAAAGGCTTGCTTTTTCTGTCACCACCCAAAAAAGAGTACAGTTGCGTGTACCTTTGTTAGGCCATTTGTATTGTTATGAAGAAATGACTGAAGCTGAGTAATTTATAAAGAAAATAGGTTTATTTTGGCTCACAGTTCTGCAGGCTGTACAGGAAGCATGGTACTGGCATTTGTTCCTGGTAAGGGCCTCAGAAAGCTTACAGCCATGGCATAAGGCAAAGGAGGAGTAGGTGTATCACATGGTGAGTAGGCAAGAGAGAGAGTGGGGAGGTGCCACACTTTTTTAAACAACCAGATCCTGCTTGAACTCAGAGTGAGAACTCACTCAGCATCAAGGGGATGGTGCTAAGCTATTCACGAGGGATCCACCCCCATGATCCAACATCTTCCACTAGGTCCCACCTTCAACACTGAGGGTCACATTTCAACATGAGATTTTCAGGGGGACACATCCAAACCATATCGCACTGTAAAATGTACCTTATGCTTTACTTTAACTTTTTATTACTAGTTTTGGTTTTCATTAATCATATAACTTTGGATAGAATTTTAGAATGGGATAAGATAACTCATCTGTTGCTAAATGCCCTTATTTTGGGGAAAAAAGTCATTAAATGTATACAGTTATTAAGATTTACTAAATAAGTAACTGAATTAGCCCTGTGTAAATAGAATATTGGAGTTACCTGCTGATATGGTTCCACTCTATGTTCCCACCCAAATCTCATCTGAAATTATAATCCCCATAATTGCCACATTTCAAGAGAGGGACCTGGTGAGAGGTGACTGGATTGTGGGGGTGGTTTCTCTCATGCTGTTCTAGTGATAGCAAGTGAGATCTCATGAGATCTGATGGTTTTATAAGTGTTTGACAGTTCCTCCTTCACATGTACTCTCTCTCACCAGCCGCCATGTAGGCTTGTCTGCATACCCTTCCGCCATGATGATAAGTTTACTGAGGCCTCCCCGGCAAGGCAGAACTGTAAATCAATTAAACCCCTTCCTTTATAAATTGCCCAGTATTGAGGATTTCTTTAGAGCAGTGTGAAAGTGGACTAATAACACCTCCCTATGTGTACATACACACATTTTATTATTTAAACACTTGATCATAGAGAAAGTTTACATTCAAGCAGTTAAACCATAAAATCAATACATAGTGTATTGGAACAAAAAAAAGCACAGCACAATATTAAATAAAAAACCAGTATTTATGGTACAACCTGATTCAGTATAAGATTTCTGAAGAGAGATATGCCAATCATAAATGCAGGTTGATTAGCAATAAAAGAGACATAGACAAAGAAAAATTGCTTGGGCAATCAATGGCAACGTTCCAAGTAGAATCTAGAAAGAAGGTACCCAGCAAAATCAATGGTTTTCTAGACTTGTGCTAATCAAATGTAGCAGATTTCTAAGTTGTCTGTTACTGGTACGGATGTGAGAAGAAGTTTGCACCTGAATATAAATGCTCCCTTCATTGAGAAAATCTTTCTTTCAAAAAAAGACTTTGCTCAGGTAAGGAATGTGCTTATTGATGTTGTTGATTTACATCTGGCACAAGTCCCTTATGTTATCCTGAACCAGTAACAAACCATGGATGGGCAGCTGTCCACAGACTACACTTGACACAGTTCTAGAGCTTGAGTGAAAAGGCTAAGTCTTTTCATCAACAGTGGCAGTGTGGCCACTATTTACCCAGGTTATACAAAATTTGTTTCCTTAATTGTTCTATTCTGTTCTATACTTTGTCCAGAAGTCAGGTTCTTCCTTCAGATTCTCATCCACACAAAGCATTCTGTCTCCACTTCTCTACTTCCACCTTTAAATCCTGTAGGTTGTACAGGTTCCAGAGTTTAGACTTGGCACTAAATCCTTTCCAGTTTTTTCATGATCTTTCAGAGAGAAGGTCCTTTATCCTCTTTCCACTTTCAGATCTCCACTGCCTTCATTCCTTTTTCCCAAGCAAAGAAAAACTTTTTTCTTCATCTTTTCTCCAGCTCCAGTTTTATTCAGTCTTTGGGAAGAAAAATCTACCTCTGAAAATTTACATTTAATCTATTACTCATTTATGCTAATGACACCTTTTAAATTTTTGTTTCTATTGCTATGTGGGCTTAGGTAGGGGGAAATGACTTTAGGGAGACCAGCAAGTCAACAAAGAAAAGCAGGGAAAAAACTCACAGAAAACACATGATGCAGTAGTTCATGATGTAACCTGTATTTTTTTTTTTTTTTTTTTTTTTTTTTTTTTTTTTTTTTTTTGAAACAGAGTCTCTCTCTGTCGCCCAGGTTGGAGTGCAGTGGCCAGATCTCAGCTCACTGCAAGCTCCGCCTCCCGGGTTTACACCATTCTCCTGCCTCAGCCTCCCGAGTAGCTGGGACTACAGGTGCCTGCCACCTCACCAGGCTAGTTTTTTGTATTTTTTAGTAGAGACAGGGTTTCACCGTGTTAACCAGGATGGTCTCGATCTCCTGACCTCATGATCCGCCCATCTCGGCCTCCCAAAGTGCTGGGATTACAGGCTTGAGCCACCGCGCCCGGCCGTAGTCTGTATTTTTAAGATTTGAAATATGGTTAATAGCATAAACTTGTTAATCAATGACTAAATCAATTAATGCTACAGGATGTTGTATTTCCAAAGGAAACAAAGTAGTTGAAAAATGAGTAGCTCAGTTTGTTGTCTATTCAACCAATATACACGATTATTAAGTGCCTGTTATATTTTAGGTAGTGTGTTAAAAGCTGTATATAAAATGACAAGCAGAATCAGTTATGCAATTTGCAGGGCCCAGTGAAAAATAGAAATGTGGCGCTCTTTGCTCAAAATGTGTCAATAATTTTAATGCAGGGACAGCAGATAATTAAAACAAAGGCAGGAGTCTTCTGAGTGTAGAGTTCTGTGTTACTGCACAGTTTGCATGCCCAAGAAGCCAGCCCTGATGGCAAACAAGAAAGAGACTGCTCCTTTCCTGGGGAAGCTTATTAAACAATGTAGAATTTGACACATGCAATGACATAGCATGGCAGGAACACTTACCTTGGTTGAGTGGATCAGAGATTTCTCAGAAGTGACACTTAAACTGAAATCTAAAGAATGCTTTTTTGCCAAAGGGATTATCAATGAGTTTGAAGAACCAAAAGATGTTTCATATTATTGGAGGGCGTAGTGCAAAGGAGAAGGGGAATGAGGGAGGATATTTTGGAAGATTTTATCTTTATTCTAAAAACAAGGTGAAGCAATCAAAAAGGTTTAAGTAGGGATGTTTTAATCAGATTTCCATCTTTAAAAGTGATTTAGATTACAGAGTAGAGGAGAATGGATTGGCGGGTTCAAGGGGGGCCCCGGAATAAATGGAATGTTATTGCAAAAAGCCCAGGGAAGTTTGCTCTAGTATCATGGCCATTGAGAGGGAGAGAAAGTACTTGTGAGATATTTAAGAACTAAAGTTAAAAGAACAATAGGGGTAAGAAATAAAGGATGTATCAAGTCTGCATTATTGAACTTATTGTGCTACATCGAATTTTGGGATTACAGTTTTATCTTGTAACCCTACTGCTGCTGAACTTTCACTCTTCCAGGAGACACACACACAACATAAATTTTGTATTTTCCATGCTAGTATAGTGCTTAGCATATAGGTTCTCAATAAATAGTTTTAGTAAAATATTTAATAGCTTAAATTTATTATCTTTCCCTTGCCCTCCATTCCCAAATAATTTGAAAACAAAATATTTGTTGAGGAAAATATTACTTATTGGCATGTGTAAACTCTGATATTTGAAACTGCCAACCACAAATAGCCAGAAGCAAATAATTATTCACATTAGCTAAGAAGAGACATTGTCAAATGCTAGTAATGCAAGGACTATGACAATAGTCATTAAAATATCTTGTATTTCTAGAATGCTTTGCAGCTTCCACAATAGTTTTTAAAATGTGATCTCATTTGAAGAATACATGACACCTTTCCTCAAAGGCATCACAATCTAGGAGAGTGATTAAGTCTTGTACACTGATAACTATGGGGCAAGGGAGATCAACCATATTCTACAGTAAGTACAACTTTGTGTCAAGGTGCAGAGAGTGGCTTCTTTTGATGTTAACACCTAGTCAATCGTTTCTTGGGTTTGGATAGTCTTGGTGTGGGGGGAAGTTGTGGTAGATGGAAAGAATAAGATCACACAGTATTTTGTAGCTCCTTCCATAAAGTGATAGAGTCTGTTTTTCCATGCCTAAAATCTGGGCTGGCCTTGTGACTTTAGCAGAAATGATGTTAGTTTTATACTTTATGCCTCATGTGACCTTGCAGCATTCCTTCCTCTTCTTGGAAGATGACTTTGAAACTGCTGTTGATGGTCCAGCCTAATGAAGGATGAGAGGCTTCATGGAGGAGAACTAGGATGCTTTTGAATTTGTAAAACAGGCCTCTAAGACGAGCCTGTCCAGCCAACCCTCTAGCCGAATGCTGCAGCATGACCAAGCCCAGGCAACATCAGTACAGAAACCACCCAGACAACCCACAGAGTAGTAAGAAGTAATAAATTGTTGCAGCTTTAAGGAAGGGGGTTTGCAAACTATGGATTACAGTCAAATCTGGCTTGCAGACTGTTTTCATACAGCCAGCAAGCTAAGCATGGTTTTATTTCTTTAAATGGTCAGGGAAACAAATCAAAGAAAAACATTTATATCGAGTGATTTATAATATGTTCCACACTGTTCTAAAACTTTGCATTTATTAACACATTTACTCTTTACAACAACTCTATGATATCATTACTCATTTTATGGTGGAAAAAATGATGTTACTAAATAGGTTCAGTAAGTAGTCAAAGATCACACATTTAATCAGTAGTGCAGGTAGAATTCGAACCCAAGCAACCTTACCCCAGTCTGTTCTTTTAACCTACTTAGCCATTTGATAAACTGTCCAGCAGATTGAGAGGAGTGCATAGGTACAAAATGCAGAGATTCAGGCAACACATTCTGGTAATTTCCAAAAAGGACACTATGTTTCAGAGAAGCAAGCAAAGGCTTTGCTGAAGAATGAGGCCATGTTTCTACTATAATGATAGGCAATATCAACCTTGATCCCCATTAATCAAAAAAGACAAAACGGTTTCATTCTTCTCATTCATAGAACTATATTCCAAAAAAAATATTATCTTAGTCTAGTAAGGCTGCTATAACAAAATACTATAAACAATAGAAATGTATTTGTCACAGTTCTGGAGGCTGAGAAGTCCAAGGTCAAGGTACTAGCAGATTCAGTGTCTGGCATGAAGGCCTCTTCCTTCCTACACAGACGTCTTCTCATTGTAACCTGACTTAGTGGAAAGGTCAAGACAGCTCTCTGGGGCTCTTTTATAAGGGCAGTAATCTCAACCATAAGGGCTATGCCCTTATGACCTAATCACCTCCCAAATGGTCCCATTTCCTAATATCATCATTGTGGAAGTTAGGATTTTGACATATGAATTTTGGGAACACACAAACATTCAGACCACAGCAGATGTATTCAGCTATTATTGTTATTGTCAGGCCTCTAAGCCCAAGCTAAGCCATCATATCCCCTGTGACATGCACCTATATGTCCAGATGGCCCGAAGCAAGTGAAGAATCACAAAAGAAGTGAAAACGGCCGGTTCCTGCCTTAACTGATGACATTACATTGTGAAATTGCTTCTCCTGGCTCATCCTGGCTCAAAAGCTCCTCCACTGAGCACCTTGTGACCCCCACCCCTGCCAGCCAAAGAACAACCCCCTTTGACTGTAATTTTCCACTACTTACCCAAATCTTATAAAACGGCCCCATCCCTATATCCCTTCGCTGACTCTCTTTTCAGACTCAGCCCGCCTGCAGCCAGGTGATTTAAAAACTTCATTGCTCACACAAAGCCTGTTTGGTGGTCTCTTCACATGGACGCAAATGAAAGTTATATTCCTAATTTTGTTAATAAAATTTTGTGGAAATATGTTTTTTTCTCTTGTTATATAAGTATGTACATATTTCATTTTAATTTTGCCTCTCTTGTGGTTCCCAAAGTCTAATAATATTTATTATCTGACCCTTTATAGAAGTTTGCTGGCCCCAGCTTTATGCTATTAAGTTTTGGGATCACTTATTATGCAACAGTAAATCACTAATATAAAAGTATAAAAGAAAAATTATGCAAACAAAATAAGGTTGATTATCCTTTTATATTGAAATATATATAGATAAAATTTTCCTAACCTTTCAGTGTCTCTGCTGACTGCAAAATTTTCATTGCACACCATTCAGCTGAAAAGTGAACCCAGAGCACAGCAGTAGATAGAAATACGTTACAGAAATTTAATCTGCTCCATTGCAAAGTGATCACTGGTTGACTTTGTGATTGTTAATTACATGAGTGTTAATGGGGTCCAGAAAATGAAGAAATGAAAGATATTGAATACAATCTTAGTTTGCCTTAGGTTTCAGAAACTTTGTAGGCCATTTATTTAAAGTGACTTCTGAAAGTAAAGCATAGATTCTGTGGAATTTAGAACATATTAACTTGAAATTTAGAACTCATGAGTATGTACTTCAACATTTTTCTCTTTTCTTATCATTGTGAAAGCTGATTTACTAAGTAAATTTACAGTACCAGTAAGATTTCTAAGACTCTTTCAATTTGAAAGAAGACAAAAACTTATTTTTATCCCTTTAGAAGCAGGCAATTTACACATAAAACTATTTGTTTGCTAATGTGTGTAACTTTTGCTAGGGTAAGTGACTTGTGATTGACTTACAATTCAATCACATTCAGGAATGTAGAGTTTCCTGCAAACTCTGGTGTGCTAATTTATTAAAAGCTAGAAGAAACCCAGCTCATCCAAATAATAGAGACATATTCCTCAAGCACCTTTACCAGTTGTCTTTTCGATTCACTGTTATCTTATGCCTGAAACTACTACTTTAAAATGCAAATTGAGCTTAATGAGTTTAATCAAAAAGCTATTATTTTAATGTGCATAAATTCATTAAATGAGTGGGATAAAATTGTAGTCACTGTGTCAGAAATAGTACCTAAGCAGAATCATTCCCATTACTACGTAGGTATATAAAGTCTGAGCTAGAACTTTCAATTTGCTATTTTTGGATTTTAGCAGGCAACTTTCGAAATTCTCTATCTATTTCTGTCTAGGAAACTATCTTACAATCTTATCACACTGAATTTTGATGAGGGCATTTCTAGGAATGCATTGCATATTTTAAGTGGTGACTTGAAGATTATTTATCAAATAAGCAAAAACCTATGTGGCAATTCATCAGTACAGAAAAGGACTGAAACTCTGAAAGGTCACCATGTTATTTTCTTTCTTTCATTCATGGAAGTTACTGTAGAAGAGAATGATTCCATGATTCATTTCAATGGGTGTTTGTTGATATTAGTTGCATCTCTTGGAAGCCTGACCTGAATTTTTATGGTTGATTTAAAAACTAGGTAATCCCCTAGAAGATGGCTTTTATGTTTGATCATTTTTAGTACCCGTGGGTAATAGGTATTCACACCACCAACCACCCCTCTTGCCAATGTTAAAGAAAGTTGAAATTTTCCCTGTTGCTTTGAGGATGCTCCATCTCACAACAGAATGTTTTCAGTAGGTAATGAGCCAAATCCGTTATCCTTATCAGACTGCATCACATGTCTCCTGAAGCTGACAGTTGGGAGCATCTTCAAAATGGGCTTGAACTCTACAGTTTCCTGTCACCTCCAAGCTTGGCAGTTTGTCTTTTGAAGGACACCCAGTGTCCCCAGACAAATTTTTGTTTTCCTACCTTCATGAAATGCTGAAAAAAGGAAAATATTTCCTTGTGTCTTTTTGCCTAGTTACTCTGTCAGAAGTAGTAATTTACCAGGGTTATGCCCATTATATTCCTTTAAGTGAACTTAAAGGACTTGGTATAATGGAAATGCTTCTGACTCAGCTCTGCATCTCACTTTGAGAAAGAAACCATGTCAATTATACTAAGCATATTTATTTCTTGGTATTGATAGGTATGTTTGCAAAAATGATCACAATTAAATGGCAAATGGTTACTATGAACTTACTTGTTTATCACTTTCCACTAAAACAATTTTCTAGTAGTAGGGACAGCAAGAAAACATTTTATTCATTAATTTAGTATTTCTTTTTTATTATGGTAGATATACTCTTTAAAGGTCAAAATTTATAAGTAAATGGGCTTTGTGCTAAACTTACGTGATGCTATTGGGTATGCAACATGAAAAAACATAAGTGGTTTAATTTTTTAATTATATACACTTTAATATATCAATATAATAAACATATGTGGTATATACCTATATGCTATCATGAATATAGGGGTCTCAAGCTTCCTAAATATTAACAGGTCCAGTGAGGAAGGGCATTGACACACTTTCTCTCTTTTGCTGCTTCTTTTTAGGTAGAATACTTAGAAAATTGTCTTAAAAAGTCTCAAAGAAATTTTAGTGTTTGGACCTACCTGGATCTGCTAATTTAGGTTTTAAGGCTATGATGTGGTTTGGCTCTGTGTCCCCACCCAACTCTCATGTCAAATTGTAATTTCCAGTGTTGGAGGAGGGGCCTGGTGGGAGGCGATCGAATCATGGAAGCAGACTTCCCCCTTTCTGTTCTCTTGCTAGAGTTCTCACAAGATCTGGTTGTTTGAAAGTGAATAGCACCTCCCCCTTCTCTCTTTCTCTCTCTCCTGCCAGCCATGTGAGGATATACCAGCTTCCCTTTCACCTTCTGCCATGATTGTGATTGTAAGTTTCCTGAAGTCTTCCCAGAAGCAATAGACTGTACAGCCCACACAACCATGAGTTGATTAAACTGCTTTTCTGTGTAAATTACCTGGTCTCTAGTATGTCTTTATAGCAGTGTGAGAGTAGAATTATTCAGACTAGCACAAGGTTTTTATTGTGAGTGTTGATTATTGATAGTGAAGAATGGGAACCACACCTTGTATTAGCCCATTCTCACATTGCTACAAAGAACTACCCAAGAATGGGTAATTTATGAAGAAAAGAGCCTTAATTGACTCAGAGTTCCATGGGATGTACAGGAAGCATGGTTGGGGAGGCCTAAGGAAACTTCCAATCATGGCCAAAGGGGAAGCAAATATTTTCTTCACATGGCAGAGTGGGGGCGGGGGGGAGAGAGAGAAAGAGAAAGAGAGAGAGAGAGAGAG
The DNA here is from genome assembly GCF_007565055.1 of Rhinopithecus roxellana. NCBI lineage: Eukaryota > Metazoa > Chordata > Mammalia > Primates > Cercopithecidae > Rhinopithecus > Rhinopithecus roxellana. Next base: position 69,943,319 of record NC_044557.1, on the reverse strand, counting down.
AGAGAGAGAGAGAGAGAGAGAGAGAGAGAGAGAGAGAGAGAGAGAGAGAGAGAGAGAGAAAGGAAGGAAGGAAGGAAGGAAGGAAGGAAGGAAGGAAGGAAGGAAGGAAGGAAGGAAGGAAGGAAGGAAGGAAGGAAGGAAGAGAAGAGAAGAGAAGAGAAGAGATAAGTGCCACACACTTTCAAACCATCAAATCTCATGAGAACTCATTCACTATTATGAGAACAGCAAGGGGGAAATCTGGCCCCATGATCCAGATCCCCCCAACATCTCCCACCAGGTACCCCTGGCAATATTGGAAATTACAATTAAACATGACATTTGGGTAGAGACACAGAGCCAAACCGTATCATACTTCATAATGGTTCTGTGTAGATGCAATATCAAAACCAGTCCACTATTGAGGAAGTGAGGATGGAAATTTATTGCCTCTGGAATCCAAGGTAAATGGAGCTACTATCTTTTGTCAGGGATTAGTCAAACCAAACACCTCTTCTGTGATACAGGATCAGATGATGTCATGGAAAGGGTTTCTGCTGTTAGTAAGAAAGAAAGGCAACTATGCATACTATAGCTGATGGACATTTTTATCTTGAACTACCAAGCCCAAAGTTCTCTAAGTAGAACTTTGTCTTCTGCTTCCTTCAGGGAAAAAATATTCTGAAGACTTTCACAAAACATAACGGAGCTTCTTGGGCATGATTTATTAGATAATTAAGCATCACTTTATTTATCCCTCATTACAGAGATATCAAAATCATTTATTTACTCATTTTCCTGTGAACAACTACTTTGGATCCCACCAGAGGCACCTGGCTGATAAAAATTGGTTTGGGTTAAAGAAACATTTTCTGTCAAAAAATTTAACTTAAAATAAAGAAAACACACACAGAGAGAAATATATGGAGAGGATTTTCTTGGCAGTTAGATTAAATTTGACCTGCATGTTTTTAATTGTGAAAAGCAAATTATATGGGCCAGTAGGATGTAATGACAACTGCAGGGAACATTTCCAAATACTATTCATCCTTCTCCCTGAGAGTCTCAAGTGTGTTATTAGTTATTAGTGGCTAAAATAGTAGAAAAGCTGTGTATTCATCCTAGATCTAATACTGCAAGTTGTCTCACAATCTTGGTTTATGTTCTAGATCTCTATGGATTTATCACAGGGTTTCTGAATCCTCTAATTGCTTGCAATTATGTGATTGTATACATATCCACATTTCTGAAGAAATTTTATTCAGTTTATCAAATAATTTTATTACTCAAAAATCGATAAGAACCACTGACACGATAGCAAACATTCCTATCATATCACTATGGCAATTCCCCAGAGTATGAAAAAAAAACAGATTGCACTCTGTGATTAGAGAAGAGCTAGAGAGCTAGACCTGTAGAGTATTTTTATGTAATTTATTAATTTGATGATGTATTTCAGTGTAATAGAATCAGTTTGCCAATATTCACTCCTTTGGACCTCAGTGCCCTGAATCTTGCCAGGCACTTCAGAGATTTTCAAGTTCAGGGTGCCCCCCATGCAGAAATCTCCAGGGTGATCAGCAATCGGAGTCTCACTTTTCAAAGAATGTGATCACTCATTGTTGGGCATCTCCAACTGCTAGGAATTTTCCCTCATGTGACACTGTACTTCCTCATCTGGTTCCTATAAAATCTTGACAAGAACAGAAGTTGTCCTTCACATGGAATCACCCCCAATTTCCCAAAGCTCAGATTTTCTTAACGGTGACATTTGTTAGTGAAATGAAAGTTTAGACTGCATATCTGGCAACCATCTGTGATTAGTTAATTGAATTGTTCCAAGGCACTTGATACCACCTTGAGAAAGATTTTCAACTTGAATAACCGTGCCTCCCTTCAAGCTAGTCTTGACCTATAGTCATTCCTATTAATTTTGAAGAAAAAAAATACATGAGTAATTTGTCCATCCAGTTTAGCAGTTACCCTTCTAAACTAAACCTTCTTATTAAGAAGTTACACTAAAAGTCACATTCGTTTAGTTATTGAAATATTGTTTATTGTCCTTGATTTTCATAGAACTTGGAGACCAAAGTATGAAAGCTTTAAGAAAAATTGAAGGTCCCAGAAAGATAGATATTGTCAGAAGCCAAAAATAAGGTTATCAATATTTTCTCTAAATCTTTTTCTTCTCCTGCCTCTTCTTTTCTTTCCACAGAGGGTGATAGCTCTCTTAGCAATCAAACAGCACGTCTTTGGCTCTGCCTGTAAAACAACAAATCCAAGTATTGAAAAGTTATTAAAGTTGTCTTTTATTTTGTGTAATGAGTTAATAGTTTTTTCCTCTGAATTAACAAGACATTTCTGATCATTTAGTCTAGACACAGTTTTCAATGTTCCCTCCATCTCACCAGGACATTCTTATCCTCTTCCTTCCAATTCCTCTTATGTCAGTTTTCTTAATGCCAACTGTCCCTCTTTTTGACTCTAACTTTTGTCGATGCTTAAAGTAGGACTCACCTTGCCTATTGAAACTGTTCATTGCCTCATTTTTTTTTCCTTTGTACTTGTCACCTTTTGGTCAGTTAAAACGGTGTTTTCCAAACTGCAGAATGCAGCCCATAAATGGATCATAAAATCAGTTTAGTGGATTATGAGTAGCACTTTATAAATGAAATAGAATTGCCTGGAATAGAATAGAAAATATCGAGTGCATCTAACAATAAGGGTAACAACTATACTACAAAACTATTTTTTTTAGATATGAGAGATGGGTATCAAGGTAAAATATTTTTCTTACTATTGGTCATGGGTAAAAACATTTGAAAAACACTGAGTTGAAATTCAGGAACTAGGGTATCACCTGCACTACATTCCACAAAAGGAGTTTTAAGTTTCTTAAATCTTCTAACAGATTGTATCAATGGATTTCGAGCTTTCATACACAGACCTCTTTTCAAATCTGGTAAAATGATGTCTTTTTCCTCCAGAAACATGTACAGGATGACAAGCTCAAAATAAAAATTAGAGTATTCTTTATATAAGGATTAAGGATGCTGCCTAATTATAATGATTATATAATTATTTGGAATTTGTTTTCAAATTCTTGAAAGTTTCATTTTACTCCATACCTCCCATTTTAAATCATACATTCTGACGTGTAACCGTTTAGTATGATATATTGTCTCTGTCTCCCATGACTTCTCTCCTTCTCATCTTAACCACCTCCTTGCTATTCCAAGAATATGAACATTTTCAGATTCAAGTCATCCAGCTGGAGCGCTGCAGTATTTCCTCCTCGGATACTCTTAAAAAGTCTGTCTCTTAGGGGTTGCTGACATCAAAAATGAAAGATTTGAAATTGACCTCTTATTCATTAGTCTTTCTTTTCTTTGACCTGAATTTAGGTATGTATCAATTTAGAATGGAACCTGATGGGTAATAAGCAGCTTTGTGTGCATGTACCAGACATGTTCTATAAATATAGTTCCTATAAAGGGTACTTATTTATTCTGAGAGACCAGCCATCCAATAATGTAGATGTGCATTATTTCTGAGCTGACATGCTGAATTTCCCTGGAGTTTGACAAAATGAAAACAGGTTACATTTGCTCCTCAAATCCTAGCAATGGTTAAAAACTGCATTTTCACGCAAACATAAATTACAAATGGAATTATGATAACTGGTTACCCCCCAAAATGCACACAAACCGTTTGTAATCCTGCCCTGGAGTGCGGTATAGTTGGCTCATTGCATATGCTGACAGTGTTTGTCAGGCTATTCAATCAGTGCTACTTCCTGTGGCAAACTGTACAGGGGCGTTTAGAAAACCAGTATGTCTCTATTTCCCTAAATCTACTATTAGGGAGTAGACTCGTCAGTGCAGAGCACTGCTGCTTCACAATAGGAATAATCCTGAGTGTGTATCTTCGTTTTATTCATCTTCAATTTCTGTTTGACAGAATTTCATGCTGCTGGAAGATGTTACATTGACAGAAGAGAGATAATTTTCGTTTTTAATCCAGAGAACAAGAGCCACTTGGGAAGTGACTATAAATGTCCTCTGGGTGTCCCAGAGATATGCCTCATCCCTGTGCTAGAAGGAACACACCTCTGGGAAGAAAACAACTTTGATCAGTAATTCTCTTTGGAAAACATTAAAAGAAATAGATTTCAGTGATTCTCCCATGAGTCATGGGGCCTGAGATAAGTAAGCCCTTCCATTTCCAAATCAGCTTTCAAGTGGTGGCAACTCTGTCATTACTCACATTTCTCAGTGAGGTACTGAAAAGAGAGTGATGTTCTCAAACAAGCCCCTCTCGTTCTCTTTTATTATAGTCATGACAATTTTGTGCAAAATAAGGCCTTTCTTGTAATAAAGGTGTTGTAAGCCTTCTTATTTCCAGCACAGTCGTCTCTGGCTGTGTTGGTAGATGTTCTATTACAGATGTTAGCCAAGCTTGCTGCAGTTTAGGTCTTTAGAGCTAGAGTTCTCCTTGGGTCAATCCTCCTGACTTTTCTGATCTACTTAGAGACAGAATTTTACTTATTGTAAAATTCAAACATGCTCCCAGGGTCATGGGCCTATGGGATATGTTTCATTGACAACACAGAGAGCATTTCCCTTCTTTTCTTAACCATTGAGAAACAGCTTCCTTTCTTTATGAGGCAGCTCATTGGCCTCTCATCCTCTCTCCAGATGAATTACTGGCCCATGATTTATTCTATGACAGTGTATATGTATATACCTGTGTGTGTGTGTGTATATACACACACATATATATACATGTGTGTATATATACACATATATACACACACATACATATATATACACACAGATACAGATGTATATAAATATATTAATACAGATACATATACTGTGTACATATATGTCACATATATACTAAATACGTGTACATATATACACAAATATGGAACTAAAGTATAGGTCCTAAGGACCAGGATCCCTTCATATTCATTATATTTGAATATATGTGTGTGTGTGTGTAATATTTGTCACATAAAGTAAATATACATCCTATATATACTATATATACACACGTGTCAGATATACAGAATATATATTATATACATACACACACATATATACAGTCAGTCCTACATCTCCATGGATTCCGTGTCTATGGATTCCACCAAATGTGGGTAAAAAATATTTAGAAAAATAAAAACCAAGAAAAAATAACAATGTAACTATTAAAATAATACAAATTTTAAAAACAATATAGTATAACAACTATTTACTATAACATTTACTTTGTATTATGCATTATAAGTAACATAGAGATGATTCAAAGTATACAGGAGGATGTGCTTAGATTATATGCCAATAGTATGTCATTTTATATCAGTGACTTGGAAAAAATCCTCCACAGACATCAAGGGCCAACTGAATATTTGTTGTATAAATATGCATGTATATGACAAGATGTCTTTAAAGGCCAGGATTCCTTCACTCTTTTGTCTCAGTCTCTGACACTGTAAAAGATAAGCATATAAATTCTATAAATAGATTCAATGAATTCAACATCTGATGAACTGAACAAAGATGAACTCTCTACAATCACCTCTCATCATTTCTACTGGCAGATTTTTACTTGTATATATGTAGGTCTAACTGTCTTAAAACACTCTTGAGTCTCCTGACTGATGACTTTGGTGCTCTTTGGTCAACTCACAACACAGAGGATCCCTTGAACAATATTTCTCTGATTGTGTGATAATGTCAATACTTGGCACAGTAACTACACAGGCTCATTTGGGACCAGTTCCCTTTTCTTGTTTCAAAAACAACATTCATTCCTTCTTTCAGTTCCTTTAAAGAGTCAAACTCCCTCTGGTTCCAAGCCTATTAATATGTGTTTTCTCTTCCTGGAACTTTCTTACCTACCTTCCTTACCTGTCAAAAACCTACTTATACCTTCCTTAAGAGTGAGGATTCCCACTTGCTTCATCATTGAAATTATTATTGTTTCTATACTATCTTACCTCTTGGAATTTATGTTCCCAGCTCAGACCCTGAAATGAAGTATGTACTTGAGATTCACTTCTTGAATAAATGTATTATCGGTAAGAGCAAAATGAAAAAGAAGTAGCGAATAGCAAATAGGTGGCATTAAGCATCAGGGTCATGGAAGAGACAGATTGGCTGAAGATGGCCGGAAAGCAGAGGCTCAAATGCAGGAAGAGAGTTATGGTCAAAACGTAGTCAAGTATGAATTCCAACTCTCCATCTCCCCAGCAAAGATACCCAATTGGGAATCCATCCACTATCTTAAAGGTCCTTTCTTTAAGATCCTTCCTTAGAGTAACCAGAAGAGTGAAGATGAGTGGGAGTGGGTGCCAGTGGGAGATGAGAAAGGAAGCAAAATTCAGATGTCTACCCTGTCTCATTCATATATATTTAGGAGTGTGTACTTGGCAATGTGAAACTGTAGAACTTTAAAAAGATAGAAATATTTTAGGTTTGTTGATAAAATGGAAAAGTTACTGAATGTTTATCTAGGTTTTAAATAAAACCAATATTGCAATGTCCCTTAGAAGTGATGAATAAATTTGTTAGATATAGAAATAGAATAATATGACTCATATCCTCTTCGGCAGGATTCTATCCAAACCACCCCACACTTGAATACTTCCCTCAAGCCTCATTGTCTCTCTCTCCCTTTGGCTCCAAACAGTACTACAGGAGGAGGGAGCAACATGGAGCAGCCAGAAGATAGGCTCTAGAATCCCATGTGCTAGGTGTGAATCCTAGCTCTGCCTCCCCCAAGCTCTATGATTGGGCATTTTATTTAGCCTATTGCTCATGATAAAAGGAGGGTAAAAACATTGCCTACCTCACAGTAGGAAGTTGGATTAAACAAGTCAATTCATCTAAAGCCGTTTGTGTTAAATGTGAATTCCTTTCTTTACAATGTTCTCAAGAACATTTTTATACACAGAGAAGATTGTTATGGAGTAACCTAGGGTTTAAACTTGTAAATTTTAAAACTTAGTTTTTCTTAAGCTTTTAAGCTTAATTTATGACTCACATTATTCTATTTATTTATGTAACAAATTTATTAATTCTTCTAAAAGACATTGAAATATTGGTTTCATTTACAACTTAAACATTCAGAAACTTTTACATTTCACCAACAAACCTAATATGTTTATATATTTTTAAAGTTTTTAGTTTCACATTGACAAATTGACATATATATAATGTATTTATATATTTTTAAAGTTTTTAGTTTCACATGTTTGATAAATCCAATAAATTAAACTTATAAAATATGACAAACCTTAAGTTCTTGTAATATTTTGACACTGTTCACAAACGTAGTACAAATTCAACTTAAAGTCAGAAATCTAAATTTAAGAGTCAAATATATATTTTAAACCACAGTCGCACACTTCACATATCAATTCTAAACCTTTATATCATCCTAAACAATATTGGGGGGTTATTTTTTCAAGGATTGTTTAGACCCAACTCCTCAGCTTGTCGAGATCTCTTAGGAATCAGAGGAATATGGGCTAGGATGCAACTCTGATCGACAGGCTCAGGTTTTTCATACTGATGTTGTGGCAAAGCCTTCCAAAGGGGTTTGGTACATGGGTCTCAATTTACACATTACTTATGGTTAAAGTTATTGCTTGTATCAGTTAATAATTCCTACTCAATTGGTTGTACTGCTTGACTCGATTATATCACTCTATTTACTATTTATTTACTACTTTATTATCTTCTGAATTCTCATTACCTTCTTCCCATATGTTACTACTATTCTTATAGTTAAACCACATGTAATTGGATTATTTGAGTCACAAGACCATTTTAGTGTCACAACTCCTAAGGTCAACTCCTTGACATCAGTACTTCAGGAATAGTAGCTGTTATTATTAGATTATCAATGTTGCCCTTCCTTCCTTCCTTCCTTCCTTCCTTCCTTCCTTCCTTCCTTCCTTCCTTCCTTCCTTCCTTCCCTTCCCTTCCTTCCTTTCTCTCTGTCTGTCTGTCTGTCTCTCTCTTTCTTTCAACTTGTTTCAGATTTATCTACATTCCTAGTGGTTCTCAAACTTTAATATGGATCATAATTACTTGGAGGTCTTGGTAAAAGACAGATTTCTGGGCTCTAACCCTCATAGATTCTAACTCAGAATTGTCTGGGGCAGAGCCTGGGAATATGCATTTCTAAAAGGGTCCCAAGGGATTCTGATGTTGCTGGTCCTGTGACCACACTTTGAGAACTACCATGGTATGTTATTTTCAGGATAATGACTTATTATTTATTTATTTTTGATAATGACTTCTTCCACATTTATCTCACTTCATGTCCTGCATGCCAGCTGTATTGAAAAATGTCAATCAATTCAGTCCATAAGTATATATCACCCATTATGGTCTTGTGCTAAATTCCAGGGATATAATAATTAACCAGGCATTAATTCATGCATTTTCATAAGTATTCATACACAGTAATCATGAATTGCTTCTAGAAGTTATGGAAAAAACTCTTAACCCAGATTTGGGGAGGTCTTTGAGAACAAATATTAAAAGTAATTTTTAGCTAAGATCTAAAAGACAACTAAGATTTACCAAATGCCAGGTTGCTAGGGAACAGACAGGGAAGGGGGAAAGACAGGCACAGGAGGGAAGGTTTCCACAGTGACTAGCGTACTAGTAACTCTGTTTGAGTCTTAACACCATAAGCACCTAAAAGTAGAATTATTTTTGAAACATATTTAGAATTATCATCTGCCTATAAATTTATGATAATTGAAGAAAAACTTATTAGAGTGTGAGGTACAAGGTGATGATGTAACCTCTCAGGCTATGGATGGCCAGTGGTCCTCTCAGTCACATATGAACAGGTGGTATAGATCACGTTGGATGACAGCAAACCCACTGCAGTCATGGGTGGGTCATAACTGTTTTCATTCATTTGTGTATTTTTGTGAGTGTGGTAAACACCGGCTATTAGTTCCTTGAACTCACTTGCTTCTGTTTCTGGGCTCAGACCTACTGTATACTTCCCCCAAGACCCCTTCACTTGGGCATCGTTGTGTGAAAGAATTCTAGCCAATGGAATGTGGTCAGAAGTGATATATGTTGTTTCCAGGTCTGGTCTTTTGAAACCTACCTGCAAGTCCTCCTCTCTTTCCCTGACTGTCAACAGGATGTCAGTGTTGAGGGAACTTAGAAATCCTGAACTAATAAGGAAAGAACTTCCATCAGCTTGAATACCTGAACAATTGCTTTGTTTCTCCTGCTTAAGGAACATATTGAGGGTTAGAAATAAGTTTAACTGTCTTAAACTACTGAAATTTCACACTTCATCTGATACAGTAGCTAGAATTACTGTAACTAATAGAGTGGCAATGTCTTTTATTAAAATAATAATCTTCTTTAAAAATCAATATCTGGAAAAATTTGTAATCCAAAATAGGTGAAGACCCCCCAAAATGCCAAATACTATGTTTAGAATGTCTAGGGTACTCGCATCATAAAAGTGATGATGGAAAAGTGTTCTTACAACAGTTGCTAATAACTTGATGATTTGTTTAAAAGTCTCCTTTGATAGAATATAAGTAGACTGTTTATCTTATTCATCATTTTATTTAGAGTGCCCTGTATAGTGACTATCATATCTAGGTGACCAAAAAATATACTGTATATGAAATGTGTTAAGTATTGGATCAGCAAGGTGGAGATGTAGGCAGGAGCCCAGTGACTTAAGGCCTTGTTAACCATGTTAAGGAATTTGTACTTGATCCTGAAGGCAATGAGGAGCCATTGGAGGATTTGAGAATGGAGCGACAGTAGTAGTATTTTATCTTTGGAACCCACTGCAGTCATGGGTGGGTCATAACTGTTTTCATTCATTTGTATATTTTTGTGAGTGTGGTAAATACTGGCTATTAGTTCCTTGAACTCACTATAGTGGAAAGATCACTATCGTGAAAAAAAATGTTTTTCAACCTGAAAGATGTTTGAAGCTGGAACTAAGAGTATCATTTTGGAGACTCTTGTAATCTAGGTAAAAGATGATTGTCCATAATCTTGGAGAATGTAATATTTCAGTGACCTCATGAATGGAGACTAGAAAGTGCATTTAAGATATAGCTAGAAGGAAGAATTGACAGGACTAAGTGATTGTCTAAGTGGGAAACAGCAGAATGAACGAGTGGGAGAAGGCAAGGATTACTCCTAATTTGTGGACAGTGTAACTAAGTTGGTGGTGCTGACATACTAAAATGGGGAGTCCGGGAGAAGGAAACATTGGGACAAGTTGTATCCTCAACATTTGGGTTTTGCACATGGTAATCTCATTCCTTAGAATGTTCCCAAAATAACCACATTTCCACCAGCTGCCTCTTCTCTGCCCTTTGTCCTTGCTTTTCTTTACCTGAATTACTCCTATTCATGTATTACACCTCAAATTAGAGCCTGTTGCCTGTAGGAAACTTCCAGGATGCCCAAGACTGGATAAGGTGCTTTCTTATGTGCCTCCAGTACTCTGTGCCACAATGTAGCATTTATCATAACGTTTTGTATTCACCTCTGTGCTTTTCATTCCACACTTCTCTACCCAAAGCCAATTAAAGATAGAGACTATCTCTTAGCATGTGGTCCTCAGTGCCCATCGTAAGGCTATATCAGAGTAAGAACTTGGAACTATAGTGCAATCATGATGGATGGGTAAATGAATGAATGGATGTAACACAAATAATTTTGAAGAGTACAAAATTAAAAGCATCTAATAACATTTGCTTATATCCTGTCTATTTCTGTTTGAGATATGCAGCATGCAGTTAGCACAGATGGCCACAAGATTGCAATACTCTTTTTATATTTATTCTATTCCTTCCCCACTCTCACTCTCCCCACACTCCCACCCTACCCCCCACCAGGAAATGGCTCCACTATTCCCTTAAGCATTTGTCTCTGATCACAGTGTGAACCCACCAATCTTGTAATAGACTCCATAAGTGTTTTCCTTGGGTTAAAAAATTATGAAAATTAATAGAAGATTGAAAATGAGAAAGCTCACAGTGAGGTAGCTGTTGTATATAAGTGAGGTGGCTGTGGTGTATAAGTGAGACCTGAATATAGTCTGGCAAATAATATGTTCTAAGGTCTGCTCTATTCACCAAACTACTGAAGAATGAAAAAAGGACATTTTCCCATTCCCACTTGTCAAACACAGCTAATCTAATTTACAAACTGATGTAAACTTACCTTGTGTGTATGATAGACAAAGCCTCTAAACTGAAGTAAGTGTAGATATGTAAAAAAGAGCTACAGACTGAATGGAACTTTAAAGGTTACTGAGTTCCCTAGAAATGGGTTTTGAAATGAGGCATGTGGGCTCTGGAATAAAGGAAGGAACCAGCACTACAGGATTGAGGACACAGATCAAGTGTATAGAAAGCTTACGCGATGACAACTATGTAGTCTTCAGTCTTACCACTCGAAGTGTGGTCTGTGCACCTGCAGCATTTGTATCACCTGGGAGCCACATAAAAATACAGGCTCTCAGTCCCCTCCCCACTCGTGCTGAATCGGTCTGCAGTTTAACGGTATCCTCAGATGATTTGTAGGAATATTAAGGCTTGAGAGGCTATGATCTAAATAACAGTATTCAAAGAGCCTACTGAGCTCAGATTAACTCATTTGGGGTCACTTTGTAGTTTATTATCCAGATTAAAACATGTAAGGGTGAAAGGAATGCTAAAATAATTATAATTGCATGTTTTTGAAAGATGTAGTTATTAAGAAATAAATCAGTTCTTAAGTGGATTAAAAAATAGTTCTAATCATAAAGTATCTTTAAAAATAAAATTGTCGGCCGGGCGCAGTGGCTCACGCCTGTAATCCCAGCACTTTGGGAGGCCGAGAAGGGCGGATCACCAGGTCAGGAGATAGAGATCATCCTGGCTAACACGGTGAAACCCTGTCTCTACTAAAAATACAAAAAAAAATTAGCCAGGCGTGGTGGCAGGCGCCTGTGGTCCCAGCTACACGGGAGGCTGAGGCAGGAGAATGGCGTGAACCAGGGAGGCGGAGCTTGCAGTGAGCTGAGATCTGGCCACTGCACTCCAGCCCGGGCAACACAGCGAGACTCCGTCTCAAAAAAAAAAAAAAAAAAAATTGTTTATAGAAATAGAAATAAAACATCAATGTATATTAAAGAAAATATTATTTGCATTGATCTGAATATTAAATTTAAAATAAGTGCTAGAATAATATGAATACATGTTCATTTTAAATAAATGTAGATTGATACATACAAAAATAATTATAGAAATATATGCATTGGTTGTTACATATACATACATCCTAACTCTTTCTGTTGAGATGGCCTAGAATCAATGACACCCAGTGGCAACATACATACCTCATGTCAATATCTTGGGTTCTAAATACCATCCTCCAATAGAAAAAATTGAGGTCTTTGAATAAATGAATGATTCTGATACAGGAGTTAGAAAGAAATTATTTAGGCAGTTAGTGAGGGTAAAAGAACCCTCAGCAAGGTTTCCCTTTTAATAAAAAGTAGCCCCCAAATAATTTCTTTTCTTTTCTAACAAAGAATAGCCTGAAAAATCAAGGTGCAGACATAGAAAAACAAGCTAGAAGCTTGCACAGGTGAATGCTGGCAGCTGTGCCAATAGGAAAAAGCTACCTGGGGGCCAGACATGTTCAACATGGAGGCTCCATCTTACCTTTTCTTTGTCAACCATATGTACAATAAAGGAAAGGGAAACTTGCCACCGGCCAGGTAGAGAACCCATCTGCATAATAAAAGATTAGGATGGGGTGGCCAGCTTCTTCATGTGCTATGTAAATGACACACCTGGTCTGATCAATCTTTTGGGTCCTATGTAAATCAGACATTACCTCCTCAAACTCATCTATAAAAACCCTGTGCATTTCACCACAGAACCAGAAGACCCACTTGGGAGTCCCCTTGTCTCTGCAGGAGAGAGAACTTTTCTCTTTCTCTCACCTATTAAACCTCTGCTCTTAAACTTACACCTTGTGTGTCTGCATCCTTGATTTCCTTGGTGTAGGCAACGAACCTTGGGTATTGCCCCAGAGGAACGATGCCACTTTAATTTTAGTGCTGCGCTAAAGAAATTACAAGATGAGTTCAGTAAGAATGGATTGTGAAAATGAGGCATTACGGAGCTTGAAATATATTGTAGAGCCACAAAGACAGAATATTCCAAGGATTAAAAAAAGAGATGTCAAAAAACATAGGAGCCAATCTGAAAGATCTTCTAAGGGCCACAGCTGGAATAACTTGAGAAACCAAATAATGATAGTATTGGATTATAACACAGGCAATAAAGTAAATATCCATGAATCCACACTGATATAAATAAATGATTGAATAAATAAATTGAGAATAAAGAACAAATTTTCCTTAAAGTAGAATGTCAATAACAAATGTAGAAGGAAGGGCTGAAGAAAGCAAATTATTTAAAGTATAAATAACATTAACTCTTGCTTTGGGCAAGATCTATTGCTGAGTGCTAAAACCAGTAGGTAAAACTTTTAAGAGAAATAGAACATTTGCATAGCCTTAAAATATCTCCCCACAAGCTAACCTTAAGGATGAGTCCCAAGCCAGGAAGCATTCTTCACGAGCTGACTTAAGAGTCCTTGGACCTTAAGGGATTATCAGCGGTGGTCTAGCAATACTCCTCATGGACTGGAGTGGCAGTGGCCAAGGAGTGAGTCATCTCTACATTTGGAAAGGGGAGAGAAGAGTGGGAAGAACCGTATCTTGTGGTTTCAGAGCCAGGTAGACTTCTAAAGTTTTTGACTCTAGATCTTGACTCCCGGACGGCACCTTTGGACCTTCCTGGGGCCTGGAGGACCTCACCCTGCTGAAGGGAAGAACACAGGCCTGACTAGCTTGGCCACAAGCTGATCGTAGAGCCCGAGGGCCTTGAGCAAACACAGACAGTAGCCAGGGAGTGGTTACAGCAGGACTTGTGTGTATGAGTGGTTACAGCTGTGCTGGCTTTAGGTCTGACCCAGTGCAGTCATAGTGGTGGTGGCCACAAGGGTGCTTATGTCACTCGACCCCCATCTTTAGGTGGCTCAGAATAGAGAGAGAGAGACTTACTTTATTTGGGAGGAAATAGATGACAGAACAAGAGTCTCTGCCTGGTAATCCAGAGAATTCTCGCAGATCCTGTCCAAGACCATCAAGGCAGTACCTCTACAGTTCTGCAAGAACTACAGCATTACTGCATTTGGGGTGCCCCTTAAATCAGATACAGATTAGATCACAACACACAAGTCCTTTCAAATATCTGGAAAGTCTTCCCAAGAAGGACAAGTACAAAGAAGCCCATATAACAAAGATGATGATAAATAACTCTTCAATACCCAGACACTGGAGAACACCTATTAGCATAAACACCATCCAGAAAAACATGATCTCACCAAATGAACTAAATAAGGCACTGGGTACCAATTCTGGAAACAGAGATATTTAAACTTTCAGACAGAGAATTCAAAATAACTGTTGAGGAAACTCAAAGAAATTCAAGATAACACCAAAAGAATTCAGAATTCTATCAGATTAGTTCAATAAAGAGATTGAAATAACAAGAACTACACCAAAATTCCATAGCTGAAAAATGCAATTGGCATACAGGAGAATGCGTCAGAGTCCTTTAATAGCAGAATTGATCAAGGAAATGAAAAAAAAGGACTTAAAACAATGCAGCACTCCTATAAGACCTAGAATATAGTCTCAAAACACACACACACACACAAAAAAAACAAAAACAGATCTAAGAGTTCTTGGCCTTAAAGAGGAGGTAGAGAAAGAGATAAGGGTAGAAACTTATTCAAAGGGATAATAACAGAGAACTTCCCAATCCTAGAGGAAGCTATCAATATCTATTTATTTATTTATTTTTTAATTCATTAGGTAATCATTTTAAAAAAATTTTTTTTATTATACTTTAAGTTCTAGGGTACATGTGCATAACATGTAGGTTTGTTACATATGTATACTTGTGCCATGTTGGTGTGCTGCACCCATCAACTTGTCAGCACCCATCAATTCGTCATTTATACCAGGTATAACTCCCAATGCAATCCCTCCCCCCCCCGCCCATGATAGGCCCCGATGTGTGATGTTCCCCTTCCCGAGTCCAAGTGATCTCATTGTTCAGTTCCCACCTATGAGTGAGAACATGCGGTGTTTGGTTTTCTCTTCTTGTGATAGTTTGCTAAGAATGATGGTTTCCAGCTGCATCCATGTCCCTACAAAGGACGCAAACTCATCCTTTTATATGGCTGCATAGTATTCCATGGTGTATATGTGCCACATTTTCTTAATCCAGTCTGTCACAGATGGACATTTGGGTTGATTCCAAGTCTTTGCTATTGTGAATAGTGCCACAATAAACATATGTGTGCATGTGTCTTAATAGCAGCATGATTTATAATCCTTTGGGTATATACCCAGTAGTGGGATGGCTAAGTCATATGGTACATCTAGTTCTAGATCCTTGAGGAATTGCCATACTGTTTTCCATAATGGTTGAACTAGTTGACAATCCCACCAACAGTGTAAAAGTGTTCCTATTTCTCCACATCCTCTCCAGCACCTGTTGTTTCCTGACTTTTTAATGATTGCCATTCTAACTGGTGTGAGATGGTATCTCATTGTGGTTTTGATTTGCATTTCTCTGATGGTGAGTGATGATGAGCATTTTTTCATGTGTATGTTGGCTGTATGAATGTCTTCTTTTGAGAAATGTCTGTTCATATCCTTTGCCCACTTTTTGATGGGGTTGTTTGCTTTTTTCTTGTATATTTGTTTGAGTTCTTTGTAGATTCTGGATATTAGCCCTTTGTCAGATGAGTAGGTTGCAAAAATTTTCTCCCATTCTGTAGGTTGCCTTTTCACTCTGATGGTAGTTTCTTTTGCTGTGCAGAAGCTCCTTAGTTTAATTAGATCCCATTTGTCAATTTTGGCTTTTGCTGCCGTTGCTTTTGGTGTTTTAGACATGAAGTCCTTGCCCATGCCCATGTCCTGAATGGTATTACCTAGGATTTATTCTAGGGTTTTTATGGTATTAGGTCTAACATTTAAGTCTCTAATCCATCTTGAATTAATCTTCGTATAAGGAGTAAGGAAAGGATCCAGTTTCAGCTTTCTACTTATGGCTAGCCAATTTTCCCAGCACCATTTATTAAATAGGGAATCCTTTCCCCATTTCTTGTTTCTCTCAGGTTTGTCAAAGATCAGATGGCTATAGATGTGTGGTATTATTTCTGAGGACTCTGTTCTGTTCCATTGGTCTATAGCTCTGTTTTGGTACCAGTACCATGCTGTTTTGGTTACTGTAGCCTTGTAGTATAGTTTGAAGTCAGGTAGCGTGACGCCTCCAGCTTTGTCCTTTTGACTTAGGATTGTCTTGGCAATGCGGGCTCTTTTTTGGTTCCATATGAACTTTAAAGCAGTTTTTTCCAATTCTGTGAAGAAACTCATTGGTAGCTTGATGGGGGTGGCATTGAATCTATAAATAACCTTGGGCAGTATGGCCATTTTCACGATATTGATTCTTCCTATCCATGAGCATGGTATGTTCTTCCATTTGTTTGTGTCCTCTTTGATTTCACTGAGTAGTGGTTTGTAGTTCTCCTTGAAGAGGTCCTTTACATCCCTTGTAAGTTGGATTCCGAGGTATTTTATTCTCTTTGAAGCAATTGTGAATGGAAGTTCATTCGTGATTTGGCTCTCTGTTTGTCTGTTACTGGTGTATAAGAATGCTTGTGATTTTTGCACATTAATTTTGTATCCTGAGACTTTGCTGAAGTTGCTTATCAGCTGAAGGAGATTTTGGGCTGAGACGATGGGGTTTTCTAAATATACAATCATGTCATCTGCAAACAGGGACAATTTGACTTCTTCTTTTCCTAACTGAATACCCTTGATTTCTTTCTCTTGCCTGATTGCCCTAGCCAGAACTTCCAACACTATGTTGAATAGGAGTGGTGAGAGAGGGCATCCCTGTCTTGTGCCAGTCTTCAAAGGGAATTTTTCCAGTTTTTGCCCATTCAGTATGATATTAGCTGTGGGTTTGTCATAAATAGCTCTTATTATTTTGAGGTACGTTCCATCAATACCGAATTTATTGAGCGTTTTTAGCATGAAGGGCTGTTGAATTTTGTCAAAAGCCTTTTCTGCATCTATTGAGATAATCATGTGGTTCTTGACTTTGCTTCTGTTTATATGCTGGATTACGTTTATTGATTTGCGAATGTTGAACCAGCCTTGCATCCCAGGGATGAAGCCCACTTGATCATGGTGGATAAGGTTTTTGATGTGCTGCTGAATCCGATTTGCCAGTATTTTATTGAGGATTTTGCATCGATGTTCATCAGGGATATTGGTCTAAAATTCTCTTTTTTGGTTGTGTCTTTGCCAGGCTTTGGTACCAGGATGATGTTGGCCTCATAAAATGAGTTAGGGAGGATTCCCTCTTTTTCTATTGATTGGAATAGTTTCAGAAGGAATGGTACCAGCTCCTCCTTGTACCTCTGGTAGAATTGAGCTGTGAATCCATCTGGTCCTGGACTTTTTTTGGTGGGTAGGCTATTGATTGTTGCCTCAATTTCAGAGCCTGCTATTGGTCTATTCAGGGATTCAACTTCTTCCTGGTTTAGTCTTGGGAGAGTGTAAGTGTCCAGGAAATTATCCATTTCTTCTAGATTTTCTAGTTGATTTGCGTAGAGGTGTTTACAGTATTCTCTGATGGTAGTTTGTATTTCTGTGGGGTCGGTGGTGATACCCCCTTTTTCATTTTATATTGCATCCATTTGATTCTTTTCTCTTTTCTTCTTTATTAGTCTTGCTAGCTGTCTGTCAATTTTGTTGATCTTTTCAAAAAACCAACTCCTGGATTCATTGATTTTTTGGAGGGTTTTTTGTGTCTGTATCTCCTTCAGTTCTGCTCTGATCTTAGTTATTTCTTGCCTTCTGCTAGCTTTTGAATGTGTTTGCTCTTGCTTCTCTAGTTGTTTTAATTGTGATGTTAGAGTGTCAATTTTAGATCTTTCCAGCTTTCTCTTGTGGGCATTTAGTGCTATAAATTTCCCTCTACACAGTGCTTTAAATGTGTCCCAGAGATTCTGGTATGTTGTATCTTTGTTCCCATTGGTTTCAAAGAACATCTTTATTTCTGCCTTCATTTCGTTATGTACCCAGTAGTGATTCAGGAGCAGGTTGTTCAGTTTCCATGTAGTTGAGCGGTTTTGATTGAGTTTCTTAGTCCTGAGTTCTAGTTTGATTGCACTGTGGTCTGAGAGACAGTTTGTTATAATTTCTGTTCTTTTACATTTGCTGAGGAGTGCTTTACTTCCAATTATGTGGTCAGTTTTGTAATAAGTGCCATGTGGTGCTGAGAAGAATGTATATTCTGTTGATTTGGGGTGGAGAGTTCTATAGATGTCTATTAGGTCCGCTTGGTGCAGAGATGAGTTCAATTCCTGGATATCCTGGTGAACTTTCTGTCTCGTTGATCTGTCTAATGTTGACAGTGGAGTGTTGAAGTCTCCCATTATTATTGTATGGTAGTCTAAGTCTCTTTTTAAGTCTCTAAGGACTTGCTTTATGAATCTGGGTGCTCCTGTATTGGGTGCATATATATTTAGGATAGTTAGCTCTTCCTGTTGAATTGATCCCTTTACCATTATGTAATGGCCTTCTTTGTCTCTTTTGATCTTTGATGGTTTAAAGTGTGTTTTATCAGAGACTAGGATTGCAACCCCTGCTTTTTTTTGTTCTCTATTTGCTTGGTAGATCTTCCTCCATCCCTTTATTTTGAGCCTATGTATGTCTCTGCATGTGAGATGGGTCTCCTGAATACAGCAGACTGATGGGTCTTGACTCTTTATCCAGTTTGCCAGTCTGTGTCTTTTAATTGGAGCATTTAGTCCATTTACATTTAAGGTTAATATTGTTATGTGTGAACTTGATCCTGCCATTATGATATTAACTGGTTCTTTTGCTCGTTAGTTGATGCAGTTTCTTCCTAGCCTCAATGGTCTTTACATTTTGGCATGTTTTTGCAATGGCTGGTACCGGTTGTTCCTTTCCATGTTTAGGGCTTCCTTCAGGGTCTCTTGTAAGGCAGGCCTGGTGGTGACAAAATCTCTAAGCATTTGCTTATCTGTAAAGGATTTTATTTCTCCTTCACTTATGAAACTTAGTTTGGCTGGATATGAAATTCTGGGTTGAAAATTCTTTTCTTTAAGAACGTTGAATATTGGCCCCCACTCTCTTCTGGCTTGTAGAGTTTCTGCCGAGAGATCTGCTGTTAGTCTGATGGGCTTCCCTTTGTGGGTAACCCGACCTTTCTCTCTGGCTGCCCTTAAGGTTCTTTCCTTCATTTCAACTTTGGTGAATCTGGCAATTATGTGTCTTGGAGTTGCTCTTCTGGAGGAGTATCTTTGTGGCGTTCTCTGTATTTCCTGAATTTGAATGTTGGCCTGCCCTACTAGGTTGGGGAAGTTCTCCTGGATGATATCCTGAAGAGTGTTTTCCAACTTGGTTCCATTTTCCCCCTCACTTTCAGGCACCCCATCAGACGTAGATTTGGTCTTTTTACATAATCCCACACTTCTTGCAGGCTTTGTTCATTTCTTTTTCTTCTTTTTTCTTTTCGTTTCTCTTCTCGCTTCATTTCATTCATTTGATCCTCAATCGCTGATACTCTTTCTTCCAGTTGATCGAGTCGGTTACTGAAGCTTGTGCATTTGTCACATATTTCTCGTGTCATGGTTTTCATCTCTGTCATTTCATTTATGACCTTCTCTGCATTAATTAGTCTAGCTGTCAATTCTTCTACTCTTTTTTCAAGATTTTTAGTTTCTTTGCACTGGGTACGTAATTCCTCCTTTAGCTCTGAGAAGTTTGATTGACTGAAGCCTTCTTCTCTCATCTTGTCAAAGTCATTCTCTGACCAGCTTCGATCCGTTGCTGGCGATGGGCTGCGCTCCTTTGCAGGGGGAGATGCGCTCTTATGTTTTGAATTTCCAGCTTTTCTGCCCTGCTTTTTCCCCATCTTTGTGGTTTTATCTGCCTCTGGTCTTTGATGATGGTGACGTACTGATGGGGTTTTGGTATAGGTGTCCTTCCTGTTTGATAGTTTTCCTTCTAACAGTCAGGACCCTCAGCTGTAGGTCTGTTGGAGATTGCTTGAGGTCCCCTCCAGACCCTGTTTGCCTGGGTATCAGCAGCAGAGGTTGCAGAAGATAGAATATTGCTGAACAGCGAGTGTACCTGTCTGATTCTTACTTTGGAAGCTTCCTCTCAGGGGTTGTACTCCACCCTGTGAGGTGTGGGGTGTCAGATTGCCCCTAGTGGGGGATGTCTCCCAGTTAGGCTACTCAGGGGTCAGTGACCCACTTGAGCAGGCAGTCTGTCCGTTCTCAGATCTCAACCTCCGTGTTGGGAGATCCACTGCTCTCTTCAAAGCTGTCAGACAGAGTCGTTTGCGTCTGCAGAGGTTCCTGCTGCTTTTGTTGTTGTTGTTAACTGTTCCCTGTCCCCAGAGGTGGAGTCTACAGAGACAGGGAGGTTTCCTTGAGCTGCTGTGAGCTCCACCCAGTTCGAGCTTCCCAGCAGCTTTGTTTACCTACTTAAGCCTCAGCAATGGCGGGCGCCCCTCCCCCAGCCTCGCTGCTGCCTTGGGTTAGATCGCAGACTGCTGTGTTAGCAATGAGGGAGGCTCCATGGGGGTGGGACCCTCCCGGCCAGGTGTGGGATATATTCTCCTGATGTGCCCATTTGCTTAAAGCGCAGTATTGGGATGGGAGTCACCCAATTTTCCAGGTGTTGTGTGTCTCAGTTCCCCTGGCTAGGAAAAGGGATTCCCTTCCCCCTTGCGCTTCCCAGGTGAGGTGATGCCTCACCCTGCTTCAGCTCTCACTGGTCGGGCTGCAGCAGCTGACCAGCACCGATTGTCTGGCACTCCCTAGTGAGATGACCCCAGTACCTCAGTTGAAAATACAGAAATCACCGGTCTTCTGTGTCGCTCGCGCTGGGAGTTGGAGACTGGAGCTGTTCCTATTCGGCCATCTTGCTCCGCCAATCAGTTCACATATCTTTAGAAGGACTATATTTTGTTGCTTCACATGTTGAATCAGAAGTGCCTTCTTTTGCAAAATATATATTTTTAAAATGTATCAAATAATTTTTCTGTATTAATTGTGTATGTAATGTAAGATTATAAACTTTCCTATTTCACTTCATTGCAATGAAAAATCTATCAAATTAGAAATAGAAACTCCAACAAAAGAGCTTTCCTCCAAATTAATATAAAATGCAATTACAAAAGGAAAAAATAAATCTTAGACACTGTTTTAACTCTCAATGTTTAATAAACTTAGATTCCCTATGTTAGTAATAAGGAATTTCCTAATTTAGTGATAAGTTTTATATCTGTTTGCTTCTTTGAAACCATTTGACATTTCATTTGTTGAATATATTAATTAAATATTTATAAATGATTTTGACTTAAATGTACACAAAATTCAGAGGACATGGCAAAAATTCAGTACTCTTGTAAGACATGTACATGAGTATTAATAATTCAAATATTTCTAAAATCTGTTTGTAGAAAATGAAGAAAAAGTGAGTGTTGCAATACAGTAATTATTTCACCTTCACCATCAGCTTTATCACAAGCATTTTGTTCAGTAAATAATTCTGTGTGCATGTATGTATACATGACACAAAAGCCTTAAAATTAAATTCATAACTTAATTAAAAATATAACATGTAAAATTCAATTTAAAATATATCCATATTTAAAATTTCTCAACTATGACCTCTATTTTAATTGAAAGAATGTTGTAGCTTATTTTGAAAAATTCTGAATTATGTGTGTGCTATATAGCAATTCCAATAGTGAAGTTTATAGAGATTAGTCATTTAATCTAAGTGAAAGTCATGCTTTCCAGAGTAATATATGTGCACCTTCTGCAGCTGCATATATTGAATCATAATCTTCAGGCCCAATTAGCTGAATAATGACTACATTTGAAGTAGATGCCACATATTCTTGAACAAATTTATGTGACTTAAATTTGTTTGGTTAATTTATCTCTATCACTTGCTTGGTGAATGATAGGTGTCAAGAAAACAATTTAAGTTACATATTCATTATCTAACTCTTGAAAAATGTAAGTTTCAGTTCTTAATTTCATATTAAATGTGACATTGTATGTGACATGGTTAGGCTTTGTATACCCACCAAAATCTCATCTTGAATTACAATCCCTGTAATCCCCACGTGTCAAGGGAGAGACCAGGTGGAGGTAACTGCATCATGGGGGCAGTTTACCCCCATACTGTTCCCATGATAGTGAGTGAGTTCCCATCAGATCTCATGGTTTTATAAGTGTTTGGTAGTTCCTCCTGCATTCATTCTCCTTCCTTTTGCATTGCGAAGAAGGTGCCTTGCTTCTCCTTCACCTTCTTCCATGATTGTAAGTTTCCTGAGGCCTCCCCAGCCATGCTGAACTATGAGTCAATTAAACCTCTTTCCTTTATAAATTACCCAGTCTCAGGCAGTTCTTTATAGTAGTGTGAAAATGGACTATTAGAGCATGTTAAGCATTTTGCTAAAATGGCATATTGCAACATAAATGTGTTACCAAACAACAAAAATAGGTAACCGGTTGTATATTTATACCATATACAACCATATACTACTTGATCAAACCAGAGTAGTCAGAGCATTAGACTATCTATAACTTCTACAATGAAATAACTACTCTTCTATTTTTAGTATATGCCATAGTCTAGTCAGTAATTTCTCACTTTTTTTGTAGATTTCAGTACTTAGTGGGGCATTGTGCATGTTTGTGGTTAACACACAGGTATATCCAATAGTGGGCAAGCACAGCAGCTCCAAAAGTTGCTGAACAAAAGGAGAGTAGAGTTAAATTGTCCTTAACTGATTCTGTCCACATGTGCTTTTTCATCAGATACCTTATGCATTGTCCTTGAAAAGAAAGTGTTAGTTACATTGCATCTGGACAGGGTGAAAACAAAAGATAGGTTACCTCTGGTTGTCTTTCAGCTTTAACCACACATTAAAGAGAAACCTATTCACTGGACATGCACCTTCTCCACTAGCAGTGGAGATGATGTTAGAAGTTGGAAATAAAACTGGAAGTCTATGGAACCATCCAATTATTTTGATGCAATTCTTGATAAAAATACTTATGAAAATTTTAAGACAAATTCTGAAAAAGGCTAGGACTTTCCCAGGCAGAATGTGACTTACGGTTATCCTAACTCAGAACATTTCTACGCCACTGGGTATAACAGGCATCAGGCAGAACTGCAACAAGATAATAAGAAATCTGGCTTGAGGTAGAGGCAGTGAGAATCAGGGCCCTAGGAGAAAGAGTCGCAAAGGCTTCTAGACAAATAACTGGGTTCAAACA
The DNA here is from genome assembly GCF_007565055.1 of Rhinopithecus roxellana. Lineage (NCBI taxonomy): Eukaryota > Metazoa > Chordata > Mammalia > Primates > Cercopithecidae > Rhinopithecus > Rhinopithecus roxellana. The sequence goes on along the minus strand of NC_044557.1, from coordinate 69,919,839 downwards.
CTTGGCTCCACTGGTTCTGCCATTTGGGGAGCTCATTCAACTGCTTTAAGCCTCAATTTGCTCACTGAAAAAATAATAATTATAGGACTCATGTAGTAGGTATAACACTTACTGCTCGAAACTGTGTATGTGTAATATCACATTCTTTTGATCTCTAAATTAAATTGAATCTGCTGCAAGTCTACATCCACTAAACAAGCAGTAATTTCATCTGAGCATCATTGGAACTCTAGCCATCTCCCAGGATTAGAATCCAGAACGTATAAAGAAAATGCTTTCATTTCTGGTTCACACTTCAATTCGGAGCATTGTTGCTTCTAGTTCAAGTCCTGACATCAATTGGTGAAGATACATCTCTTGCTTTTGTGTCAAGAAAGTGAGAGAATAATTGAAGGCGCTACATCATCGAATTGGTTAGAAGGAATGGGATGCTTACGTAGGATTGGTTTTGACAAAGATCAGGTGCCATTTACATTGTAGCAGGAGGAAGGAGCCTGTGTGTTCACATAGGCATGTCTATGAGTGTTCTGTGAACATATTCCTGTTACTTCCTGTCTTTGTCTTGAATTTTCTGTCTGTTCCTCTTAAGATTTTTTTCTTATGATTTCCATGTTTATTGCCTTCATTCTTTGTTCATGTGAACCACTTACTCTTTCTGTCACGAGACTCTTGCTTTAAACCAGCTATGATATTATGTATTTTTTGCAGTTACTGAATTTTTATAAATTTTTATTCCTCTATTTCTAATTTTAAAAGAAAAACTATTTTATCAGTATATATTTTCCTATGAATATAAAAAGATTGTATTTTACTTGATTAACTGTTTTCCTTGAGGGTCAATGAACCCCAACAGGGAAAAAAATGTTCTGGGCTTAGTGAATTTTATACATTTACACCATCTGAAACCAGATTATATCATATGTAGAAAATGCAATGAATGATCAAAGAAGCATTGCCAAGCAAAAACCTCTGACATCCTTCTTTAATATGTAGATAAAAACTGTTTGAAATTAATATATAATTTGTATGCAAAATGGAGCAGCTAAGGTTCTTGAAAACAGTTTATTTTCTTTCAATCCTGTTTACTCTATTAATACACTGAGCAAACTCTTTTTTCTAGATAGTGCCAAAGTAAACTTTTTCCCAGCCTGTGCCTGATTTTTCATGATTCTCAGAATTAATAAGGTTTATTAAGTTGCAAATAGATACACCACCTGCTGCAGAGCTGTCATCAGACTCAATTATGCCTCATGATTGGGTCATGAGTGATCAGTTGAGACCTGTTGGCTTAGATATTTTTTATGGAATATTATTGATGTTTGTTAATAACATTTGTGACTCAGTCAAGTTCCAAGAGATTCACCAGCTTGGGATTAACTTAATTTCTGCTGTGCTGCCACAGTTTGTAGAACCTGGCTGGGAGCTACAACCTTTTTCAAAGGTTATGGCTCCTATCTTCTCTCTATATGGCTTCTCTCTATCTCCTCTCCTCTACCTTCCTATTGGCCAGAGTATTTCAACACTTCCCTACAGGAGACTGTAAAATGATCCCCAAAGATATCAGGTCCTAATTTCCAGAACCTCTAAATGTTGCCTTGTAGGATGAAAAGATTTTGGCACATGTGATTTATGATCTTGACATGGGGAGATTATTCACGATTATCCTTGTGGATCCTAAAGGCAATCATTGATGTTCCTATAAGAGAGGCAGGAGGAAATGACAGACAGAAGAGGGGATAATGCTACCATGGAGATAGAGACTGGAGTGATGTAGACACAAGACAAGGAATGCTGACAGTCACCAGAAGCTAGAAACGGCAAGAAAGTTTATCTCCGAGAGACACTGAAAGAAGCACAACCCTGCCAACATCTTGATGTCAGACGCCTGGCCTCCAGATCTGTGAAATAATAGTTTTTTTTTTTTTTTCGTGTGTGTCACCAAATTTGTGGTAATTTGTTATTACAGCACTCACGAAGAACTAATATGTTCCTTTCTCCCTATCTACAGAGAATGTTTCTGTTAGATTTATATACACTGGAGAGAGTGAAAGTGGCTAGAATTTTAGCTATTGAGTTGAGTGGTTCTGTTTCATCTTAGAAGGGAAGATACAAGTAGAAGATGAGAAGCTGTGATAAGAAAACACAGAACCTTTCAAGCCAAGCTCTCAAGGCTGGTCTATGCCAGTTGTTTGTCTATTCCTGCTTTGCTCAGGCCACATTTTCCAGACTCCCTTGCCAGGTGATGTCTGGCTCACTTTTGCCTATGGAAGACATTAGTTGGATATTAAAAGACAGGACGAAAGGAGAAGCTCTTATTTTCTGCTTTGGATGGCACCTCTGGTGACAGCAGCAGCAACAGTGGACAATAGCACATTCCTATGAAACTGGTACACTCCTGGAAGTGGAAGCAAATGCCGCCCCATCTCCAGCAGTCTCAGTGGCACAGACTTCAGGGGCTCTGGTTTTATCCATGACATCGATGTTAGTTTAGACTCCTGAGATTCTTCACTATCAGCAAGAGTCTGGTCTCCTGGCTTCCTACAAAGCAATAGTGTGGTAGATCCGATAGCAACATGATAATCATTGTTTCTTGGAAATACCATTTTCCCTCTTGCTCCTCCAGTCTTCAGAGTGATGATGGGTTCCTGAGGTTCCCAATCCCTTTCAACTCCCTCAGGCTATCCAACACTTTTGTAACTATTTCCCTATACAGGTTGTCTGTTTGACATACCTATGCCAGATACTGACTTTACAAGGAAGGAGATTTTCGTATATGCATGTGGTTTTATTTTCCTGCAACGGTAGTGAAATAATACACATGCATCCCCATATCAAAAAGTAATGGTTTGAAAACTATCTGGCAAATTATCCCTTTTCATTAATTAATTATATCAGGGTGATTCTCAACTAGTCATTTACTCCTTCATGCATTATTCACTCATATATTCATATACCAGTTGTTTTCTCTCTCCATTAGTCATTCATAAATCCATTCAGAAACCCTTATTAAGGGTCATCATAATGGATCTGTACCAGGTACTAGTTACTAAATTTGTGACTTATTTCACTCTTTGATATCCAGTCCTTTGTTTACTATTTTACCATAATCTAGCAGTAGTAGTATACAGAAATGGCTTATATTAGCTCATGAAATTAGAGGTTGGAGTGTTTCAAACCCACTGAAAATTACTAAACTCAGCTCTATGCACAAGTGGGTATAAAATAATTTCTTCGTCTTTTTTTTTTTTTTTTTTTTTTAACTGAGTCTTGCTCTGTCACCTAGGTTGGGGTGCAGTGGCGTAATTTGGGCTCACTGCAATCTCCGTTTCCCAGGTTCAAGTGATTCTACTGCCACAGCCTCCTGAGTAGCTGGGATTACAGTTGTGTGTCACCACGCCTGGCTAATTTTTTTTGTATTTTTAGTGGAGACGGGGTTTCACCATGTTGGCCAGGCTGGTCTTGAACTTCTGACCTTGGGTGATCCACCCTCCTTGGCCTCCCAAAGTACTGGGATTACAGGTTTGAGCCACCAAGCCTGGCCAATTTCTTAGTCTTAAATCTCAATAATTTAATATTGATACTTTTCAAAATGAATCTTATAAAGTTTTGGTGTTAGAGAATAATGTTGAAGCTAAAAACTGAAATACTTTGGAGATTGCTACTTATTCTTGCATCTGTGAAACTAAAACTATTTCCTACTTGTACATTTCCCTTATTATGTGACAAGGTGACCCAAGTTAAGATCATTTGAATCCTTGATAATTAGAAACTGGGAAAAAAACATCTTTTAAAAGAACTATAGGGAATATTGGCCTTTAATAATAAAGACAATTTGTTGTGGGAAACGACCATCTTTAGTTATGGAAAAACCACTATTTTCAGTCAATTTATATTTATTAACATTACTGGGTGATGGGAACAAATAGACATGTTTCTGAATGAAAATGTTTGAGATATGGCAACTTCAAGATCCTCAACCGTTCTATAAATTAATAGAAAAAATTTGCGTATGAAATGAATAGTTCTTTTTGTTTTGTTTTGTTTTTACAGTTTTCATTAGAGAAATGTTTCCTTTCTAAGTATGGATTTAAATTACCCTTTGCCTGTAGTTTCAACTTTTTCTCATTGACCTATTTTATATGTTTTCTTCTTTAAGCACTTTCTCAAAGAAAATGAGAAGAGGCCTCAAAGGCAGTGAATTCACTGTGTAAATGTATCAGACTGACTACCGATGCCTCTCTTTTTAAGGTATGCAGCCCTTGACCTGATTGTCCTGATGACTTGTGGAATCTAATATGGTGTGGCTAGAAGGATAAGAAGGGGAAACTTTAAAGGGGTCAGCATTAAGGCAGGAAGTGAGTATTCCAGAGGGGAACTTGTGACTAGGATGAGCAAAAACCTGCTTCTCTTTGGGTCCTACTGTGAAATTGTTTAGGACACCTTAACACAAGAGGTGTGGATCCACTTATGGTGCAGAGTTCAGGTGGTCATCCTGCAGGAAAGCTGGGGGCTAGATGTGGGTCACTGGAGTACTTGAGGGGTATTCTGTACATTGCTTTTCTCTTCTATCTTTCCTGAACTTTAAGGAAATACTGATGGACTGTGTTATTAAGAGTGAGGCATATCTGATGCTGGTGATTATGTGGTAAGGGGAGAGCAGTGTCTCTTCCCTTGAAACCCGAGTGTGAAAGCAGTGGTCCTTACCTGGAGAAGGTGGTGGTGACCACCTCAGCCCATCCAAGAGCAGTCTCAAAAGGGTCACCACCCTGGGAGAATCTCAATAGCTTATTAGTCCATATTCTGGCATACAAGCTGGTGTGGGCTTAAGCCATTGAAATTTAGGCATTTGAAGGGAAATGTTGCCTTTCTTTCAAAACATAGATTGGAGACCAAGACGTTTGGATAACATTGATACCATCACATGCCTTAGTCTTTGCCTTCTGTTTTAATGAAGGAAAGAACATGATGTTAGCAGGTAATCGGAGGGCAAAACCCAGGTATCTGATTCTCAATTATTAGCTTTATAACTTTGAGCACTTAAAATCTCTTGACCCTTAGTTTTGCCTGAAAATGAGAGCATTCTTACTGGCTATAAGGTTTTCAAATAGTGCTCACAGATTCCATAACAACTTGATTTTCCATTTGAATTTCAATATTAAAACCTATATGTTGAATTATTTTAAATTATAGTAGTTTTAAACACTGAAATGTGTTACATATTAGAAATAAGCACTTGAAAGACCAATTATATACTAAAATCTGCTGCCAGCTTAATTAATTTTGCACACAGCTTCCCACTCTCTCTTTTTAATTCAAAGGTTCTCCATTGTGGCCAAGAGGAAACAACACAGAATACCCTAAGATTGCTTTGTTAAAAAACAAACAAACAAAAACTTGAAAACTAAGCTGTTCTCACTTAGTAGGCTTTAGAATTCTGTAGACGATTGAAATACCACAATCTGAAGAACTGATACAAACCATGGTTCTTTTTACTACCTTTCAACTAGATTACTCAACCGATAATATTCTGACTTCAATGTTTATTGAACATGGGTCATTTTTTTAATCAGTGTGGGTTGAAGATATTTGGCTTCTTGTTTGATTTCATCTTCACTAACGTGTACCAAGTCTTGTTGGTTACTCATTAGTTCATTGTACCCACATTAAATCTTGTACCCACACTTGTGCTTCTCCATTCACCTGGTACAGGCTCTCATTTCTCCCCCTCGTTTGAAAACATCACTATGGCCTTCTAAATAAGCTTCCTCTGTGTAGCATCTAGACCTCATACTTACTCTATTACCATTCCTAAACATAGTTTTCATTTTTGACCCTATTTAAGAGGCAAAGTATAAGGCAAGTCCATAAACCTTAGTCCATAAACCTTAGTCTGCCACTCAAGGTCTGGTATGGTGATACCAGATCCCTATTTATACTTTTTTTCTTTTTTACATTTATTTTTTATTTTTTAGAGATTGGGTATTGCCACATTGCCCAGGCATGAGTACAGTGACTATTCACAGGCGTGATCATAAGGGACTGCGGTCTCCAACTCCTGGGCTCGAGCAATCCTCCCACTTCAGCTTCCTTTTCTTTCCAATCTAAACTCTCTTCTTTTGAAAATTTTTTTACTCACTTTTCACCCTCACATGCCAGTTGCATTCCACTTTTGTACTGTAACATACAGTGATTGCCACATGTAGAAATACCATTTTCTTCCTCTACACTCTCCATGGTCTAGTTCTGATCCAAATGTCACTACTTCAACCTATACTATGTTCTTCTTTCTGTGAATAGCTATTAGAACTTACTTTCAACTATGCAAACAATACTTGAAATAAACACCCTGTGGATACACTGTACAAATATCTCAGGGTGGCCTAAAGGTAGCCTTCCTTACCATGGTATCCACCTCTCCAGAACCTACCCTATTTGTGCAGCCTGCCCCAACTCTTTCTTCTCATATTGGTTTCCTTTTATCTTTCGGTTCTTTTACTATACTTAGTCTCACTTATCCTTCATGTTTTCTTCTAATTTACCTTTCAATATTTCCCAACACTGTTTGCGTATTAGAACCACCTGGACAGGTTTTACAAGATATAGATTCTCAGAGCTCACAGGCCTGAGTGTTTCTTGAATTGATCTAGGGTAAAGCCCAACGTACAAAAATACATACATAATTGGCATTTTTAAATGTTCCTTAGGCAATTCTAGTGAGATAAGTGTTGAGAAGCACTAAATTGAATCAAATTATAAGCTCTTTGAGAAAATAGTCATGTAAATTTCTTTGCCTTCATCTCCTAAATAGTGGATACAAGCCACGTAATCAATAAATATATGTTGATTTGGATATTTTTTTTCTTTCTTTCTTTTTGAAGAGGAAAGAAGATGAAAAAGAGATTGGGGAAGAAAGCCCTCTTAAGAATACTCAGCCCTACTAGTTCCAACCTGCATACCACATAGGTCTTTCTGAACATCTCCATTGATCCCCAAGGATCTGATAATTTGAGAGATTCCTGTTACACACTGTTAAGCACCTTAGTTCTGTTCACCTCACTGTTTAATCATTGACTGAAATGGAAAGCATCAGTTAAGGCCATGATTTCAATTCTGAAAATAGTTATTCTCAACGAGCAACTGGAGAAACGTTTTTGACAACATAGCTTTTTTTTTTTTTTTTTTTTTTTTTTTTTTTTTTTTTATGGTTTGTCACAGTACTTGTATGTTATGCTTAAGGCCAACATTTATGTTCATTATGTTACCAGATTCAATATGGATGAATAATAGTGTATCACAACCTATCTGTAAAGAGTGTGTGTATCTTAGCCTCAAGTGGGTAGTTGCCTTTCCCAGTCAGAAGATTTCTAATTTTGCGGGAGACCATCATGTCTGCCATGTCACTCTCAATGTCTCTGGCTGGCCCGTTGGGCCCACATTCTCTGCTCTCCACTCCCTGTCAATATGCAAACTCCTGGATTATACAAATGTACAAATCCCAAGCATGAGATTTGCACATCTTTACTCATCAAGAGTCACTTTACCATACCACATCACCATTCCTCAAAATGCAAACCTCTCTCTGGTAAACTTCATCTGAATCTTGGGTGCATTTGACCAACATTTGTGTTGATTCTTGTGCATATGACTTGTAAGTTTTGTAGACACACATGAAATTGCTCTTTATCTGTGCTGCAGTGATGATGTGGAAAGGCAGACAGAGAGATTCTGCTAATTATACATAGTTATAATGAAGAACTTTTCTAGTTTCATGGCCTGGAGCCTCTAGTTCATTTTAATAGAGCAAGTTATATTAATTAGGTGTATGTAAAGGACAGTCTTTCTCTTTACTGCTTTGTCATTGTGTTGATACAGCTATTCGGTGCCATTTTGAAACTATTCTCATCACAAGGAATAGATTTAGGGTTTCTCTTCTATTTTCAAGGGAAAAAAAGTACGCCAAACTCCTCCAACAATCTGGAATTTTATTCCATCCATATACATGCATAGTAACAACATTTGTTGAGAAATTATTTCTATCAGAAGTAGAACATTATCTTTGCGATCACCAGGTGCAGTATTGCTACTCTTATATTTAAATAGATCTTATATATGAATTAAATTCATACTTGCAGCATTGAGTTTAGGGTTTCGATTTAGACTGTGCCTTTCAAAAGATAAAACTGATTCATACTACCTCATTACTTACAATACTGCTTCCAGTAATTTTGTTCATTCTTTATAAAGTATTGCATTTAACAGCAAAGGTTTAAAAATTGAGACAGAGCTGCATCAGCGAAAGAAAATCCAAGTACTATACAAGAAAAAAATTGCCATCTTCATTTGACATACAGGTTTAGGATTAAGAAAATGGACAGAAACATACAGCTACATACAAATGCAAAGCCTAGTGACTAAGAGACTGTATCTGCTAAAATATAAAGTGCAAACAGAGCCTGATTATCCAAGAATTGAAATCTTAAGGCGAACTTATAGCATGTGTATTTAGAACATCTTTGCAAGTTATATTTTAGCATATACATATATCTGCAACAGCATATAAGAAAAAATCAAGATACACAAGTGCTTTTGAAGCTATTTCTAAAATGATCTTCTGTATTGTTTGTGACTATTTTCTTTAAAAGCTACTATACAGTGCAAACCATATGTGCTACACAATAACTATACAATAACAATACAAATGACTTTAATATAAAGTTTTTAAATAAAAAATAACATAACCACAGCTATGAATACTGCTGGTAAAATAAATTAATTTTTTTTGAAAATGGCACCAATAATACACTTTACTAATGGACTGTAATGAAATTACACCTCAAGTCTTCAACTCAGCCATAATGAATTATCTCCTGATTGCCCAGATGTAATTCAAATAACTTTTTATTTTTTTTTTTTCTGGACTGGTTAGAACAACATACTAAACACTGATACCAGAGGTGACTGATGTTTATTCAGTTAGTTCATTTGACATGTTCCGCTGCATGTGATGAGCAATAAAACTTCTTGTGAGTTATAAAGTTTGAAAGGTTGTTGAACTGGATATCACACAGCCGGCAATATTTCCCACTGGTTGGAGCCTGGGTGGAACCATTCACACCTTTTGCTATACTAGACAACTGTTCCTCTGCTGAGGGAATTCCTGGTGAGACATTCTCATTGGCAGCTAATGGGTTCTCAGAGATCCACGAGGGAGATTTGTGGTCATCTTCATGCTGAGGATTCTGGGAAATGTTCTCTTGCTGTGGGTTGGCAGCAGGTCTCTCATCTTGTTTCAGTCCACCGTTCACTATTACCATTCCTCGATTTTTGGGCAACAATGGCAGAGAATCTTTCTTCAGTGCAGCACACCCATTTGAGGAAGCCTGGCCTTTAGGAGATTCATTTTCTGCATTTGTGCTTTGCTCGATGTCAGTGTTATGGATGACAAGAGAACCAGAAATATAATCACTTGGCTTGATTCCATAATATGGAGAAAGCTGGTCAGCTCCTTTTGCTTTCTTTATTGCTCCAGGGTAAAGGCATTGCGGAAGAAACAAATGTCTGTTTTCTTCTTTTGTAGCAATGAGCTGAGCGGCTTCACTAAAGACCTTCAAGCCTTGCAGGGTTGCTAGGTGGGATGAAAATAGGTTTCCATTGGGGGAAGGCTGCTTCAAATTCCCGTTTTTCTCACATTTTATTATGCTTCTTTCGTAGCTGACATCAGGGCTGTTTCGTTCGCTTTCTGGATTCGGAAACACTTTGCTGTCCAGTTGACCCAGGTCATTACGCTGATGTGCAGTAACCGGGCAGAAATTCTGCTTGTGGGCCAGATAGTTTTCTACCTTATTGAAACTGATCTTGCACACAGTACACTCGTGATAGTCCAGCAGCCTTTTGGGAGACGTGGTCGTCCGCTCAGACTGAGATAAACACTTTTTGCTGAGATCTATGGGCACGTCCATCTCTAGGCAGGAAACACTGGAATGAGTAGTGTCACATTTGGAAACTGGAACACACTTGTTGATCGTCAGGGAAGTTTCCAAGTGCTTAGAGACAATTCCTGGAAAGATATCACATCTTGGGTGGTAGCACTCTCCTAGCCCTTCTGTGGGTTCTTGAGTGGAGGTACAAGGATTACTGAGGTTGGCTACATCAAGAAATCTCTGCTGAACCAGTGGAGGCCTTTGTTCCTGCTCAGGTAGGCACATCTCATACATCTTTCTGCGCTTGCGTGTGCGCATGGTTCTCTGCATGGCAGGCACTTTGTTGGAAGCAGACCTCTTTAGTGGAGGGTCGTGGCGAGTAGCACAGTAATACTGTTTGTGGACCATGTATGTTTCGTGCCGGCTGAAGGTAATGTTGCAAGCTTCACAGGTAGTCTTATTTGGGTCACTTTCCCCATCCACTAAGGGGACACTGGAATTTTTCACATCAACAGGTTTTCCATTAATTTTGTCATCATTGTTACTGGAGGTGGAGAGCTTCTTAGTTTGAGTGGAAAAGTCCTTGTCATGGCCCTTCCCATTTGGCCCAATTAAATCTAAGACAGTGGAAGAATTGATGCAAGGTGTTTGAAGAAGTGGATTCTCAGCATCAGCAGAATGAGCAGCTGGGTTGAGAAGGTTTATGGAGGTTTGGCCGGTGTTGGGACTCAAAGCTTCAGGCATCTTTTCTGACACACTAGGGAACTCTGGGGACTTAGCCATCTGCTGCCATCGGCTGCTGCAATAATGCTTTTTGTGCACTAGATAATTATCCAAATTATTGAATGTTATGTTACACTCAAAACAAGTAGCCCCCTTGGGCATCAAGGGGCTGTAGATGACGGGAGGGTAGCTACTACTGCCATGCCTCAGTCGCCGATGCACCAGTTCAGACATCTTGGCTAAGATCTCTGAAGCTTGAGGGACCATGGTGATATCTTGGGGGAAAGAAAACTGAGATAGGAAAGGGCCCACAGGGAAAGAAGGCCCAATATTAGGCTGAACTGGAGATGAGGCAAGTCTTGGGCTAGAGGGCTCAGACTTTATTTTTGTGTAAGAAAAGCTTTGTTTATTTGTTGTAGGCTGTATCTCTGGTCTCTGGTTTGTGAGAAAGAGCTGAGTCTTTTTCTCACACTTGTCCAGCTCTGTGTCAGAGCTCGCATCTTTAGTCTGCATGGCCTTTTGGCTCTGGGGAAGTTCGCTTCTCGTCAATAAGTCTGTGGCTGGCTGTAAGCTGTCTTCGGTTCCACTTGGAGAGTGTTCCATGTCACTTTCTCTGGGAAGTTTGCCGCTAGGGACATGGAGCTCCTGGTGCTGCAATAAGTCCCTCTGAGTCTGGAAGCCGAAATGGCAGTGATTACATCGGAAGGCAGCTTGAGTGAGATGGGAGAACAGGTGTTGGTGAAAGTTGATCACAGAATCAGCAGTGTAGCTACAGACGGTGCATTTTAGACTAGCACCAGGGGGCAGGAATTCTTCCATTTTCACTCCTAGGGAGACATACAAAATAAGAACAATGAGAAACATGTGTGTTGCTTTTTGAATGCTAGGGACCTTTTCTAATGACCTAATGTTTGCAACACAATAGGAATGAAATTGTTCAGAATCTCATTCGTTATATTAACTGTTTTCTTGTGACATCTCTTACAGTGTGTGACAATAATAATAGCACTTTATAGTTTTCAATGTACTTTCATGAATATTATGGCATTGAAGTGGAATAAGTGTCACTGTCTCCATTTTACAGATGGGGAAACACGCTGAAGGAGGCTAAGGGAATTGATTATGTTAATAAAGCTATTAAGTGATGAGGCCATGCCTGAGCCTCGGATTTTATAATTACTGATCCAATAACCTTCCTACTATAACATTAGCCTCTACATTAGGAAGAAGTGAGCATTCATTAGGGTTGCTATTGAAAACCAATGCAAATCAAATAACTCTCATTACACTACATATAGGTTATATTCTAAAGAAGTCAAAGAGAAACCATTTTGTAAAGTAATCAATAACATCCTAATTTATATTTAATATACATCTAAAATTTTATGCTGTAGTTTTGCTGAACATAGTTTATCTCTATCCAGGGCTGATATTTACCTGGTAGACTAATATAGTCTACTGGTACACTAATATAGTCATTTCACATTGGCATCCATGCTGATTGATCGCTGCCTATTTCTAGTCCATGATTACATATTTTGAATATTACCATTGACTGTGGTGGGTAAGCATCACTAAGGTTGACTCTAGCTCCCATTGGTCAGCATATGGTAAAATCGGGTTTGGCTTATCCCCTCTGTACTCTGGACTAAAATAAGACTGCCTTTTATATTCATAAGCTGAAAATATGGCAGACGTACCTAGTCCTGTAGTCATAAAAGGGGTCTACCTATCCTTGTCTCCTTTTTTCCTTAATGAATCCAATACTCATTTTTTCCATTTAGCTGAAAGGACCCCTGTATTCTGCTCTTTTTGTTTTGTACATGACTTTACTCACCATCTGAGACAACCAATCTGTTTCTGGTTCCCCTGCTTTATTATCTAGATGAAGATAGCTCATTTGCAAGAAGAGGAAAGAGGATGAGCAGAAAGGAAATTGCCTACTTTTATAGGTTCAAAGACAAAAGCTTGAACTGTACTAGAGCACTGGAGGTTAGAATAGTAACTTAAAACTCAACATGTATTTCCATTTTAAAATCATTTAATCTAGGCAAAGACAGCTAAGAAAGTCACCCAGAGGTGTCCTACAAGGTTTGTATCACAGGTGCTGAAAAACTATGATTCTCAGTCCCTAGTTTGTCCCATGCAAGAATGTACCTAAAATTATTTAAAGTCAATAGAATTCTGTACATTCAATTAAATTCATTTTTTTAAAAAAATATGTTAATTAGAATGCTGTGAAATGAAACCAAAAATAGCTGGCATGCAATTCCAAATTAAATGGGAACAGTTGCCACCTTGCTATTAAGAGAGGGCCTTAAAAAGCTTATTTGTTTTTCAGCCTATTTTTTTTAAAGGGATTTTAAAACATAGTAATAAAAGTAGTTTTATGTCATAAAAACCAGCTAAGCTGTTATGATGCATCTTTTGGAAGTCAGAAATATTTTACTGATCCATATTTAAAAGTAACATCCCTGAATTGTAATTTTAATTGGATCTATCAATTAAAAGTAACATCCCTGAATTGTAATTTTAATTGGATCTATCAATTAAATAGATACTCTATCTATCAATAGAGTAGCTGTATTTCAATTCAGCAAATACTTATATTATTATTTCTTCCCTACCATACAGGAAACACTATGGTCAGTTTCCAAAGATTGCTTGACACTAAAGCAACAAATGACAATATTCAAAGGGTATTGAGACTTTCTTTTGAAAATAATGTGCTTTTTTAAAACCTCAGTCAAAAACAAATAGAATTATTTGGTCTGTGGTCAGAGCACTGAATTTGTCAGAAAAGAATTAAGACCCAAGTCCTTTGAGTAAAATGTGCTGAGTATAAGTGGCATAAGATCACACTGGTTGACACAGAAAGTTTGATTTTGATGTTATAGATAGCTACAGATAGACAGATATAGATGTATACATGTAATGCATATATATTTATAAAAGTAATAGAGTCTTCTGGAGCAACAGAAGAAACAAAAGCGGCATTTACCACTGTGTGAATTCAGGTGCATTTCTAGAGCTCGAGCATTTGAAAAGCTCTTGGTGCACTGTGGGAAGGGGCACAGGCTGGAAATCTGATGGGCACTGTCTTCATTTTCCTCTGACACTGGAGCAGCTTCTCTTTGCCTCCCACTGCAGTAGTACATCAAATGGGCCTGCAGATTCCGCTCACTCCGATACCAGATGCCACAGGACTTGCAAGGGAATATATCCTCTGCAGGTAAAAACACAGAGACACATTTGCTGCTGTCCATTTGAAACCAACCATGGGTAAAGCAGCATGTAGTTCAATTTTTCTCAGACTCTGCTCTCAGGTCCTGAACTGGGCAATCGGACAGTGATGAGTAACAGTCTTTGGTGTTGTTCTACAGCAGAGGACTCAGCTTTGAAAGAAATGTCATACTCTGCAATTTAACTTCCCAGACTCTAGAAAGAGGACACTCCAACATTTAAAACACAAGATATTGATTTTATTTTGTTTTATTTTTTGTGACAGATTCTCACTCTGTCACCCAGGCTACAGTGCAGTGGTGCGATCTCAACTCACTGCAACCTCTACCTCCTGGGTTCAAGCACTTCTCCTGCCTCAGCCTCTCAAGTAGCTGGGATTACAGGTGAGTGCCACCATGCCTGGCTAATTTTTGTATTTTTAGTAGAAACAGGGTTTCTCCATGTTGGCTAGGCTGGTCTCAAACTCCTTTCCTCAGGTGATCCACCAGCTTCAGCCTCCTAAAGTGCTAATTACAGGCGTGAGCCACTGTGTCTGGCCTAAGATATTGATTTTAAATTGTATTTATGGTTAGAAAAAATATACATTTATAGTGATGTAAATTATCTAATTGATTAAAAGGTAAGGATGTAATGGTTGAACTAATGTTAGCCCTGATGCCAACCCCTGACACCATTATTTTTTAACACAGTAATTACGGAATGGCTACTATATGCCCAACTCTGTGTTGGGCTGGGTATAAAACAAAATGAAAGACTAAACAGCTGGCCTTAGGAAGCATACAGTCTCCTCTGGTTGATGGACATGTGGTCAGCTAATTACATTACAGCCTAATAACTGTTCTGATGGAGGTATCTGAGGAATGCCCCGGGGCATGATAAAGAGGCTGATGTCAGAAGTGGAGGGAGGAGGAGATTAGAAACGGATTTAGAGGGAAGATTGAGCTCAGCCTGAGCTGAGGTGTGAAGGATGAAATTAAGCTAGTTATATGAAGAAGAGGGGTTGGATCATCCTGCTGAAAGAATTGCAGGCTCTCAAAGAGTTTTAGATTTTGTCTTCATGATTATGAAGCATCACTGAATCATTTTAAGCAAGACACTGACATAATCAGATATTATAGAATCACAGCAGCGGAGTCTAGTTTTGAAGGTAGTGACTTTGGAAGAAACACTTTTGACTGGTGGGAGGCAACTGCAGTACTCTAAGAGAAACACAACAGGGTTTGAACTGCAGCTAATACTGGTACCGTATTTATCAGGTCATGCTATGATGTGTCATGTTCATGTGTTCGCTCATGGAAAATCTCTCCTTGTGTGTGTATTTTCCCCCTTCATCCATATATAGGTGAGGAGACTGGTGTTAAGGAACTTGCCCATCCATTACCTCATCAGTGGTTGAAATGGGATTGGAATCTGGTCTTTATCACTCTTCCATAATGCCTCCATGGCAAGGGTGGCAGAGAGGAAGAATCATGCTGAGGAAGTAGAACTGACTAGAAGTCATGAACAATGCTTGGTGACTAGATTCTAGAACGGATGACTACAGCTCTGTTTTGCTTCCAAGCTTCTGTGTGAGGAATGGTTTCATTCATCTACACAGGGAACAGAAGATGGAGGGGTGATGTCTTCAGGCTAGGGCATGTATAGGGTGACCAAATCTGACCTTGTATTGTGCAAACTCAGGACTTTTGTAGAGAAAGGGGTCACCATCCAGAGGGATGCCAGATAAAAATGTACAACGGGACTAAGCCAGGCAAACAGTGGCACATGTTCACATTAGACATGTGGAATCTGATATTTCTGTAAGAAATACAGAAGAACATGGGATAAATGGCAACGGAGGCCTAAAACTCAGCAGAAATGACTGAACTTATAATTTGTGAACTGTTATTTATGGTTGTTGGTGGAGCCCATGGTGGTGAAGGAGATGGCTCAGGGAGATCACATTAAAGGTGATGAGGAGAAAAACTAGTGATCAAATTCTAGTGAAGGGGAAGTAAGGGTAGAAAGTATAATGTAGAGTTTCAAATTAACATTTAATTTAAAAATTATATGCTACTACTGTTTATTATTTAACCCCTCCCTTCCAAGTTAATTTCATTTACACTATTCATGAGGCTACACAGTTTAGTAAAGGGTCCATTTAAGCAGGATGAATTTAACTCACTAATTCCAGAATGAAAGCAGCCCTCTGCATCTATGCTGAATTATTTGACATAAATAGTTGTCTTGCTACAGAAAGCAAATAGAGTACACTTTCCACTATAATTAGAATTAACATCTATACATTGGAGCTTCCCAATAACATCAGATACTCCTAGAGTCTTTGGCAATAAAATCTTTTTGCCTCAGATTCAGGTTGGGCCCATGTTATTTCCAGTTCCTCACTATCAGAATCAAAGTAAAGATCCAGGAAAGAAAATAGGTACATTTACCTTAAGGAAATCCAATAATACTAGCTTAGATGGAAGTGCTATATCATTGATTGAATGCACAGTAATTTCAGACTCATCTGATAATTTCTTTAATCTAAAGGATGATTATTACAGCAAGAATGTAATTACAGTTGAATATTTTATATCTTAATATCAAGACATCATTGCCTCTCTGGATTTCTTTTCTGACTCATTCAGAGTCTCAGATATTTTAAAGTATATTTTTGAGTGGATGCAATTTTTTGCTTACCTACTAACTTCAGAATCTATTCTCCTCTTAAGATGTATCTGCTACTCATGTTTTTTTCATAGAGCTAGATAAAAGCAGATCTGTTTAGAACACAGATTTTGGGACCCCAGACCACTGATTTTCTGTCATATGAAGTGTCATTCTGTGACACAAAAATACAAACTAAGTTCAATTTCCTTTTTACAAAATAAAATCACAAAGGTAAATTTGCCAGGGCCTACTTAAACATTCTCCATATAAAGTTTTCTAAGCTTATCATGCATTTTTCTTAATTAATTAATTTATTTTTTACCTTTTTGCATTAGCAGATGTCTTGATTTATCCAGGATACACTTCCTTATTGTTAGTCTATCTAATCAAACTTTGATTTTGTATTCTGTTTCTTCTTTTCAAGTTTTTAAGTCTATGGCCCTTAAAGAATACCAAATGTTTTCTACTATAGAAGCATTAGCAAGGTGCTCGCCTTCTCATAGCTAAGTAGCCTTGAATATTATTCAACTCATGTAGAATAGCAGCTTTGTGTGTGTGTGTGACATTCAGGAATCTGACTTGAAATGGTTGGCGTTAAGGGTTCTTTCTATACTCCCAGGAAAACTGACCACACACACACACACATACACAAAGATAAAATGAAGCCACAACACTGAAGGAAAAAGGTCTGTTCCTGGTTTCCTGTCAGTAGACATTTTTTTCTCCCATAAATTCCCATCACTTCTAAAGCCGGGCTACACAGCACTGAGCACTTACTATTGACAATAGCTGTGGGCAAAATAGAAGCCATGGCAGCTTGCTGAGGAAGCAGCTGAATTGAGTCCAGCAGGCGTGCAGGGTACATCCCTTCTGTGAGAGTCATCTGACTGGCAGCTTGTAGCCTTGAGTCAAAATCCACCACAAAGGCAATTAGCTCTTCACCCTCAGAGATGGCCTTCGTAGTTGTACACCAAAGCTGACCCCCTATTAAGAAGAAAAAAGAAAAAGATAAAATTGACATAGGATGCTTGAGTCTATTGTACACTAGATTGATGTCCACAGCACCTTCTCATGTTTTTCACACCGGTTCCTACTGGAGTGGAGTGTTTGATCAAGGCAACAGTTGTGCTCCTTTTGCCTCCTGTGTGGAAAATTGTACTCTTTGCATTAAATGAACTGTTTAGTGACCAGAAGTAGGAGGAGGCTAAGAATCAAGTACAGCATAAACATAATTTCTAGAGATTTTTGTCAATTGTATGCTTTCTGGGGCTTGCCTGAATCAGTAACCTTACCAGTACATTGGGATAGTACCTAAAAACCAGCATGGTAAGGACCCAACTGCTGAAATTTATTTCCTGTGAGCATTTGAAGTTCTTCTTTCTATATTTTATGAAAGTAAGAAGTTATTTATCTCTCTCCTTCTCTTCCCCCCCATAAAATACTTCCATCATATCAATACCAATACCCAAACTACAGAACAAGTAAGCAAAAACTCCTAAAATCTAGAAAATTAAAGTGAAATGCAGGTAGTTATACTCTGCTATGTCTGCTGTCTTTTTTTTTGGCTGAATGATCTTTACTTATATAATATTATGTATAATGTAGCTTCTTCATCTCCATTTACCCTGATTGAACTTCCTGAAATGAAGATATGCCAAAAATCCTTTTCAAAAAGGCTCATTTAAATAAAGATTTGTTTAAATGAAAAGATGTCTCTTCAAACACTAAGATATACTCTGGCACTGCACTTCAACAATCACATGTTTTGCATTAAAAAGAAAAACTATGCAAGTACATCTAATGTATTGGAATGTGATAGCAAATGCTCATTTATTTAACATGTTTAGACAGGCAAAGCACTTATATTTTGTTATCTACACTCTCAGGCCTAGATATGTATCCTATACAGTTATGCCTGAAATAATGTAGCATACTTGATATGTTATAAAGCTCTTTTTTTTCCGTTGTGTATAGATTGGAAGGCTGTGTATTGCACTCATTAAGCAGCACAAACTTGTACCCATTTTGATAAGACATATTGAACTGTTTATCTTTCAACATAACTGTCTTTTCAACTGCACTTCATTTTTTCTACCCTTAGCGCTCATGGTTTTTAAACAACTTGTGGTAAAACTCTGGTGGAAAAGATAACAACAGCATATGGTATGGCAGAGTTGCCTAGAAGAATCAGAACATTGTTTTAGAGAAACGTTGGGCAATTAATTAAGCCAGCTGATTAAGTTGTAAAGGTAAGGAAACAAAACCATCTATGGGAGTATATGATTGTTAAAAAATAAAGCTAAGACTACAGACCCCAAATTTGTGTGAAAGTTTCAAAGTAACAAACAAATATACTAAAATGCTAGAAAACAAATTTTTTAAACTTTGATACAAATGTATCTGAAAGTATACAAGTTTACCACAGTTGAATAAAACAGATTTACTTTGCTTTGATTTACTTCTTTTCAAATAATAGAAGCTAAACTGCATCATGTCGAAATCAGAGGAGCGATGAAAGTGTGAGTGGTGGTATTTCTGCTGTTCTTCCCCATAGAAGGCTTCTGCGATTAGCTTCTATGTCTTCCTTCCCTTATGGGCATTCAGATCCAAACTACTTGCAACTGTAGACAGGTAATCATTCAATCATTTGCACCTATCTTTCCACTGAACTACAGTTTATTGAGGCTGTGTAATGAAGAGATAGGGGAGACACAGCAAGAAACCACAACTCAGGTTTAGTTCATGTGGTCTTTCAGAGTCACTAGACTTCAGTCATTAATTTTACATTATTGGTTAAGTCCAGCTATGTGTACCTTTCACAAAAGTAAGGAAAGAATTGGACTCAGGTGCCCAAGAGAAATTGAGGTTTTAGAGAAGAAGCCCAGCCACAAATAATCTTTATCACTGTGGTAAGCTATAGGGTAGGACGACTCAAGAGTATTTATTCTCAAATTCTGAAACAAAAGATTTAGTAAATAAGTAAAATTGAATTCAAAAATACTAACTTCGGGGGGGCGGAGGAAGATGGCAGAATAGGAACAGCTCCAGTCTCCAACTCCCAGCACGAGCGAGACAGAAGACCGGTGATTTCTGTATTTTCAACTGAGGTACTGGGGTCATCTAACTAGGGAGTGCCGGACAATCGGTGCTGGTCAGCTGCTGCAGCCGGACCAGCGAGAGCTGAAGCAGGGCGAGGCATCGCCTCACCTGGGAAGTGCAAGGGGGAAGGGAATCCCTTTTCCTAGCCAGGGGAACTGAGACACACAACACCTGGAAAATCGGGTAACTCCCACCCCAATATTGCGCTTTAAGCAAACGGGCACACCAGGAGAATATATCCCACACCTGGCCGGGAGGGTCCCACGCGCACGGAGCCTCCCTCATTGCTAACACAGCAGTCTGCGATCTAACCGCAAGGCAGCAGCGAGGCTGCGGGAGGGGCGCCCGCCATTGCTGAGGCTTAAGTAGGTAAACAAAGCTGCTGGGAAGCTGGAACTGGGTGGAGCTCACAGCAGCTCAAGGAAACCTGCCTGCCTCTGTAGACTCCACCTCTGGGGACAGGGCACAGCTAAAAAAAAAAAAAAAAAAAACAACAAAAGGGAGCAGAACCTCTACAGACGCAAACAACTCTGTCTGACAGCTTTGAAGAGAGCAGTGGATCTCCCAACACGGGGTTGAGATCTGAGAAGGGACACACTGCCTGCTCAAGTGGGTCCCTGACCCCTGAGTAGCCTAACTGGGAGACATCCCCCACTAGGGGCAGTCTGACACCCCACACCTCACAGGGTGGAGTACACCCCTGAGAGGAAGCTTCCAAAGTAAGAATCAGACAGGTACACTCACTGTTCAGCAATATTCTATCTTCTGCAACCTCTGCTGCTGATACCCAGACAAACAGGGTCTGGAGGGGACATCAAGCAATCTCCAACAGACCTACAGCTGAGGGTCCTGACTGTTAGAAGGAAAACTATCAAACAGGAAGGACACCTATACCAAAACCCCATCAGTACGTCACCATCATCAAAGACCAGAGACAGATAAAACCACAAAGATGGGGAAAAAGCAGGGCAGAAAAGCTGGAAATTCAAAAAATAAGAGCGCATCTCCCCCTGCAAAGGAGCGCAGCCCATCGCCAGCAATGGATCAAAGCTGGTCAGAGAATGACTTTGACGAGATGAGAGAAGAAGGCTTCAGTCCATCAAACTTCTCAGAGCTAAAGGAGGAATTACGTACCCAGCGCAAAGAAACTAAAAATCTTGAAAAAAGAGTGGAAGAATTGACAGCTAGACTAATTAATGCAGAGAAGGTCATAAACGAAATGACAGAGATGAAAACCATGACACGAGAAATACGTGACAAATGCACAAGCTTCAGTAACCGACTCCATCAACTGGAAGAAAGAGTATCAGCGATTGAGGATCAAATGAATGAAATGAAGCGAGAAGAGAAACCAAAAGAAGAAAAAGAAATGAACAAAGCCTGCAAGAAGTATGGGATTATGTAAAAAGACCAAATCTACGTCTGATTGGAGTGCCTGAAAGTGAGGGGGAAAATGGAACCAAGTTGGAAAACACTCTTCAGGATATCATCCAGGAGAACTTCCCCAACCTAGTAGGGCAGGCCAACATTCAAATTCAGGAAATACAGAGAACGCCACAAAGATACTCCTCCAGAAGAGCAACTCCAAGACACATAATTGCCAGATTCACCAAAGTTGAAATGAAGGAAAGAATCTTAAGGGCAGCCAGAGAGAAAGGTCGGGTTACCCACAAAGGGAAGCCCATCAGACTAACAGCAGATCTCTCGGCAGAAACTCTACAAGCCAGAAGAGAGTGGGGGCCAATATTCAACGTTCTTAAAGAAAAGAATTTTCAACCCAGAATTTCATATCCAGCCAAACTAAGTTTCATAAGTGAAGGAGAAATAAAATCCTTTACAGATAAGCAAATGCTTAGAGATTTTGTCACCACCAGGCCTGCCTTACAAGAGACCCTGAAGGAAGCCCTAAACATGGAAAGGAACAACCGGTACCAGCCATTGCAAAAACATGCCAAAATGTAAAGACCATCAAGGCTAGGAAGAAACTGCATCAACTAACGAGCAAAAGAACCAGTTAATATCATAATGGCAGGATCAAGTTCACACATAACAATATTAACCTTAAATGTAAATGAACTAAATGCTCCAATTAAAAGACACAGACTGGCAAACTGGATAAAGAGTCAAGACCCATCAGTCTGCTGTATTCAGGAGACCCATCTCACATGCAGAGACATACATAGGCTCAAAATAAAGGGATGGAGGAAGATCTACCAAGCAAATGGAGAACAAAAAAAAGCAGGGGTTGCAATCCTAGTCTCTGATAAAACACACTTTAAACCATCAAACATCAAAAGAGACAAAGAAGACCATTACATAATGGTAAAGGGATCAATTCAACAGGAAGAGCTAACTATCCTAAATATATATGCACCCAATACAGGAGCACTCAGATTCATAAAGCAAGTCCTTGGAGACTTACAAAGAGACTTAGACTCCCATACAATAATCATGGGAGACTTCAACACTCCACTGTCAATATTAGACAGATCAATGAGACAGAAAGTTAACAAGGATATCCAGGAATTGAACTCATCTCTGCACCAAGTGACATCTCTGCACCTAATAGACATCTATAGAACTCTCCACCCCAAATCAACAGAATATACATTCTTCTCAGCACCACATTGCCCTTATTCCAAAACTGACCACATAATTGGAAGTAAAGCACTCCTCAGCAAATGTAAAAGAACAGAAATTATAACAAACTGTCTCTCAGACCACAGTGCAATCAAACTAGAACTCAGGACTAAGAAACTCAATCAAAACCGCTCAACTACATGGAAACTGAACAACCTGCTCCTGAATGACTACTGGGTACATAACAAAATGAAAGCAGAAATAAAGATGTTCTTTGAAACCAATGAGAACTAAGATACAACATACCAGAATCTCTGGGACACATTTAAAGCAGTGTGTAGAGGGAAATTTATAGCACTAAATGCCCACAAGAGAAAGCTGGAAAGATCTAAAATTGACACTCTAACATCACAATTAAAAGAACTAGAGAGGCAAGAGCAAACACATTCAAAAGCTAGCAGAAGGCAAGAAATAACTAAGATCAGAGAAGAACTGAAGGAGATAGAGACACAAAAAACCCTCCAAAAAATCAATGAATCCAGGAGTTGGCTTTTTGAAAAGATCAACAAAATTGACAGACAGCTAGCAAGACTAATAAAGAAGAAAAGAGAGAGGAATCAAATAGATGCAATAAAAAATGATAAAGGGGATATCACCACCGACCCCACAGAAATACAAACTACCATCAGAGAATACTATAAACACCTCTTTGCAAATCAACTAGAAAATCTAGAAGAAATGGATAATTTCCTGGACACTTACACTCTCCCAAGACTAAACCAGGAAGAAGTTGAATCCGTGAATAGACCAATAGCAGGCTCTGAAATTGAGGCAATAATTAATAGCCTACCCACTAAAAAAAGTCCAGGACCAGATGGATTCACAACTGAATTCTACCAGAGGTACAAGGAGGAGCTGGTACCATTCCTTCTGAAACTATTCCAATCAATAGAAAAAGAGGGAATCCTCCCTAACTCATTTTATGAGGCCAACATCATCCTGATACCAAAGCCTGGCAGAGACACAACAAAAAAAGAGAATTTTAGACCAATATCCCTGATGAACATCGATGCAAAAATCCTCAATAAAATACTGGCAAACCGGATTCAGCAGCACATCAAAAAGCTTACCCACCATGATCAAGTTGGCGTCATCCCTGGGATGCAAGGCTGGTTCAACATTCGCAAATCAATAAACGTAATCCAGCATATAAACAGAACCAAAGACAAGAACCACATGATTATCTCAATAGATGCAGAAAAGGCTTTTGACAAAATTCAACAGCTCTTCATGCTAAAAACGCTCAATAAATTCGGTATTGATGGAACGTACCTCAAAATAATAAGAGCTATTTATGACAAACCCACAGCTAATATCATACTGAATGGGCAAAAACTGGAAAAATTCCCTTTGAAAACTGGCACAAGACAGGGATGCCCTCTCTCACCACTCCTATTCAACATAGTGTTGGAAGTTCTGGCTAGGGCAATCAGGCAAGAGAAAGAAATCAAGGGTATCCAGTTAGGAAAAGAAGAAGTCAAATTGTCCCTGTTTGCAGATGACATGATTGTATATTTAGAAAACCCCATTGTCTCAGCCCAAAATCTCCTTCAGCTGATAAGCAACTTCAGCAAAGTCTCAGGATACAAAATTAATGTGCAAAAATCACAAGCATTCTTATACACCAGTAACAGACAAGCAGAGAGCCAAATCATGAATGAACTTCCATTCACAATTGCTTCAAAGAGAATAAAATACCTAGGAATCCAACTTACAAGGGATGTAAAGGACCTCTTCAAGGAGAACTACAAACCACTACTCAGTGAAATCAAAGAGGACACAAACAAATGGAAGAACATACCATGCTCATGGATAGGAAGAATCAATATCGTGAAAATGGCCATACTGCCCAAGGTTATTTATAGATTCAATGCCACCCCCATCAAGCTACCAATGAGTTTCTTCACAGAATTGGAAAAAACTGCTTTAAAGTTCATATGGAACCAAAAAAGAGCCCGCATTGCCAAGACAATCCTAAGTCAAAAGGACAAAGCTGGAGGCGTCACGCTACCTGACTTCAAACTATACTACAAGGCTACAGTAACCAAAACAGCATGGTACTGGTACCAAAACAGAGATATAGACCAATGGAACAGAACAGAGTCCTCAGAAATAATACCACACATCTACAGCCATCTGATCTTTGACAAACCTGAGAGAAACAAGAAATGGGGAAAGGATTCCCTATTTAATACATGGTGCTGGGAAAATTGGCTAGCCATGAGTAGAAAGCTGAAACTGGATCCTTTCCTTACTCCTTATACGAAGATTAATTCAAAGTAGATTAGAGACTTAAATGTTAGACCTAATACCATAAAAACCCTAGAAGAAAATCTAGGTAGTACCATTCAGGACATAGGCATGGGCAAGGACTTCATGTCTAAAACACCAAAAGCAATGGCAGCAAAAGCCAAAATTGACAAATGGGATCTAATTAAACTAAAGAGCTTCTGCACAGCAAAAGAAACTACCACCAGAGTGAACAGGCAACCTTCAGAATGGGAGAAAATTTTTGCAATCTACTCATCTGACAAAGGGCTAATATCCAGAATCTACAAAGAACTCAAACAAATATACAAGAAAAAAACAAACAACCCCATCAAAAAGTGGGCAAAGGATATGAACAGACATTTCTCAAAAGAAGACATTCATACAGCCAACAGACCATGAAAAAATGCTCATCATCACTGGCCATCAGAGAAATGCAAATCAAAACCACAATGAGATACCATCTCACACCAGTTAGAATGGCAATCATTAAAAAGTCAGGAAACAACAGTTGTTGGAGAGGATGCAGAGAAATAGGAACACTTTTACACTGTTGGTGGGATTGTAAACTAGTTCAACCATTATGGAAAACAGTATGGCAATTCCTCAAGGATCTAGAACTAGATGTACCATATGACCCAGCCATCCCACTACTGGGTATATACCCAAAGGATTATAAATTATTCTACTACAAAGACACATGCACACATATGTTTATTGCAGCACTATTCACAATAGCAAAGACTTGGAATCAACCCAAATGTCCATCTGTGACAGACTGGATTAAGAAAATGTGGCACATATACACCATGGAATACTATGCAGCCATAAAAAAGGATAAGTTTGCGTCCTTTGTAGGGACATGGATGCAGCTGGAAACCATCATTCTTAGCAAACTATCACAAGAAGAGAAAACCAAACACCGCATGTTCTCACTCATAGGTGGGAACTGAACAATGAGATCACTTGGACTCGGGAAGGGGAACATCACACACTGGGGCCTATCATGGGGAGGGCGGAGGGGGGAGGGATTGCACTGGGAGTTATACATGATATAAATGATGAATTGATGGGTGCTGACGAGTTGATGGGTGCAGCACACCAACATGGCACAAATATACATATGTAACAAACCTGCACGTTATGCACATGTACCCTAGAACTTAAAGTATAATAAAAAAAAAAAAAGAAAAAAGAAAAAAAAATACTAACTTCAAATAAAAGTGAACAAAAAATCATTTGTATGCATCATTAAATGACTCAGCAGTTGTAATATATATTTGTGTTTTCACCTGTACCCAATAATGTTTCAAATTTTATTATCTTTATCACTTTATCTCATTCGATGGTTTAGTTAGAGCATATCATTCTAAAAGGCTAAATTAGACTGAAAATATACTGTTGGACTTGATGAGAAAGTCAGTTATCTTTGGATTTAATCTTTCAAATCATTCACTAATCAGCTATTCATTGAAATCTCTGCTGTGTGCTAGGCTGGGCGCTGTGGCTTCCCATGCAGCTCTACAATTAGAATACACACATATATGCAAATATATTACAATACCACATTAAGGGTGTCATCCCCTAATGCTAAAGAAAATGTGAGAGGAGTGAGTAACTGGCACTTCTTGGAGAAGTTAGGCAAGCTATCCAAGGTGATGTTTTTATTACCTCATGAAGAACAAATAGAGGTAAAACAGCAAAAACATGTGTAGGCAGGATGAGGCAGGTACATCATTATTGCCCTATAAATGAGCATGTGTGAAGGTTTAGAATTACGGAAAAGTCACCCCAGTGAGTAGTTGGGACTACACGTGTGATCATCACTCTTGGCTAATTTTTTTTTTTTTTGAGACGGGGTCTCCCTGTGTCACCCAGGCTGGAGTGCAGTGGTGCCATCTTGGCTCACTGCAAACTCCGCCTCCCCAGTTCACACCATTCTCCTGCCTCAGCCTCCCGAGTAGCTGGGACTACAGGTGCCCGCCACCATGCCTGGCTAATTTTTTGTATTTTTAGTACAGATGGGGTTTCACCATGTTAGCCAGGATGGTCTGAATCTCCTGACCTCGTGATCCACTCGCCTTGGCTTCCCAAAGTGTTGGGATTACAGGTGTGAGCCACGGAGCCTGGCCAATTTTTAAAAATATTTTTTGTAGAGATGGAGTCTCACTATGTTGCCCAGACTGGTCTAGAACTCCTGGGCTCAAACAATCCTCTTGCCTTGGCCTCCCAAAGTGCTGGGATTACAGGCATGAGCCACAGTGTCCAGCCAGGAGTACTTTCTTTGGGCCTGATAAGCTAAGTGGTTTATGTAATTCATCCATTTTAATCCTGTCAATTACTCTGTGAGGTAGGTATTAATTCCCTAGTTTGAGAAAACTGAAGCTTAGAGAGGATAACTAAGTTTCCCAAAGCCATACACAGGGTCAGGGGCAGAATTGTGACTTACACTTTTGTCTGTCCAACTGCAAAGTCCAGGTGTACATGTGTGTGTGTTGTGTGTATGTGTGTATATGGGCATGCACAGAAATAATGAATTCTGTTTTGAAAATGTAAAGTTTGGGGTACCTGACAGACTTCTGGTGAATTTATCTAGGAGAAAGATGGAACTTGGAGAAGACATACAGGCTGAAGAAAAAAAAATATTTTGGAAGTGATCTGCACATTCTAATTGACCATGGATGCTCTCTGCATTCATGTGGTAACCTAGGGAGAGCATGGAATGAAAAGAGGATCACCAAAGAAACTTGGGGTATCTCAACATTTAGGATGTGCACAGAGAAGATGAGATTATTAAAATGTACCAAGAGCTTGTATTTAAATGTTAGAGGGAAATCAAGAAAATGGCACCACAGAAATCAAGGGCTGGATTTCTTTATAATTGTTTGGCTGAGTTTTTAGATGGTGAATTTAGAACATACAACTTGAGGGAGTCATTCATAGGAAGTAATAACCCAAATATTGTAACGTAACTT
Organism: Rhinopithecus roxellana; assembly: GCF_007565055.1. Taxonomy (NCBI): domain Eukaryota; kingdom Metazoa; phylum Chordata; class Mammalia; order Primates; family Cercopithecidae; genus Rhinopithecus; species Rhinopithecus roxellana. The sequence goes on along the minus strand of NC_044557.1, from coordinate 69,892,319 downwards.
CAATTACTGATGCTAATAAAACTTTCAGAGTGTGATCACTCTTGGGGGATGTTTGGGCAATGGAACCAGACTGCCTAGGTGGAAATCTAGTGGCTTTGCCACTTATTATGTGTGTGACTTAGAACTTGTCACCTAAGCATTCTACCTGTCAGTTTCCTCATTCCTGAAAATGCGAAAGATGATAAACAGTGCTGAACTCATGATGTTATTATGGGGATTAAATGAGCTAATATATGTGAAAGCTTAAGAACAGCACCTGACATATAATCATATAATAAATAACATATAACAAATGTTTATATAATTGTTAGCTATTATCGTTTTAGTTTAATCCGCTTGGGGCTATTATTATTCTCATTTCTTACTGCCCTGTTAAATCCAAGAGGAAAGAAATCTCACCAGAAAGAAAAGGCACACCTGTGAATCCAATGAGCAGATCTGTCTACACTTCACTGGAGGCAGCTAACTCATTTTAGAAAAGAAGAATAAGGTTGCATTTGTTTGTGGATCACAAACCATTGTGGACCAGTTAGAAACAGAAATAATTTCTAGCAATCTATGTGGATCTGAAGGGGCAGGAGAACTAGTTTCCTATTTTAATGCTTCAGAGCTGAGATAAATATGGCCTACTTTAATTTACAATTGTGTAGAGGGTAGTAGTATTTATGTAAATTAAGAAGCTATACAAGCACATGAAAATGCTAAGTCATGTTGACATTTAGCTACAAAATCTTGTACCCTTTGACCTCATGTTTAAAACAAACCACAGGATATTACATTTGTCTTTAAAATGAGAGCACCATTATCAGAAGAAAATAAAAAAGAAAATAAGAAGTGTTGTTAAGGATGTAGAGAAACTGGAACCCTTGTGCACTGTTGGAGGGAATGTAAAATTGTACAAAATGATGAGTTATGCAAAAATTAAGACTAGAATTACCTATGATTTTAACAACTCTATTTATGAATATATACTCAAAAGAAAGGAAAGCAGAGTCTCAAAGAGCTATTTGAACAGCCAGGCTCATAGCAGCATTGTTTGCAATAGCTAAAACGTGGAAGCAACCCATGGAAATATCCATTGACAGAGGAATGGATAAGAAACATGTGATCTACACGTACAACTGAATATTATTCCGCCTTGAAAAGAAAGGAAATTCTCACATATGCTACAACATGGACGAAGCTTGAGGACATTGTACTGAGTGAAATGAGCGAGTCACGAAAAGACAAACAGTGTATGATTCCACCTACATCGAGTACTTACGGTATCCCAAATCATAGAGACAGAAAGTAGAATGGTGGTTGCCCAGGGCTGGGAATAGGGGGTTGAGGATTTAGGTTTAGCGTAAATAGAATTTCAGTTTGGCAAGATAAAGAGCTCTAGGGATGAATGGTGGTAATAGTTGCACAACAATGTGAATGCCACTGAACTATACACTTGAAAATGGTTAAGATACTACATTTTATGTTATGTGTATTTTATCAGAATTTTAAAAATTGAGGAAAAAATGAGGGTACTTTCTTTTTCACTACAAAACATCCTCTGTGAACCTAGAACATTGGCATAAAATTTTTAAGCCATAACTAAGAATAAGAATATAACTTTTAAAAAGTGGCTTCATATGAGATGATTTTAGGAAAACCAAAAAAGAAAAAAAAAAAAAAAAAAAAACATAAACACAAGGCATAAGATCTTCTTCCTTCTCAACTTTCCTAGCAAAGCTATTTAACAAACCCCATTTGAAAGCCAAGCACCTAGTGAAATGAAGTTGCTGCTAAGAAGGAGTTCACTTTATTTGGCCATATTAACTCTTCTCATTTGAATGAACTCGGGAGATCTGAACATTTTTTAATGATTTAGTTCCTGGTTACTTGATTGATGTGAGTTTCTGCCTGTGTTTCCAGTGCCAGTGGAGTGTTCCTGGTGACTCTCTCTAGAGATGAAATTTAAGGAATCTGAACAGAGGTTTTCTGTGGCTTTCATAAGAAGCAGTATGCTTAATGTGCCCCAAATTTAAACGAAGTGCATTTCCAATACACTCATCCATATTAATGCTATATTAATATGAAAACAAAGGGAATTCTGTAAAGTTATTGGTTGGACATGTGGCAATGTAAACATATGCCCCATATCATTGGGTTCTGCATCCTCGGATTCAATCAAACTCAGATAAAAATATTACCCCAAATTACAATAATGAAGAATAACACAAGTAAAAAACCAATAAAGTTTTATATCAGGTACTCGAACATCCTCAGATTTTGGTGTCTCAGGAAGGTCTTGGAACCAATCCACAATGGATACTGAGGGAAGACTGTATCCTTCATTGATAAAACTGTTACTATTTTGTTTACACTGCAATTCAAGGGTAAATGTTCTTATTTTAAGGAATTACACACTAATAGTGAAGAACAGGTGGCACCTGAAATCACGGAAAATGTATTTGTCCTCAATGCAAAGATGAACTATAAAGAGCACTTTATTGGTGAGTAATAAAGTTTGGTTTGGGTCTGATTTCGTTATTAGTTACTGTGTGAGCTTGGAAAATCGCATTACCCACATCATTTCAAATGACAGCCTTAGACTAAATATTTCTCATCATCCAGTTGTGAGCATCTTTTTATGCTTCCATCATCATGTGCTACTAATAGTAATAATCACAGATTTATTAAGTGGTTACTATGTGCTACACACCTGCACTGTGCTAAAAGCTTTGCATGAATTATCTTATTGATTTCCCCTAAGAAAGCAGTGAGGACGTTTTTATTGATTCTCATTTTACTGTGGGATCACGATGCTGGAAGTGTAAGTTGTTCAAAGTCACACAGCTAGAGGTGAACTGGAAGATGAGAAGGAAATATGGGAGATAGGATTTGAATAAGGCAGTTTGGCTCTAGATTTTATATGAAAAACTAGGTGTTCCAAGCCATGGCGCCATCTGGTGTTCACTCTGTAACACTCCTACCTTCATTACTAAGTTTGAATAATTGGCACAGTTCTCTCTCTGAAGGAATTTATGAAGCAGTATTAGGCAGGTTACATAGTTATTAGATAGTTTTTAAATGCATAGCCACAATGTGGAGAATAAAATTTATGTGTGATGTAGAAGTGACTCCAAGTTACTTTATTACTTTATTTTATTTTAAGATAGGGTCTCTGTCACCCAGGCTGGAGTGCAGTGGCAATCACGGCTCAGCTCACTGCAACCTCCATCTCACCGCTCAGGAGATCCCCACTACAGCATCCCGAGTAGCTGGAATCACAGGCGTGTGCTACCACTCCCAGCTAACTTTTGTATTTTTAGTAGAGATGGAGTTTTGCCATGTTGCCCAGGCTGGTATTGAACTCCCGAGCTCAAGGGATCCTCCACCTCCCAAAGTGCTGGGATTACAGGTGTGAGCCACCATGCCCCGCTGACTCCAAGTTATCTTGTAACGTGACTAACCTCATTAACATAGTGAACACTTAGAAAGCACTTACTATGTGGCAGGCACTGTTCTAAGCACTTCACATACATTAAGCTCAATTATTAATATAAAATACAAACGCAGCAGTTTCCCAACTCCTTGTTTAAATTGCAAGTTTAGCTGGACATTAAAAAGGGCATCAAGATTCGACCTAACCATCAAGCACTGATTGGCGACCTGGACTGTACAAAACAGTCACAAGGGGAACTTAGAACCAACGCTGATTGCGGGCCCTGTCCGAGAGCCATCAAATCAGCCTCTGGTACTGAAGTTTGGGCTTCAGTATTTTTTAGAAGCTCTCTGGAGGGCTTGGTTTTCTTCCATAGTTAAGAATAACTGCCATAGGAGTAAACTATCTGCACTTCATATAGTGTAGAAAGAGTTAAGCTCGATGAACAAAAAAAGTCTCTTGATGATCAAATATTTCACAGGAGTGCTGAGACAATTCAGTAGAGAAGATGTCCATTTTGAAACTCAGAAAATGACACTTGAAAATAGCATTTATGGGCCGGGCGCGGTGGCTCAAGCCTGTAATCCCAGCACTTTGGGAGGCCGAGACGGGCGGATCACGAGGTCAGAAGATCGAGACCATCCTGGCTAACACGGTGAAACCCCGTCTCTACCAAAAAATACAAAAAACTAGCCGGGCGAGGTGGCGGGCGCCTGTAGTCCCAGCTACTTGGGAGGCTGAGGCAGGAGAATGGCGTAGACCCGGGAGGCGGAGCTTGCAGTGAGCTGAGACCCGGCCACTGCACTCCAGCCTGGGCAACAGAGCGAGACTCCGTCTCAAAAAAAAAAAAAAAAAAAAAGAAAGAAAGAAAGAAAAAAAACAGAAAATAGCATTTATGTATTTATTTATTTGAGAGGGAGTTTTGCTCTTGCTGCCCAGGCTAGAGTGCAATGGCGCGATCTCGGCTCACTACAACCTCCGCCTCTCAGGTTCAAGTGACTCTCCCGCCTCCCTGCTGGGATTACAGGCCTCCGCCATCACAGCCGGCTAATCTTTTGTATTCTTAGTAGAGACGGGGTTTCACCATGTTGGCCAGGCAGGTCTCAAACTCCTGACCTCGGGTGATCCGCCCACCTCGGTCTCCCGAAGTGCTGGGATTACAGGCGTGAGCCACCGCGCCAAGCGAAACTACCTCTGAATGTTCCCTTTTCCTGCAGTGTTTGAAGAATGTAGGAATGATTAGTGAAATGGTGAAGGAAGTGGATAAACAATGATATAATGACTTAGCCTAATCTTTCAACTCAATAAGCCAGTGAGGAACTTGGTAAATTTGTTGATTATGTTTAGTTTTACAATGCTTAATTCTTTATTATTTTGAAGTGATGTATTTTATTATTAGGAATGATCAATAGTAATGCATCCTCCAAAACTGTGGAAAGATCATATTGTGCAAACTAGAGCAAAAAAATCACATTCCTCCTGCATGGGCATGAAATCTTTATCAAATGACATCAGGCACTGAAGCAGCTATCTGATACCTTCCTTGCTTCCACCAAATGGAAAGGTTATTTTAGGATTACCTCTTTGTCTGTCTCTTATGCTGCAAACATAGTCACTCTCCTCAGTCATCATACTCACAATACCACTCCCTTCACAAATAAAGGACAAATACTTATTCAAGTTTCCATGAAAAGGAGTAACTACTAAGACCTTGACATTCTTGAAAAAGCATATATTTACTGTTTTAAGTAATGTTTATGATCAAGGTTCTTGTGCAACCAGATATGGTTTCTAACAGGAAGCTTATAAATTTTTCTTATAATTGCTGTCAAAACTGCAGTGAAGTGTACTACAAGTTTTGATAATAAAGAATAAAGTCACAGTTCAAATTCGATTATATTTTGGAAATTCATGCTCCTCTTACTAGAAGCAGTGGCCTTAAATATCTTCCCATCCTGCCAAATTTTTCACTTGCACTTTTTATTATTTATGAAATCAGTCTCTGCACAATGTCATGCAGACCTCTGCTGATAAACTCTAATTAAGATTAAGACAAGCCTTTTGGAAAGGGTCCCATCATTAGCAAACATGATAAACACAAAAATACTCCCTACTTGTCAACCAGGAGCAATTCAGTAACCTAACAGTATTATCTGTTGCTAGGTTACAGCGCTGACAAAGCTTCAATTATATTGTTCCACCATACCTATAGAGTTCTGTATAAGCAAAATGTATCCAGAATAAAAGCTTTTAACTTCATCCATGCTATCTGCAATTCATGGCTTCTTACAATGGTAAATATCAGGTTAATAATTACATAGCATGCTGAAAAATCTTTTCCAGGTGTTATGTCTATACATGTTTCTTTCTAATTTATCTGTGTGATTGATAGACGCTTGCTTTATAAAAATAAGGAAATGCAAGCAATGTGAAGCTGTAAACCTCTAGCACAACTACGGGGGCTCATCAAGATATGGACCTAAGCTTAGCATAAAAATATATAGCAAATTGAACCAATTAAATCACATTTAGATTTTGTATTACTCTGCCTCAATATATAGTAGGATAAGGAGCCTCAGGCAATAGATAGGAATATCAGTGTGAAACTTTATTTTAAGCTAAAAACAAACAAGCAAACAAACCGCATACATTCTCACTAACAATACAAAAGGAAATAGATGGTTTAAAATAACAAGTTATTCTAATGGCTTTTCTAATGACATTTAAAAATTAAAGTTAATGACTTTTACTGCATAGCATTGTCATTAAGTCTCATTTCTCTTTTTTTTAGACTAGGAATTCTGGGGAAAAAATCAATGAAACATCCCCCAAAATACAGATATTTAATAGGGAAAAACCAAAGTAAAAAGACGTCTGTGTAAAAAAAAAAAAAAAAAAAAAAAATGACAGTTTCTGTGAATCAGGCTCTTAAAATGATTTTACCATGGGTAATTTTTATGGGTTTCATAAAAATTTGGAGAAAATGTAATTATACATAACGGAACCAGCATTTTTAAATAGCTCTTGCATAAAATATGCTATATCATATACTAAATTGCTGCTGCATTTTGCTTTCTTAAGATGTAGATTGATACTTCTGCATTGATCTAAAAAGTCTATCTCCTCCACATACCATGGAAAAAGATGGTCAACTGATGACAAGCACTTAGTTACACATTGGCCTATGAAGTAAATCATGATCTCTTGTAGGCACATTCAAGTAAAATTAAAGCCATTCTCTGGGGGAATAGGCCATTTAACACAGAAACACACACACACACACACACACACACACACACACACACACACACACACACACGCAGACATATACAGAGTGGCATCATGTTTCCGGAGGTGGAGAAAAGTGGAATACTTACTTGTTTGGTCATTAACTTCTTTTATTTTTACTAAATAATTAGAAAAATCTCACATGATACCTCCCTCTGAAATTTGTTTTTTTTTTTCGTAACTGGGAAGTGATTGGTCAGAATAATTCCTTAAAAGCTAAATAACTGTCCCATTTCAACATCGCATGTGGTAATGCCTAGATCTCAGGGTTTAGGCATTAACACAGGACATATATCTATACGTAACCACATTGCTTAGTACCAATTTTATAATGAATTCAAATCCAATACTGTTGAAATTCTTGACAGTGGAGTAGTGGAAGGAATAGAACTTATAAATTATGGGTGCCCCTTCTTTGAAAACCGCTTTGGAGGTTTCTTTGTGCCTTGGCAAATACAGTAGGAATATGAGGTATTGTGTGGATCCTCCTGCACAGCACCTGATAAAAGAATAAAGAGCTGTGACATATTCTTAAAACAATAGAGGAATTAAAGGGAAACAATGGGCCAGCTGCTTCATTAATACAATCAAAAGGGAGCCCAGCACAGAGGAGTCCAGATAATTAAGCACTACTCTTTTAGCCTTCCTTTCTATAATAAAATTGCTTAAAAATGTATTAGCTACTTCATAGTTGTTAGATAGATCTATGCACTTGTTTATTTAGAGTTGATTAATGCCTTTTTTTCCTATGCAGCAACATGCCAACTCATAGTTTACAATAGTTTTTGAATAAAATAGAGTAAAATAATTGATAAAGATCTGCACAATACACAGCAATAAATCAAAGCATTTTGCAAAAGGTCTTTCCTGTTTTTAAATGATCTTTAACGTTTCTCATTTGTGCTAGATAGGCAACGCAGGGCATTTGGGGGCATTCAACTTTCCCATGCTGGCACTCCTGACAGCTTTTTATAGAACATCCTAGCAGTTCTTGGGAGAAGGGAGAAAGTCAGACCTGACCAGCTACTCTGGAGTGTGCCTTTTGTATTTGGACCAAAGGAGAGGACAGCTTTTTTAAAAAAAATTATTCATTGCCTTTTCCAATCAAGGGGAATGGACAAATGGCAGAAACTATTTGCCAAATCCACAATTTATCCTTCATTAACTTGATTATAGAAAATGAAAACGCAAACTTTTTATGCTCTTTATGTTAAAACACATTTTACAATTTAAGATATCAAGGCTTTTGTTCTTCAGCTCTTCTGTAAGCAGCCTTTCCTCTGATGTCAATGGAACATTTAATTGCTTAAGAACTGGAAAATTGGGAACTAAATACTTGTGCTGAATATTGGAGTTGGATAAAAACTGCACTCTGGTTTTCTCCCAAAGGTTTTTCCATAAGCTTATGTCAACCCAACTTTAAAATTACAAACTTGACTAAACCATGTGGCTAGTTTCTATTCTGATGATTTCAGGACTTTAATTGAGTAACCAAGACAGAATTAGAAAGAGGAAGCAGGGAGATAAATGGATAGAGATGCTCAGCCATATTTCTGAGACTAAGAGAAGATTCTGCTTTTACACATATGTTATATATAATTTAAAATGTATCAGCTGAAGTCATATTTCCAAAGAACTTTCTGTATTATGTCAATATATTATAGGATATGGAATATCTATTTCTGGCTATGAAACCTGGCTTCTGACTTCAGTAGTTAGTTTCCTATTCACTTGGTAAGTTTTCCTTGAATACCAGGAAATAAAAGCATATAAATAGTCAGTAGCTACAAACAAAAATAACTAGTTTAGGAGCTATTGTATATGATTATTTATTTGACTATTTTTGTCTTGACTAGGCTTACAAAACTTACTTTGTTAGAATGGAAAGTAAAAGTAGATAAATAAGAATTGTTTATAGGCTACGAATAATGAAGTGAACTCCTTCAAGTATACATATCTTTGAACACATCAGGTTATAAACCAAGTCCTTACACCAACGCAAAAAACTAGTAAATGGTGACCATGCTATATTGTAAAACTAATAAAGTACAGTATCCTCTTTCAGCAAATATTTTAGAAATGAGCTTAAAGTAGAATCTGTGATTTATGTGTCACTTCAAATATTATATGCTTTATTACTTAATATAAATTCAACAGATAGTATATAGGTGTGATCGGAACTTAGAAACAAAGAAACACGAACAGACTCATTAATCTATGTAATTAGCTGTGGCACACAGGAAGTACTATCATTCCATTTCACATAAAAGGAAAGCAAAGCCAGACTGGTTAAACCTGTGTGTTCCCTAAACTCCCCTCTTCTCAAATAGGGCATTCTCTGGCCCAAGCTTGTAACAGATCCCTGCTAGATTTTTGGTTTCTGTCTTGTATTCTTTCCACAGTACTTTTTTATTTTTATTTTTTATTTTTCCTGTAAGAGAATGTCTCCTATTAAGACAACTTCCTTTCTTTTTTAAGAAGCTCATGAAGCCTCCTTCGGGAAAGTAAACAGAGTCATTGTCACCAGGCCCAGATTTCTATTTAAGCATAAGCTCAGAAAGTTTTGTCCCGTGAATAAAAAAGCACTCAGAGCTTTCTGGAAAACCTGAATTAATGTGTTGGAGGCCATGGGGCTCAGGTATCCTACCTTGGGTTTAATCAAACAGATAAGCTGTTTATATGGGATTTCAACAGGAAAAGGCCTGTGCATGAAGCCTCATCAGCATTCTGGGGTTTGTGTCCTGGGTGCTTAGCAGAAACTTACAATGGGGCACTGAGGTAGCCATCTGACTGTATGGCTCCCTGACCAACATGATTTTAAATGACCAGCCAAGAGGTGACATACACCCCAAAGGCGAGCTGTCAAAATTTCGCCTGCAGCTGATAAACTGATTACAAAGCTGCTTAAGACTCTGCTTGTAAACAAAAGCATTTATCAACTAATAATTTGCAATAAACTGATGTAACTCCCAGCTGAGCCCCAAACTGTAATTGTCTTTACCATCTGCCTATTAAAATACCATTCTTCATCAGCAATCAGGAGCAGAAGGGAGGAAATCTCCACCAAAATACACAACTTGTAAGCTTATGAATAATCTGATTGCATTCCACACTTTCATTACGACTTGTGTGTTGGGTATGCTTAATTTTCATTCTTGCTAGCCTGGGAATGCACTGAAATTAGGTGGAGGGGAAAAGAAGAGGGGAGGGGGGGAAATGAAACACTCCGCCTGCTGCTCTGCAGAGGAATAAATTATACAAGTTCATCATAGGAGGCTGTTTGTAATTTCTTTCTTTCTTCTTCCACTTCTCTGTGCAATATCCATTGCAGTATCCTGATGAAAACCCCCCAAGCACCAAGCTGAAAACGAACCTCTCTATTCCTTTGTCAGCTTGTCCATTTCTATTACTCTTCTTTGTTTTGCTTTAAAAAAAAAAAAATTCTAAGAGGCTCATTAAACTTCTCTAAGGAGTAAGTTTAAAAGTGCCGACTGCTACGGAGAGGGGGTGAAGGGCTGGGTGGATCCAGGGGGTGGAAGTGCCAAGTAGCTGGCAGGACCCTGTGTTTGCAGGCCTCGGTTTGCCACCACAGATGGATGGCTTCCATCTCCAAGTCCCCGTCAAGCACATAGAGGTTTCTCCTCCCAAAAGCTGGATTTCAGCATCAGTAAGTTCAAACAGTCAGAAATTCCTTTCTTAGAAGAAATTCTGCCCCTTCGCTGCTGACCAGATGCTGCTACAGAAGAAAGAAACTAGGAAAAGGGGTTAAATTTCTGTGCTTTGTATTTTTCTGGAAACCGTCTCTGAACAACCAACATCATTTTATGCCTTCATAAAAGTTTATTAAGTTTTAAGTATATTTATCTGAGTTTTTTTCTCCACAAAATATCCTACTTACTTTTACAAACCATAGTAATAAACACACAAATTTCCTTGACATTGACATTTTAAAATTAAAAATACTATACTTCTTTTCATGTCCCTTTGCTGCCCAGATGATGTTCCTTTTGTCAAGTTATTCCTGTTTTCAGGAAACATGTTATCTCTTCAGCAGAGCTCAGTAATTCCACTGATGGAGACCATAGGATACGTTATTACGATGAACAATGACCAAGACCTGTTATTAAGGTTCAAATTCTGGGGATAACAATAGATGTCAGGCTTTTTAATTATAAGATATGATTATAAATTGATGTTTGTGTTTTTTATTTCATTTTTCTAAGAGCTTCTGCATAGGTAATTATTTTTCTTTGCAATCTACTATTATATATAAGAGAACTAGTAATTGCCTATCGGAGGAACAGTGGAAGTGGGACACAGGCACCATTTTCTTATTGTGCCTGCTCTAGAGAAGAAAGCTAATGGGGAACAATGGGTCTAATTTTCTGCATAGATTATGGAGGACCTGAAATCCAGGCAAAACCACACGTGACTATGTTCCTTGAATTTCAGAGACATATTAGGACAAAAATTTGCCATGGATTTTAAACAACATGAAAATTGTCAGACACTAATTATGTGAAGTCTAATTCTTTCTAGAAACACTTTGTTTCCTTCTCATCCTAACTTTCCAGGCTTTGAAATCCTTTGGTCGTAGAGATTATTTTTAATTAAAAAAGAAGATGTGGAGTATGAATGAGTGTGTTTCATTGTGTTCACTTGTCATGTCTTTTACAAAAAGTAACCAAAAATCTATAACATGATTTAACTCATAATTTAAGGTTTAAAGATGACTAAGATCAAACTTCCATGTTCAATGGTTGCTTCAAAATATCCACAAATAAATGGTGGTGGGGGGTTTGTTTTTTATTTTTTTAATCCTTTTTTTTTTTGGCTCTACATAGATATTTTCATGTCATGATTTAGATAAAACTAGAAAATTCTAATAGTGTAGTTAATTAGTTCTATATCTAAAACTTTTATGATAGTCTATTCTAAAATATGAAAATTCAATCCATTCCTTAGCTGAAAGGTTTTTATTTTATTTTTAAAAACTATTTTTTTACTCCAAATGAATATTTTCATATCATTATTTAGATAAAACCAGAAGACTTTAATACTGTGCTTATTACTTCTACATCTAAAACTTTCATAATGTTCTATTCTAAAATACAGAAATTCAACCCTTTCCTTATCTGAAAGGTTACTGGATTTCTATTTCTAAAATAAAACACTGTCATGTGAAATAAGGGCTACTTATAGTGCATAGATGCTCTTTTATTTTCTTCATGAAGCTCTCTTTCTCTATATGTTGGTATATATACCTAGGCTCAATTTCAAATGACAGTGGCTTGGTAAGAAAATAGTTTTGAAAAAGTAACAACCAGCAGATGGCGCTCAGTGCATTCCTTGAAGTCAGCCGGAAGAAAAGAGAATGTGGGCTTTATTTATTTAATTCTATTCTACCTTAAATGTGAAGTTGCTACACCAAGGTTTATAATCCCCAAAGATTTATGTTAACTGACTAAACAACTTCGTGGTAATTTACAGACTATCCTCCAATGCTCAACTAAATGGCACTGCATTCAACTCACGTGCCCATGTTAAGATAATGAAGCATAAAGATGTAACTTTCCCCCCGAAACAGGATAAGAACAGAAGCCTGGGTTCCTGAAGTATAACATAAACTCACCAAGTGAGTAGGGCTACATTTTCTGATTAAAATAAGGCAGTTTCCATTCCTTTACTTTTTAGCACCTTGCTTTATTAAATTAAGGTTGCAAAAATCTTATTTTTGAATGGATTCATAACCTGCATGACAGATATTTTTAAGTCATCTTATAATAAAACTCTTTGAGCAGATATATGCACCAAGACACATATACTGCTTCTAAATTTTAAGGGGAATTATGTGTGCTGAGGAGGAAAACAACAGGTTTGAATGGTTGAGACTATCATACATAGAAAACTGATGTAACCCTTTACAAAGTCTATCTGAAGTTACATTCTTCTGTCTTCCTTCCTCTTTACCCCTGCCTGCTTTATCCTCCTTCAAGCAGGGAAAGTCTTTGCTCTGACCTTTAAAAGTTCATTATTCTTCAGTCATCACTGGGTGTGTCTATAACTAGCAGTATTTCATTTCCTCTCATGACAAACAGTGTAAGAAATTTTACCTGAGCATACTTATAAATCCCTATATGCTCGCCTTCTCCCATCTGTTACTGTGATTTTGTCGCAGACTGAGTGCTTTTCCCCACTTGAATTTAACTTTGCCTTGCATATTATGAAAGTAGTCATCATCACACTACATTCTCAACCCTCAACCCTTGCCATTCTTAAGTGGAAGTTCTGGACCACAGTCCCAATTATATGGCTGCTTAACAGTGGTCTTAACCTTTAAGGTTTCAATTGTTGAATTTCTAGGCAAAGTCCCATGAAAGCAAATGGAAAGTGATCTTGAAAACCTCCATGGGATTGTGTGGAATAAACATCATGTAGTATTCCACCATCATCTGTGAGGACCACTTAAAGCATGTATTTGTAGAAGATGCACAATATAGTTACTCCATAATCTTATTACCATTTAAGAACATTAGCATCTCTCACAAATTATATTAGCATTAGTAAAACAAAGGAAATTAAAAACAAGTGGTCAGTTAACATAATAGCACATCATCTAATTTCAAAGGAAGAAACGGGGCTCCAAGTCATTGTAACTCCATAAACAGCAGAAGGGAGTCCTCACTCTGCCCTGTGCTTTGAAAATCTGTCTTTCAAGGTCGGCCCTTCACAGTCCAGTTAGGAAGAGCAGCATGGAAGGCAGGGTGGCTTTCTGCCAAGGCTGTTGCAGATGAGTGGGTGATCTTAGGGGAATAAACAGCAAAATCTCAAATTTTTGCTCATGTGATGATAAAACCAGAGCCAGCTAATTTTTCTAAGACTTGTATGGCCTTCTGTTGCACTTCATTGTGCAGTTTTGAATGATAAATTTTGCTATGCATTAATTTGCACAAAAGGGTCAGTGCTATACTTAAGAGCACACTATTGTTTCCAATAGGAGTAACAAAAATATATTGTCTTCATCCTGAAATAGATACAAACAAGTATAGAAAAAAATGTGCTGTTGTCAATACCTTTAAGAGTAAAGAGAGAATTCTTTTCACTGTTTCCCAGATTCCTGTTATTTGGATGGTACTGTGATAGGATTTCGTAAAATAGGTTCATGTTTTATATCACATATCATTAGATGCCTCTAGATATGAGTGTTAAGGAAAAAGAAGAATAAGACAGTGGGAATCCTCTTCAGAGGAAGTTCTCTCCAAATATAGCATAATAGGTTGGGCAAAAAAAAAAAAAAAAAAAAAAAAAATCTGGGTACATGAATGAGTGACAGAGAATAATTTTACACTCGGTCATAAAGATTATCAAAAAGTTCACTGGAAACACTGACTTGGACAATATTACGACTGTTACTTCAACATATATCTTTTCCTTTATCAACACTCAGGGTCCAGGTCAAAAATATACTTCACAACTGAGCATCCACATCCTAGGAAGGCCAGGAGTGAGCAGAGCAAGAAGGAGGAAAGTCATCTAGATATAGCTCCCTAGAGGAAAGATAAGGAGATTGGCATTGCTTTATGCCTTTCTTACTGGGTGATATTCTTTTCAGTTCTCCACAGTTACCTAAGTCTATGTCTAAGCCGCACCTTCCTCTCTGTGAGTTGTTTGTTTTGCTATATTTGCTCCTTTGATTGCTTGATGTTTGTTTTGGCAAACAGATGCCTAGAATGCTTTACTATTGCATTTTGGTTTTGAATTTCTAAATGAAGCTTTGTAGTTTCATAGCCTAGAGTAGCCAAGGTATTATTCAGCAGAACAGAAGAGTTAACTTATTATCTAAGTAACAAAATAATATGTCCTCTAAAGTTGAGTTATAAATTGAAAGAACTGAAATTATAAATTATTGTGTAATATTGTTTAAACACTATTGTGAGATCTTATTTTATTCACGATAATATGGGGGGTGTGGGGGCGGAATCCCTGGTTATGAGTTGCCATATTAACAAAATTTAGAAACAGAAGAGAAATACATGTTTGAACATAAACTCACATGACTTTATTTTCAGTTAACTTCCTTGAGATCAAAACCTTCTCCTTCTCCTTCTCCTTTTCTCCTTCTTCTTCTTCTTCTTCTTTTATAAAAGCATATGTAAGTCAAAGACCCGCACTCTAGTGTTACAATAATGCATCATTGCCATAGCTCATCTCTCTGGCTGTCTTCCAGAGCGCTGTGTTACACAGTCGACTCCACATCATAGGAGAACTAGTACAGGGCACTTGTAAGGGGAACAGTTACTGGCACCTAGGATATGCTAAGGGCAATATGTTGGAATTCTGCAAATCTCTGCTGCATTTTTTTCCCAATATTTTCATGATTCACTCTTTTAGCTCTAAGCTCACTAGATCAAGGATAGTAAAAATCAGTCTGCTATCTATTCTACCTATAGCCTGAGAAAATCAAAATATAAATAAATAAAAAGGGAAACAAAAAGTGAAGGTGGACTTATGAAGGGAAAAGGAGAATCAACCCTTTCTCAAATGTTTTTCACACACATAAGAAAAGTACAACAGATGATCTTTGTGTAAATCACCATTGAAATGGAGGTGAAACAAGGTGATGTCTTGCTGAGGTTATGGTGATTTTTTCCTTCCGTACAGAAAGGGCCCACCAGAATGATCTAGTTGATGTATTTGGTACAGCTAAGAAATTAGGGAGTGAAAGATTGCTGAAGAAGGAACTGAAAAAGTCAAGACAGGATATAATTAAGGCTTGAAAAGGATGTCAACAGAGGTAGGGTCAGACGAAGGACAAATTGTGGTAATGTTTTATAAGCAGTGATAAGAGGAAAGACAGGCAAAGGAGATACAGCATAAAAAATACAAGTTCAAGATCAATGCTCATTATAGGATTGTGGTCTTGGAGAACCAACTAAGCTTTGACATAAATAAGATGATAGTAAAGTGAGAAACCTAAGTCCCCCTTCCAAGCCCTCTCTCCTCTTTCCAAAATAGAAAGTCAGAGAAGAGTGGGAAGTCTAGAAGAGGTGAAAAGGACAATATTCTTATGCTAGAGAAGAACATTTATCAGAATCTTTGAAGTACCCCATAGTAGGAAGTTGTCCATGGCCCAGAAATGTCCCAGTAAAGTCTCAAAGGGACCTGCAAGGATCAGAGAGTCAATCAAAGGAAAATGGTGGATGAAATACACTCATAATAGATCCTGATTTTTATCTTGAGTAGCTAAGTCTAGCTCAGAAGAAATGCAAGAGGTCTACTTTTATTTTAATACGATAGGTGTTTCATAAATGATCGTGTTTCCTTCATAGGTGAATATGTGTTTTGGAGGATAGAAAGCAAACAAAAATATGAAAATCCACCCAAAACATGAACATCCTGATAGATGGCAAACTATCCTTGCAGAAAGAAACCTGAGCTAAAACGTTTTCTTCAACCTTCCAAATAAAATATTTTGAAATAAGACAGGACTTGCAAATCTATAGGTACATTTTTATCTTACTCCATTCAGTGTTTCTCATGAGATTGTAAGTATTTATGCCTGATAGGAACCATGGGGGACTTCGAGATCTGTTAGAGATGAAGAAAATCAAGCTCCAAGGGGTTAGGTGATGTGCCAAAGGTTGTAAAGTATGTATGTATGTATGTATGCATGTATGTATGTGTATTTGTTTTCACACGGCAGTAACTTTTCATTGCTTTGTAGTTTATGACTTCAACTGTGGATATCCAACTTTTTTCCAAACAATTTTACAAGGTAGGTATTTTTATTATATCCATTGTAATAAAGAGTTCAAAGGATAGCTCATTTCAATTTATAGAGATTCCAAATTGCATGAATGGAACCCAAGTCTGCCCACTCCACAGTTCTCAG
This sequence comes from Rhinopithecus roxellana, assembly GCF_007565055.1. NCBI lineage: Eukaryota > Metazoa > Chordata > Mammalia > Primates > Cercopithecidae > Rhinopithecus > Rhinopithecus roxellana. Next base: position 69,875,721 of record NC_044557.1, on the reverse strand, counting down.
TTATGCGACCTCTCAATTAGCTGGATATAACCGAATCAAATCAGCAGTCTAACAAGCCTGGAAGACTCTCATAACTGTAAACTTCGATAAAGGATCTTTATCCATTTGGGACAGAACCTTGATGGTGGAGTGTAATTCACATGTGCAGTGTGGCTATAACATCCCTCTTTCAGAGGGTAAAACTTGTAGGTTACTGAGATATTATAATAGAAGGAAGAAGGGAGTTCTAGTGAATTAATAAAGAGATGATTCTGTGCTTCTAGAGATATTTATACATTTCTCAGCTTAACACAGTGGAAAATCTATTTTGCTTTTACCAGATGCTTCTACTTTCCCAGGACTTAGTTTTATTAATGTTGTTCTATCTAGGAGGTCATTTTATCTTTTGGATAATACATGTGAATTTAACTGCAGCTTCTACAAATGATAATGAAGGATAAATGCATAAATCAATAAATATAGTACAAATTAATGTCACCCAAAAGTAAAGAGAGATGGGCGGGGGGGGGGGGGGGAGAGAGAGACAGAGAGAGGAATATGTGTTTGTTCCCTCATTAAGGCAAATTTTCTCTTAGCATGTGAACATATGCAATTGCACATTTAACTGGAGATGCCTGCTATAAGGTCAATCAAAATTATTTCATCCTTTCTTTGGAGGGCATGCTAAAGCAATAAATAACAGCCTCCCCTACTCCCTGCCCCAGTTCTATGTACATTTCTGCAGGAAAAAATAGATTTTTGTCAAACATCTAAATTTTGGAAAGAAATGGAAAGCCCTGAATGATTTTGGAAATTAAATCATTTCGTAAAATAGCAACAGAAGCTTAGCTATTCCAAGTTTAAGATATCAAAAAGCATTTGAACTGCTAGCCTCTCTTAGTCTCTCATCTGGCAGCCAAAATTTTTTTTATATTCCCTGATTGTCTATTTTTCCCAGTGAAAGTTATTACATTCCTTTACCCATTTTTTTAATCAAAATCACTTCCAACTTATTTCAGTCTGTCACAATAATATTTTCATACGAGGAGTGTTGTAACCTAATTCCTTCATTTGAATAATACATTCGTTTTTAATTACTGCAACTTGATCTCAGATTATTCAAATAACTGTTTCATTTTTTATGCTTACCCTGACCCCAGTGTATTTATAGGCTTTTATCCTTACCTGATACCAGTGTAATGTAATTATAGATTATATTTTAATCATCTACTATATTCTAGTGAGTTTGTTTAAATCGCTCCAATCCTGAGCCTTTTATTTCTGTGCCTTTTAAAATTCTACAATGGCATTCTCTTTGCATAAAAGCAATATTTTTGTAGTTTACAACAATGAAATGAATATTTTGCATGCATTGCTGGCTACAGTTCTCATTTAACAATTTTTAAAGTCACTATACAGGATGGTATGTAAAACCAAACCATGCTTTGTAAAGCACATCGTTTGAAATCTTTACACCTGTTTGTCTTCCAGACTGCACCCCAACCCCTCCATCTCCACTGTTTTAAAACCACAATATGCATTGTGATCATGATGATTGTATCTTCGACTGGCATTCAAATTCCTTAAATAGTTACTCTGTTGCAGCAATAGAGGCCAAGTCTCACTGATGATAGAATAAGCTTATCTGATATAATTATTTTCACTAGTATTTTTACCATCAATCATTTCATAATTTGCTTGACCATTTCCAAAACTATAACCCCCATCAGGAAAATCCAATATCATTGACCTCCTTTAGTGTGGTATCTGAGCGTTCAGCAGGATGGCTGATTTTAGTAACAAATTTGACAAAGAGCCAGAATTTGGTCTGAGAAGATGGCTGGCAATATCGCCAACCTATAAAGGTTGAGCAATCATCTTCTGATCAGATTTATAGGTCTGAGAAATGCATTTTCCTGAATGAGTCTGATTGTCTTCTCAAAATCCTGGAATCATATGAGATTCCTCAGTGTCTTCACTCTTCATAGCCAATCCATCACTAAAGTCCTGCCAATTCCACATCCAAAATATCTTTCAAATCTCCTTTCCTTCACCTCTAGCAACCTTAAGTTCAGACCCCATCAACTCTACCTCCCAATGCCTAATCCCCTTACTTCCTGCCTTGTATTTTTCCAACCAGAGCTGCGCACTTTTGCAAGAATGTGTGGCTGAAACACAAGTCTGATCCTGTTCCCCACTCACGTAAGATCTTTGAGTGGCTCTCCGTTGCCTACAGGAGGGAACTCAAGCTACTTATGATGACATCCTAGAAGTAAATTGTCATCCTAGCTATCACTTTTGATTATGAGAAATCAAGCTTATCTAAACAGATAACATGTAATTATAGGTACAAGCAAACACTTTGAGAGGGAACACAGATGAATGAGAGGTTAGAAAGTTTCGATTTCTGACATTCATAGTTAACGCACAATAGGACTTTTCATAAATCATTGTTGGTTATGACTATAGACCAAATCGTCCAAGTTTCTATCTACAGCTTAGACTTCCTCTTTCTCCCTCCATGCTCTGCACTTTATCTTTAATCCCTTCTTTTACCCAAAATAGATAAAACTATGAAGATAAAGGCCATAAAGATAAATACAACACTCAAACCACATAACAGAGCATAGTTTTAAACCACTGACAGCTTTCACATTCAGTTTAACCAGTCAGATTTTGGCTAAACGTTTACTTATTGTTGAGTAAACTACATGAGGCCCCTTGAAAAACAATTTCCAGAAATGCCAGTGACAAGTTATTAAAGTGCAAATATTTGCCAAAAATATCAGAAACAAGAGGTCATCTGGCATGCCATTTTCTTCTCCTTTATTGTAAAATCTATCTGCTGGATAAAGAGCATATTAACTTATTGAACCGATGGCTAGAAGTAAGTCAGAAAACCTTGAAAATATGTTACTATTACAAAATGCCTTAAAATGCTAAACAAAATAATGGCATGAAATAGGGATTTGGGGACGAGCTGCCTGATAACTCAAAAATGAATTATGCTGCTTTTTCCAACCTCCATAGAGAAGGGCATGCTTCCCTTCGGATTTCTTCTACCATTTGGTGCAACATTCACTTTGGCTATATTCATACAAGCTTCATTAGAGAAGTAAAATGCAATTGTCTCCAGAGATCAAAGGACAATCTATTACATAAAGCAACTGGAACTCTGAAATGAAATAATATGAAAAGTTAGAATTTTACGGTGAATCAAAATGTAAATTGTACTGGCATACTGTGGCTAAATGCAGAACTGAAGATTAGCTTTATTAAGGGGAAACTGACAGTGGCTTGAATGATATGAAAAAATATGAAAAGATACATGGATTCTAAACAACCCATTTTACATACTAGATTAAAACTAGCATTTGTGCTATTTAAGAAAATTTAAAAGCATTGATAGTTAACTATGATTTTACTAATAAATACAGAATCCCCAAATAGTAAGTACTGTGATTTTTACAACAAAATTCATACTCAATGATTCAGGACCTCTAAAGGATAGTTTATGTTAAAATAAAAACAAAATAAAGCCTGTTATTAACTATGTTCAGTGGGGAAATAAAGTGACATAATGTACACTGACCACATGGTCCTGAAATCTGTAAGAATTTTGCTCTTAAATCAAACAGAGGACTTAGCACTAACTGTTTTAAATCAAAGGTCATTGTGAATTCTGAAAGCTACAGCCCATGTTTGCCTGAAGGAAAGGAAGAGAGATGGAGACAGGTAAATCAAACTTCTCTGCACACTAGGGTTCTGAATTGGACTTCTTTTCAAATGCTTATCAAATACTTGGTGTTTTTTCTTCTAAATGAAAATGACAGATTCTAAAACACCTTACTGTGTATTTCAGTGCATTACATCACTTAAGTCATTTACAAAATTGTATAAAATTACCCTGAAATCGCATCAAGTATAGCAACGAACCATGAAACTAAAAGAAAAAAACATCATGAAAAAACACATTTCACTTTGCAAGGGAAATATAATCGAGTCAAGGTCTAAGAATGAAACAGTTACTCCTTTCACGTTCTTGAATACAATCAAACTTATTACAACAGTCTTTGAATCTATGGAAGATTTTTTTTTTCTAAAAAGAAAACACTGACTAAATAAAACTATTGATTCAGTGAATTATTGAAAAACAGAAGTAAAAAAGTCATAATAAGGATAATAGAAAATATCTATTAACATTCTACTGAAAATAGAAGAAAATTATCTATAAAAATCCTGAATGTATTCAGCAAACATTGTTTCTGCAAATTAATTTTTGGAATAATTTGACTTTCAGTATTTTCAAATGAGTGTGTGTGTGTGTGTGTGTGTGTGTGTGTGTGTGTGTGTGTGTTAGAGACAGAGAGAGAAAGAGAGTTTTAAACGTTGATCTAGCTTTACCACCAAAATCCTACAATTTTAAAGTTTGGTTCATGTATCATGAGGCAATTAATTGCACTTCTATCTATTCCCTGGGTTTTATGATTATAGTTCTAAAGGATCAAAAAGAGTCCTGGATACTTACCAATTAATCTTTAAATGACTGGAAAAACAAACAGGCTGAAAATATGGTCAATAAAATAAATATCCTACTCAAGTTCTAGTATGCTCCCATTTCCAGATCCTGAAAGTAGTTAGTTTACTATTCAGTTTCCAGGAAAAGCAGATTTTCTGCATTAATAAAAGCTTATCTGCTATGCTAATTGGCTGCTGGGTAGGTAGGTTCTACATGTTCTTAGGACCATGATGTTTATGACCCCCCTTTTTTAGATATGAAAAACAGCTTCCAAATCCTTAGTAAATCACCAAACCCACTTACTGATCTTACTCCATTTGCCAGGCTACCAAAGATAATCATCCTGACATAATGCAAAGAAGTGACCTTTTAAAAATCAGACAGATCTGGGTAAGGAACTCAACTATAAATATTTAGCAACTATGTGACCTTGGGAAATCTACTTAATCCTTCTGAGACACAGTTTCCTCATCTGGAAAATGGGGATTATCCTGTGTATTGGAAGATAATTGTTGTGTAAAATCACTTTACATGAAGGACATAGCACAAGGTTGAACATGGAATAGTCACTTCAAAAATGTTAGTTCTACTCTCTTCTCATAATTATTTACTTGGAATGGCAAGAACTCTTTCCTGGAAGCTTTAACTAGGGCAGATTGTAAAAAATCACCTGCTTGAGGTATTGTCCCAGAAGGTATTGGCCCTAGAAAACACATTTCGTTTGCTACTCTGTTCTTGGCCCTGGTCTCCTTTTGGGGAGTGATTTATATCATTGATTTCAGACTGTTATTCTGGAAGGAGATTGGCCCTGTATAGTTTTCAGACCTCTATTGTCTGCTGCAATTTTGGAATAAATATGCACTTGCTAATATTCTGTATGCTAGAAATCTAGAAAATAGTTATTGGCTTCAAAACACCAAAACTCTTGAGATTTACATAATTTTGCCATTTCACGGAGTCCCAAATTATTGGGATTTTGTTTTGGTTTGTTTCTCAGATCACAGATTGAGTTTTAAAAGCTGGATAGATCAGGGGAAACTGAAAAAAAAAAGAAAGTCATTGTGATTGATACGATACTTTTATTTTTTCTCTATATTTTCTATGAACATGTCTATTTCTTACATATAATTCTCATTTATTTAAATAAATTTGAAGAGGAATTTTTAAGAATCGCTTTCAATACATATGTTAACATGACAAATACTAGTTTTACCAATAAAGATCTACTCAACTTTAACAAGGTAGCTAGACGGGAAACACTATGGTAAGGTTAAAGATTATATCAGGTGTTATCAGTACTGTGCCATTGAGTGTGGATTTGTTTACATCCAAAATCTGGCTAAGTGTTTAATTGTAAAATTTTAAAGTGATTGTGAAATGGTGTGTGTGTGTGTATGTGTGTTTGTGTGTGGTATAGCATTGTTTGGGGCATTAATTTTAAAAATAAAAACTATAAATGTGCAAAAATATTTATATGAATGACACTCCTGAATAGAAGCTCCATTTCTAATAGTTAAACTTGATGCACATACTGGTCTCTTGGCACGCCCAGCTCAGAGCCATCTGTTACATTGGCATTGTGCCCACTCACAAGGAGTTATGCCAGTTTAACATGATATAGGTGACACCAAAATGAAGGTTTGAGAGGATAGATAGCGGAGTGAGCTATGAACCCTCCTGTACTCAGGACCCTTGGTGGCTGTCTTTATTGGAGTGGAGGATTTGTGTTAACTCTATGGACTCTGTGTTACCAAAACCTTCATTCCCCACCAAAAAATTCAGTGTGCTGTCTGTCACTCAGAATATTAAAAATGTTACCAAAGTGAAGAAAATCAAATACTGTAGTCTAAATCCTTGCACCATCTTGGAACTAATACTATCATTACATACATTCTTGAGTAGGTCAAATGCATCATAAGCACTGATCATTGATTTTCAAAGGGACTTTCAAAAAGCTATGAACTAACATATATAATATGTATGTTTCATGGGAAGGAGCAGTACAAAAAGAATCCACAACTTAAATTATTGGTCAAAAAGTTTCTTAAATGCTTTTCCTATAGTATATCCATCAACTTCATTGTATTTATGTGCTTCAATCCTTATGCTAATATATTGAATTTCTACTCTATTGCTGCGGAACAAATAATAAAATTTTTATTTTTGAGACTATTGTTTTTCTAACAAACTCCCATAACTTTTTACAAAATGTTATACACTTAAAATCTGTAAAGCAGCCTATTTTCCATTGTCCTGTACTTTTCTGAGTTAAATGTATTTTTTCAGGAGGGAAGCAATACACAAAAGTCTGTAAGGGAACTCAAAGAAATATCTTTAGACAAGCCCGTGCATCAAATCATCTTGTGTCTAAAGAGACATTAGCAGGCCAAAAGTAGAAACACCCATCCTGATATTCTTGGGACATCATGAAATTCTCCTTAGTTCCTTCATGGCTAAATACACAGTCTATGTACTTACAAAAAGAGAAATAATTTAAGAAGACAAAGAAAGCTTTCAGAAAATAGTCTAATTGATTTTATATATTCTTGACATTGTAATTCATGGGTTAGCATTACCCGGTCAGATTAGGTACCACAAAACATAAGGTGGCAAATAAGAGATAATTTTCATCATTAATTCACGTAGTTTCTCAACCTGTATTCATAGAACACACACGGGTCAAGGAAATGTGGAGCACAGAGGGTGAGAGAATACATAGAGCACTCCCTCAAAGTGCTTAATCAGTGCTCTTAAAAGAAGGGTGTGGATTTCTCCTCTACTGTCCTGCAACACTGGCCCCTTAGTAGGCCTTACATTCCATTGGATCTGTGTACTGAGATGCCAGTGGATCTCTGCAGAAGAAATATTCATGATGCCCATAGAAATATATCACCAAAGACTGACAGAACATGACTTAGCTTAGTACATTTTTAAGTTTGTCAAGATGATATACCTTTGTTGTGTGTTCTATTATAATTTGGTCCTTTTAAGGCTATGTGATTTTGCATAATTGCTTATTCTCTCTGAAACTCCGTTGATTTCTCTGTAAGATGACATAATATCTCCTACTTCCTATGGTTGTTCCAAGGATTGTATATAAATATACAATAAATATACAATCTGTGCATATAAAATGTTTAGCACAGAAAAGGGGCTCAACAATATTACTTCAACCATTCATCAAGGTAGTATGATTCAGACATAAATAATATATCCCATTACTTGTTTTTGTTTTAGCTGAAGTCTATCACCTATTTGAAAATGTCATCTGAAGTAGGCTACAACCTTTCAAAACTGGGTTTATTCCTTTTTCAAATATATCTTCTTATAATTCTATCTGTAAAGGTGTCCCAGTTGCTTGCTTAAAAAAAATGGACAAATGTCAAAACTGCCATGAAATAAATCCATACATCCTTGCCTTGGTCTAAACACTATAATCTCCCTCATATCATTTCCTGCATAATTTTTTTGAACCCAAAGTCTTTAGACAGGAAGTACATTTAAGTTTATGTTTGCTTTGATTTTACACATAAATCACTGTTAATTAAATACCACAAAACTTACAAAAGTTAGGTTTTGAATATATCCATAATAACTGAAAATGTTTTAAGTGCAGAGATGGTTAAGGGAAGACTTAGCACTACTGAAACACCATGCAGCTTTGCATTCTTTTAAATTTCTTTTAAATATGTATATTGCGTGTGACCTACCTGGCTAAGGCTCTCAAAGATATAACCCCCTACCTAACTCATTAGCCACTTTCCCCTACATGTGATTTTTCCTCTTTCATTGTACTCCAGGCACACTGGTAAAGCTCTTTCTGGTCCAGGGCCTTAACCCTTGCTGTTCCCTCTGTCTGGCCAATACTCTCCCCACACTGCAAGTTATTCATATCCATCAGGAAGTCTTCCGTGAGCAATTACCATAGGCCAAATTCCATTGTTCAACACTCTCTCTTTGGATAAGCCCCTGAACTCTCTCAGGATAATATCCACTCGTTGGCTGACCTTTGAATTAACCTAATCTAGTGTCTTACCTTCTAGAGGTATAGAAAAGTAATTTCTGTCTGTTTTGTTCACTAGCATAGCCTTTAAATATCAGAATGGCCAGCACATGTAGGCAAACAATAAATATTTGTTAAATGTAGGGATATCATTATCCCTGGCAATGGTCAAGAACATTAAGGAGGCCTCCTCTTTGCATGCACCAATAAGCAAGATATAAAGGTAGAGAGGGTCATGGTGAATGAAAAGAATTCATGGCTGAATTCATTCACGTATAAATGCATCCATTATTTCACCATGCCTACTAGATTGCAGTTCAAGATAATAATAAAGTCAAGTTCCTTAACCCTAGCAAGTTATTATCCATTTGAATAATGAATACACACATGTGCATGCACACACACAGGAGTATCAAGAGACAGTCCATGCATCAAGCTGAATCACATGACATCACTTGCTGTAAGAGTTTACAGGAGTAGAAAAATCATTATGCCAGAAATAATTGGGTGCCTTAGAAAAAGAGATGGGATTTGAGCTGGCTCAGGAAGAATGTCTGTGAAGCGGATATTGTGGAAAAAAATATTTATTGTCTTGCCCTAATAAAGGAACCCAACTCTGCTAGTATTCTGTTTACCTTTGGCCATAATGGCAAAGTCAAGAAAACACGATTCTTTTCAGCATACGGCATGAAATACTGTAAATGTGGAAAATCCATTTAATTTCTCTGGGCCCCATTTTCTTCATCTTTATTATTAAAAAGCTAGTACATTGGTTTCTTTCAACTGATTCAAAGTCTGAAATTGGCAAATGAGATAAAGTAATAATGTCATGCCAACAGATACTGCCATGAATAGACAAGTCCAGGTGAGGTTTTAGAGCTTGCAAATAAAATGGTATTCCATGAGCCCAAGCTTACTCATTGTTATATGTGAAATGGAGTTACATGAAGGTAAGGATTCAATAAACACTTTATAACTCCACCCACCTAAATTCCAACTAGCCCCTATCAAATGGCATATTAAAAATGTCTTTGGAAGGGAGTGTCATGATCTAGATGCTTGTTAACACAGGCCAGGAAGCACTTTACTGTCAGGCATGAGTTTCCTCTAATGACTCTGGGTCCTGCTGTGGATGTCTTCCTAAATGAATAATCCATTCATATTATAACATGCCAACTACCGGAGGCATGATTTCTGTATGAGCCTTCAGAGTTAACAATGCCCTAGCTTTCTACAACACTCTTATATTTGGTGGATTGGAATAACTCAGGAATGCATGTGGAAGCTGGACTCCTTATTAAAGATCTATTTAACATTTTTGATCAAGAGATTACTAAAATTTCACAGGAAGTCTCCTAAAAATGAAGCAATAGTTTTCTGTTAAAAAAAAAAAAAATCAAATGACTGAAATAAAAAGCCCAAAAGCATACAGTCCATTGAAGTATCCAGAACATTATTGCTATATTACTTCTAGTAATTATAAATAATCATTGTAGAGCCTTGGGTTAATGTATAGAAGGCTTTTCTATTTAAATTTGGATTAACTTGAGATATGGCACAACTACAGATGATAGGTATAACTTAGCCAAGCTATTATATAAAAATACCTACTATTGTGTGTGGAATAAAGAGAGGGAGAGATTTTCAATTGTCAAGCATTCTCTTGGATAGGCAAGATTCTCCAAATTTTCAGAATTGCAGTGAGCATCATGATCGTGTCCTCCTTCGTTGATCCCATAATTTGTGAATGCTCCCACCAGAGCCAGTGAATGATAGTGGTGATTATTTCCAGTGAAGCATATACCCTGGGTCTTCTTTGGTGTTCACAAAGCAGGTACTCAGGAAAGTTTCTTGAAAATAGGAATTGTCTCCTATTTATATTATTAATATGCAGTTGTCATTGTCACAGGTTGTCATTGTCACAGGTTGTGGGTCCTGCTCCCTATTACTCTGCCTGTACAAATGTAAGGGAATTCCTTTAGTGTCCAATATGTCTTCCATGAGGTGATTCCTGATTGTAGGCATTCATCTTTGGAGTTTCATGTGGATAAGGTTCTAAAAGCTTTGGGAGAAATTCTAGGATTCAGTTGCGTGGTGACTATTTGAACAATGATGAAAGTGGGCACTGAGAGAGGTCCCAGGCTAATTAACAGTTCTATGAAGTTATTTCCTATACACATGACGTAATTTCACAACACCAGAAGCCCAGAACAAGGAGGAGAATCAAATGAAGTGAAAGTAGAATGAAAAGAACCCACTACATAGTTTTGCTTAGGGATGGCCCTGCTCATCCACACGATACCATTCCCAGGTTGTTGATGGGTGTGTAAGTATATGTTCAAGAATATGGAAAATTTCACTAAGTCTTAAAAAAATCAATAGATTCATTAACCATGATTGGTAAGATAGTCACTTCAAGGTGTTTACAAATTTATTTTGAATTATGGAGTCATCAAATGTATTCCAAATATAATAACTATGCGTTTTGTCCTGGATGTGGAAGCAAATTTTTATTATGTGCTTAGATTTTCATTTTTAATTACACAGGTGACTGCTTAAACATTCCCATTAATATAGGAAATTAAAATGTTTTTTAATAAGTTGAAATTAATAATTGTTTTTATAATTTTACACACAGACTGAATGAGTCTTTAAAAATATATCTTTTAAAGCAAAACATATGCATTTTGGTCATTACAGAGTTATCTGTCTTCAACTTGCGAGTCTAATATGCAATGAGAGTAAGTGATTGGGCTGCTATAAATTTGGAGATAAAATGCCTTTAGATGTCACTCTAACAAGACTTGCATGCTATTAGTATTCTCTCAGGGATCAATTTTAAAAGTTGTAACATAATAAAAAATGGTTGGACTATATTTCCCCACAGCTTTCATTTTATTATGTTGCATGAAATATGCCTTTATTGGCTATAGCATTACTGGAAGTAAAATATACTGGGTACTGAAAAATTCTGTCACTTTGTATTAGCTGTAAATTATCGACTAGTATAAACCCTAATTTCATTTGTCACATTCTGTTGCATTGCTGCTCTTCCCTGTTCCCATTCTGTCATTCTGGCAGGCCCGCGCTGCCCCAGGTATCACGGCATCGCCATCTGCACCCGACATCTGTCTCTCTATTGATCACACGGGTTTAGCACTTGATCAAACAGAGCACAACAGAATACATCTCTTTTTGCAATACTGCCAATGCCAACTGCTGCATGAAATCTACTACAAAAGCCTCTACCTAGTTTAAAAACTGCATTTGAGTGGTTCTGCTTTGCTACCAAACTCAGCATTTTCCCCTCTCCGGTCTTACATTGTGCAAGAGTTATATTGAAATGAATCTAGTTTTCATATATTTCAGAATTAACCAGGCTAAATGTGACCAATGTCACTGATGATAATGAAAGTAACTAGGAGAGTTATAGAAAATAATGAATGCTTTTTAGGCCTACCTCCATGAAAGCCATTGTTCCTACTTTATTATAGTCTGTTTAGGGGCATTTGTCAGGATGCTTGAAAGCTTTGACTGCCCACCAGAGCTTTCTCGCTTTTCATCCAGCTGCTTTGGTGCTGTGGAACAGGAGCATTAAAGCTATCCAAGCCAGCAGACAAGTGCTCCATGTTGGTGTGTAATGTACAAGCAATCTAGAGATACCTACATTTCGCCTGGTATAGACAACCCCTGACAAGTCTGTGGAAGCAATCACAGATTTCTGGTTAGCTGCAGGGAAAAACAGCACATTTTCAAAAGGGCTACAGGGTTTTTACCTGAGTGGCTCTCACTCACCTTAAGGTAGGGCCACATGCACAGTCATGAAAACCAAAGCCAAGATGTTGCAATAAACAGCCAGCACAATGGAAAGATAAGGCTACAGGGAGATATTCAAGGAGAGTAAAAGCCACAACAGCAGCATTTTTAGCTCCCAGAAACACAATAGTAGGATTAAGGTATGCAGTTATTTTTGTTCTCATATTTTTACACATTGCACAGTGAGACAAATTGTTTCCAGGGAGAATATCTTACACTCACCGTGTAAACAAATAAATAAAAATGCCCTTAAATTTTTAAGACAGATAGCCATATCATGTTTAAAACCTATTCAATATCTTACTAGCCAGAGATTGCATACTTTATTTATAGCCTTACAAATTACCTCAGGGAAACACAATAGAAAAAAGCTTCAACATTAAAAATGATCAAGGATTTTTTTTATTAATTTTAACTGAATCATGGTGGTTATAAAATTAGAAACCCTTGTTTTTTAAAAAAGGCAGTATTAGTTACATAATAAGACAAGTGGATTCTGGCAATGTATTATTCATAAGATGTTTTGCAGCCAAATACATTAGAGTATATAGTTGTACCAACAAATTAATATTTTAGAGCTAATTGAAATTGTTCTTCCTATAAAGATTAAGCCTCTTCTACCCAACACACTTCAGTCATTAAAATCACACTTTTAATGCCTTGTCTAAATGATGTCTGACATTAATACAAAACTATATTAAAGCACTCAAATGACCAGTTCTTTTGTAATGCATTCTATATGATCACACACTGGGTCAGAGTTGGGCAGTGTGCATGAAGTGGTATCAAGTGGAAGCTAATTAAAATATATTCTCCATAGAACTTTACAGAAAAAAGAGACCAATAATCATCAGAAGGTATTCTGAAAATGGCATTTCTGAAAGGCTTGCAGCATGCTTTCTTCTCCTTGCATAAGGGTGATTTTTGACATAGAGGTTTTATTATAGGCACAAAACTTCCGTTGGAAAATCATTTTTTACTATGTCAATAAAATCATTATGAAGTCTTTCCAATGCTTCTCTTTTATAATTTTTATTTTTTAGAAAATCAAGTTTCATTTTGAGAACAATAAAGGTTTTCCCTATTTTGCCACATTTTCATTCAACTACATAACTTCCTGAAAACAGGGTTAACCTTCCCTGCACTTCATGCTGCTACAACTATTCCTACAACACACACGCATGCGTGCACGCGCATGTACACACACACACACACACACACACACACACACACACATTAAATTTCTCCAGATCGTCACAAAATGCAGGAAAGCAGACACATTTAAAGTCATATCTATGGCAGACTTGTTCGCCCACTACAAAAAACCTCCTAACAACAGCTGCTTAAATCTTCTACGGCTTGGGCCAATTTTGCAACCGTCATGTTTGGGCTTACAAATCATGTCCTGGTTTTGTTCTCTGTTTTCCCTCAGACATATCTGTATTAAAAAGGGGGAAAAAATCACAACCTTTACCTCCATCAATAGAAAAAAAAGGTTGCTACTACTTTTCTCTTACAATTCACATTTCTTATGTTCTTTTTGAGAAATTAGATCCAATTGAGAACGGCAGGTCATTGAATAAGAAATTGAGGCACAATATTCGTCTCGAGATCAGGGGCCCTAGACAAAGACTTTGCTCCTGACGTCTTTTATTCAGAGAATTTCCATTGATGTCACCTCATCTCGAACTTTTCATCTCTGCATGATATGACAGAGCTTCGAAGCCTGGACTTACTACTTCCTGCTGTCTAGAATAAAGCACACGCTTATAAATGGGTAATTCTACTTCTGACGCTACATATTTTCAAGACAGTGGACCTAAGAAATTCTTTGTAAAGCTAGTTGAATATAGACTTACAGTTGAATATTTGCTTTTAAATTAAATAACTTCAAAGTATCTTTTAATTTAAGTCCTCTCATCAATAGAAATGAAGGGACCACCTTCCTCATGGTGCATAACTGTAATTTGCCCCAATTTTCAGTCTAGCTTTTGGACTCAAAGGAAATTTAATGACTCTAAACCAACAAACCCCACCCATCTCCCTAGGAAAAAAGTGAATTTCATGTGTGCCTTATTCCTACAGTACTTATGAGAAATTTAACTCTACCATGATAGCTACATTTATTATTGTAATTAGAACCAGGGAAAAATATTAAGCAGCAAATACTTCCACCTGATATTTAAGAAGCATGAATTAAAAATCTAAACATAACTGTTTTTAAACAACACACTAGAAATGCTAACAACGATACAAGGCCTATACTGAGTGCATACACTTGCTGAAACAGCAGTACAAAATTCAATCCTCACTTAAAGAATGACACATTTAACTAGCAGCAATTATTTTGTATGAATAGAAATTAAGGTATTGTTTTTAGTTCCACATTTAATGACATTTTTGTTACCACTTTGTGGTTAGGAAATGCATTGTTACATTATTATGTCATATTGCAATGACTATATAGTTGAGAAAAATATGAATTTATTTTCTTACTAACGTGTTTTTAAACTGAAAGGCAGTTGAATGGAATTATCAAGTAACTTTTTTTTGGTTACATGTACTTTGAAGCTACTACTTATTTAATGGATTTAGGTTCAATCGTTTGCATTTTAGAAATTCAATTTTCTTTTTCTCAAACATAAATTTGTTTTTCTCTGGTGGCAGTTCTTTCCAACATAATTCAGCTCTAGTAGTAATCCCAGTTCCAAAAGGAATTACAGAGATTTGTAGTAAAACTGAAAACTATTCCCAAGAACAGCTTCAATTATCACATTTCTGGTTGAAAGGTGAGGTATGTGAACTGTCTGAGGCCTCAAAGGAGCTGTCCATAGGTGGGCTCTGTGTATAAGGTTTATGGTATGGTTTATATGTCTCCAACTTCCAAGTGTTAAAAGTCAGACTTTCATGCCACAAAATCCATCATTAGAATTTAAGCTACTGATCTCTGGAACCTAGGATATAAATTCCCAGCATATCATTATGTAACAAAAAAGTCACTTGTCATGGTGGAAATTGTAGCTAATTCCAGGCATCCTCCTGCCCCTTTGTTTGGTTTGCTAATGAGAGGTGCTGAGAGAGGAGCACGCCCCCTTTGGGTGACCCTGGCCTCTCACGTTGATCCTGCTCAGGTGTGTCGGAGATAGTTCCAACACATTCAGAAATCAGATGCCGACTGAAAGCCCGATGTGCTTGTTTTATGCAGTGAGAAAGGGATTCTGAGCTTTGCTCCTGGCCCTTTCCCAAATTATATTATAAGAAAATTCTACTCAAGTGGCTTGAAAAACTTGTGCAAACTGTTCCAGTGTCCTAATGAAATTCTAAATGATCAATAATTTATATTTTAGATTTCCTTATGTACTTAGGGGAAAAAAAGGTTTTCTACTTTCAAGTATCTACAGAGGCAGAAAAATATTTAGACAATTATATAAAGGGTTATGACTGCAACCATATGAATTGAAGAGGTTAAGGCTGGAAGCACAAATGATGCGTAATTCCCGAAATCACTCCTTAAGTTCATTTCAAATAAGGAGATTAATTTTAAAAACAGATCAAGTGTTGTTTGTTTATTCTATACGATTATGCTAAATTATGAACGAAACACTATTTTAAGTATTCTGCGTTGACAAAGAAGGAGAAAATGTCCACAGGCTTTAAAATATGCGTGCTGTTGCCACAAACAACCAACTGTTTCCTGTTTATGACAAAGGAGTAAATAATCCATTGATCTGGCAGCAGGGCACCTGCTTTGCAACTGACTCCATATCAGTAGTCCCTGAACCCTCATTATTTTTCCTCAATTAAAGTTCATAGTCTCGGAAAGTCTGTGCTGAGCAGATGTACAACTGTTCTTGACGACGGAACACAGAAGAATCACAAATTTAGAAAACTACTGCCATTTCATAAACCCTAGAATCACATCATTTGTTGTGGGTAAGAAACATTACAAACAATATGTCTCTTTTATAGGCTGCTAAGCCGGCACATTACAGAAAAGAATATTAAAGTTCAAAAACTGTCACATGAGCAGTACATTATGAATACAGTAATGCATTTTTTTATGATTCAAATAATGGCTACTGAAATGAAAAAAATAAAATCTTCAGTGGGTTATAATGTAAAAATTGTGACTGAGAATTAGACAAAATTGGAAATATGAGCAAAGCCACGCACAAAGTAATGATCTGTAGAGAACGACACAATGCAATAACGAATGTATTTCAGAAATATGGATTCGACTAATGCTAGTTTTATTTTCATCTTTTGCATAATTCTGAAACCTATGAGCACTGATCATTAAGGCAAACCATTTAAATAACAAATGCAGCAAGAATCCAGGTTCAAAATACAACTAAGAGACACTCAGTTGAAGAACTTTTTTTTTTTTTTTTTTAACAATCTACCTAAGGTCAAATACCACACCATCATCCATTTTAAAAGCTACATAAACATAGCCTCCATCACTCATAAACTCCTTCTGTGCTTAAGAAAATGAGAAAGGGAAGTAAGCAGTCAGGGAGATGTTCATTTTCATTTTATTTTTAAAATGTTATCTCAATAAGACATTGAAAAACATATTTTGCAGTAAATACGATGAAGTTCCTACACTACATTTTCTAGCCCTTCTTTCCCTAAGCATAATTCTGACTCCACAGTATGTGTTCCACAGGCTGTAGCAGATTGTGAGTCATGAGGTCAGAGTATATGCTTAAAGCATCAATGGCTACACCTGTCATTTTAGTTTTCCCGGGAAGGATGTGTTATTGTTTAATGCTGTAACAAACATTCGTTACAATTTGACTTCAAGTTTGCCACTGCTGTGGAGCTAACTATCACTACCCATCAATCCAAATATTTTAATCATAGTTTAGCTTCCAGTATCAGTTATTATTTTTATGTAATTATTTGAGACACATTTTTTTTTTCCTGGCCATGCAGTCTCTTGCAATCCATTCTGAATTTCTTACATAACCAAAATACAGTGTGTAAAGGTAGAAATAAATCAGGTTTGTATTTTTGAGCATTAGTACAAACGTTTAAAGTAGTCTGCATGGTGTGATTAGCAGTAGGAAAATATTTTTCCTCTTTACATTTCCCTACTATTTACACCTGGCTAATACAGAGAATATTTTGGAGAAATTAACATATCTGATTGGAAAATCTACTTTGTATTCACTTAAAAGTCTGCACGCTGAAATTATAATTCATTCATTACAGGTCTTGATGAGAATACAGTCTCCTTCAGACAAAGGGTAGTGTTAACATACCCTGGGTGACCAAAGCTCTCTTTAGCTTTGTTCCAGGGTAAGCTTGCCTTTATGAAAATCCTTTTTGTATATTTCCGCCAAACTGGATTTCTTACATTTACATTTAAAATGTCATCGTTGCTCCTAAGATAGATTTCACCAATTTTCCTCTTGGCAAAATTGGTTGTGCTCTGCCAATGTTTTTCCTCTGAGTCAAGAAAACTATGAGTATTACTCTTGCTCATTTCAGACTTAAGAAAATGTTCAAAGTGTAGTAACCAAAATTTCATCATCAGAACAGACATAAAGAGTACATGGAGTAAAATACCTGATCTCTCAAGTATCCCAATTAAAACTGTGAGAGACAGAAATAATTTCCTAACACATAACTTAGAAATACACATTTGAAAAATTTCCTGAAAGATAGTATACTAATCTAATTTCATTTTCCTTGAATGACATTAATTTTAAAATGTAGAACCCAGTTTCACCTACTAATTATAAAATGTTTTAAAAACCCTTTAGTAATAGTTTGTAAACGATTTTTAAAAAAATAATTAACTTCTTAAATTTTATCACAGATAAAATATACATACAATTAACTAAGACCACACCCTTGGAGGCAGCAGGGCTTCTTGTAGAAACAACTATAAAGTATAGATATTTTACAAAGACCGATAACTATTTGCAACCATTCTGGAATCTATGAGTTCTTTAAGGATGGGGAAGTTACTTAAACTCCCTGAGATTTGGTTTCTGAATCTGTAAAATGTAGGTAATTCAGTCTGCAGGAGTTTTTGAAGATTTCAATAAAATAACATATAAAGTCTCATCACATAGTAGGTATTCAATAAATGTTAATCTCATTTTTATCGGTTTTGCCCTTGATCGAGGATTATCAAATACAAATTTTTTGTTCTTTGTTTGTTGTCATTGACATTCACTGCTGTGGCCCAGGAGAAGTCTTGCGTACTCATACCTCCATACTTATCTCCCTAAAATATTCATTATAATCAAATTCCCAACTCTTCTGTAGCAGTATTACCAGCCTGACAAAGTACTAGAGACAATAGAATAGCATATTCCTGGATAGCTAAATTCCTTTCTGCCTCCCTTCCTCCACTCTCTTCCTTCTTTCCTCTTTCTTATCCTCCTTTTCCCTTCCACCCTTCCTTTCTTTCTTACTTGCTTCCTTTCCTACATTCTCCTTCTCTTCTTTGATCTCTCTTCTTTTTAATCTTACTCTCTTCCATTTAAAAAAAAAACAAAAAAAAAACAAAAAAACAGTATTTGTTTGTTATGAACTAACAGTCATTTGGCAAGTTGTAGGGAGAGGACAGCTCTCAAAGGAGTTCCCAGTCCTAGAGGGGAGAAAATGCCGAACACGACCAGGATATACCATGAAAGTGTTCTGCAAAGTAGGCAAGGGGCTACAGCTTCTCAAAGCAAAAGAATCAAAGGGAGTTTGGAGCCTTGGGAGGAAGTAATGCAGGTTTCATAGGAACAATTTTGTCCTTTTGCCCCCAAACATGTTTGATAAAGGGAAACTATTTATTAGACTTACTATTTAAAGAAATCTTTCTCCGCTCTCATGGCATGCAAAGGAGTCTTTTTTTAAATCTATCATTTTCTTAGAATGCCTTAGAGACTAGTAATTTTACCTATTGTACATTACCCAGATAGATGTGGACTACTTTTCTTTTTACGTGTTTATATTTGGAATGTTTTAGTGATGAAAGCATCTTTATACATTCTTTTAAAATCCCAAATATGTTTCTCTATTTTGCACTTCAGTTTTACTTCCATAATTTTATTTTGCTTCTTCATTATTAATATCACCATGGAAAATAATTTATACTGGAAAAGAGAACTAAAGGAAAATGAGTTAATAGAGAATGTTGTTGATGCCTCAGGAATGTCTCCGGCAGTACGGACAGAGCCAGTGTAGCTAGTAATGGCACTTCAGTTCATGTCTATATTGTGACTTTCAGTTTCCCTAGTGATTTAATGGTAGGAAAATATAGGTTTGCCCCATGAAACATTGTTTTCTTAGATGATGAAATCTTTGAAATCTTTAAAAATTTAGTCAACTCTTTTTATATTTTTCCTAAAGGCAAAATCTGCAGCTTTGTCAATGCATCATATTCTATCCATTTGAGTGCAAAGTGATCATGTGACAACAAATGTAGAGAAAGTGGTGCTATCAGTTTAGTACTTCAAACCAGCAAGAACCTCAAATTACATTAAGGAGCAAAAATCCAAATCATTTTTTCAGAGATATTCTAATTGGAAAACCCTGTTCATTGAGGTGAGCCACATAAACTATCGCAAAGACAAAACAAAAAACAAATCACCAATTTAGCTTTCAAACGACCCTCAATATTTTGTCTGCTGGGGAAAGCAAAACAAAACAAACCCAGCATGCTATACTTCTTATGGCACTGAATTTTAGGCACAGAGAATGCAAATGTATACATGCTTCATTTGTGGTTTACTAATGCCTAAGAAATCAAGATTGCACACTGAAGAATGCATTTACATTCTAAACCTTAGTCTAATATTTAATTAACAGCCTCAATATATATTCTCTTTCAGATTTAAAATTACTGTGCTTGGTCTAGAGCTTTCCTTTACCTTGACCAGGATTGTTTTAAACTATTTTTTCCCTATTCTACAATGATGATAAATAATTATTGGCAAAAAATATAGATAAACTGATTAAGCACAAATAACATATACAAACTGTCTTAATAACTAAAGCCTTTTATCCTTTCCAACTTTTATCATAGGTGTGTGTGGCCTCTACTTCATAATCCCAATAGATTCATGTTGAACGATAATACATAATTTTATATAAAGTCAATGAAAGCATTGTTCAAGCACAAAGATATTCTGTTAAGACATTATGATCAACAATGAAAAAAAATTGTTCTCCTACAAAAAGATACAAATGCTAACATACCAAACTCTACATACATTGAAGTAAACTAAGCAAGTTGATTGTCACTTCAACTTGCCAACTGCTAAAACAGCTCAACCACAAAATATTAAGCCATACCACACATGTGTGAATGCATGAATTGGTTCCACTTTGAAAATGTCATTTGCCACTATGCAATACTAATGCATCATGTGAGAGGTTTAAGGATTGCTTCTGAATCACTTCCTTTTCACCAGTGTTACTACACTAGTATATTTAACAGAGACATTTACATGCTTTGCATTTTAAGTGCTTTGAAAATCCAAGCACAGAGCCTGCACATTTCCGCTGCACCATCAGATGTAATGAGTTATGGTACTATCGGCATGTTGATAAGCTATAGCCCAAAGAAGAACAAGAAGGAAGTATAAAAAATATGGCCAGAGGATGGGATAAAATTATCAGCTAGTGTGTTTTCCTGTTTGGTTTTAATCTACATTTAATTAAATTCTTATCTTCTGTGTACTTATGGTCGCATTTGAATGGCGAGACTGCATTCATTATGAATGGTAAAACTTAACTCAGAGAACATTACATGTGGCTTCTTTAAAAAAGAGAGGAAGGAAAATGCTGTCTTTATTCTTTACACTCAGGTCTTACAAGAGAGGACCAAACTCTCTCTAAGGTCAAGTACCGCAGCACTTAACCTTCAGGTTAACTGACTTGGAAATTTGGAGTTAACTACATTTTTAATGCTATTTTTTATTTTTACAATTTGGAAATATTATTATCAAATTCTGAGCCTGAACAGAGCCGGCAAGGGGAGCAGTGAAGTGCATTAAGGAAATGCCTTCTTCATTCTTAAAAATAAAGATGATAACAAGAAGTTTTTATTAATATTGCAAAATGCGTGCATTAGTCTGCATCCTTAATTATTAAAACCATTATATTTCCTTGTGTTTATATGCTGAAATAAGAGAAAAAAAATCTAATTGCTATTTGAAGTTTTCCCCCACCCTGTGTTACAGACCCTTTGAGTTCATTTAAGCACCCATATATTTCAGAGGAAAATAACTAATTGTTTTGAATTAACATCATTAAGTAAACCAGTAGTTGTTTCATAGCACTTTTGGTTCTATTCCAGGAATGGCAGGATGGATTGAGAATGTCTTCAGGTGGTATTTGGCACCTGTAACGAGCATGGTTTCCTCCAGTCCACTTAAAAATTGCATCGGCCTTAACACAGAGAAACAGAGGCAACTGTTTTTCACTTACATTTGAATGTTTATTGCAGAAGAACAGAGATTTGGGAAAGGATTCCCTGTCCCCACTGATCAAAATTCACCAAAAAAAAAAAAAAAAAAAAAAAAAAAAAAAAAAAAAAAAAAATTAAATAACAACAGAACAAGAAAACTCAAGAGAACAAAAACTCTCCCATAGTTAAATTTCTTCTGCACATATCTACTAAGAATATACAGATTATTGTCACATGTATTTATAGCTTTTCTTATAAGCAAAAATTTGTAACTAGTAACTGCATGCTGATAAAACAAGCATATTTCAAATGAGCATTTGCTGTTGCTGTGGTATTTTATGCAACAGGGAATGCCCACCAGAAAATATTTAACCTTTCAATTGAAACAATCAAATTTAGACAGTTATCATTAAGTAATGGCAGTTATCATTGGCATATTTTATTCAAATACCCCTTATATAAAGACACTGGGAATCCTACCATTCTACCATGACTCAGCGTTGTTTTAAAAGGAGCTATAAAAGTCCTAACAATCGGGTCAAACAGTCTTTATTTGACACACTAGATACTCCTTAGCTTTGTTTTGTAATGGGGTTTTAAGGCTTTCCTCGAATAAGCCACTGACCACTCATTTACCCAGACACTCCAAAGGGGAGAAAGGATGTTTTCAGTACACATTCCTTACACTTCAAAAGTTTCTTTTTGAAATAAGCATTGTTGGCCAGGAGTGGTGGTTCATGCCTGTAATCCCAGCACTTTGGGAGGCTGAGGCAGGAGGATTAATTGAGGGCAGGAGTTTGAGACTAGCCTTGGCAACATGGTGAACAACCCTCTCTCTCCAAAAAAAAAAAAAAAAAAAATACAAAAATTAGCTGGATGTGGTCATGTCCACCTGTAATTCCAGCTACTCAGGAGGCTGAGACACGAGAATTGCTTGAACCCCAGAGGCAGAGGTTGCAGTGAGCCAAGATTGGGACACTGCGCTCCAGCCTGGGCGACAGAACAAGATCCTGTCTCAAAACAAAAGAAACATTGTTATTTAGGCATTTATCCAACTCAGTAGAAGGAACTGCCATTCTCCTGTGCATACCTGGACATTAAAATCATAACTGGGATGAACAAAGAAAAAGCTGGTGATAATTCTACAACATTAAGCCTTTTTAAAGAATTATTCTTATTATAGTTCTCAAAAACGAAGCAAGCTAAAATATTCCTAACAAATGACAAATTCTGGGAAATAAAACATATTCTATCCTGAAAGCACAGCTCTGAAGGTATCACAATAACTGCTTTACTATAATGTGTAACACGTAGGTCAAAGATAATATTAGTGGCCGGGCAAGGTGGCTCGCGCCTGTAATCCCAGCACTTTGGGAGGCCGAGGTGGGTGCATCACGAGGTCAGGAGATGGAGACCATCCTGGCTAACATGGTGAAACCCTGTCACTAGTAAAACTACAAAAAAATTAGCTGGGCGTGGTGGCGGGTGCCTGTAGTCCCAGCTACTCGGGAGGCTGAGGCAGGAGAATGGCGTGAACCCGGGAGGCGGAGCTTGCAGTGAGCCGAGATGGCGCCACTGCACCACAGCCTGGGCGACAGAGCGAGACTCCGTCTCAAAAACATAGAAATAAAAATAAATAAAGATAATATTAGTAAGTTGTTTTGCTTTTTAAAAAAATATTTTTATACAAATTCTCTGATTAAGTACAGTTACAACATGTTTATTTCTTTTACTTCAGTAAATACATGCATGAGAGTCGCTATGCACATGTACTAACAAGATGTTCTGTATGATGCCTTTATCTGAAGAACTGAAACATTTAAGACAATTCAGTTCAACAAACATTTATTGAGAAGTGCTAAACTGACTTAATTTACTATCAGGCAGTAATTCTGTGAGGTACTGGTTAGATGATGATACAATATAGCTTCCATATGGAAGTACACTATAGATAGCCAATACTGTGATACAGTTTGCTTAGGGTTATCAGGTATAAAGACACATTAAAAGCTACAGAGCTGAGATTGGGTAAAATGTGATATTCAAGTTGGATATGAGAAGAAGAACTAGAGCTTGTGATGTGCATAGTATTCTATGAATGCAGAAGATGTAGCATTTCTATAACCCTTATTGCTACTGCAAAATCTTTGAGAGAATTGGGATTTACTATGTCAAGAACTGTCACAGAAGAGAAGCAAACAATTCCTACATGAAGTTGTGAGATCACAGGGATACCATTGTTTTATGTATAGTGACATAGTTCAGGATGCCTCCAAATCATTTTCCTGTCCTTATTCTAGCCAAACTGGCCTCCTTTAAACTTTTCAAATGTGCCATGCACTACTTGCTACAGGCCTTTTGCACATGCTGTTTCTGCTGGCTAGAAAACTTCACCCTACTCTTATCTAAGTTTATCCTTCAAATTAAGCTGATGCAGGCCTCACTCCTTCAAGGAAGTTTTCTTTGTCCTCTTCTAAGATACTATACACACAAAGAAACTCACACCTAATCTGGGTGTGTTTCCCTGGTTATATACCATTAAAAAAAAAACCTGTTTTTCCTTTGGTGGACCTTTTTCAGTTTGTGATTATTCAGTCATTAGTATCTGCCTTTCTCACTAAACTGTAACCTAGATGTCAACAGGGATTTACTTCTATTTTGGATCACTATGACTTCCTCAGCATCTAGTCAGTACACCACCAATGGGTTCAATGCATATGTGATAACAAGCAAGAGATGTGCTGGTTATTCAAAGGTAGAGGTGAGACCATGGTTCCTAATCCTGGGAACATGATGGACTGGGACAGAGTGCTGCTTAACCAATATCAGTGAAAGTGCTCACACATATTTTGTGCACCATGATTTTACTGTTTAAGAGTATAAACTTCCACAGGGAGCTATAAAAAGAATGATAAAGAGTCGAGAGACAAGAAGACAGTGCTCCTCCATGGACGCAATCCAAGCTCTTTAGCCATGATAGAAAAGAAAGTAACAGTTATTAGGATATCATTTTCATGGTTTGCCTATTTGCATGTCTACAACATGCATATTTATGATGTTTTTAAGATTTAGGGTTTACTTAATTTGACTTAAAAATGATCACATAGGTTGAAGAGTACAAAAGTACTGATGTACTTAATAATTCAAGTATTTATTATTGTTATTTTTCATAGCTACCCTACAGAAAAATACAATCTGAACTAAATAAAGAATGATAAGAGAAATCTATGAACATGTGACGCTTAGGTTGATGGAAGAAAGTGTGTTCTTGTGGACTGCACGCATTAAATATACATCCTTGAAAGACAGTATTATGATGTGTTCATTCTCATTTTATGGCAGAAGGAAAACTTGAACAGCATTTGTTGTGAGCCCCTCTCCAAAAAAGACTTGGTATACAAAGCACCAGAACTGAAGAATGATAGGCACAAAGGGCCTGGTTCACTGGTTCATTAAGGAGTAGTTCACTGTTTGGAAAAGCGAGTCAAGACAATCTTAGAGATCTGGGTGCTTCATGTGAGACTCCCTGCCATGCTCTCACACCCCCGCCAGCTTCCACATTATCCATAGAGGAGTGAAGAGATCAGAACCCTGCACCCCTGCACATACCTGGTGAGCCCACACTATTCTTTCCCGACATGCATAGCCTCACATTCATTCTCCAAGTTCTGAGACACCAGAACAAATCTTATTACGATGTTTATCTCTCTTTTTTAAAAAAATTCAGTCTTTCCTAGGAGTCCAGGATTCTCATGGTCCTCACCCCCATGGTCTGATCCTCATACAGGTCTGACTGAAATTCTCTCTCCCATTCTCCACCAGTTGCCCCAAACCCTTCCCACTATCACTCAAAGGGACTTACCAGGAACACCTCTTCACCTTCCTCTCTGCCCATTCCCTTTGCCACACTAGCTGTTACCCTCAAGAACAGATGCTGACTTTACCCCTATGAACTGTATATGACTTGACCTGGAAAGGGGAATAATTTTCCTTACTCCTCATTGTAGAGTATTTTCCTTCCCCTACTCTAAAAATATGTTTGAATATCATATTACCATACTATCACTGCTTGTGATGGTCATTTCAAGACTTCTAGATTATTTGTCATCATCTCTTGAAAACTTAGCTCCTGGATTCTCTCCCAATTTGCTCCTGATTTAATTCTTGGTGATTTCAAAATTCATCACAACCACATGGATGATCGTTTGTTTGTTTGAGATGGAGTTTTGCTCTTGTTCCCCAGGCTGGAGTGCAATGGCATGATCTTGGCTTACTGCAACTTCTTCCTCAAGCAATTCTCCTGCCTCAGCCTCCAGAGTGGCTGGGATCACAGGCAATCTGCCACCACACCTGGCTAATTTTTGTATTTTTAGTAGAAACAAGGTTTCACCATGTTGGTCAGGCTGGTCTCGAACTCCTAACCTCAGGTGAACTTCTAACCTCAGGTGAACTCCTAACCTCAGGCTGGTCTCGAACTCCTAACCACAGCCTCCCAAAGTGCTGGGATTACAGGTATGAGCCACCACACCCAGCCTTGGATGATCATTTGAACTCCCAGTTCCTTGACCTCTTTCTACCCTATCTACAACCACTTACTCTCTAGGCCTTTTTATTGCGGGAATCATGACCCTCTCTTATCTAATTTCACATCTGAACATCCCATTCTCACACTATACCTCCTATTGTTCTAATTAACTCTTTCTAGAACTTTTGCTCCAACATTTTTTTTTTAAGAGACAGAATCTCACTCTGTTGCCTAAGCTGGAGTGCAATGGTGTGATCATAGCTCAGTGCAGCCTTGAACTACCAGGCTCAAGTAATCTTCCCACCTCAGCCTCCCGAGTAGCTGGGACTATAAGCATGCGTCGTCACCATGCACAGATTTGTAAATTTTTTTTGTTTTGTGAAGAGTCTCACTATTTTGCCCAGGCTGATCTTGAACCCTTGATTTCAAGTGGATCCTCCTTGGCCTCCATCCAATCCGTCTTGCCTTGGCCTCCATCCAATCCTGCTTTGGCCTCCCAAAGTGCTGGGATTATTGGTATGAGCTACCACGCCCAGTCTCCAACATTCTTTAACTTCATTAGGACCTCAAATGCAATATTGTCACCTTTTATCCATTGTCTTTCACCTCCTCTATCCCTAATGTTTATCCAGCTACAACACTGTGTCCCTTATCATAAGCCCTTCCTTGAAAATATTCTCAATTCCCTCATTCCTTCTTCCTTCATTTTACTAGTCTGGCAAAACCTGAACCTTGTTCCTTCCAACTTCGTGCCTACTTTGTATTTACAACTAGCAGTGCACTAGCTGAAAGAAAACACAAAGCAATCCCATCTCATTTTACATTCATGACCAATAACAGTAAATGGTTCAGTATTGTTTCCCAGCAATCACGCATTTCCCTATCCATTCACTCTCCAAAACCAATTCCCCATCCATTATCTCTCAACCATGCTTTCTTATTCACTGAGAAAATTGTAGCAATCAAAAGAAAACGTATTTCCACTCCCACATCAACACAACCACATGCGCCCGTGTCCATATACTCTATCCTGACATCTATGACCACACCTGGGTGTTAGATGCTTTACCTCTTTCCTGCAAACATCAGCGTTTCAGCCTCAACTGGGTCATCTCCAATAGCATGGCAATATACCACAATTTCTTGATCTTAAACAACAGCAAAATGAAAACCTCCTAGCTCTCATTTATCTGCTGCCATTAAGAGCAAAACTCATTGAAAAATTTTCTGCTTGGTATCTCCTATCAGACTTCCTAATAGGCACTCACTTTCACAACTACATGGAAACTGATCTTATCAGTGTCATCAAAAACGTTGCTAAATCCAAGGGTCATTTTGGACCTTGTCTTACTTGAATATCAGCAGAATTTGGCATAGTATCTTCTTGGAACGCTTTCTTCCCTTGGTTCCTCTGCACACTTTTCTGGTGTGTTCCTTCTACCTTCACTGACTGCTCTTCAATTTTCTTTGCTCCCTCCTCTGGCATCATATGCTATACCGTCCTCCTCCTTTATTCTGCCCAGCCTCCGTGGGCTGCCTTGCCCACATACCAACACATGACTGCCTCTATCTGGGACATTCTTGCTTAAGACAGCTGCATGGTTCATTCCTTTATCTCCCTTTAGAATTTCTCAAATCTTTCTTTTTCAAGTAAGGTCTTCCCTCACCACCTTATCTGAAATTGCAAACCTCTTCTCTGTTTTAGTTTTCTGTCTTTTTCTCCATATTTTATTGTTTAGCAAATTATATATTTTATGCATTTATTTGTTTATCAACTTCTTTTCCCTACTGGAATATAAACTCCTATGGGAAGCAGGTTCACTGTGATATTTGCTTCCTGGGGTAACACCGAAAACATAGTAAGCATCTTTTTTTTTTTTTTTTTTTTTTTTTTTTTCTTTTTTGAGATGGAGTCTCACAGTGTTCCCCAGGCTGGAGTGAAGCGGCGCAACTTGGTTCACTGCAACCTCCACCTCCCAGGTTCAAGTGATTCTCCTTCCTCAGCCTCCCAAATAGCTGGGATTACAGGCACCTGCCACCATGATCAGCTAATTATTTTTATTTTTATTTTTAGTAGAGACGGGGTTTCACTGTGTTGGCCAGGCTGGTCTTGAACACCTGACCTCGTGATCCACCCGCCTCAGCCTCCCAAAGTGCTGGGATTACAGGCGTGAGCCACCGTGCCCGGCAGCATCTTCTAACTATTTATTAAATAAATAAATGAGATAGGGCAGTGTTTTAATTTGTACTATATTTCTTATGCTCTGTAAGAAATTGTTTTCTATTTTCCATGACTCTAAAATAATTTTATATCTACAAATATAATGCATGCATATATTTATATCTATATATTTATATCTACAAATATAATGCATGTATATATCTACAAATATAATGCATGTATATATATGCATACACACATATACATGTTAGTATGTTGGAGTTCTCTGATATTTTGGAAATACAAAATTGCACAGTTATAATTAAAGTTAATTTTGCTGTTTTTACACTCTTTTGTTTTATGATGTATTTCTATGCTATGGAAATAATTTACCATCATCTTTTTATCACTTTATTCTTCATATTGCGTAGAATAAACAGTCAACATTAACAAATACGTCTCATATTTATATTGACCGATTACTTTTGTTCCTCTCTTCTTCTATGTTTTAACCTCTGTAGGAGAGAAGGAAGAGAATTATAAAAGTATGTTTGTGAAATATCTTCTTTCTGATAGAACAGACCTGTAGGAGGCACATAGGTTTAAGTGCTGTGTAATAGTTGCTATTTCTGAACCCAGTTTTGACTGTCTGTGAAGCCGGTAATGAAATTAAGAACATAAAGATATGATTTGGGTGGATTTCCTTGTCTTCAGGATCAATTATTTTGTCCTAAGTCCCTTAGCCTGACTGTCACAGTATTAAGGAGCATTTTTAAGTAATTTTTGAGGTTAGGTAAGGAGACAGGGTAAAGAAAAGGGGGGTTTTAAGGAAGTAAAATTGTGGAGAGAAATACAAAAATTCAACCTTTCCCAAAATAGCCCTGAAAGCATGACATCTATTATTTGTATGGGCAGTGCTTTTCTTTCAATTGTCTACTTTTTGTTCACCAACCTCTACGCTACCATTTTTGAAATACTCCTAAGATGACTTGAAAGAAGCTGTTAAAAGTGAATCTTCCCAGAAGTCCTGGGGAAAAAAAAAAAAGAAACTATAGCTGCAAAGTGCCTTTAATGTTTATATAGGAGCAATTAAAGGAATCAACAAGCAAGACAGCTAAAACGATTCTCTCACGACAAAAAAAAAAAAAAAAAAAAAAAAAAAAAAAAGCAAAAATTTATCCAAACTGAATATTCCTATGAAATAAATTACAGGGAATTCTGGTTCTGCAGCCAAGAACGCATTCCCCATATGCTTGTGTATTCCTCCCTATAAAAATGAATATTCATAAATAGAATTTCAGTAGATGGAAACAACCTAGATAAATTACTGAACATTAGGAGTAGCAGAAAACATTTAATGTAATCATATCATCCAAGTACTCATACAGACATGTACAGTAGCATCCAACAATTTGGGGAAACAGATTACAACTACACTTAATTTACCTGTTATAATCTGTGACTGAGCTGTTTGATCTGTATCCGTTACCATGTTAAAGGCCAAAAGTTGTGACTCTACCATTCTTTAATGGGACTTTTTCTAAAATATAAAGTATTTCCTTTTTTCTTTAATCAAACTAAGGTCAGAGAACAGAGAGTCATTTAAAACACGCAGTTGTTTACAGAAGTACATGCATTCTCAAGGGTTACTGAGGTAGTCACTCTACTCCTTAAGGATGTGGCACTTATTTATTTCTTTTTGCTTACTTCCCTTTGTTGTCAGTGTGCCTGCTGCCAACAAACACTTCATATTCTAATCCAGTGTGAGTTGGGAACCCAGTTAATCAGTCTGTATAGATTGTGCCTAAATTAAGACAGAATGCATGAGTTCTGAGTGAAGACCTAACAGATTCTTCTAAAAGTAAGGCATTAGACTAAAATACACGACCTTTTCTGGTATCTAGTTTACTTTTCATTTAAATCAAAATCTATATTTGCATTGATTGAAATGTATACATACATTTAAATTTAGCTGCTTTTTCATATGAAAGAAAAAAAAAAGCTTGACATCACTAGTCATTAGAGAACTGCAAATCAAAACCACAATGAGATACCATCTCACACCAGTCAGAATGGCTATCATGAGAAAGTCAAAAAATAACAGATGTTGGCAAGGTTGTGGAGAAAAGGAATGCTATACACTGTTGGTGGAAGTGTAAATTAGTTCAACTATTGCAGAAAATAGTGTGATGATTTTTTCAAGACCTAAAAACAGAAATATCATTTGACTCTGCAATCCCATTACTGGGTTTATACTCACAGGAATATAAATTGTTTCATCATAAAGACACACGCCTGCAAATGTTCACTGCAGCACTATTCACAATATTGAAGCCATGGAATCAGCCTAAACGTGCATCAGTGATAGACTGGATAAAGAAAGTGTGGTACATAGACACAACAGAATACCATGCAGTCATAAAAAGAATGAGATAATGTCCTTTGCAGGAACATGGAAGGAAATAGAGACCATTATCCTTAGCAAACTAACACAGGAACAGAAAACCAAATGCCTCATGCTCTCACTTACAAGTAGGAGCGAAATGATGAGAACAAATGGACGCATCGGGGTAACAACACACACTTAGGTCTATCAGAGGATTGAGGGTGGGAGGAGGGAGAGCATCAGGAAAAATAACTAATGAGTACTAGGCTAATACCTGGGTGATGAAATAATCTGTATAATGAACCCCTACGACACAAGTTTACTTATACAACAAACCTGCACATGTACCCCTGAACTTAAAATAAAAGTTAAAAAAAAGAAATCTAAGAAAAATATTTAGCTGCTTTTCTTCCCCTCACCTTTTAAGTTCTTGGTTATATTCTGGAACACATCAAAATTTATGTATGCATGAAATATTATTGTTTTGCTCCCATTAAAAGACAGCACCCACTGGAAGAAAAAATTAACATTGAAAAGTTATGTGGAGGGCTTGCCACTCAAAGGATAACAAGGTACAAGTTTCTTCAGTGGTCCCACATTCAAGTTTATTTGACAGTAAATGCCTCCACCACACTGCTCAAGGTGAATCCTAACAAAATCAAAATCATATACCTGAAGCACACAGATGAGGAATTAGGTCCCATGTCTGCTCTCACCCCCAAGATTGAGCCCCTGGATCTGCCTCCAGAAAAGGTTGGTGATGACATTTCCAAGTCAACTCATGATTGAAAACCTCTAAGAATTGTTATGAAAGTGACCAATCAGATTGGCACAGATTGAGGTGATACCTTTTGCCTTCGCCCTGATCATCAATGTCCTCAAGGAATCACCCAGACAAAGAAAAAAAAAGCGGAAAAACATTAAGCACAGTGAAAATAACACTTTCAATGAGACTGTCAACATTGCCTCACAGATGCTGCACCCATCATTAGCCACAGAAGTCTCTGAAACCATCAGAGAGATTCTGAGGACTGCCCAGTTTGTGGGCTGCAATGCTGACGGTGCCACCCTCACGCTATCATGGATGACATTGACAATGGTGTGGAGGAGTGCTCAGCTAGCACATACCAAGGAAAATATTTCAATAAAGGATCATTTGACAATCAAAAATAATAGTTATACAGATGCCATCTTCTTTTCATGAAATACATAAATCATTTGAGAGGAAATCTTCTCAAATTTGATTAAGATGATCATGCATACAAACTCCCTTGTTCTCCAAGTCTGACATGGTGAACATCTAAAGAAAGCCACAGATAGACTTCCAGAGGTCCATGAGTACCTTAAAATTATATGCAAAATCATGTGTGCATATGCACACATTGTAGCTGAATGAATTAAGAATTTTGTGTGGAAATATTCTTTAAAATAATTAATGACTGTGGACCATTAATGAATTGATGAAATATCAGTGGCTACATTAGTTTATTTTTCAATATGAAGAGAAACTGATATTTTATCTGGTGTTAATTAAAATATTAGAGATATTATTTATAGGAGAAATGTCTGTAAGTACTTGCATTATATTAGTAGAGGAAATAGTCCTGGTGTATAGAAGCCAAAATCAAACATTCAGTTAGTGAAAAAGTTGTCTAATAAATTACAAAATATTCTTGCAAAATGTTCTTCCATGTGTAGCCAATCATTGGCAAACCCAACAAGTAACCCAAGCATCAATAAATCCTCAAGTGTTTATTAATTTCTTACTCTGCTTCTAGGGTCTCTGTGCAGTAGTGATAATATGACTCGTGGATTTGTCGGAACAATTATCAATATGCTTGGCATTTTATTCCCTACTGTAGAGGAAATGAAAGAAATTATTTAATGCCAACTGCTTGCCCTATGTTCTAAGTATTGAAAAAAAAGTCTTTATTTTTATCTGCTTACTTCTCAAAGGATGCCACACTGGCTCCTTATGAATGCAATATTCATTGGGACTGGAGTTGATATAGTAAATTAAAGCTATGAGGCTCAAGGTCAAAGCCACTTATACTAAGATGAATATTAAATTGGTAGATATTTCCAAATGTCTAAACAGCAAGGGTATACTAGAAATTTACAGAAGTATCTTTTATTCTGGCTCATGTTCCTTTGATGGTCTCTACCCTCATGAGATCCCACTTCAACTCATAGATATCTTGGTATCTGCGAAGTGGTTTGATTTCTGCTTTAGCTCACCGCAATTTTAACCATCATGGCATATTACAAATTTTACTGGATTAGAGGAAAAAAATTTCAGTGCTTACAAATAAGCACATGTTTAAACATTAATACTTACTATCGCAATAAAAAGGTAAATCAAGTGATATATCTTTAACAGTTTTTAAATAAACTCATTACTTTTGTTCACAAGTCAAAAATTCCCACGGAGTAATCATCATTCCACGGGTTTATAGCCGAGTTAAATTTCTGAAAAGGAGCTAGAGGCACCAGCTTGCTTTCCCTGAAGATCCTCTTGACTATGCTTAATACAGCTTGCTACACATTGCTGTTTGACTTACTGAGTACACATATCTGAGAAAATACAGTTTGGAATCATATAATATACAATACAGCAAAAGTGCTAGTTTCCTGTCAACACAGCTTAAAATTCACACTTCCACCCATAATGAAGTTTGGATGACCTAAAAATGACTCAAAGTATGTATTTATGAAAAAATATAACAGCGGCATTTAAAAATGTAGCTCTTGGTGATCATGCAAATTATTCTGAAACCTTGACCATGTCTATCCAAAAAACCTCTTTCTATAATATGGTCTGTTAATTTTAAAAGCACAATATTTTATCTACACAGGGAATCTCATGATCTTTCCTAAACATTATTTTCATATTGGGGCTTTAAAAATTGTTTTCATGTTGGGGAAGAGGTAGCTACTAGAATAAAATTATAAAAACTGAGTTGTTTTTATAAATAGAGTAAATCTGTTTCACATATCATTCAAAAAATTAAAAAGACAATTTCACCAATCATAAAAAATCAATTGTATAATACAATGTATCCACAATTTTTTTGAACCCTCTGGAGAATTAGGTCCTTAAAAGCAACTGTATCATTTCTTTCATAAAGGGCACATATTAATATTTTCAATAAATAATGCTAACAAATCACACATTTTCTATTCCTTTGTTACAGTAGCAACAGATTACAAATCTTGAAGGGATATCTATCTACTTATCTATATAGATCTATCTATATCTATATTACAGATGTACATACATTATTATATTATATATATATATATATATATATATATATATATATATATATATATATATATATATATGGTCGGTGCAAAGGGAACTGTGATTTTTGCCATTAAAAGGAATGCAAAACCACAATAACTTTTGCACCAATCAAATATATATTTATAAAGAAGAACATATAAGCTTGTAATATGCCATAATGGTTAAAATTGCAGTGAGCGAAACTGGAAATCACAGATATATTACATATATATTGATATTATAAGTGCAAAAATTATAAGCCTCATGAGAAAGGGGCATTCTGAGACCTGGTTTTTGAATATGTAATAAAAGGTTTACAGGAACACAAAAAAAAGGACTATAAAAGAGCTACCATGCAGACTTCAACCCCAGAGTGATGACAGTAAAACAATTCTCAAAATTGAAATAGAAGGAGGCTCTACATGCTTTGCTGAGTAGAAATGCTGAGAGTGTTAAGCAATCTCTCATAAGTTTACAGTTTCTGATTTAACAAATATTTAGAACTGCAGTGTAGGAGTCAAATAAGCCATCCTGTATCCATCTACTTTTAAGCCAGTACAGACTATAAAGTCTAGGTAGTTATGAATCACAGCTTTAATGCAGCCGACAAAATGGAGGAATTAACCATCTCGTGGATACTTCACTGTCATCTGAATATTTCTCTGCAGACAGCATTACAACATACATTTCATACATCTCAACTTGCTTATCTATAAGAGAAACACGGCACACTTGATATTTCTATGACTATTTTGGAATTTCCTGGTAAACATTTAGAGAAGCGTTCATTTATAGTATTCTTTGCTTATAAAAAGATATGTAAAACTACTTATAAATACTACTTCATTTTACAGTTAAATAAAATGACTCAGATGCAAGGCTATTTCTAGGGCACACAGGGATATGTCATTGCTGGTGGGGTTCTAGATAAAACACCTCATAACTATTTTTCTTTTGCATTTATGCAGAAGAAATAATTTTAAGTGTATACTAAACACAAGTTTATGGAAGCCAAAATGTCATATGACATGGAGCTGTGTGGCCAAAAGAGGATATATGAGAGAAAGGAGTGTTGGCAGTCAAGGGCAGTATACCATGATGGACTTGCATTATTCATGAAGACCTAGGTCCTTCCTAATGTTGGCTGGCAGAACGATCTTCTTTCCCTCTTCCAGGTGTCCTTTGACTGTTGCATTTCCTTGGCTGTTGCAAAATGTCCTTGATTTGCTAGGCTCTCAGGAAGCAAAGCTCATGTGTATTTTCTTTACAATGTAAGACAACAGAATCTGAATCAAATGTTTTAAATTTGAACCCATATAATTAGAGTGGCAATAGGGATTGATGAGTTACAGTCAGTAAGTGACAGCTCAGTAAGGTAGGGGCAGTGTTTTGTATAAAACAGGTGTTGTAAAGTAAACAGAATTTAATCTATCCAAGTGACTACTAACTCTTAGCAGTTTAAAAAGCAAACCTTATAGATTCTCAATGGCTTTATAGTTCATTTACTAAAACATAAGCATCACTACTGCTG